>NC_139345.1:210922274-211527274 GCF_055883805.1 Amblyomma maculatum | reverse complement strand
GGCTAAGACCCGTAGAAATTTCTGGAGAGCTCTGGCATCTTCTAGACTGATGAGTCACTGTCATCGCCGGGTGATGAGAAAGCGGGCGACCGCGACGCGTTCAAAGCTACGCGCTCTCTCGCGCAGGGAAGGAGGCTTTTCTCGAACTTGGTGGAAATTTCCATGCGGCGCCGCGCCGGCTTGATAAAAATGTGCGCCGATTTCGTGACACTGCCCCTCCCTTAAATAATATTGTCCTACAATATTCACAACACTCAACGCGCGCACATGCATGCGCTGACAAACTACATTGGGCAAATGTCTGCATCACGCACATACACTGCACAAATTTCACAAAGTGCAATAACAAATTACCATTCACACATCAATGCCATGATGTTCACAAACACAATTCGCCGTTGTCAAGATACACATAAAAATTGAGCAACACAGAAGCGCAGTTTTTCTTTTCCAATGAGAAGCCGTCAAACTCAAGGAATGCCTTCGCCTATATTTCCACACTCGGGTTGCACCTTCTTGGAACGTATCAGTTCCTCTCCACCTTTCACGTAAGCGACTTCTCTTTTTTACTAGACTCTGACGACGTCCTCTCGCGAGTTCGGCTCCTTTTCCTTTTTCTATAGAGCCTTTTCCATCGTGATTTGCTCCCGCTTCTGTATCTACTCTTACTCCAATCTGCTTCCCGATCAGAAATTTGGCCCTTGCCTTTCGTAAGACCAACATGACGCTTGCGGGGAGTGCTAGCGCTAGCATGCTTAGTCCTGTTTCCTGTCGGCCGTCTCCCTTCTTCTGGGCCTCGGCTGCTCTCCTTGCGCTTGCGCTTCCAGATCTTCAGGAACTTCTTCCTTGCTTTTCTTCGCGAGCTTTCCTGCTCGACTTCACTTGCCTTGGCAGAATTGGCTTCTTTTCTCTTCATTTTTGACTTCTTCTTTCGCACTGCTGGCTGAGGCAGGTTTGCTTCGGTTTCCCTCGCATGGTCAGCACATTGGTGTCCTGACGGAGCCTCTCGCTTAGAATCATTTTGTTCTCCCTTAATTCTTTCAATTTTCTTCCTTTTCGTTACGACCTTCAGTCGTACCTTTTTGGAACAGGGCTCATTTTCCACTGGAGACTCATTCTCCTCACTTTTGGTTACATCCTGTTCCTTAAAATTTTTGTTAAACTCTTTCCTCGGCGTAAACGTTTTCGTTCAGTCCGCGGTGGTGAGTCGGCGTCCAAACCCAGACTTGATCTTCCGGCTTCTGGTCGGTCTCGCGCCGTCGTAAGTTGTAACGTCGGGCGTCGGCTCGTTCCTGATCTTTAATCCGCATTCGGCGAGTCTTCGTGCTTCCGCTGCTCGTTGAAGGTAGGCGGCGACGTCTAGGTTCTCCTCGTCGGATACATGAGGCAGCATTGCGTCAAGCGTCGTCATGGCATCCTTGCCGTACACAAGCTGGAACGGTGTCGCCCTGATTGTCTCCTGGATGGCCGTGTTATATGCGAAGATCACGTACGGCAAGATGGCATCCCAAATCTTGTGTTCAGCATCGACGTACATGGCGAGCATGTCCACTATCGTTTTATTCAGATGCTCTGTGAGTCCATTCGTCTGCGGGTGGTGGGCGGTCGTCCTCCGGTGGCTTGTCTGGCTGTACTTCAAGATGGCTTGAATTAGCTCTGCTCTAAATGCTGTTCCCCTGTTCGTGATGAGTACCTCGGGGGGCCGTGTCGCAGGAAAATGCGCTCGACGAAAAACTGCTAGTGCTGCGGCGCCATTACGCAGAGCCTTTGATTAAGCGGGACGGCTAACGTAATCGGTGGCCATGATGACCCACTTGTTATCTGTATATGAAGTAGGAAAAGGGCCGATGAGATCGACCCTTTTGTTGTTGAAAGGATTTGGTAGGGGGCACTACGGGGTTGAGTAGCCCAGCCTTTCTGATCGGGGGCGTCTTGCGTCGTTGGCGTTCACGGCATGTTTTTACGTAATGGGCAACGTCGGCAGGTAACCGCGGCCAGTTACCTGCCGACGTTGTCCATTGCAATGTGCGCGCCATCCCGAGGTACCCTGCTGTCGGCTCATCGTGGAACGCCTGCAAATTTTCTTCCGGAGTTCCTTAGGCATGACAAGGATGTATGTGGTCTTGTTTGGCGCGACGTTCTTCACGTGGATATGGTTGTGCAGGGTGCAGGACTATCACTGACGTCTGAACACAGTAGGAGGGCAAGCGATCTTCCTTCTACGTAGTCCGCAAAGTCCTTCAGGGTCCGAGCGCTGCTGTTGAGCGAAGCTGCTGACGCTTACCGGTCCCATGAAACGTCGTCGTCGACCTGTGGGGACGCATCCACAGGGGCCCGGGACAAGCAGTTTGCGTCAGAATGCTTACGACCTGACTTGTAGACCACTATGATGTCGAATTATTGGAGACGTAAGCTCAATCGAGCAAGCCAGCCGGAGGGGTCTTTAAATTTGGCGAGCCATCAGAGCGCACGACGATCACTTACTACGTTGAATGGCAGACCATATAGGTAGGAGCGGAACTTTGAAGTGGTCCAGATGATCGCGAGGCACTCCTTCCCGGTCGTTGAGTAATTGGCTTCGGCTTTTAAGAGGGACCTGCTAGCGTTGGCGAATACTTTCTCCTGCCCGGCACTCTTCTGAACGAGAACGGCGCCTAGGTCTAAACGGCTCGCGTCGGTGTGTACCTCAGTCTCGGCGTTCTCATCAAAGTGCCCGAGGACTGGAGAGGACTGTAAGTGGCGCTTGTTCCTCGAAAGCTTTCGCTTGTGGTGCTTCCCATCGAAATGGCACATCTGTCTTTGTATGCTGCGTCAAATGCTGGGAAGGATCGAAACGTCCTTAACAAATCGTCGGTAATACGCGCAGAGTCCGAAGAATCAGTGTGCAGCTTTCTTATCACCTGGCTGGGGAAACTGCAATCACAGCTGTTTCTGTGGGTCGGGGTGAACTCTTTCCTTTCTTGCTGACGATATGACCCAAAAACAACATCTCTTTGCTAGCAAAATGACACTCCTCTGCTTTCAACGTTAAACCTGACAACTTGATTGCGTGAAGCACTGTTCAAAACCTTCTACAAGGTCTTCAAATTCGAGGAGAAGACGGCAATGTCATCTAAGTATAGTCGGCAAATCCTGAGCTAAGAGGCAAGCGGTCCGCTGATGACTGAATAGTCAGCTCCGGTATCGACTAGGGCAGTTACTGTGCGACCATCGACAGTAACCTAAAGGACGCTTGTCTTGAAGCACTTCAATACAGACTTTGATGGGGGCTGCAGCCTGTGTGGAGCGACCTTCTCGGGCGTTTTCTACATGGTCTGGGCCTGTCCATCCAATCCCCACCGTTCCCAATCCTTCATTACCCACCCTTCTAGGAAGGCCTGGGAGGCGCCGCTGCTCAGTTGCCGTGACCTACAGTGTCAGCAGCCCTTGGTTGCCAGGGCGCGAGCACGCGTTAGACGCCATTGGGGCTCCGGAATAGGAGCTCCACCTAGATTTTTGAGGGCCTGGGCCAATAGGGCCTCGGTCCAAACACCTCCTTGTACAAATAGTAAATAAATGTTTATCACCACCACCACAACCCCCGCATTGCACGTGGGCCTTGTTGTCCGATCTCGGCGCCAGTCGTTTATTGAGGTCACGGCTGGGCACATCATTATCACTTCGCTGGGCGGCTGTGTCGGCTTGTACTATGGTCTTGTTGTCGTTGCACGTAGCGGCGGTGTCACTTTAGATCCTGGGCGCGTGATTCTCGAGGTAAGCTTCATGGGATGCGTAGTCGTGAGAGCGGTGTCGTCGTTTCTCGTCGTCGGGGGCGAAGCATCTTCGGTTTTATCACCATTGACCTACCTCACCTCCAAAAGTTGCTACCATTAGTTTCCCCGACAGGGGCTTTTATCGTTTATCTTTATCTTGGGCAGATTGGTGCAGCTTCAATTTAGGAAACGTAATAGCGCAAAGGCATGCAACCACAAGACGCTAGAGAGCACAATGTGACACAATCACTGAATACATATCGCTTGTGCCACGTTGTGTTCTCTTGTGTCTGGCGGTTGCATGCTGGTTTGTTGGTTTGTGGGGTGTTAACATCCCAAAGCGACTCAGGCTATGAGAGACGTCGTGGTGCAGGACTGGAAATTTCTACCACCTGCGTTTCTTTAACGTGCACTTACATCGCACAGCACACGGGCACCTTGCGTGTCGCCTCCACTGAAAAGCGGCCGCCAAAGCCGGGTTTCGATCCCGCATCATTGGGAACAGTAGTCGAGTGCTTTAACCATGCACCACCCTGGCGGATTGTAGTTGCATGCCTTTGCTCGGTTACGTTTCCTAACTTCAGTCCCCAAAAAAAGAAGTCAGGCGTAATAACACTGAAATCAGTTCAATTATTGGGCTGTCTTGCGACTGCAAAAAGACTAAGCAACTCGGCGGCGGCGATAGTAGCAAACGTACTTGCTGGTTGTTGAACTCAGAATGCCTGTCGCATCCGTCAAAACACAATTTGAAGGCGGCGAAGAAACATCTAGATAACGCCGGAAACGATGACAAGCATAACATGGAATAGTGTAGAAACAGAAGCGAGTGGTTGGAACCTTCGAGGTGCATCTCAGCGCATCTTGCGCGACAAACAAAATGATAGAGCTGCGTCTCTCGACAACGAGTATTCTGATTCCATGCACGCGTTCGGGATGCGACCACTCCTCAGATAGATGACGGGTCGCAGAAACACAAGGTAAATAATATTTATCCGTGCGTTTTACAACTGGTAAAAACGCGGTGCGGCCGCAGTCGCGCAGCGCGGTTAGAAAACGAAAGGTTTCTGGAGGGAGGTTAGAGACGGAGAAATAAAGCGCGTGGGCGAGATAGAAGGCACGTGGGGAAAAGAAAGAAGGCGCGTGGAAAGGAGTCCAGTCTTTTCAGATGAAGGTTGTGCGCGGCGGGAAAATTGAACCAGCTCATGTAACAGCACACTCCCCGTCTCGTTATAAACCACTATATGGTGTTTCAGTCCTTGCGCGGAATAAGCAGGACCGTTTCAGTCACAGGACGGAGAAATGTGTTTATCATTCCCCGGGTTGCCGTCTTGATCTCGACCTTTCGCACGTTGCCGTCCACACTTTCGATAGGGTTCACAATGAGTCCCATGGGTCACTCGTTGCGATGAACCTGGCTGTCCCTCAGGAGCACGATGTCGCCTGGCTTGAGGTTACGAGTTGGATGCTACCACTTGCGACGACACTGTAGCGTAGCAAGGGACTCGCGTCGCCAACGGCACCAAAACGAGTCTGCCAACCACCGAAATGCCGACACTGTATATATATCCTTTTTACAAGCTCTTCGACTCGCCTGAATAGACCTCTTTTTGTACAGACAGGATAATTACTGCTTTTGATTGAGTAAGGTGTTTTGCCGAAGGTCGTAGTTGGTCTGATGAGTTCTTACGCGGACAGGCCGTCCACACATCGTGAGAAGTGCTTCTAAATCTGCTCGTCAGACGCATGAGCACTGCGATTGCATGAGTCAACGTAATCCAGCTTGAAAAGCGCTCGAACCGAAAACTGCCGAGTTCTTTCACATTTACGCAGGTTGCGAGAACATTTGCCTGGGGCCGCACCTCTGTGTCATAATCGGCATCAACCAGGTCGAACTTGCTCTTCAGTACCCACGAAGAGTGTTTTTATGATACAAGAACTCTGGGCCCGTCAGCCAGGTTGATCCTGCCACTTGTGCTGCAGGCATAAACCTTGTTCTGAGATCCGCAGGGTTCATGTCAGAAGGAACGTAATGCCACTGTTCTGGACGTGTCGAGCTTCTGATGCGCTCCACCCTGTTACTGACATACACGTAAAACTTTCGGGTCTCATTATGTATATAGCGTAGGACCGCCTTGCTGGCGGTATAGAAGTTTACAGCATCAAGCCCCATGTCCATTTCATGATTGATGAGCTCTGCTACCTCTACTGCTAACACTGCCCCGCAAAGCTCCAGCCTTGAGATGGTGTGTTCCGCACGCGGTGCTAGCCTAGCCCTTCCGATCACGAACCCGACGTAGCACGCGCCATGTGGATATATTGTAACGTTGGCAAAAAGGCGTGTGAAGGTCGCAGAGCTGGTACCACAAAGAGCGCGGTGTTGGCGAAGTCCAGGGACGTACGGTCCGAGCGCGAGAGGGAATTTCGTCGTCTTCTGCTTGTCTTCATCAGACTGGCATCATTAGCTCCCCCGTTGAGGAAGCATCCACCCGATGCTCGAGGCAATTCACCGAATCACAGGGAGGGCATCCTGAAGCGATAAGGTTGGAGTCGAACGACGTGGATCACCTCTCGGCGTACGGCACGACTTGATCGTGGGGCCTCGTGAGGAAACACTTCATAGTTGAGAGCGCCAACGCTGCGCAGAACTCGGTAAGGACCGAAGTAGCGACGCAAGAGCTTTTCGCTAAGTCCTCGTCGTCGAACTGGCGACCAAACCCAGACAAGATCACCCGTCTGATATTCAACTTGGCGGTGCCGTAGGTTGTAGCGTCGAGCATCCTGCACCTGCTGCGCATGGATGCGCAGCTTAGCGAGCTGGCGGGCTTCTTCAGCACGTTGCAATATCACTCTGAGGTAAGCCACTGCAGCCACAGCCTTGGTTGGTGCATGTGAGAAGATGTGCAGTTCCTTGCGATGTGTGGTGGTGAGTGAGGTAGGGGGCATAAGTGCGAGGTATGGCCAGCTGTTCGAGTAGTTGTAAGGAGGCTTTCCAAGTCTCCCATGTGGCTCTCTTGTTATCAGAAAGTGGACAGTCCCAGTCGCATGTCTCGGCGACTAGCTCTCGAAGGAGGGACTTCCCTTGAATAGTGACTGGAGCAACAGATCCAAGCATAGTGACTGGAGCAACAGACACCGCGCCGAGTGAATGATTTTTCTTTGATTGAAGTCGTAAAGATAAAGATGTCCTTCGTCAGGTCCCAAGAAATTATGAGACTGTGTTGGATCGGCGGTGCACCATTATACAGATGAAGATCCATCAAATCCTCAGCGCAGTCTTCCTCAGGAAATGCCTCTAACATGGTTGGGCTGTTAGAGGCTATTTTATGGAGCCTAAGGTTTGCCAGCATTTGTTGTATGCGGCGTGTCAGGCTGATGGCTTCTTTGTAGAGGGAGACCTCAAACCTTCGTCGACATAGACATATCTCTCAACGAACTGCCTGATGTCACTGCCAAATTCTTCCTCTCCTTCTCGTGCTGTTCTTCGAAGCCCATAGGCTGCAACTGCTGGTGAAGGGCTATTTCCCAACACATACACCTTCATTCGCTACTCCATTATGTCATCTTGGATGTCGCTGTTGCGGAACCACATAAATCTTAGATAATTCCAATGGTCGTCTCGCACCAGGAAGCAGTAGTACATGTGCTGAATGACCACGGTTACAGCCACAGGTTCTTTCCGGAATCGGATGAGCACTCCAAGCAGGCTGTTCATCAGGTCTGGTCCAGTAAGCAGCACACTCTTCAGTGACACGCCCTTAAACTGTTCACTGGAATCGAACATGACTCGCGTTTCACTGGGCTTTTGCGGGTGGCAAACACCAAAGATGGGGAGGTACCAGCATTCTTCTCCATCTCGAAGCGGTGGGGCTTCCTCGGCATGGCCATTCCTAAACATATTGTCCATGAAGTTCGTGTATTGTTCCCTCAGTTCTGGTTTCTTCTTCAAGGTCCGTTGGAGAGAAGCGAGACGTGTCTGGTCCAGGTACTTTTTATGAGGAAGCCTAGGTCTTAAATAATGGAAGGGAAGAGGCACTACCAAACTGTTTGATTCGTCCCGTGAGAACTCGCCATCCATTATCTTCAAGAACTTCCTGTTCTCCACGGAAAGGGAAGGTCTGTTGTCATCCTGCGTAGTCTATAAGAGCGTTTCTGCGATTCCATTATCATAGCTGTCACTCCTAGCAGCGTGCTGAGCAGGTTGGAAGCGGCGTGTCAACACAGGAGTGCTTGTGATCTTCTCCTTGACCAGGAAGTGATTCTGGCATGGCTCGAAATGGGAGCGACGTCCACTTTCGAGGACGTTTGTCTTGAAGTTGTTCATACAGTCTGGTGTGCGGCTTCGACTTACGCAGACATTCCCTACGGTAACCCATCCCAGGTCCAGTCTTTGAGCAAATGGTGCATCAGCTGGCCCATTGCGCTGTTGCCGAACCTTGTATACTCTGAGGATGTCTCGCCCGAGGAGAAGTAGGATTTTGACCTCCGAATCTAAAAAAGGAATGAATCTAGCTACAGATTCGAGATGAAGGTGATGCAATGCCGCTTCCTGTGTAGGAATCTCGTTCCTGTTGTTAGGCATGTCGTTGCACTCAATAAGTGTTGGTAAGGGCAGCTTCCAAGAGCTGTGAATGTCTTCAATGAAAAATCCGGATGCCCTTCTTCCAACTGCTTCCGTAATTCCAGCCCACGTCCTTAGAGTTTAGGCAGAACTTAGTCCATTAAGACCGAATATGTCGAACTCCGTTCTTGCAAGGGACATGTTGCTAGGGTCGTCCAGGATGGCATACATTTTTGCAGTCTTGTGAGGCTGGCTCGGATGGTTGACTTCAACCAAACAGATCTATGAGCACGACTTGTCACTGTAGCCTTGCCCGCACACTTCTGCAGACTTGAACGATACTTCAAGTCAGGAATCCTGGTCTCCTCTGGCTTCTTCAGTATTGTGCTTAAGGACAGAGGGCCCATGCGTGGAGTGGTGTGGCATGCCTATCGCTACCACAATTGGCACACTTGTGAACTATTTTGCAGTCTTTCAAAGTGTTCTGTAGAAACGCTGCACCTGAAGCAGATCCCATATTCTTTCAGCAGGGACTTCCGCTCATCCAGGGGTTTTTATCTGAAGGCGCGACACTTCCGGAGAGGATGAGGTTTCTTGTGCAGAGGACAATGCTTGGTTGCATCCTGCTGCTTCGGCGTGTTTGTGTGCGGATGCTCAGTGCCTGCCTCCACGTCAGTCAGTTGGACTGAGATGGGTCTTTCTCATGCATGGGGCTCTTCTCATGCCCTCATTCGTTGCCCATCTGTATGCTTTTGGGAGACTTGAAGGGGTGCTACTTGCTGAACTCAATTTGAAGCTGGGGTCTTTTCTCATTTTCGCCTGGTTCCTGACAAAGCTGGAGAAGATCAAGAAGGAGGGAAAGGCGACCTGATGATCTTGCTTGTACTTGGAGCCTTTTGTGGTCCACAGCTCCTGCAAGTGGTGTGGCAGCTTTTCTACGATGGGATTTACCCCTCTTGCGGTGTCCGGATATGCTCAAACAGTCAAGTGAGGCTCCTCTTGCAGCCTCGACCTAAAGAAGCAGATCGCCCAGCTCTCTCAATTTATGGGTGTCTTTCTCGGACGATCTGGGAAAGCTTGAAATTCTTCTGAAGATGGTCTTTTCTATAATTTCTGGGCGGCCATAACATTCCTCGAGTCTTTCCCAGACTATATTTAGCCCAGCCTCTGGGTTGTCCACGTGCACTGAACGTAGCCTCTTTGCATAGCTTGACGACTCTGTCCCAAGCCACTTCACGAGAAGGGCAAGTTCCTCGCTCGCCGTGACTTCAAGAGTCCGAGTCATCCCGTTGAACGTAGATTTCCACAACCGGTAGTTGTCAGGGCAGTCATCGAACATCATAAGGGCAGTACTCACAAGATCGCATCGAATCAGATACTTCGCCATGGCGGTCAGCTCCGCAGCATTAGCTTGATCAGCTTGCTGACTCGCAAAGTTCGGCGAAACCTCTTGGTTGCGAGCGCTTGGTGTGTATGGAGCGTGGGCCTGAGGTGCCGTTGTAGCGTTCCGAGAGACGTGGTGCTCCCCGCCGTCATGCTGCTGCGATTACGGACGCCGGTTGTTGCGCACGTGAGCCTGATCAAGTGCGTATAGACCAAAGTGCGTTGAGCGCGGTTTTTGGATGCCTCGGAGACAGCCCGACAGATGTGATTCTCCCTGCCGTGCAGATCTACGGCAGCTTCCAGGACCTCCGCTTGTGCTTCCGCAGCGGCCGCTTGCCTTTCCAACTGCATGACTTCTCTGTATCCAGCTCTGCTTTCTTCCGCTCGATTGCTGCAGCTGTGCTCTTTTTTCTGCTCTTTGAGTCTTGCTTTTTCAAGCTTCACAGCAGCATCTTTCTTAGTCAGAGATGCTTGAACTCGCGCCGCTGCGGCCTCCGCCCCTTGCTCTGGCGGCGAGCATGCTCGGCGTGGTCGAGGCGGCCGAACGCTCCGAACGAGCTGACCGCGACGAATGCCGTGACTGTAGAGAGCTTTCCGTTTTCTCAGAGCGTACAAAGAGGGTTTGGTCTGGATTTACGTGAGCAGGAGGCGAGTTGCGGTTGGGAGACGCCATATCGTCCGTGACTGCAATGTGAAGTGAAGAACCTCTTCAAGAGCGGAGCCAGCCAGCGGAGTGGCGAGGCGGCGATGCCTAGGCCTAGGTGCTAACGAGACGGCGGACCGGCGAGCATCGCGTTTTTACTATTCTGATTCCATGGCACGTGTTTGGGGTGCGGCAACTCCTCAGATAGATGGCGGGTCGCAGAAACATAAGGGAAATAATCTTTTTCCGTGCATTTTACAACTAGTAAAAACGCGGTGCTGCCGCAGTCGCGCAGCGCGATTAGAAAACGAAAGGTTTCTGGAGGGAGGTTCGAGACAGAGAGAGAAAGCGCATGGGCTGGAGGAAAGGCGCGTGGGGAGAAGGAAGAGAAGGCGCATGGAGAGGAGTCCAGTATTTCGAGATGAAGGTTGTGGCCGGCGGGAAAATTGAACCAACTCATGTAACAGCACAACGAGCATGAACAAGAGCGTACAGAATCGATCTGCGGGCAGTGATAAGGCCGCGTTCTGCGGCTGTGAGTCACGGCATTACTTCACCATTAAAAGGCATCGCCTCAGTGCTTACAAAATAAACATAGAAATGCAAATAAGATACTAGAAATTAAATTACCTATGCCTTTGGCGCGCGTAATTAGGCTTCAGGCGTACAACAAGGACGATTTCTGGGCGCGCACGGCGTCGCTGGGATGCGGTCACACCGTCGGGGAGGATTTTGTATTCACGTTATCCGATACGCCAAAAGATTTTGTATGGACCGAAGTACCACCGCAAAAGCTTTTCATTCCACCCGCGATGGCATATCGGTGTCCAAGCCGGCACTTGATCTCCTGACATGTACTCTACGTCGCGTCATCGAAGTTGTATCGTCGGGCGTCAGTTCATTGCTGGTCATTGATGCACAGCCTGACGGACGTCGAGTTTCCCATGTACGTTGAGGGTAAGCGGCGATGTTGCCCTCCTCCGTCACGTGCGGCAGCATCACGTCGAGCGTTGTCGTGGCCTCATGCCATACAAAAATTGGAACGGGGTTTACCTGGTAGTCTCCTGTACGGTGGTGTTGCAGGCGAAGATCACTTCGGATAGGATGGTGTCCCAGATCTTGTGCTCAGCGTCTATGTTACATGGCGATAATCTCAGCGATGGTTTTGTTAAGACGTTAGCCTAGTCTGCTCGTCTGTCCATGATAGGCAGTTGTCATCGTATGGCTCGTTTGAACTGCAAATAATGATTGATGATCTAGACAGGAAAAGTAGAAAGGTAGGCTTGAAAATCAATATGCAGAAGAATAAGGTAATGTTCAACAGCCTCGGGAAGGAACACCAGTTTACATTAGGTAGCGAAATACTGGGAATAGTAGGCGATTATGTCTCTTAGGACAGCTAGTAACCGCAGATCCGGACCATGAAAAGGAAATAAAAGCAAGAATAAAAGCGCATTTGGCAAGCACTCGCAGATTATGACTAGTAGCTTACGGGTATTGCTCAAGAGGAAAGTGTACAACAGTTGCATCTTACCTGTGCTCACCTATGGGGCTGAAACGTGGAGGCTAACAAAGAGAGTTCTACTCAGAGGGCTATGGAACGAAAAATGGTAGGGGTAACATTAAGAGATAGAAAGCGTGCAGAGTGCTCAGAGAAATAACTCAAGTTACCGACATTCTAGTGGAAATTAAGAAAACGATTTGGGCATGGGCAGGAAATGTAGTGCGAAGAGAGGATAACCGATGGTCGCTTAGGGTAACTGGATTCCAAGAGAAGGAAAGCGTAGCAGGAGGTGGCAGAAAGTTAGGTGGGCGGATGAGGTTAAGAAGTTCGCGGGGGTCAAGTGGATGCAGCTAGCACAGAACCGGGTTAAGTGGAGAAATATGGGAGAGGCCTTCGCCCTGCAGTGGGTATAGTCAGGCTGATTATGATGATGATGGCTCGTTTGAATGCAGTTCCAAATGGCCTGCGTGAACTCCACCGTAAAAGTAGTTCCCCTGTCAGCAATGAGTACTTAGGAGCGCTGTGTCACACAAGAATTCGTTCCACGAAAAACTTAGGAACTTCTGCTGTACTGTTAGGCAGGGCTTTTGCTTCGGCGTAGCGAGTACTGTAAACGGTTGCCCCGATGACCCATTTGTTACCCGTTGATAAGTCTGGAAGTGGCCGGGGAGGTCCATCCTTAATTTTTGAAAGGACGTCATCGGCGGAATGGTTGCAGCGTGCGTGCAAGGCCGAGAAGCCCTGCGATCGGATCATCGTGGAGTGCCTGTAGAATTTCGTATTTGTGGTTTTTAGGCAAAACAAGAATGTGTGCACGCCTGTTAGATGCAAAATTCTTCTTTACTAGGGCGTCATGGTGGGACGCGAAGGACGGCAACTGACACCTGAACGCAGCAAGAGGAGACGCGTTCTTTTCTGCCAGGTAATCGACCGGATTTCGCAATTCAGGGTCCCAGAGCTGCTGTTTTGCGAAACTGCACCAGCGCATACCAGTAGCAAGTAGGTGGCGTCGTCATTGTCTTTCTGGAGAGCGTCGATAGGGGCTCGGAATAAGCAGTCTGCGTCGGAATGCTTGCGTCTAGACTCGCAGACCACAGAAATGTCAAACTATTGAAGACGTAGGCTCCATCGAGCAAGGCGGCCAGAGGGGCCTTTCGAATTCGCTCAGCAAAGCACGTGGTAAGCACTCACAACTTTAAATGGTTGACCGTATAAATACAGAACGGAACTTCGAAGTGGCCCAGATGATCGCGAAGCGCTTTTTCTCGGTTGTCGAGTAATCGGCTCTGGCTTTCGACAGGGAACGGCTAGCATACGCGAGAACGTTTTCCTGTCCGGCAATTATCTGAACGAGAACAGTGCCTATAGGACCGCGTTGCTTGCATCGATAAGACTTTCTGTCCCGGCTTTTTCGTCAAAGTGCCCGAGGGCAGGTGGGGACTGTAAGCGGCGCTTAAGTTCCTTGAAAGCTTCCGCTTGCAGCGTTTCCCATTTGAAAGGCGCGTCAGCCTTTGTAAGCTGTGCCAAAGGTTCGAAGGTGCACGAAACGTTGCTCACAAATTGCCGATTAGTAGGCGCACAGTCCAACGAATCGGTGCACAGCTTTCATGTCAGTAGGCTGTGAAAACTGGGCGATCGCAGCCGTTTTCCGCTGGTCTGTAGGAACGCCGCCCATGCTTACGAAATGGCTAGGAATAGCAGCTCCTTATAGGCGAAGCCGCACTTTTCTGATTTTAAAGTTAGCCCTAACGACTTGATGACGTCTAGCCAACTACTAGCTAAGGTCTCTCCGCTTCTCCCTGACGTCGTCACGCCACGGCGGGCGAAGGAGTTTGGGTTTTTAAAGTGAGACTGATGTTTGCTTGTTTGTGCATGTATAACTGCAGCTCACTGTAAAAAAAAAATTTGGTGAAAATAACGGAAAGTTCTTGGCAGCTCTATTTCCAAGCAATATCCGTCATTTCAACTGATGGTGATTTTAGTCATTTTGACGTTTACATTGCAAACTGAAATACATTTAAGACGTCATTATGACAGCTGACCATCATTTCTAAATAACGGTGCATTTCTTCATTTCGATATAATGTACTGAAGTTGTAAATATGACAGTTGATTGTCATTCTCAAATGACGGTGCATTTCTTCAATTCGATATTGTCACGTAGGGGTCACAAGGTCACGACACAAATGAAGGGTCGATGATTGCACTGAAGAAACTCTTTATTGGGCTGACTTGCGCCCGCAAAAGAACTAAGCAACTCGGCGGCGGCGATAGCAAACGTGCTCGTCGGTCGTCTGACAAAGAATGCCCGTCACACTCGTCAACGCTCAATTTAAAGGCTGCACCGAACAATCTAGATAACGTCGCAAACAGCTACCAGCACGGGCTGGAACATTGTGGAAAGACACCCGAGTGGCCAGAACCTTCGAGACAGATCTCGGTGCATCTTGCGCTACAACGAAACTGATAAAGGTGTGACTCGCGACATTGAGCATTAACAAACAAAGATTATGGAACTGATACGCGGTCCAGAATAAGAGTGATAAGCCTGTATGCCGGCGGCTGTTAAAAAACAATACAGTTTTGAAGGTTTCGCGGCATTACTCGCCCCTTAAATAAAACATCGCCTCGATGTTCCAAAACAAAGCAACTTAAACAAAAACACTCCGAAGTTTAAACACCACAGATTCTTTAACGCGCGTAATATGGCTTCAGTCGCACAACATGTACAATTTCTGGGCATTCGCGTCGCCGTTGTGATGCTGACGTTCCGTCGGGAATGACTTCATAGTCCAGTGGTCCGACGCGGCGAATGATTTTGTACGGCCTAAAGTATCCACGCAACAACTTTTCACTAAATCCGCGACGGCGAATTGGTGTCCAAACCCACACTTGGTCTCCTGGATTGTACTCTGCGTGGCGTCGTCGTAAATTGTATCGTCGGCTGTCGGTGCGCTGTTGGTCTTTAATACGCAGCCGTGCGAGTCGTCGGGCTTCCTCTGCACGCTGCAGGTAGGCGGCGACGTTAAGGTTGTCCTCGCTGGTTACGTGCGGCAGCATTGCGTCGAGCGTCGTCGTGGGCTCCCTGCCGTACACAAGCTTAAACGGGGTCGCTCTGGTCGTCTCCTGGACTGCCGTGTTATACGCGAAGATCACGTACGGCAAAATGGCGTCCCAGGTCTTGTGTTCAGCGTCGACGTACATAGCGATCATGTCCGCGATCGTTTTGTTCAGGCGCTCCGTAAGGCCATTGGTCTGCGGATGGTACGCAGTTGTTCGTCGGTGGCTTGTGTGACTGTATTCCAGGATGGCTTGCGTCAACTTTGCCGTAAACGCCGTTCGCCTGTCCGTGATGAGCACTTCTGGGGCGCCGTGTCGCAAGACAATTTGTTCGACAAAAAATTTGGCGACTTCTGCTGCGGTACCATTTGGTAGTGCTCTTGCTTCGGCGTAACGGGTAAGGTAGTCAGTGGCCACGATGATCCACTTGTTACCCATAGACGAAGATAGAAAGGGGCCGAGGAGATCCATCGTAATTTGTTGAAAGGGCAGGATTGGGGGCGGAATCGGGTGTAGTAGTCCTGCTGGTCTGATCGGCGGCGTCTTGCGTCGTTGGCACTCACGACACGTCTTCACGTAGTGGGCAACCTCGGCAGGCAGTCGCGGCCAGTAAAACTTCTCTTGGATTCGACGCAACGTGAGCGCAAATCCGAGGTGGCCTGCTGTGGGCTCATCGTGCAACCCCTGCAGAATGTCTTGCCGAAGTGTTTTAGGCACTACGAGAAGCTGCGCGGTCTTGCTGGGTGCGAAGTTCTTCTTCACGAGGAGGCCATTGCTTAACGTGAAGGATGATAAATGTCGCCTGAACACACCAGGAGGGAAAGCGGTCTTTCCGTCCAAGTAATCGGCTAGCGCTTTCAGCTCAGGGTCTGATCGCTGTTGTTCTGCGAAAATGCTGGCGCTTACCGGTCCCAAAAAGGCGTCGTTGTCATCGTCCTTCGGGGGAGCATCGACGGGAGCGCGGGATAAGCAGTTTGCGTCGGAATGCTTCCGGCCCGACTTATAGACTTCAGTCAAGTCAAATTCTTAAAGTCGTAGGCTCCATCTGGCAAGGCGGCCGGAGGGACCTTTCAAATTAGCCAGCCAGCAGAGCGCATGATGGTCGCTAACAACCTTGGATGGTCGGCCGTATAGGTATGGACGAAATTTAGAAGTAGCCCAGATGATCGCAAGGCACTCTTTCTCCGTCGTCGAGTAATTGATTTCGGCTTTTGTGAGGGACCTGCTAGCGCAGGCGATTACTTTTTCCTGTCCGGCACTCTTCTGGACGAGAACGGCTCCTAGGCCCACACTGCTCGCGTCGGTGTGAATTTCGGTCTCGGCGTTTTCATCAAAGTGGCCAAGTACAGGAGGGCATTGCAGGCGGCGCTTAAGTTCGTCGAAGGCTTCTCCTTGCGGCGCTTCCCATTTAAAAGGTACGTCAACCTTTGTCAGCTGCGTCAACGGTTCGGCGATCCGCGAAAAGTTTCTGACAAATCGTCGATAATAAGCGCGCAGCCCAAGGAATCGGCGCACAGCTTTCTTGTCGGCAGGCGGTGGGAATTGTGCGATTGCAGCTGTTTTTTCCGGCTCTGGGCGAATACCGTCCTTGCTAACGATTAGACCTAGGAACCGGAGTTCTTCGTAGGCGATGTGACACTTCTGTGCTTTTGGCGTTAGTCCCGATGACTTGATAGCTTCCAGCACTGTCTGTAGTCGTTTTAGGTGGTCTTCAAAGTTTGACGAGAAGACAACAACGTCGTCCAAATATACCAAACGAATTTGCCACTTCAATCCTGCGAGGACTGTGTCCATTACTCGTTGAAACGTGGCTGGTGCGCAGCAGAGGCCAAATGGCATCACCTTGAACTCATAAAGGCCGTCCGGTGTGATGAATGCGGTCTTCTCGCGATCTCTTTCGTCGACCTCAAATTGCCAATATCCGCTCTTCAGGTCCATCGATGAGAAGTACCTTGCATTGCAGAGCCGGTCGAGAGTGTCGTCGATGCGGGGAAGCGGGTAGACATCCTTCTTCGTTATGCTATTCAAGCGGCGGTAATCAACGCAGAAGCGAAGTGTGCTGTCTTTCTTCACCAAAACGACTGGTGCCGCCCAGGGGCTGTTCGATGGCTGGATTACATCATCACGCAGCATTTCTTCAACTTGATCGCGAATGGCCTGACGTTCTCGCGGCGATACACGATAAGGACTTTGGCGCAGAGGTCGGGCGTGTTCGCCCGTTATTATGCGGTGCTTGGCCAGTGGTGTTTGTCGTACCTTCGATGACGATGAGAAGCACTCCCCGTAGCTTCGAAGCAGACTGAGAATCTGGTCTTTCCTGTTGTGGGTCAATGCCGGGTTGATGTCAAATGTGGGCTAACAGAATAGGTCCGGTGCGCCTTCAAGCGTTTGGTCGTGGAGGGCGAATACATCTTTGAGGTCCGCTAATTCGTTGAGAAAAGCGATCGTCGTGCCCTTGTTGAGATGCTGGTATTCTTCGGTGAAGTTTGTTACCAGAACCTGAGCGTGACCTCTCCGGAATTTCGCGATGCCTCTTGCGATGCCGATACCTTGTTCCAAGAGCAATTGGATATTTCCTTCGACGATGCCTTCAGCGGTTTCGATGTCTGTGCTACCTACGCTTACGGCGACGCTTGATCGGGGCGGCACGGTCAATTCTCCGTCGAGGACGTTTAGAGCGACGTGTTGCGTCGAAGTCGTCGTAGCAGGTATGGCTTTGTCTGCAGAGAGCTAGATGAGCTTGAATCGGAGGTCGATGATAGCCCTATTTTTATTTAGGAAGTCCATGCCTTAAATTACGTCGCGGGAACACGGCTGCAAGACCACAAAGGTGGTGGGGTAAGTACGCCCATTTAAGGTTATTCTTGCAGTACATCGTCCCGATGGAGTAATCAGGTTGCCACCTGCGGTGCGAATAAGCGGGCCATCCCAAGCGGTGGTAACATTTCTGAGATGGGAGGCTAACGGTGCAGGGATGACTGAATAGTCAGCTCCGGTGTCTACAAGGGCAGTGACTCTGCGACCGCCGATATCAACTTTAAGGTCACTTGTTCGCGTCCTCGCATTGCACGTGGGCCTTAGTGTCCGATCTCGGTTCCGTCGTTTGTTCAGGTCATGGCCGGGGCATACCGTTGTTACTTCGCTGGGCGGCGGTGTCTGCTTGCACTCTGGTCGTGTTGTCGTCGATGTCGTGTGGAGCGGCGGTGAAATGGTTGCGTCGTCGTTAGTGGTAGTCGGCGGCGGAGGATCTTTTCGCCGTTGAGCAAGCTCACCTCCAAAGGTTGCTGCCTTTAGTTTCCTCTACGGGGACTAGGAGACCGTCCTTGCACTTAACCGCGGCCCGGCGACGCAAATCGGGCATTGTACGGTGATGGGGAGCGTGACAGACGCCTTGGCGCGAGTGCTCTCCGCTGCGCAGGAAGTCGTTGATTTCTTGTCGTCGCTCGCCAGGACGGGGTCGTGGGGCGTCGACAGCGAAACCACGGAGGCCGATCCGCTTGTACGGGCAGTGACGGAGGATGTGTCCTGCCTCACCACAATGGAAGCAGAGCGGTCGGTTGTTTGCTGTCCTCCAGGCGTCGCACTTTCTGGGGCTTGGGGGTCGTTGGTAGGCTTGGCGGGCGGGGACCAAGGGGCGGCTTTCGGAAGTGGGATGGTAGCGACGAGGGCTTGGGAGGTCGCGTCGGCTTGGGAGGTCGCGTCGGGGTGCAGGACGACATAATGCAGCTGCATAGTCCATCGCTGCTGATTCATGCTCTGGAGCCGTCGGAGTCGTCGCTTTAGGAACGCCCAGCGCCTGCTGAACTTCACGGACGACGTCCGCGAGCGTCGCCACCTGGTGTTGTTGCGATGATGGTAGCATTCGGCGGAGCTCCTCTCGCACGATCTCCCGAATGAGGTCCCGAAGGTTCTCTCCGCTTCCAGATGCGTTGGGGTAGTGGGTTGAGCAGTCCGGCTGAAGTGGTCGCTCATAGTGGTGCATCCGGGTGGCCAATGTCTTCTCGATAGTAGACGCCTCCGTTTCAAATTCCGCCACGGTTTTTTCGGATTTCGGACAAGACTTGCAAAAAGCGATTCTTTGACGCCTCGCATTAAAAATTTGACTCTGTCACCTTCGCTCATGTTAGGGTCGGCGCGACGAAAGAGGCGCTTCATCTCAACGTATGCCAGGACAGGCTCGTCAGTAAGTTGAAGTCTTGACTGAAGGAGGGCCTGGGCTCTTTCCTTTTTGACAATGCTTGAAAAGGCAGTCAAAAACGCTGCCTTGAAAATCTCCCAATCCTTCATAGCTGCCCCATGATTTTCGAACCAAACTCGGGCATGTCCTTGAAGAGCAAAGCAGACCTGCCTGAGTTTCGCAGCGTCGTTCCAGCCGTTGAATTCTGCCACACGGTCAAAAAGGTCCATCCAGTCTCCAGCATCTTCATCCTGTCGTCCGTGGAAGCAGGGGGGCTCACGGGGTTGGACGAAAACAACCGGTGCTGTAGTAGGCTGGGCCATTGTAGGCGTCGATGCCTTCCTAGATCGAATGGGGTCAGGCAGCAGACCGTGTTCGGGTTGTAGGCCTTGAAGTTGGCGGCTGGCTCGGTGACCTGTAGGCTGGTCTTCCAGGGCGACAGGAACACGGCTTGGGTCTTCGCTTGAAGGATCAAAGGCAGCACCTCCACCAGATGTCACGTAGGGGTGACAAGGTCGACGACACAAATGAAGGGCCGATGATTGCACTGAAGAAACTCTTTATTGGGCTGATTTGCGCCCGCAAAAGAACTAAGCATCTCGGCGGCGGCGATAGCAAACGTGCTCGTCGGTCGTCGGACAAAGAATGCCCGTCACACTCGTCAACGCTCAATTTAAATGCTGCACGGAACAATCTATAGAAAACGTTGCAAACAGCTACCAGCACGGGCTGGAACATTGTGGAAAGGCACCCGAGTGGCCAGAACCTTCGAGACAGATCTCGGTGCATCTTGCGCTACAACGAAACTGATAAAGGTGTGACTCGCGACATCGAGCATTAACAAACAAAGATTACGGAACTGATACGCGGTCCAGAATCAGAGTGATAAGCATTTATGCCGGCGGCTGTTAAAAAACAACAAATACAGTTTTGAAGGTTTCGCGGCAATATAATGTACTTAAGTTGTAAATATGACAGTTGATTGTCATTCTCAAATGACGGTTCATTTCATTATTTTGTATAATACACTTATGCAGTCAGTATGAAGGCTGGCTGTCATTTCCACATGATGGAGTTGTTAATCCTTTTGACGTACTGCTTGTGAACCAGGAATACAACGGAGTCATCAATGTGCCATTGTACAATGTGCCGTCATATTGACGGTTGTTGTGTCGTTTTGAAATATATTTAAAGCGTCATTATGACAACTTGACGTGTTTCACTTCACGGTCCAATGACATTAAGCACTTTTTTGTACAGTACAGCATCAGTGAAACATTTTTTATCGTTCAACATAAAACATATTTAAGCCATCAATATAATGCTATAAAAATCCAGCAATATCATTTCAGCTATTTGAATCTGAAACACATTTATTTAGAATTTCCTACAGCATCGGTTGTAAGACGCTGAGCAAAATTTAAGTTAAATTTTGCGCCGCTCTGAAATCGAGCCTCAAGAGCAAAGTTCAACTGCTTCTCTTTGTCATTTGAATCTGTTCCTTTTTATTTTTAATCAAGGACTTCCACTGCTGTTGCTGTCAAGCTGTCGCAGAATATCTAAAGAAGTCACAAAAATTAGCACTTCCAAAAAGCCTTTATTGTTATAAATGCACTAAAATTTAATGTAAAAATACACTTTGAGCTTGCAGCTCGCAGATTCTTCCCAAAATCATACATGGTGTATCTAGAAAACAGAATATGACGTATACTCATATTAGATAGATGATCATATTAAGGGTATTTAAATAGAACAATATGGGGCCATAAGAAAAGCATCCAACATATGCTGAAACTAACTTCGGATGTAAAAAATACAAACATTCAAAACATGGGCAACTTCTGTTACCATCATTGCATACAAGTAATTTCTATAAAATGAGACAACAGAAATCTGTCCAACTCGTATTTATGAACTTTGGGTCATTTTGTCCAGCCTCTTCCTTGATTCTGCGAGAGATAGGGATTTTGTCAAGCTAGCCTGACATACAGTTTCCATGTCCACTTATCCCAGCTGTTATCTCCCAAAGCCTTAGAAAATAAATAATTTGAACAGAGATGAACCACAAAAGTTGAGATGACAGTCAAATTTTTTATAGTACCGTAGTTCAGGTAAACATTTTACACTGTCGGAAGGAATGGCTTCATTTTCTCACTTCATTACCATTTCATCTCTAAACCATTGAGATTATATTCATGCAGTTACTTTTGTTTTTCCCATGTGAAGGCAACTACAGTGGTCAGTTTTCTTCTTTTGCCTGATTCTTTCACTTAAAGAACACAAACGCTTAAAGTCATCTTCAATGCTAATAATAATAATTCCTCAAGGTCAAACTTTCACTTATGGGACACTTCATATGCTGTAATTTAGGCACAGTCTTAGTTGAATGCATCAGTACCATCTCATTCAACTGGCCAGCACCGAGAAACAAATTGTCCCTCCCGCAAGGCACATTTGCGACCGCCACAAGACCGACAACCAACTTTTCAGATTCACTAGGGCTGCAAGAAGGGTAGAAAAATCAAATTTTGTAGAAAAAACATGACTTTACATAAACTTCCAATTGCCAACATGGTGGAGCAAGAGATTCGCAGTTTTATTTCCGTTCTGATGCTTGACTATCTCAGCACACTGTTTACATAGACGACAAGCAGTAATCGATGACAATGGCTGTAGTGGTTCTGCATGCCTAAGGTAAACATGGGCTTCGACGAAGTTTACACTCAAAACAAACCTGCCACTGTGAGTTCACTGAAGGGTAGATGCTTGGGCTTGCTGGTTCATGGTATAAAAGGAAAGAAGCATAGCCCAAAAGACATGGACACACGTCGAGACACACTGTGCTAACTTCCAACAAATGTTTATTTTAGTAAAGAAAGGTTTTTATACCTTCATATTACAGTGGACCATCAGGCATGCACTAGCAAAGCATATCTGACAGATACACAAGTTCCCTTAACAAAATGCGACCAAAGGGCTGCTTGCATAGTTTTCTTTGAAAGGGGACAATCCACTGGGCTTCAATTATTTTACGTGTTAACCTGTTTTTATGCACTTTTAAAACCACACGCTTTCTGAGATGGGAAATGCGTTCACACACGTGGCAGTGAGTCAACAAACTGTTCCCGCACATGCTCTTCTACGTCCAGCCCTGGTCCCGAGGCTTATCATTCAGGCATCTGCCCATTTCTCCTACATATTGTTTGCCACACGGGAGATGAATTTGGTAGAGAACATTTTCGGAGCAATAAACCAATATTTCCCCAAGCTTCCTTGTGCAGCAGCCAACCGCCTCATTGAGCTCTGAAAAGTTTTTGTGCACAGACGACTCAACTTGTTAGGAGCCGAGAAACCCGCTCTGCTGCTAGATCACTGCGCTATTTTCTTTTGAGCCCAGCAACCCAGCGGCAGAGTTCTATTTTTCGGCTCCTTATAAGTGAGTCATCTGTGCACGAAAACATTTTCAAAACTCAATAACGCAGTTAGCTGCACAAAGAAGCTTGAAGAAAAATTCATTTATTGCACTGAAAATATTGCCTATCCAATTTATCTCTCCTATGGCAAACAATATGTAGCACAAGTGGGCAGATGCTTAAATGATAAGCTTTGAGACCATGGGCTGGGCGTAAAGAGCATGTGCGGGAAAAGTTTATTGACCCACTTCCATGTGTGTGAATGCATTTCCCATCTCAGAAAACGTGTGATTTTAAAAGTGCACAGAAACAGGCTAACACGTGAAATAATTGAAGCTCAGTGGATTGTCCCTTTCGAAAGAAAATTATGCAGGCAACCCTTCGGTCGCACTGTTGTGAAGGGAACTTGTGTATATATCAGATACGCTTTGCTAGTGCATGCCTGATGGTCCACTGGGATATGAAGGTATAAAAACATTTCTTTACTAAAATAAACATTTGTTGCACTGCATGTCTCTCCTACTTGTGCCCATGTCTTTTCGCGCTGCATATTTTTTCTTTGAGCTCACTGAACGACCAAATTTTGTGGGACACTTTACTGCATAGTCTTGTAGTTCATGTGGCGAACCACTTTCAAAGCATGGCAGTTATAGCTGCGAAAAGCCACCACTGCTACTGCGTTGCACTGCAGAAAAGTGTGCGAAGGCACTCACAATTCTGGATCATTTCTTGAACATTTCCAAGAATGTGTGCAAAAGCAGAACACTAGATGAAATTGAAAAAAAAAAATGGTCCTTGGCACATGGTTTTGAATAATATTCAGAGCGTTCATCAGGCAAAAGTAGTGCGATGCTGTATGTTCTTGGCAGTTCTTGTCAGTTTCATAGGTTATTCAAAACTTAGAAGCATTTACCTCGTCTCTTAATGATGAATTAATAAAGATTGTTGCATTTGCAAAGAAAGCAAGCACATGTGAGCTCTGCGAACTTTGAGCAGTGCAAGCTGTAGCAGTGGATGATATATCAGAAAAGTAAGAGCTTACAGCCATTCGTATGCACTGAATGAACCCACTGATGATAATAGACATGCTTTTATTAGGCTTCTTTCTGGTTAAATTTTCTGTCTGATCATATTTTCGGCCCCCTTGAATCCGGAGTTATTGACTTTCCACTGTGCATATTATATAGTGGTCGGGCTCTTTGCAGCAGCACTGCGGCGAATATAAAAGGTTTGAAAAACTTAGAACGTTGGTTCTATGACTACTGCTGTGGTTCCATGGAAATGCCGAAATAATTGAGAGTCGGAAAATTCACAAGTCAGAAATTTCGCCTTTGACTGCTAAATAGTTGGTCGTTTTGCACATTGCTTACTTAAAATCTCAGTAACTACAGATATTGAAATTTTTGGAGCTGCAAGAAATAATCATAGTAAAGGGTTTTTTGCAATTTATTTTAACTACCACAGCAACTACAAGCTGCTGCCGAATATTTCCTTGCCTTATCCTCAGAGAAATTTATAATACAAATGAATTCTTTCTTAATGCACTACACAATTTGCAACTTAGCCTTTCATGTCTAATGGTTCATAGATCAAGGCACACTGAACAACACGTTCTTTAAAAAGCTTTGCATGTAGGAATGAGGTTCCTTGAACTAAGAGGAATGGAGGAAATCTTAATGCATTGTGTAGAACTACATTACTCTATGAGGTTCCTTGAACTAAGAGGAACGGAGGAAATCTTAATGCATTGTGTAGATGTACATTAACTCTAGCCACAGCTATAAGCTATCACAGTAGCACAAGCCACATAACAGTGACTTTGACCAATTCAAAGGTCAACTCACTAGTGTCACAGCACCCGTAGCAGGCTCAACAACCTCGGTGAAATACTCTGGCTGGTCCTTTTCCTCGGCCCTTGAAAGGGTTTATTTTTCCAAAGTACCTGTAAAATATGAATAGTAAAATAAATTCGATTGATTTCGTGAGCGACACTGTAAACAATGGTGCATTAAAAAGCAGGGGAGTGGGAGAAGCGAAGCAAGAAAGTAAAGATATGCATGGAGTAGTTCCAGCATATACTGAATAATTTGTCTAAAAATGACAAGGCCAGTGATGGTATAAAGTAGCACTGAACAAGGATAAAGGGGGTACGCCTCAGTTCGCAGGTCGAGCCAATGTTTTGATAAGTGGACTTGTCTTCGTCTGGCATGGCATGGAAATATGACATGGGAATGAATTCTGAGTATGTCAAGAATTATTTTCCTTGCCTCCTCCTTTCTAATTACTCTTGCTTCGTTAGTGTTGCAAAAATGAAATAATTGTTAAACCTCAGTTCAGTTCAGGCGTTCAGTCGTGTCCGACTCTTCGTGACCCTATGGACCATGTCACGCCACGCTTTCCGGTCTCTCACTATCTTCTTAACATCACATAGCTTCATCTGCAATGCCTCGAGAATGCCATCTAACCATCGCGTTCGCTGCCTACCCTTTCTCCGGCGACCCTCAACCTTTCCTTGCCATTATTTTGCAGTTATATCATGGGCACATCTCCCACATATTGTTATAAACTGAGGCAAATTCCCAAAATTTTTTTTTCACCTTTCCCACGACTTTTTAGTCGCCTGTATCTATGCGTAATCAAACATTAAACACTATGCAGCTCAACAAAAATATTTATTTATACCACGCATTACTTTTGATTAGGATAGCACATGTTACTTCAAATATCTCCATCACTGGCCTTGGTAGAACGAGACTAAGAAGATGGTTTACACGGTATTATGGAGCCTTGAACCAGGGTAGAGGGGGTAGCCTCAGTTCGCAGGTAGAGCCAATGCATCGACAAGTGGACTTGTCTTCGTCTTGGCCTCATGTGCTATCGTAATCAAAAGTAATGCGTGGTATAAATAAATCAACACTTTTGTTGAGCAGCACAGTGTTTAATGTTTGATTACGCATAGATACAGGCTACATAAAAGTCGTGGGAAAGGTGAAAAAAATTATGGGAATTTGCCTCAGTTTATAACAATATATGGAAGATGTGCCCATGATATAACTGCAAAATAATGGCAAGCTAGGTTTAACAATTATTTCATTTTTGCAACACTAACAAAGCAAAAGTAATTAGAAGGAAGGAGGCAAGGAAAATAATTCTTGACATACTCAAAATTCATTTCCATGTCATATATAATGTGACTCATATACTTTGGAATATAGTTGTCTAGAATGCCTTGACTGTTAATATTGCATAATCTTCTTTGAGGCTGAGTATGCTGAAGTGGTGAAGAGAAACATGCTTGGGACATCCTGATGACAGACATGTTCACACTCTTAATATGCTCAACTGTACACTATCATTTTATACTATACATGCTTCAAGAGGAAAAGAGGGTAATATTCAATAGTAGTAGGTTGCAGTTAGGGCAAAAAACTTAACTTACATCAAGATGCAGCTAAAGAAATCAAAGCAGCCTCTACATATGATGATGAGCGACAGAAATGAAACAACCTTTTCACATTATTACCTTGAAAGCCTTGAATATCAGCCCAAAACACAGCACGCGAACTCAAAACCTTCAGCTAGTTACGTGGACATTACCTAGAGTTCAGTAAAGGAGGCTATTATATCTCAATAACAAATTGGGTGCTTACAAAGTAAATAGAATGTACTGTCATGCTCAATACGAGTTGCTAAGCATCACGAGTGAATAAATTATGGCATACATGCAGCAATAAATCAGTGAGCATTTAGAGCGAGCATGCAACTTGTAAAAATAATAAATGAACTCTGATATCTATTTCTTCAACTGAATGAATAAATTGTGAGCAAGGCTATAGTCAGTTTGTGCCAAGAACTTTGCTCCTACTGCACCTTGTGCGTTGTAGTGCATATTGAGTGCAACAGAGCATTTTCAGAAATTTTTATGCGTCAGAAATGTATTAAGCACATTGATATAAAATGCATTACTATTATGCATGATATTTACTAGTATAAATTATTTAAGACTTAATTACCTGCTAAGTATTTTTTTACGCATGATAGTTAAGCAGAACTAAAGAATGAACCAGCAGTTGCTCTACAAGTCCCTTCAGCAAATGCCATTAAACAGTTTCATGATAGCATGGTTAATCCAAGTGCAGAGTGTTTATTCACTTTTTCTAGTCATCAAAATAAAAAATATCAGTTGTGCAAGCTGTTCTATGGAACCCCGATATATATAAAGCCTCAGCAATGATTAAATTGCTCAAAAACTAGAGATGAAATTATATTTATTTCCTAGCAACTAAAGGACTTTATCCTTATAGTGACACTTATGTCTTAAATATGTAGCCAGTACAGAATTTACAACACCTGATGAAAAGATTTTTTCCATCATTTGAAGCTCATTTACCTCTGCGAAAACATCATAGTAAGAGGGCGTCAGGTGGATAGGAGATATTGAACACGAAGAACGCTCAAAGTAGTAGTGCCATTGCTTTCTCCATGCTTGCAATGCTAATGCACTCCTCTTCATCTACTGCCAGCACAACTCGATGGATGTCCGCCATTTCTGAGCCTGCATGTGAAAACCAAATTACTTCACATAAAACGTCATCACGGGTACACAAAACAATTATGAATTGCAACATACTTTCCATAAGTACACTGACAAATATGAAATGAATCTCGAGAATAATAACATACAGGACTATTGTTTCTATATTAATATAAACTGTCCAGTTGTAAGATGAGCAAAACCTGTCAGCATGGTGCAACCCGCCTTTCTTGATTTCGAACAAGATTTTCTAGCGAGAGCACTGCTTCTACAAAATGAGGCTATCTATTCAAAAGAAAATATAATAATATATGTACACAAAATAGACTCGATTGGAAAATGACTACTGACAGACCATAAGGATTACGCTATAACTTTGCCCATCTAAATAAAAAAAATAAATGTTTACAATATCTTCCAATTCCAGCAACAAAATTATTTAAAAGTGATAGCACTGCGAACTCATACCATATTTGACTTTGTTTTGGCTCAAGAGCAGATGCCCCTGTGGCCGAAAAAGGACAAAATCTTTTTATCAAACACCTTTCTCTGCGCATGCGACCATGGAGGCGGGGCTGCCACGCAGACGGCTCTTTAGGCAAAACGCAGCAGCGGGCAGCTCTACTGTGATGCTGACTGGAGTCGTGTAACGCTTGGCACGCGGTTTTTTCCGCGCGTACGTTCGCCTACTTGAGTACAGAGAAAAGCTGGATGAGGCTTTCAGCGAACATCGTCCCAGCAAAAAGCAAAAAGAGACAGAAGGTATTGTTATCAAACACCTTTCTCTGCGGACTGCAGGTAGTCACGCGGTAGACTAAAGACAAGGTGGGGCACCATGGCCGCACTCTGGCCCGCTGCGACGAGTTATATGATAGCTCTCAAGAGCAGCGCCGAAGGACGCAGGTGTTCAGGCGGGCGCTAGGCCCCGCCGCTTGAGCAAATCAACTTTGAGCGTCAGCAAGACGCCATCCTCCAACCAAATTTTCCGCGCACGCCACATGCCCTGCCGTGGCGGCTAGGCGTCAAAGAGAGATAAAACGATCTTCAAACAGACAACAGCTCACCAGGCATCGGATGTTAATCCTTTCAATGTTTGCAGTCACCAAAAGTAACAAAACACCCAACAAATGATCCGTGCCTTTTGATAGAAAGAAAACAGCACAGAAAAAAAAAAAACAGCCAGCGTTGTCCTGTGCTTTTACTAGGCGAATGCACACGTTGAAAATATGAGCCGCGTGACATCACTCCGGTCAACACAATATTTCAGCCCGCTGCTGGATTTCGTGCTTTTGAACACGCGAGAGCCCTCTCCGACTGCTGCTCTTCAATCACCGAAAGCAACGTAACGTTTAACGTATCACGCCCAACGTACGGTCCATGTGCGCTTCAAAAATTACTAGCACAATGCGCCGTGAGCACCCTGGCCGTGAGCCACGCCATTAGCACATATATTCAGCAACCCCATCTCCACAGCAACTCCTTCCTAATCACCTCTTCAAATCGCAACACAGCCGGCGCGACCGGGCTCGAATCCGCGAGTACTCCGCTCCGAGCTTTGGACCAAAACCCCACTTTTGTCGAAAACAGCTCAGCAGAACGAAGTAAGTATTTTACAACAGCGAAAAATAAATAATAACGTTCAGGAAGTTATCGGGAGCGCAACGGACTCGATGCCACAGGCGCAGCAGCGACGGACGCTCCACACTTCGACGGGGGCAAAGCGCGCAAGGGGCTTCTGTACTGTACAATGCCAGTGACCGCATTATTCAACAGCGGGTGGTCAATATTATTTCGAACACTCCAAACGTTATCTCCAAAATCTGAAGCCGCTTTGTGGACACACTTTGCACAAATAGGTGCGAAAAAAGCACGTTCTCTATACAAATACCTCGCGCCTACAGCTTTCCCTTACCGAATACTAGCGGACAGTCTTCTGTCGTCATGTGGCCAAGATAGCTCATTCCGGAGAGTGGAGGCAGTACTCCTTCGCCGAGCCCAGACTGGTCAGCTTCTGTCACCCGCGAAGCTGCACCTCATAAACCCGCAGGTATACCCTTCTCCTCAGTGCCCGACATGCCCGTCCAGAGGCACGGCCGAACATCTGTGGAGCTGGCCTACTTTTGACGCAGTACGGGAGAGAGCACTCAAGTCCCTGGGCGGGCTTCGACCTGCAACCCTGCAGGCATGGGTCGATCCCCCATCGCACATCGGGCTATCAGACGCAACCCGGCTCTGGCGAACTTTTCTTTCTTACTTCAAGGAAGAAGGACCAGGCCATTACTTCGCGGAGCCGACCTTGGGACGATCCTATCTCGAGGAAGAAGTGGACACCGGTCCCTCATATCTATCCCAACCTTCACCCCCATCCCCACCCATACCCTCACCCCACCCTTAACCGCTCCCCCACCCCTACATCCATGAAGCAACTTAGTTCAGCCGCAAGGTAAACGCCTACCGTAAGCAGAAATAAAAATGTAATAAAAAAACACAATACGAGCGCACGCGGGCTGCCTTCAGATGCACGTTTCGCATAAGCTCGGCGCACGCGCTTGTATCCTACACCACAAACTCCATAAAGTCTTCAAGTAAATAAAAACACGCAGTAAACTTACCGTAATCAAGCGGACTTGGTCAGAGACTGGAGCTTCGTGTGCGGGGCCGACTCCTGACACACGCCGTCCTTTTGCAAAGTGTAGTACAAAATAGCGCAACACACACAAAGGAACACGAGAAGCCGACGAAAACGGTGCAGGAGACGTCGACTTCGCCGGCAGCCAACGCAGCGGCAGGCTGGTTCCCGCCCGACGCCAAACAAAACATTGCGATAGGCCAAGTGCGGATCACGGGTTGTGTGACGTAACTCAGACGGCGGCGAACGATCTGCGCGCATTGTGTTTGTTTTTCAGGACTCCTGGTCTCTTCTCTCTCCCTTGCTATATGACACCTCGGCGTAACTGAGTAGAGGGAGGCCGTCAAAGTGACGATATTTTTTACAGTATGCAGCATTGTGTGAAACCATGCTTTGAAGCTTTTGTCGCTATATATATATATATATATATATATATATATATATATATATATATATATATATATATATATATATATATATATATATATATATATAGACCAACACCGATCTGTGACGTAAGCACGATGAGGTGTGCGGTGGCGCTTCTGTCGGCACGATGGGCCGACTCGGGGTGAAAATTAGGGTTAGCGCCCATAGGAATACCTAGAACCGCAAGCTTTCAAATCAGTCTTCTCATTTCACAAGGCACCTATGATGTCGTAATTCGGCACAGAGCAACCATGGGCATCCCAGAACAGATTGTGAAAGTATGAAACCCCGAGGCGAAGTGTTTTTAAAACACAGCGAAACGTATAGTGGTGCGAGTTGGGAGGGCGGACCATAGAAACACACGCAAACACTAACTTACCGGAACATTTTTCTCGTTTCGCAGAGCATCAGAAGTGGTGGCCTGTCGTTAAACGTTCGTCAGCGCTTTGACGAAGTGTGTGACAAAGTATGCGGCGTCATTGCGGAGGTAATATATTTATAAAACCCTTCGTTGTCTAGAATCTCAGTTAAAAATGCGTTGGGGTAGCGCGGCTCATATAAAATATATGTAAAGAACGGTTCGCAAAGAAGCTGACTTTGCGCCTACGAAAGCAATTGTTTGTTAACGGCTGGTGCTATATTTTAAGACCATGATTATATGCATTCAACAACATTTCGCGCCTGACATCTCTGTAAAGCATTTTTATCAATAAATATGTGTGGCGCGTTTCCAGACGAACCACCACGGCTAAGAGGCATGTCGCAGAAGTTGTTTTTCGTTTTTTGTAAATGTCTTGTACCAGACCCCGAAATCTTGTTGCATGGCGGAAGTAAAAACAAAAACAAAAACAAAATAATATTCCAAGTGGCGGCCACACGCATGAATCGCATAAAGCAGTATAATATGATATACCGTCGAGACACGGTTCATTTTGAAAATTGAAATAGATAAAACGCAAAATAACGGGTCCGACATCATTCCATCCTGAAAACGTCGATCGTGGCAAATAGATGCGCTATGTATCAAAATAAATTCATATGTAGTTGCGTCACGATACATGCATGTGGTGAGGAAGTCGTAAGCAAACATTTTGAGAGGCTTTATATTCTGGCATCCGTGCACGCGTTGCACGGTCTGCGCCATACGCAAAAAAAAAATAAAGACGAGGAAACTGCACTGGAAGCGCAGAACGATATATGAAAAGCATAGCGATACCACTAAGGAAAAGAAAAACTAAAAAATAGTTGACTAGCATATATGGCCAGTGATCACGTTACGCGCACCCACCTGATTCAAAATAATTGTGCGCCTCCAGGAACTTGTGTGCCTGGACAATCTCTGCAGTGAAGCGACTCGGAGAAAAAATCACATACACTACAATGTTTGCCATGCCCGATGGTGACAGAGCGCCCGCCGCGTCAGTCCCAATGTGTTTCAGGCATAGCAAATGGGTCCGGCTGCCCAACGTCGTCAATGCACAGCTTTTCATTGTAGCGCTGTTTATCTGATTCCGATCTTCACGTAATCCTACACTCCTGCAGCGCAGGTCTGACGATCTACGGAATTGTTCACAGAACAATAAACTGACCGTGCACAGTTGCAGACGACCATGCACCACCGGCGTCGTCGCTAGCAGACGCTCCGGAGCTGGAGGCAGCTGCGGTGGGTATCACCGGCTGCGCCGCCGTCTGCTGTAATTAGCGATTTTCAATCGGTCCATATTGTCGTATGGCGTTTGACAACTGCTTTTTAAATGTACGTATGTCTGGGATGCATCACTTGAGCGACAATATTAGCAAGCTAATTTACCCAATGCAGCCGCATATCAGACTGTAAACAAAACTGCCCGATTTGCTACACCCAGCTTGCAGTGAGCTTTTGGGGGGTGTCCGTATTCACAACACAGATTATTCAAGGAATTTCAAAAGTAGACTGCCTCTGCAGTGATGCAGCATACTTTGTCACACACTTCAAAGCTTTGGCCAACATTTACGACCGGTCACCACTTCTGGTGCTCGGCGAAACGAGAAAAATGTTGCGGTAAGTTCTTTTTACGTGTGCTTCTATGGGTCGTCCTCTCAACTCGCACCAACATACGTTTCTCGGCTTTTTTTAAATATTTAACCGCGGTAATGAGGTTTCATACTTTCAGGATCTGTTCTGGGATGTTCACTCTGCACTGAATCAAGACATCATAGGTGCGCCATGAAATGATAACACTGCTTTGAAATCTTTCGGTTCCATGTATTCCTACGGGCGCTGAGCCTGCGTTTCACCCTCAGTCGGTTGCAGCGCCGCAAGCGCCCCCTTTTTTGTAAAGTCTATATTACGATATATATACATGATGTATAGGTATATATACGTATATATACATGATGCAATTTTGGGTATGTAGTCCGCGGGCAAGACGTTTAACGACTGGTATTTAGCGGTTCGCGGGTTATTTATACGTTTTGGCTATTGTGTATATTTTACTATCGCCTAAGATTTCCCGAAAGTCCGAGAACCTAATTTATGGAGGTATTTTTACTTCCGCATTACCTTCAGATACACCTCTTTGTCTGGCGAAGACTATCCAGTAATATTTTCACCACAAATTGTAGCTAGAGGTATTTACACCGAGTACGGACCTTACTAGCAATTTTGCTACTGTGTTGATGCTATTTGGCTATTTGGCTACTAGGTGTACTATATGATTCTAAAAGAACTCTAACCCCCGCAGTAAAATAATAATAATCACATAGGTTACGGCTCTCATCAACATTTAGGCCTCTATGCATTGCATCTGAACTGAGCAGTGCCTCGAGAAAATACTAAACAAGCTTTGTTACATACAAACAGTATGTTTTTTCGAGTGCACGAGTATTCAGAAAACCTTCAACAGGCGTCGCACTCAAAAAGTCAAAACAAGATTTCGGAAAGCTCAGCTTCCGCTTTTGAACACATTTGCTTGCACAAGATTGTCATTCCTATTTTTGCAATATTTTTTTCAGAAAAATGTGTGCTGCACTAAGAATGCAATGCATAACCACTATCACATCCATCGAAACCGTCACTGTCTTAAATCACGTTGGTGGTTAACGTGAAAAGCGCTAGCCTTTGGTTCGGTAGAGAAAGGAACTACATAGCGTACTTTACACTTCACAGCTTGTCCATGACGATTTCAGTAGTTCATGACTGCAGATTGGGGGAATTTGAGGCCCTCCGGGACACATGTTTGCTATAACGTCTGTATTTTAAACTATGATATCTTCATCTACCTTGCTCGGCATGCCATGCATGCAAGTTTCCTGAATGCCACTAGGTCAGAGTACCCAGCTACGTATAAGTTATGGCTGCAAGATTTCGTGGTTTGATTTTAAATTCCTTATTTCAATGCTGCAGCTCTGTAGGATGTCACCATCAATACTGATGACAGGTGCCCCTAAATCCATGTCTGGAAGCTCCATGGCTATTTGTAGGCGAAGCTTGCGTTCGGATTCAAACACCTGCCCGATGGAGACATGCTACTGCGATTCGAAAGCTGCCTATAGTTTCCGAAACGTTCCTCTGGGAAGTCCGTTTGAAATTTCCCAGAAGCACATAGTCATGTCTAAGGTCTTCAAGGCAAATAGCTATTGATATTTACCAATGCTTCCGTATTGAGAGGCAAGTCACTGTGGGTCTCCCGAGTTAGGATTCCATTGTAAAGCTTTAAGCTTTCCCAGTGGTCAAGCCACTGCATGTTATTTTCAAGTAATTCAACTTGCGGACACAATTTTTATGCGATGGGTGTCTGCAGATCATCACGAAGCTGATATTCTTAGCCGGGCGACTTCACATTAACATTCTTCCACCAGGTCTCAACAATCTTCAAACATTTTGCTGCTCCAACTGCATTTTGCAGTTCAATGCGTTGACCACATTATTCAAGCGCAGCTATGGTTGACAGGTTAAACACTTTCGGTGCAAATTTAACATTTTGCCTTTCTATATTAGATGAATTCAGGGCTTTTACTGTCAGTGTTGGAGCAACGTTTACCTTTATAAGCTGATCTTCCTTCAGGTGAAGATCACAAAGGGTCTTGAACTAAGCAGCGAAAATTTTCGGTTCGAGTTCAAATCCATAAGTGAAGCAAAAAAACATGTAGGTTCTATAATTCATTTGGTTGATCCAGTTGTTCTGAATTTAATTCAATGGGCGAACAGCGTCAATAAAAAAAAAGAGGACGCACGGGATCTGACGGGCGAGGATAGGAGCTGATGACTAAATTTAGATGACAATCTAGAGACACATTGTTTTTGTGATTGATAGAGTTGCTCTCAGTAATGACTGCAGTGATGCGAAGTCTAACTTTTTCAAGTTCATCTATAATGCGGGGAAGCGCAGTGTTGTAGTTGTTGGGCATTAATTTTGTTCAACAGGTAGAATATGAACAACACATTTTTGTGATGAAGGGAGGTTTTGCATCATAAAGTGAGCTGTCTATGCTGCTTTTAATATGTTGGTCGCAGTGCCGACTATGGTGTCACCCTTGTAATCGAAATAGGCCTGCAGATGGATCAAATCGATCATGAGAGCCACAGATTTCTCGTCACCCCTCATTGCACTCACAAGCGTCTTCACATACTGCAAGAAGGAAGCATCCTGCTGCTCAGATGCTGGGTTTCAACATACGAATTGCAGACATGTCTTGTTGTGGATCCTTGCAGCTATGTGAGGCCTCCATAGTTTCCCAAGTATCTGTAGGCGTTATGAGAGATGGTAAATAATAGGCTCGAAAATACTAACAACTCTGAAGAGCAGCAGGGTGATTTTCTCGATCGGTGAAGGACCTGCTCCTTTAAAAAGGTCAAAACATCTTGTCGCTCCTTGTCTTGCATTTCTGGATTTGTTGCATCTTCAAGAAGAGACAGCACGAGCTTCAATATGCCACCTGTTGTTTTGTCTGCGGATTTGCGGAAGGCAGGAATCGTATCAAAGCTCTCAACAGCATCAAGCAGACGTCACAATTAGCGAATGTCATTCATAGTTTTTGGAATTCTCTGCATGCCGTCAAGTTTGGGGACCCTGTGGGGATGAACCACAGACACACTCGTCGGGTCTCCACAAATATATTTGGCATGACCCGCTGAGCCAGGCGGAAACGGGACAGCGAACCGCCGGCATTCAATCCTGCTGCCATGTAGAACAAACTGCGCGTGCTAGGCAGGCGTGCTGAGGCTGTCGTCTTCTTTTGCGTCGAGACCGCGATGGCATGCCTCAGGACCCTCCTCTAGCAATGAAGCCATGAGCGAAGGGGAATGGCGAAAAGCGGACACTGGGAGTGTGGATCGCACGCGGCGAGAACTGCACAAACGGGAGCAGTTGCAGTGAAACAGTTTGCGAAGACATCTGAGTCAAGGTGGACGGGTATGGCGATCAACGAAGATCGTATCCTCTAGGCCGTTGATTCGCAGAAGAAAGTGCTTGCGAGCGCGCCGGAGCACCTGCAACGGAGCTTCATGGCGAATGAAGTCATGTGTGCAACGCTGAAGGTTGGGGGGCGGGGGGGGGGGGACGTGGATACGACGGGAATGCTGGCGCTGACGTAGTGGGAGAACAGTGCTCATAGCACTACGTAGTCGGCAGGCGTAATCTACGACGTCAGCAGACGTGGGTGGCGAGGACTCGAAGAACTCGCCAGGAACACGGAGGTTAGTGCCAAACGTTAACTCTGCTGCGCGGGTAGAAGTGTCACTGCGAACTGCGGTGCGGAGACCAAGCAGGACGAAGGTTAGGCGCTCAATGCGTGGTGCAGGGAGAGCGATAACCATAAGTCAAGCTTTCAACTGCCGGTGAAAACGTTCAATGATACCGTTCGAAATAGAGTGGTAAGATGCCTTAATGTGGTTGACGCCAAGGAGCCGAGTTAGGTTAGCAAACAATGTTGAGTTAAACTGACGACCACGATCAGTCTTAATGGCGGAATGGACACCTCAGGGGCTTATCAAGAGTGTGATGAGCGCTCTTGCGATCGACTCCGCCGTTATGTCCAGAAGGGGTATCGCTTCAGGCCACCTCGTGAACCTGTCAATTCAGGTTAACATGTAGCGATGGTTCCCGCAGGGAGGAAGGGGACCGACAATGTCGACGTGCAGATGGCTGAATTGGGCATGCGGGAACGAGAAGGATTCAAAAAGAGTCGCAGTGTATTGGTGCACCTTACTTTGCTGGCAGCTGAGGCATGTGCGCGACCAGCGGCGAAAGTCGACGTTGATGCGAGGCCAAACATATTGAGCCGTGACGAGGCGCTGAGTTGCGCGGATGCCAGGATGGGCTAAAGAATACGTCTCGGCGGTATGATGGAGGCACGTAGGGGCGAGGGCGACCAGTCGACGTATCACAGACGAGATGAATGGCACAATCTGGGAGCAAGACGCCCTCCAACACCAGACAGGTGTCGTGCGTGCGAAGCCGCTGCAGCTCGGCATCGGTTCATTGAGCAGCAGCCATAGTCATGAAGTCGATGATTGGCCATCCATTGCCCGTCAAATTGACTGCAGCGCGAGAAACAGCATCAGCAACTATGTTCAACGTGCCGCTGACATGACGAATGTCGCAGGTAAACTTGTAAATATAGGCGAGCTGCCTGATTTCTCCAGGAGCATAGGAGGAACTGCTGGATGCCAGCGCAGACGTCAGAGGTTTGTGGTCAGTCAAGATATGAAAAGTGCGTCCTTCGAGAAAATGGCGGAAGTGCTTCACGGCTAAATATATTGCAAGAAGCTCTCGGCCGAAGGTGCTGTAGCGGCGCTCAGGGGGCTTAAGCTTCTTGGAAAAGAAGGCGATTGGCTGCCAAACACCAGCCACGCACTGTTGCAAGATCGCGCCGAAAGTAGTGCCCGATGCGTCACCCATGACGGATGTGGACGCGTCACATTTCGAATGGACGAGGAGCGTGACGCCAGCGATTCCTATTGCAAAAACGAGTCTCCCAGCGTCTTCCAGTGCGAAACCAGTAAGATTTTCGCGCTGTTTTTGCACTGGATCTGCTGAGCACGCTGGAGGTCTGCGATATTCATTGGAGTAGTAACGGGAAGACACTGGTTGCACTGGTATACGATGGAAGAAAAACGCTGGGATTAGCTTTTTGACGCCGGGTGTGTCACTGGCATCCGCGATGCACTGGGAGAAGCGCTGTGGCCGCACTGGTCCCAGTGCCCCAGTATAGCCGGTGCGCCCTCCTGCGTCGACCGGAGTAGCATCCCTCAGGGGCCAACATGGCAACAGCGTACTCGCAATCGACCATCGGGGCATCGGCGAGCATGTGAAAAATATGGTTCAAGCAAGCGCTTTTTGCTGCGAAGTCGTTGCGCACCTGTAAGAAAACAAAGGCAGTATCTTTTTTCTAGAGTTTCCATGTTTCGATAGGTTGTTTCGAGCATTTTGAGAGAGACCCCGACCGCCGCACCTCTGATATCTCATGACACACTGACGATTACCGTGAAACTATAAACTGGAATTGAATTATATGGGCTACCATGCATAACAAACTTCACAGCTGATCTTAAGGGCACTCTAACAATGATCACTGCCAAAATATTCAATGCTGGCTCAATCGCAGGCGAGCGTAGCCTGCACCACGGCCCAGAATAAACAGCAGAAAGAAAAAAATAAAACGAGGAAGAGAGTAGTTTACCGAGCGATGGGCCCATGAGAGAAAAAAACGACAACATGCAGCACTTGTAATGCATAAGATTTTGCGTGTTTCTCAAGCTTTTGCGCTCCTTCTTACTCTGGGTATAAAGCAGCCGAGCCGTCGGTGATCGCAACGCTTCCCGAAATGTTTACATACAAACAAGGTCTAGTTACACGCAAAATAGTGTCGTCGTTGCTGCGCTTGCCGGTATTTAGGCTTGGTCGCACTTTCTTAGAAGGTTGGTACTATAGCTCCGTGTTCAGCGAAAATTACGTTCATGATAGCAGAGCACCACCGCATAGCTGGCATTGGTAAATTTGCCAGCGATGTCAAACTCCACATGTTAAAATGATTCCAGTGCACAAAATAGCGCGAATAGGCATCCAGAACATTAGTTGCAAATCGTGTGAACAAGCAGCAAGCTCCAATAATCAAGAAGTTGTAATTGTTAGAGCGGCAGCGATGGGGGCCTGCAGACTGCGAAACATGAAGTCCAGACTTTATAAATGCGGTCATGACATAAAATGAAGAAATGTTTCAAACCTTTGCAGTTCTCGGCGTGGCCGAGTGGTTAGCGTGGTGAGCTAGTAAATGAATAGGTGCATAGGTACCGAGATCGAAGCACGCTAGTTGCCACTTTTTTTAAAACTTCTTTTAGGGTGTTTTATTGTACAGTAGTGAGCAAATGTGGTGTACAACACTCAGCCGGTGGCGGAACTCGAGAAAAGTGCAGGTCATTTTTATATAGCAGCAGCTATCCATGCTCGAGACAATAGTGGCACTGGCTCATTTTGTCCACATGCGTGTACCGATGTCGCTGTCACTTACGCTCTCACTAGATGGCATATCGACGCAATTTTACTGAGCTCTGTCACCAGCCGAGTGTTGTATACCACTTTTGCTTACGACTGTACCTAACTTGCTTCGTTACTTCTTCCCTTTTAATTTTTGTCCCAGGCCTTTTTTTTCTCAGGGCGAACAGTGCCGCCAGTGCGGAGCGTGCCAGTATGCCGCGTCCCAGTGCGCCCAGTTCCCAGCGTCATACTGGGACCATAATCAGGTATGGCGCTGGGGTGCTGGGACCCAGTGGCACTGGCTTTTGCAATAGGGATGGCAGCTCTTATGCCGCTGAATGCGCGGTCAGCGGAACCGCTCCAAGCGACAAGAGGTGTTGGCTTGCTGTGGCCCGAGAGGACGTCGTGAAGAGGCATTATTGCTGCGCAGCGCGGAATGAAGCACCCATAATAGTTGGCGAGGCCAAGAAATTCGCGCAGCTGCCGGGTGGTGGTGGGCCGCGGAAACTGAGTGATGGTGACACGGACTGGTAACGGGCGGATACCATGAGCGTTCACGCGAATGCCGAGAAAGTTCAACTCTGCAACGCCAAACTCGCTTTTCGGTTCATTGACCACAAGACCAAAGCGGCTGAGCCTGGTGAGGACTTGACGCAGATGGAGCTTGTGGGCGTCTGCCGCAAGGTTGAAGACAAGAATGTCATCAAGATAGACAAAGTAGTACGTCAAACCGCGTAGGACTTAGTCAACAAAGCGGTGAAAAGTCTGGGCCGCATTGTGACGATCGAAAGGTATACCCTCAGATATTCAAACAGGCCAAAAGGCTTAATAATAGCAGTGTTCTGGATAACCGAGGGCTCTGCAGGAACCTTGCGGTATGCCTTCACGAGATCAACCTTGCTGAAGATTAATACTGATTGCTGGACTAGTTAGTGCATTGACATAAAAGGAAATATTAACAGCGCAACAAGAAGACACTCACAAATAGGCACAAATCGACATACAGGACACGCGCTCACACTAACTTCTTTCTTGAAATATCACCACATACAAACTTCTTCACTAACCAAATGCTACCCCAGAGTCAGCAACATATGCATGGCAGTTTAGGCCTACTCTACCTTACCAAAATTCAAAAGTCGACTGTCACTACTATACAGCGAGGGAGGTGATTCACTAATACATTTTGAACCTAGTCTTATATATATACATAGTTTACAGAAATTAAGATTTTAGGCAGGAGCAGGGACACTCTTGCCCATGAGCTGCTGAAGCTTCGTATATAAAAAGATTTGACTAGATTTCAAGGGAGAGCAAAGCAGGGGGCGGCAGAAAGTTAGGTGGGCGGATGAGATTAAGAAGTTCGCAGGGGTCAAGTGAATGCAGCTAGCACAGAACCGGGTTAATTGGAAAAATATGGGAGAGGCCTTCGCCCTGCATTAGGTATAGCCAGGCTTATGATGATGATGATGATGAAGGAAGGGCGAATGGTGGGCGAATGAGATATGCATATGTTGCTGATATGCATATGCAAATCAGCAACTGATATGCATATATTGCTGACTGTGGGAGCCTTTGGTTGTTGAAGAAGTATGTATGCGGTGGTGTTTTGAGAAAGCAGTTGGAGTGTCAGCGGCTGTCCTGTGTGTAGATTTGTGCCTAATTGTGAGTGTCTTTTGTTGCGCTATTAATATCTCCTTATATGTACATTGCTAAAAATCGTGCAGCCATGAAGGCCGTTGTAAAATCCTGGATATGTGGAATCGGGTAGCGGTCAGGGACTGTGACCTTGTTGAGAGCCCGGTAATCGCCGCACAGGCGCCAGTCGCTGTTCTTTTTGGGCACCATGTGGAGGGGTGATGCCCAAGGACTGGAGGAGGGACGAATGAAGCCAAGCTCCAGCATATGCTCGAATTCTTTTTTTGGCAACAGCGAGGCAATCCGGTGGGAGGCGACGAGGGCGAGCAAACACGGGAGGCACAGTCGTCACAATATGATGCGTCACACTGCGTGCGATCGGTGCTTGAAAAGACGGGGGTCGGAAAACGTCTGGAAATTCGGTAAGTACGCTCGACAGAGGGTCGGGAACTGTACTGTGCGCCTGGAGTAGTCGGAGTGGTGGATCGCGGCAAGAGGCCCCATGAACGACTAGGCTCGTTTTAGGATCCAGTATGCTGTTTTGTCACATGTCAACTAGAAGCCTGTAGTGCCATAGAAAGTTGGCGCCGATGATCGGCAAGCGCACGTACGCGATGCCAAATACCCAGCCAAAGGTACGGCGGAGTCCGATGTCGAGAGTCACCGACTTCTGGCCGTATGTCCCTATGGTAGATCCGTTGACTGTGATCAGAGGTGGAAAGTCTGAAGGACGGCGTCGCTCAGCCAGTGTAGGCGGAAGACAGATCTCAGCACTGGTGTCGATTAGGTAGCGGACTTTCGTTATACAGTCAGGGACATGGAAGAGGCGACTGGATCGTGGGCTGAGAACAGCGGTCGAGTTCAGTGTTCGGCCGGACCGTTTCGCGCGAAGGAGCACGGCTGGCTGCATTGACGCGTGCGAGAACCGTAGCGGTGGTGGTACCAGCAAAAGGTCCTGGAGGGTAGTGAACGGTTGCCAGGAGCACTGGGGCTGATACGGTGGGATGGGGATGAGGAACGCGGCTGCCGTTTACTAAGGGCTGCAACTTCAGCTGTAAGCCACGCTATATGCGGAGTGAGCTCCTTCTTAGCAGCGGTAATCGGGTATAGCGATCGCCAGCAGCTACGTTGGGCAACCGAGGGGCAAGAGGACGACGAATATTTTCCACGGAGGGGAAACCGACGTCCATGACCTTATGTGCCAGCGTAGCAAGTGATTCCAGTGTCTGAGATGAAGACACACTCAGGATCATGCTCACCTGCGGGGGTAGGCGCTGCAGGAAGAGTTCCCGCAGGAGTGCGCTGTCGTGTGAAGCAGCGGAATCTCCAGCCAGGGCGGTCATGCGACGCAACTGTTCGGTAGGCTGGCGACCTTCGAGCTCTTCTCAGGTAATTAGCTGCTGCAGACGACGCGGCTCTGTTTCAGAAGTTCGCTAGATCAGCATCGCCCGAATATGATCACATGGGTGACCGGTAGGCGGAGAGCGCTGGACGTCACGGTCACTCGCAGCAGTAGTAGGCGTGAGCGCGCCAATGACGTGTGCAGAAGCAGGGCACACACCAGGCCGCCTCTACAGTGTGCTTAATGCCCGGCTGTCCTTACTGATGTAGCAACATGGCAATCAGTCTCTATCTCGCATGCTCCCGCCTCCAATCCTCGTCTTCCTTCTCGTCGTTCTGTTTGCAGATTCTTGCCTGAATCTGCAACACGCTCCGCGCCCTGAGTTGAGAGGAAGCTCGAAGCTGAACGCTGTCACCACAATGGCCTCAGATTACCACCATACGACTGATGAATGGGGTCCAAGATGCCGTCGTAAGAGCTGCATATACCGGAATTTCATTGTGCTCGTCCAGTATCGTCACTTTCGCATCGTGGTCCTCTTGGTGATTCTAGCTGTTGGAGATAATACATTCATCACTGATCCGCTTGACCTTCATCGTAGCCGTAAGTCCTCGTTAATGCTGCACGATGCCCAGAGGGTCCGTTTCTGTTGGACAGAGATCAGCGCACCGCCCCTTCTTGTATCAGCTGTGAGAACACTTGCACTGTTTCTAGGGGACGTCTCTATAGGGGGGGGGGGGAGGGGGGTTCACTTGGCCGTTCAGTGTTTCTTGGAAGAGTGACAGTTTCGATGCGCAAAACACTGATGGTTTCATGCAGTTCATGCTGTACGTCTAGCTTGAGGCTCTCTTCGTAAAACTTCTGCTCGCTCTCAGTCATCTTGGTTCCCGTCGTGTAGGGGGTGATATACTCAATGTGGAACAGCTGGCGCAACATGGACGGGGCGCAGGACTTCGACGTCATCTACTGGTTGGAGCCCTTCTCCCCGGCATGAGGGTCTTATTGTGGTTTCGTCCCACTCTACTGCAGCATAATCGTCGTTGATCTTGTTCATCTCAACACTGACGCATCTCACAAGTCTGACACAACACAACAATCTAACAGAGCACACGTGTTTCCAACATGTTCTTTTTCTGAGGACTGGCGCTTCTTTCTTCCTATGCCTGTGAAAGAGTGGCCGCCAATTTTTCAGGCTGTTCCAAGATTCGTTGACTGTCTTGCAACATTCAGGACACAGTTCTCGCGCTTGTGTAATAACGTATATAGTAGAGCATTTGTTCTGTTTTCACCTCGGCATCTTTCGTGCGATCTGCAGAGGTCAGCATGTCAAATAGAATCACTGCTGCTTGATCTTCTTCTCGCACATACTTTACAGAAACCGGACTGCGAAGCTCTTGGACAGAGGTTGAGTTTCTATGCTGCTCACTGTCTCTCATATTTTGCTCAGGGCCACTGTATGCGCTTCCATCGTTTTTTTCGGCGGCTTCTGGGGGCCTCGACTCCTCAAGGGAAGTCGCTATATACCATAAGTTCCTCCTTGCCAGTCTCGTACCACAGCAAGCCGATAAAAGCGATTGGTATCGATGGTCGCTCCATGTGCATGTTGCCAGGCGCACGATTCACATGTTGCACTCGTTCGCAATCTTTCGTTGGAGGTCCGAAAACAGCCTTGCTTTCAAACAACTCAGAAGCCTCTGCTCGCCTTTCAACGTTCGTAATTGGTTCAATGCTTTGTTTACTATGGCACCACCCCATTTGGATCGGTCCCTGGTTGCAATACGCCTCACCCAAAGGTCTTTCCCGCAGTACAACAGGCGCTCCTGGGTGACTGCTGACATCGCTATGGGCCCACTTAGAATCATCACTCTTATCTATCACTGTCCGCGATGTTTCGGTGTACTGGATCTAGCTGACTCGGGAAAAGAAAAGTCAGGCATTGGTGTGACTGCGTTGAAACTTCCGACTTGTGTCTCTAAGTACAATGTGAGAATCGGCACTTGAATCACACGGTGATTCGGCGAACAGCGATTCAGGTTTTGAAGGGCTTCTGTTGACTACAGCTAGAAGACGCTGGGTAGTTTAAGTCGTCTGGAACAACTCGAAGTCTTTTTTTGTGCTGTTACATAAATTCTCACTACGCCGCGTCACTCATTTGAAACCTTGCAACTTTCTACACGTCCAGAGAATAAATTCTGAATGGAAGCGTTTTTTTTTTTCCGCCGTGCGCTGCACTTTCCCGTTACGTTCGATCCAGCTGCTTCTTCCGTATAGGGTGCGGCTGATGCAGGGAGCTCCACTACTGTCTTCATGAAACAAAGACTATCGGCAACAATTGTAAACCGCTTAACGCCTTCGATGTGATGGCAGAGGAGAATCGATGTCTGTGAGGTAGTTTTCTCATACTGTAGTGCAGCTGCAGCGTCTTCTGCACAAACGTCGCCTTAAAAGCCTGCAGATTCTCGTTCAGTATAGCGCAAGCCATTGTTGCATAATTCTATTTTAGCGTGAAGAAGCGTTAGCGCAAGAATATTTAATGCGTTAGAATTCAAACGTTCTCTTGCCTCATATAAGAAGTGCGTTGGATGACGCATTTCCTTTGGATGCGTTCCATGGTGTCTCAATGCAGCCCTCTTCTCTTTGTGTGGTGGGATTCGATGGCGGAGCTCCTGGTATCTTCCTGGAGGGTCCTTGGATTTCGTGCAACCTCCAGGAAAGATCAATGGAGGAGCTCACATTACCTCCCGGGTTTCGGCAGCAAAAAATGTAGAAGCAGGGCACACACCAGGCCGCCTCTACACTGTGTTTGAGAGCCGGCTGTCCTTACGTTTGTCGATGTAGCAACATGGTGATCAGTCTCTATCTCGCGCGCTCCCGCTCCAATCCTCATTTTCCTTCTTCTCGTCGTTCTAATTGCAAATTCTTGCCTTAATCTGCAACAACGTGGTGGAACATGGTCACCTGCGAAGTGATGCGCTGCCGGCGGAACAAGGCCTCGATGGTGAGGAACCAAAGTTTCGAGTCCGATAACCAGAAGTCAGGGAGCTTGAGAGCGGAGATCGCGGACTCATGAGGTGACGCCGTGTGTGGCGACGGGGGCGGCACATGATTAGGGAAATACATTGCCATGGCTAACACGATCGAAGGTAGGCGGTGTCTCGTGCTCCGGGCGCTGGTAGGCGTAGCGAAGCGGTTGATGCAAGCGCAGGGCACGTCTGAAAAGTTTCAAATTTGTTTCGTCATCATCCGCTTAGTGAGTCTCAATGAACTTCTGGTAGCGTCTTGTAGCACAGATGCTTTTTGGCGCGTCCTCTTCTCATCGGGCGCCTCTCGAGATGTGCGTGCATTCAGGGCAGAAATATACGCCGGGCAGTCGGAAAGTTATGCTTGGAACTCATATGGTCTTAATTATATGAGCTTCAGCGCAACTTCGATTGCTTTGGCAGACTTAGCATCTCATCATAATCATCACCATCATCATCATCAGCCCAATTATACCCACTGCAGGGCGAAGGCCTCTCCCATATTTCTCCACTTAACCCGGTTCTGTGCTAGCTGCATCCACTTGACCCCTGCGAACTTCTTAATCTCATTCGCCCACCTAACTTTCTGCCTCCCCCTGCTACGCTTTCCTTTCCTTGGAATCCAGTTTGTTACGCTCAGCGACCATCGGTTATCCTCTCTTCGCACTACATGTCCTGCCCATGTCCATTTCTTCTTCTTAATTTCCACTAGAATGTCGGTAACTTGTGTTATTTCTCTGACCCACTCTGCACGCTTCCTATCTCTCAATGTTACCCCTACCATTTTTCGTTCCATAGCCCTCTGCGTTGTCCTCAACTTACGTAGAACTCTTTTGGTTAGCCTCCACGTTTCAGCCCCATAGGTGAGTACATGCAAGATGCAACTGTTGTATACTTTCCTCTTGAGCGATACCGGTAAGCTGCTAGTCATAATCTGCTAGTGCTTGCCAAATGCGCTCCATCCCATTCTTATTCTTCTTATTTCCTTTTCATGGTCCGGATCTACGGTTACTACCTGTCCTAAGTAGACATATTCGCCTACTACTTCCAGTATTTCGCTACCTAATGTAAACTGCTGTTCCTTCCCGAGGCTGTTGAACATTACCTTAGTCTTCTGCATATTGATTTTCAAGCCTACCTTCCTACTTTTCCTGTCTAGATCATCAATCATTATTTGCAGTTCATCCCGCGAGTTACTTAGCAAGGCAATGTCATCAGCAAATCGCCGATTACTGAGGTATTCTCCATCTACCCTTATCCCCAATTGCTCCCATTCCAAGTCTGAATACTTCCTCTAAACAAGCTGTGAATAGTACTGGGAGATTGTGCCTCCTTGCCTAACACCTTTCTTTACGGATTTTATTACTTTCTTTGTGCAGAACTATGGTTGCTGTGCAGCCACTATATATATCTTCCAGCACTTTCACGTACGGCTCGTCTACCCCCTTATTTCGCAAAGCCTGCATCACCGCCGAGGCTTCAACTGAATCAAATGCTTTTTCGTAATCAATGAATGCTATGTATAAGGGCTGGTTATATTCCGAGCATTTTTCTATCACCTGATTGATGGTATGGATATGATCGATAGTAGAGTACTGTTTCCGAAAGCCTGCTTGATCCTTTGCTTGATTGCAGTCTAAGGTTGTCCTGATTCTATTAGCGATTACCTTAGTAAATACCTTATACGTAACAGACAGTAAGCTGATTGGTCTGTAATTTTTAAGGATGAGGATAATGTTTGCATTCTTTCATGGTTCCGGTACCGTCGATGACACCAATAACTGCGTATGCAGGGTGGCCAGTTTTTCTAGCACGATATCCCCCCCGTCCTTCAGCAAATCTGTAGTTATCTGATCCTCTCCAGCCGATTTCCCTCTCTTCATAGTTTCTAGTGCTTTCTTGACCTCGTCCTTCGTCACTGGTGGAACGTCTGACTGTTTTTCCCTACCGCCAATCTCATAACGGTCCTGACTACTTTGGCTACGGTAGAGATCTGTATAGAACTCCTCGGCTACTTTGACTATCGATCTTGTCCATATTAGTGATGACGTTGCCCGCCTTGTCCCTTATCGCATACATCTGGTTTTTGCCTATGCCCAATTTCTTCTTTACCGCTTTAAGGCTTCCCCCGTTTTTTACAGCATGCTCAATTTTCTCCATGTTATACATCCTTATATCGGCCACCTTGCGCTTATTTATTAGCTTTGATATCTCGGCCAATTCGATCTCGTCTGTTGGATTGGAAGCTTTCATACTCTGGCGTTTTTTAATCAAATCTTTTGTCAGCTTAGACAGCTTACCGGTATCCTCTCTAACTATGCTACCGCCTACTTTTACAGCGCACTCAGTAATGATATCTCTGAAATTATTGTTCCTTGCCTCTAGGGTAATTTCGCCATCCTCAGTTAGAGCTGAATACCTATTCTGTAACGATACCCTGAACTCTTCTGCCCTCCCCCTCACCGCTAATTTGTTGATGGGTTTCCTTCTTACTAATCTGTTGCGTTCGTTCTTCATATTTAGGCTAATTCGGGACCTCACCATCCTGTGGTCACTGCATCGCACTTTCCCAATTACCTCTACATCTTGCATAATGGCGGGAGTTGAACACATTATGAAGTCGATTTCATTTTTAGTCTCTCCGTTAGGACTTTTCCATGTCCATTTCCGGTTCTTCCGTTTGCTGAAGAAGGTAATCATGATTCGTAAGTTATTGCGCTCTGCAAACTCAACTAGTAACTCCCCCCTGCTATTCCTAGAATTAATGCCATAGTCACCTACTGCCTTGTCTCCTGCCTGCTTTTTCCCTACCTTGGCATTGAAGTCGCCCATTAGTACAGTATACTGCGTCTTTACTTTTCGCATTGCCGATTCTACATCTTCGTAGAAGCTTTCAACTTCATGGTCATCATAACTACATGTAGGTGCATAGGCTTGTACAACCATCAGTTTATACCGCTTATTAGGTGTAATTACGATGCCTGCAACACTCTCATTAATACTATAGAGTTCATCTATATTACCCGCTATATACTTATTGACAAGGAAACCTACTCCTAGTTGTCGCCTCTCTGGTAAACCGCGATAACACAGTACATGCCCATCCTTCTGTATATGCCTCATTCGGCCTCCTAACCTCACTAAGCCCTATGCCATCCCATTTCATGCCCTCTAGTTCCTCTAACAGCACTGCTAAACCAGCTTCACTAGCTAGGGTTCTAGCATTAAACGTTGCCAGGGTCAGTTTCCAGTGGCGGCCTGTCAAGCGGAGCCAGGTATTCTTAGCACCCCCTGCTGTGTCACGGGTCTGACCGCCGCCGTGGTCAGTTGTTCCGCAGCCGCTGGTGACTGAGGGCCGGGGTTTTGTGGAGCTTATCATGATAGGTTTCGGCCAATTACTGCACCAGGGTGGCCAACTCCTGTTCTGGTGAGGGAGTGCGTTGCCGGAGGTGTTCACCGGCATCCGGTCGCACCCCAAACCTGTTTATGCAATTCCATCGACACGCGGTTTTTTTTTTTTTCGTCCGGTGGAGAATTGCGCTGCACCGGGATTTGAACCCTGGTCTTCTTGCATGCGAGGCGGATGTTCTACCGATACGCCACCGCTGCAACTCCTTAGCGTTAGCATCTGCTTAGCTTTTATTTACTATGTAGGAAGGTTTAAAGAGGCGCTCGAAGACCTGGGATAAAAAACAGACAATAAAAGGTATAGAACCTGAATTTTAAACATGAGACATCAGGAGCATGGAAGAACAACATCGGAAATACCGTCTAATTTCGTGTGAACTAAATGACAGCAGCAATGTTTTGCTGCTACTTCATATATTTATACGATTCAAAAGAGGCAGCTCTGTGGTAAAATCTCGTAACATGCTTGCCCGCGCCGTATGCAACTGAATGAGGCGGAACAACGGCATTTAAAAGAATGTTTGCCTTACCACCGATGGCTTTCCCGGAGTGAAGTCAGCATAGTGGATAGCTTCAATTTACTGCGCTATTCTTGCAGGGTCCAAAGGGAAGGTGAAGACACGCGCACGTTCACCACCATCATAATTCCCGCGGCACTGAGGTACGCAGCAATGCCCAGGGATTATGATAGACTGCACACTGAACGCAAATCTCCCAGCATCGACGCACCTACGTCATCGCCACTCTACCGATGCTTACTTCTGCTACAGCGTTGAGAGCTTCGCGACGCACGCTGCACAGAAAGCAAAACACCCAACTGTGCCGCACACATGCGTCAACGCTGACGAGAAACGAAAGAGCCATTGATGGTTATCTCAGTGCGAACGCATTTACCAGTCGGGCATTTTGTACGAAGATGGAGAAAAATGAAAACCAAATTCCGTTCACAAAGCAACATTACCGGCCCAAATGCACTGCTCAACACAAAACATAAACTATTACAAAATACCATTTTTATTTCTGCAGTAAATCTGCAGTGATGGCATAAAATTATGTTTTCTTAAATTCGTTACTCTGGCGTGTACTACTTCACACATCATGTCACTAGTCACGGAAACCTGTTGAAGCAAGGGCAAGGGAGGCACGGCGGTTGCTTCATGGGTCGCTCCTCGATAGCGTCGAGTTGGTCCGTTGCAGAGTGATGACGTAGCCACAAGGAAGAGGAGGATATGGTGCCTTAGCTATAGTTTAGAGGGTGTTGATCTAGCACTTTCCGAAGTCTTTTCAGGCGGTCTTCGAAGTTCGACGAGAACACAAGGACTTCATCCAAGTATAAAGACGTATCTGTCACTTCAAGCCAGCCAGTACAGTATCCATTGCTCGCTGGGACATCCCTGGCGCGGAGCAGAGGCCAAATGGCATCATCTTAAACTCGAGGAGGCCGCCATTAGGCAACACCTTAAACTCGAAGCGAAGTTCCCCGTCTTTCATGTTCACCAAAATGCCTGGTGCTTCCCAGGGGCTCTTTGATGGCTGGATTACATCGTCGCGAAGTATTTGATCGAGTGGCTAGCGGATGGCTAGGCGTTCTCGCGGCGATACGCGGTAGGGGCTTTGGTGCAGAGGTCGGGCGTGTTCGTCTGTTATAGTGCGGTGCTTGGCAAGAGGTGTTTGTAGCATCTTCGATGCTGACGAGAAGCACCCTCTATATATTTTAAGAAGGGTGCGTATCTGGTCTTGTCTGCTTTACGGTAGTACTGAGTTGGTATCAAACGTGGGCCGGTTACCATGGTTAGCTACATGATATTCGTGTTAGCCGGTGAGGGCGAAAAGTTCTCGGATGTCTGCTAGCTCACCTCGAAAAGCGATCGTTGTGTCCCTGTTGAGATGCCGGTATTCTGCGAAGTTCGTGACCAGCACCTGAGCTTGTACCTGGCAGAAATGCGCAATTCCCCTTGCGATTTCCAGTCCGCAATCCAAGAGCAGCTGAAAGTTTTCTTCGATGACACCTTCTGTGGTTTCGATGTTTCCGGTACCCATGGAGACTACGACGCTTGAGCAGGGCGGTAGGCTCAATTCTTTGTCGAGGACGTTTAGAGCAATGTAATGCGCCGAACTTGTCTCATGGGGTATGGCTTTATCTGTCGAGAGCTTGATGAGCTTTGATCGATGGTCGATGATCACCCGATGCTTATTAAGAAAATTCATGCCCAAAATCACGTCGAGCGAACACTGCTGTAGGACCACGAAGCTCATAGCGTAAATGCCTCCATTTGCGGTTACTCTTGCAGTGCATCGCCCCGACGGTGTAATGAGGTTAGCACCAGTGGTGTGAATCAGCAGGCGATAGCGGTAATTACTTTCCTGAGGTGGGAGGCCAACGGCCTACTGATGACTGAATAATCAGCTCCGGTGTCATCTAGGCCAGTTACTGTGCAACCGTCGACAGCAGCTTCAAGGTCGCTTGTTTGCGTCCTGGCATTGTGCGTGGGCCTTGGTGACTGATATCGGCTCCGTCGTATACTAAGGTTTCGGCGGGGCACACCGCTATCGTTTCGTTTGTCGGCGTAATTAGTTTGAAGTCCGGTCGCGTTGTCGTGTGCAGCGGCGATGTAAATGTTGCGGCGCGCCGTGATTCGTCGTCTGTGGCGGAGGAGGTTCATTAGTTTGCTATATAGCAACCTCACCTCCAAAGGTTGCTGCCTTTATTTCACCTACGGGGGCTAGCGGACCTTCCTTGCATGTAACGAATGCCCGGTCGCGGTACCAGAGCGGTACAGACGGCTTGCTGATACTGACTTGCGCAGGTAGTGGTCGATTTCTTCTCGTCATTTTCCAGGATGGGGTAGTGTGGCGTCGATGAGGAAGGCGCGCAGACCGATCCGTTTGTACAGGCAGTGACCTAGAATGTGGTTGGCCTCACCACTGTGGAATAATAGCGGGCGATTGTTCACAGCCTATGCTATTGCGTCGTACCTTTAAAGGCAGAGCTTAAGTGCCCCTATATTTATTCCCGCAGCATTCTTGCCGATGTATCTTCCCCGGTGACTGTGAGACTTCGCCCCTAGAACGCAAGGCCGAAAAATGTTTTCGAAAAATGTAACTAATAACGCAGTTACAACCACCGCAATCACCCGATTCTGTCATGCTTCTCTCCTTCCGTTCCCTCGCAAAGGTTTTTCACTCTTCTGCCCGAGGTCGTCTAGCCTCCGCAAGACATATTCCCCTTCCTCCTCCACGTTTGGCGGGAGGTGGGGCGCGGCACTCCGCGAGCGCGAAAAAAAAAAACGCCCGAGGGAGCGCGCGCCGCTGGGTTCACCGCCGTATTCACAAACACGCCTTCACTCGAACTTCTACTCCAAGCGGCCCTCGAGGCCTGTTTTTCGTTTCAGAAAGCAATCTCCACTCGAATCGCTCCTCCAGTGGCGGAGAAAACTTGAGTTTTCTCGAGAATCTCGAGTCTGCGACGACGGTATACCTTCGCCGCTCCTCGACCGCCACTCCGCTTGTAAACATGGCCGACATCGCACCGCTCGCTCGCTGTGTGGAATTCGTTCTACCGGTATACCAAAAGTTTCACGAAAGAAGATACGACAAGGATGCACCGAACCTTTCGCTAAAGCATCAGCTGAGAGTGACAGCGACCCGGGACTTCTGGCACGCTATCGTTTTACGAATGTGGTCATGGCTAGCCTCCGGCCGTCCCTGCCGCTCACGCCGAACATGCATAACCGTGATCAGCCACCGACGTCTGTGTTATTTGATCGTCGCATCATTGCATTGCGCTTGTGGGGCGCGGGCACATTTCAAGTCGTCACTGGACAAATGAATAACCTTTTCGGAGCCCACCGAGTGCAGAGTTGAGGCGCGATTTGGCCAAATGGTGAGCTCGCCCGCGGCCGGAGTCGAGCTGCGGCGGCGCACTTTCCGTGGCTCGCCCCGCGCGCTTCCGCAGACGGCGCCGAACTTGTGGGGGAACAGCGTGCTGTATTGTGCGGACATAAATGGCTTGCCCGTCGCCCAAGGGTACGTAGTACGTCTGCGTACGCGCGGCCGGCGCGGCGCTGTTGAGGGAGCGCGTTGGTGTGCTCCTCCTACGGAGGGATATTCGCGGCCGACGAAGAGCATGGCTTTTCAAGCACGTTTTCAATTAGGGCTCCCTACTTGTTTGGAAAACGCACGCGGCATTTTCTTCTGGAGGGTCGAATTCAGCGTGCATGAGCTGCATTGCGCTGTGAAGCAGCACGCATGTTTAGCTCGCCTCCGAGCAGGCCAGAGCCATGTTGGTAGGAGTTCGCGGCTTGTACTTGTTTTTTTTTCCTGAAATGTATTTTGACGCCCGGCAATAAAAAAAAGCATGGTAAAAAAAAATTGCTCAAGCCTGTCAAAAAATAAAAATAAAAAAAAAAACGTCTGTCAAAGCCTGGCAATAAAAAAAGGCAAAGCGGCAAAGGCCGAGCGTAGATCTCACACCAAAAAATAAACAAAAGTATCCACACCATTTCTCGAAGCTGACGTCACCAGCAGCGACTGTTGCCAGATGCGAAAACATTTTCCGCTATTTTTCACAGCCGCCCTTTTCATCCAGCCCAAAAAACAAGTTACACTATGCTGTTAACGTCGAGGTCGGTTGCGAAAGTTATTTAGAAGACTTGACATGAAAAACTGAGCATGTTACATAGCTCAGCACGCAGTTTTCGGGCCGAAAGTTCATCTTAATCTCGTCCCCATATGCCACTTGCGCTGCTCCGAGTGGAGGAGGTATTCTCGAGGAGAACTTGTCGGAGGAAACGCCGAGGGGCGTTCATGAATCCGAATCGGCTAGCGGCTGTATTCTCCGCTCCAACGAGTGGAGGTGGAGCGTCGAGTCGAGGCGCGTTTGTGAATACGGGCGTCAGTCTGGCCGTGGCGAGGGAAAAGCGCGCAGCGAGCGGTAGACACCCATCCTTGTCCCGTCAGTCAGCGAGACGGACCAATGGACGTCGTTCGCGGTACGTACATCATTACTGTGGCTCGTCGGGCCAGCGCAGGAAACAAGGAAGCTGGCTTCCCGAAGGAGAGCATGAGAGAACTTTGAATTGTATTTTCGATGCTTTGTGGCGTGCGTGTCACTGTAGAATTTTGCACAGACTATCTCCGGTACCTGATCGAAACACTGAGCTCCTTTGCTTAAAAGGGCCTTCCCTGGACAGTGGCCCTTTAAGCCCATGTTTTGCACCTGAAGATCTCGTGAAAATGTGGCACTGCGACGCACCTCACCGAGGCATTCATACTTTCTTGCTTCGGATGAATCACCGAAGGTACACGACTCGAGAATGTAAGCGTGCTTGAAATTGAGTTTCACGATATTCTAGTTGGTTGAGTGAAACGCTGTAAAGCATTTGTATTCTACTAAGCATTTTGCTTGCTCTGGCGTGGAAGTTACAAGCGTGAGGTGATCCTGCCACAAACGTATGCCCGCATTGGTGAGCGCAGCACAAATCTCCGGACAAGTATACGCCTGACAACGATGTCTACCGAATTGAATGGTATGAGCAAGTTCAAATATTTGTATGAGTGAGTTAAAGTACACTACCACACCCCAAGGTGGAGTAAAGTTTGCAGTATTGGAGTAATTACGCATTAATGTCCCCCTTGCGCAGCCTAACGGCTACAAAAGAAAACTATATGGATTTCAAAGAAACTTCGTAGTCTAGTTAATAAAAAATTCGTCCTGAGGTATGTATCATATATGTTACGTAGGTTCATAATTGCAATTAAAGGTAACGCGCCGTAAACATTGTGTGAACATGACGTGTCTATTAACAGGATCAAACGAAAGTCTTGATGCGATGACGTGCGTTTTCTAGTGCTTCCTGACTTTATTATGTCTGAATTATTTATTTGTGAAGTCACGTGGTGTAACCATGGAGCGCATTAGTGCCTAAATATATAATGTAACTAAAAATACAGGCAGGCTCAAAATGCAATAAAAATCTTGTCTGCATTTGAACCTTACCAACTCATTTTCTTTGGCTTGCGAGTGATCGACCATTTGCTGCGTAGTAGGTTCCACTGTACAATAACAGTGTACAGGAAAGTTGCGGTTATGCTGCCAGTGCTCTCCTGTCCTGTCTCATCTTTCGAGTAACCTTGCGGACAGCGTACGTTTGACAAAGCCCATGTTTGCTGATTCATGACGTCTCATGGTATGTTGCAAGTGTGCGTTAAGCTTCTCTCATACAGTATAATTCATTGACCGAATCATTACTCGACCAAGCCCTGCGAAGATGACTCATCTATGCTAGCTATTTCTACATTACTATACAGAAGCTTGTTCTACGAACATTCAGCCGACGCATAAGTTGTCGTTTTCAAATTGCAAACAATCATTGAGAATGTTTCGAATTTTAATTAATGTGGATGGCTCATAGGGTTAGTTGAACGTAGCAGCTATGATAAGTAATACTGTTAATAGGTATCATTACCTTTCCTAATGCCGGCTCAGAGCCACCACATTGGGGCTTACGCTACGAAGCGTACATATAAGTTTGGAATACAATATTGAAATTACCAAACTGCTTGAAACATTTGTCACTTGTGTCATTTTAGCGTGAATATATTCGGCTCGGTTGATGATTGTTACTGGTAGGCCAAGTAATGTAGGTAGGTTTTAGCTAATACAACAGCATCATAACCTTCGCTTACATTATAATACAACCTGTCAGTTTTTTTACGCCTGAACATGATCAAACGGTTCTAGCTAAGATGCAGTGTACTGCACTACGGGCCAGAAGCTGACATGTAGGTGTGACGTCTGATATGGAGGTGATATGCTCACAGCCTATCGACTTGTTTCTTGAGTGGGGTCCAATTCAATTCAATTTATTTTTCAGAAAGGTTCTGAAGGGTAACCTGGGCTAAAAGCTGTCATGCCAACTTGGCAAGGCCCAGGTGCCCGATGTACAACAAGGCAGGGCATGGTGGCCCACCAAGCATGGGACAGTACAATGAAAAAATAATATAATTCATGGCACAGATTTGTACACGTGAAAATTCGATTTAACAGGACATTTTTTTTTATTACGCAAGCTTGCCATAAGGCATATATTATATATATATATATTATAAAAACCCATGTAAATTATTTTCCGTAAGGAACCGGAGAAGGCTCCTGCTCTTATTGTTGTCGGTGAGCCATTTGGAGAAGTCGTCTTCCCTTGTTGCGGTTCGTCCCACTTCCCGCAGACTCTGTGTCCTTGATGCCCTTTTCCCTGCACAAGTCCACAGCAGGTGGCGAACATCCACTTCTGGTGTGGAACACTTCGGGCATGTGGTGGGTCCGATGTCTTCTTCAAATTCCCATCGGCATGTTACCGACGGGGTATGGGCCGCCCCAGCTCTTATCCATGTCCTGTTAAATCTCCCCCAATCCCTTGTCGAAATTGGAGGAGATTTAACAGGACATGGATACACGTTTACAATAAATGAGATCAAATAATAGATGCAAGAGTAGAAAAAAAAATTCAGAGGTGCAATACAACGTGGTGCTTTTAAAAGGGAAACATACAGGAAACAGGTGCATTTTCATATTCAAGGTTTCTTAAAGTTAGGATAATAGGAAATATCACTCACTAAAATCCAATGGGATAAAAATACTGCCGTACTCGGTTGAGGCTGGGGCTGCTAAATTCATCATATTTATTGAGAATTTGTGGAAGACAATGTTTCAAAGACTGTAGCTTATAATTGGTGCGGAACGTTGAATCAAACCGCAAATCAGTGCTGCGTGTCGAGGCATTATTTTCGATTATTTTGTAAGGATGCGATGGACATAATAAACTGTCTGAAAACGGGTGATGATAAATAAAATGAGCGCAATACAAGAAAGCCATACATGTTTTGTATCGGGACTATATTGTATTGCGGAAAATAGTTTTGTGTTGAAGAGAAGTAGTAATGTTAGCTATAATGCACACAATCGTTTTTACAACATGTGAACCTTCTTGATGATGCCTTTAGTTATCGTTCACAAAATAAAATTGCAATAGGCAATATATGATAAGAACAGTTCCTGATATATTTGGGGTTTAGTATGCACTGGAAATATTCAGCAGCATGAAGTATGAGAAGTATTGAAGTACAGGAAGTATTGCATGAACGTCACCTGCCTACTGTATCAAGCAACTTGAAGCTTGCTCTGCAAAGGATCGAATTGTTCTGTCTAAATTGCCACTCTTCTCCTCTCACGTAGTTTAAGTTATTTCCTTTCCAATGTTCATGTCTCCTGCTTATGGCAGGTATCCATTACTTGGTATTGTAGATTTGTATGAGAAAATCCCATTTTTACAATTGGCGCAGCAAATGTGAACACCGCTTTGATTCAGTAGGCTGTCATAATGCATTAGCTGCATCATAGTCGTCAAGAAACCTTGACGTCTGGAGGTAAACGTATTGCCGTAATAAACTTATTTGAATCTAAGACATGTTTTGTTGTTAAATCATTCATTGAGCCATGCATTAATTTCACATACAGCGCCGCGTACGTACGCATACGGATGTCCATGGGAGACCTAGTTTCCTTTGGAGATCTGTTGGACGGCTGTGGGAGACCCATCGTAGGTCGGCGATCTCCCAAGGATACCCGTATGTCCAAAAAAGCAAGTAAGTCGAACGGCCACCCTGGACGTGCTGTGTTTAAATGAGGGTGAGGATATAGTATTCGGAGGACCGAAAGAAGCGGCGTTATCATTTTAGGACGGTATAGAACGGCCGCGCCGGAGAGAATGACTGTTCATATATGATGTATGAAGTTAGTCTGCGCAAGTGGACGTGAAGAAAACGTGATTTATTTATTTATTTTCCCTCAAAGGTCCCTTTCGGGACATTGCATGAGGGGTGCGGATATCACGGCAGAAAATAAAATACATAATGAAAAAGGGACAAACATTACGTAGACGAATACCCTTACAAAAATCCATACAAATTCGGACCAGATGTGTCAACATACTCTGTTGAAACTCTATCGATAATCATCGACATCTTTGAAGGTGCCGTGTTGACCACATGTTGAGCTCTTTTGGAATAGTGGCCCATGTGTTTCTTAAGAGCGCTTTTTGAATTCGCGCCACTGAAATTCTGTTGATTTCAAGCTCAAATGCTTCAGAAACTCTGCAAGTGGCGCTGTTTGATTTTCTGCTACCTTTCCACTCCTGAACAACACAAAATAGCACACGACCATCGGTTTGCCAGGAGTAGACACGAGGTAATTTTCATTAATGCAAAAGTAGTACAGTACATCTCCTAGCTCCGATAACTCACCACATTCTATGTTCTGCCCGACCAATCAACAATCCTGTCAGATCAGCGCTTGTTAATGATAAGCATAGTGAGGCTTAAAAGAACAAAAAAGATCTTGATCTTTCGAGCCCCATTATACTTACTCACTCATTAACCTACACTAATTACTGACTAAATTGTTCATTGGTCGAGCAGAACATAGAATGCGTTGACTGACCGCAGCAAGGATATGTGCTGTGCTACTTTTGCATTAATGTAAACCACCTCGTGCCTGCTCCTGGCTAACCGTTGATCATAACCTTTTTTTTTTCTGTTGTTCGCAGCGGAAAGGAAACACAGAATAAAAATGTGCGTTAATGAGAAAGAAAAAATAAGGATTGCATCTTTGGTGAACATACAACATGAGCTGGGTTGTTTATTTGCTTTATTTCAATTCCTGTGCAAGGTATGACGCCAGGCTGTTCTTTGCGTAAAACGCTGATACGTCCGGGAACTCCTCGCATGTGATGCTGAAATAAACAATGGAAATCATAATTAAGTTGCAGTATATACTAACCTAAAAATAAAGAAAAGGCACTTGTGCTCTGCTCCACGTCATAGCTCAAGAAATTTCTTGTCTAAAATCAGTTGTCACAGTCTTTCACTGCTTAGATGGCATCGACCGCTGCCTCCACAGCTCGGCAGGACTACCACATCGTGCATTTCTCCCTGATAAACAATATATGCTGCCGCCAAAGACCCAACTGTGAATATAAATAGCAAAGCGCAGGGCACAAGCAATACTACCCAGAAACATTCAAGCAAAATTACCAACTATAGGCAGAGAAATAAGTGGAAACAAAAAACACAGCAAAAATGGTGGAGCTGCACAGATTCAGATAACACACAATATGTGACAGAGGCATATTATGATCTCCATAATGTGTCCGTCGCTGCGCGAGTACCGTATCGAAAGAGTATAGCACTGCGCCGAACAATCCGTCAAAAACGGTCACCGGTTAAAAGAAAAAAAGATAACGTCGCCACACCAACTGGCGTTCCATCGGCCCCAGCGTCCGCGTTAGACAAGCCTCGTTCTCTCTCTCACTCCCCCTCCTTTTTTTCCGACGAGGCTGGCTTGCCTGCTAGAAATATTCATGCGCGCTTCCCCTTGTAGCACACATTGTACAAGACTGGCACAAACACGAAAAGGAAAAAGCAAAACACTCACCAAAGTGCAGACGTTCCGCCCGCGCCGTCTTTTCGCCTAGAATCCACAACGCCTGCAACTGTCGAACTTCTTAAACACGTCCTCCTTGCGCTGAAGCTGCCGCCCAAGAACTGAGTCCTCCGAAGACTTTGACTTAAATTCGTACGTTCGCACTCCAATTTGAACAAAACGATCTTCGTGATAATCACCAGCGAAAAACCTACATACGGTGCTTCGCTCACAATGCAAGATGCGACCACGGTGGCGGGAAAACGCCAACTGAACTGGAACATCGCCGCACTCAGCATATCCGCGTCTGCGTGCAAACAAAACGGGGTGCAGAAGAACAGCTTCGGTGAAAAGGGGAGCCGCCGCCCCCGCTGCGTGACTCCGGCTATGCTGAAACCAAGGTCATCTCCGTGAAGACAAACCACGGAGAAGGCAGAGAGCGGAGACAAAGCGGGGAGCAACCCCTCCCCCCCCCCTCCCCGTTTTTTTTTCCCCAGCAGACAGGAAGCGACCCTCGACCCCTCCGGACATGCTGGCGCCGTTCGCGGGGCACGGGGGATGTGGGGTACGGACAGGAGCAAGGCAGCGGCCGAATGCTTCTTTGAAAAGAAGAGTCGCCGATAGAAGACGCATGCAATCTTGTTTTTTTCTTTTTTTTTCATACGCGAATGTTTTTGCTATGCGTGTTAACTCTATAGTATCCGTGGGATCAATCAGCGATTATTATAACCTCTCAATGTTTAAAGTGACCTCATTTTAGCATGGTGACCACTTTAAGAAAGGAAAGAAAAAAATAACAGTAAAACTCTCCAAAGACATAGAGCGGTGGAGGATTCCAATACAGACTGCACCTCATTTTGCGGCAATAACCTACGGTCAAAAACACCTAGGCTTGGGCAGAATGTCAGACCCTGAAGCATATAGTGAACTTTGCATCTGGTTTAAAAGAGCTCTGTCCTGCCCTACATATAGTAGGTTCAATCTAGGATCCTGTTTGTTTGTATGATAACTCACTGAACTTGTTTTATGATAAATATAAAATATGTCCTACCACTAAAGTTATCTTCTGCGACATACATCAATTACGGATTCTGATTGACATTCAACGATGTATTTGCAATATTAGTGGAGCCTTTGCCATCATGAAGTTGTTAGGGCATATTTTCACTGTGTTGTTGCGAAGCTTGAGCTAAGTGTGCACCGTTAATATGCACTTTTATATAACATGAACGAGACGCAACTGCATGCTGCTATTATATTTCTCTTTGCAGAATGCGGACAATAGTTGATTACAAGTGAGATCAAATATGCATAACGAAATTGTTACATCATGTTGTTATCATAAGTGCCTAAAACTGCTTAAAAACATGGGTCAGCATGAACAGTATAAGCAGATTCTTCGTGAACGTTGAAAACTGACAACAAAAAGCATATAAAAATATAGCACAAAACGTCTATTGGGTAGAACACAATGAAAATTCTGTTTGCCCTGTAAAGATTGCACTCAGCTGGGGTTGAATGTCTATCGAAATTCAGTACATTCAAAAGGCGGTCAATAGTCCTACAATAGAGTTTCAAAACTCATTTTTGTAAGGGTAGGCTTCATCGATAGTGGTCTTGAACAGGAATAATGTGGGTTCACAGCTCAATGGGCTATTACATGCAGTGACCGTGATGGCGCCTTTGCACCCTTTTAGCACCTTGTACACAGGGTGCGTTCTTGGAATGCCTATATAGAGACCAAACCTTTTCGTCATTGAAGTAGATTTCCTACGTGCCGAATGCTGCTTCAATTGCCTGTTGAGAAGCCCAGCGCCTTCAAGCTTGTTTACTTCTTCTGGGACGTTCCCGAGCTCTGCAAAAATTAAAACTCTCTTCATCCCAGCGCTCGATACATGCAATGAAATTTATTTCTTGCTCACAAGGTGAGAATATGACCAAAACTGGTATGAGCGCTGAACGAGTATCGTCAAGGTTAAGCATGACGCTAAAATATTCAAGCTCCTTCATAAAAAAACTTTCATGCCTCTCCCAATGAAAATTGCTATGCTCCAGGAAAACATTCGGGGAACAATGTAGTTGGATCAGGTAACTGTAGATTTGTTGAAGGACGGGAGAATATCGTGCTAGGAAAACTGGCCACCCTGTATACGAAGTGCCTGGGGTCATTGATGGTACCGGAACCATAGAAGAACGCAAACATTATCTTAATTCATAAGAACGGGGGCAGGACCTGAAATATTACCGACCAATCAGCTTACTGTCGCGTACGTATAAAATGTTTACTAAGGTAACCGCTAATAGAATCAGTACAACCTTAGACTGCAATCAAGCAAAAGATCAGGCAGGTCTTTGGAAAGTGTACTCTGCTATCGATCATATCCATACCATCAACCAGGTGATAGCAAAATGCTCAGAATATAACCAGACCTTATGCATAGCATTAATAGACTACGAAAAAGCATTTGACTCAGTAGAAAATACTGCGGTCATGCAGAAATTGCGAAATCAGTGTGTAGACGAGCCCTACGCGAAAGTTATGGAAAATGTATATAGTCACTGCACTGCACAGCAACCATAGTTCCGCATATAGAAACCAACAAAATTTCTGTAAAAACAGGTCTTAGGAAAGGAGACACGATCTCCCCAGTACAATTCACTGCTTGCTTAGGGGAAGTATTCAGACTTACAATGGGAGCAGTTAGGGATAAGGGTAGATGGAGAATACCTCAGTAATCTGCAATTTGCTGATGACATTGGCTTGCTAAGTAACTCTCGGGATGAACTGCAAAGAATTATTGATGACCTAGGCAGAAAAAGTAGAAAGGTAGGCTTGAAAATCAATATGCAGAAGGCAGAGGTAACGTTCAACAGCCTCAAGACGGAACCGCAGAATACGTTAGGTAGCGATGCGCTGGAAGTATAGTATGCGATTATGTATACATAGGAGAGGTAGGAATCGCAAATCCGGACCGTGAAAGTTAAATAATAAGGATAATTAAAATTGGGATGGAGCGCATTTGTTGAGCACTCGCAGATTATGGCTAGCAGCTTACCGGTATCGCTGAAGACAAAAGTATATAACAGTTGCATTTTATCTGTACATACCTATGGCGCTGAAACGTGGAGGCTAACAAAGAGGATTCTACTTTAGTTGAGGACAACGCAGAGGGCTATGGAAAGAAAAATGGGGGGTAACGTTAAGAGATAGAGAACGTGCAGTGTGGGTCAGAGAAATAACTCAAGTTACTGATATTCTAGTGAAAATCAAGAAGAAGAAATGGGCATGGGCAGGACATGTAGTGTCTAGAGAGGATAACGATGGTCGCTTAGGATAACTAGCTGGATTTCATGGGAAGGAAAATGTAGCAGGAGGCGGCAGAGAGTTAGCTGGGCAGGTGAGGTTAAGAAGTTCGCAGGGGTCAAGTGGATGCAGCTAGCAAAGCACCGGATTATTTGGAACCATATTATACTGTGAAGAACGATATTACTGAGCCTATCCCAAAATTCGGCAAAATATTTTCATTTTCTAACTACATATTTTTGGTACTGTTCCAAATTAAGGTGACCTACGTCAACATTGTTACCTTTTATCCGCCTCCCCCTCATTTCTTCCTCTCAGTTCTTCTTGTACCGTCATTCTCCATGCCTCCAATTTCTTCTAGCACCATTTATTTATTTATTTATTTATTTCCAAATACTGCAGGCAGCAGCGCTGCCCAAGCAGGAGAGGGGTTACATGTTCTGCAATAACAGTTCAGCAAACATATTTTCATTGGTGCACTCAACAATAAATTGAGGCAAACGGTTCCACTGATGTGTTGTGAGGGAAAAGTATGAATTCTGGTAAAGTTTGGTCCTGGCGAAATATGGGCTTACTACTTTGGAGTGGTTCAGTCTACTAGATCTCTGGGGTGCAGCAAAAATATAGGTATCACGTGACAAACCAGACTTGTTGTTATACAGCATGTGAAAGAATTTCAGCCTAGAGACCTGACGGCGTAATTTAAGGGGTTCAAGCTTAAGCTGACTCAACATGTTAGAGACCGAAGATGTTGAACGGTAATCAGAAAAAATAAATCTGGCTGAAAGAATCTGGCAAATAACGGCTAAGGTACATATACATATTTCCACCCAACCGATGCGCAAGGGGAAAGCCGCAGCATCGTCATAATCATCATCATCAACTGCACTGCTGTTTGATATATTCTCAAGTGATAAGCGGAGCGAACGCCGCAGCCACCTCTTCAAACGACGAGCAGTGCCATTGCTCTAGCCGATTGGTGACAAAGCGCCGCGCCACAGATGAAGCGAAAGCTACACAAAAGGGGTATTTAGCAAGAATCTTGCAGAGTCGTGGTGAATGAGTGGGAGCAAGCTATAACCAGAACGCCAGTGCCACGCGCACTGGACGCATGACGAAAGCATGACGCATGCATTATTATTACCTTACGAGTGGCGCCGGGATAAGCGGCAGCCAACTGAAGTGAGGGGCACAGTTAGGATGTTGATGGTTCGTTACTTCGACTGTGGTTCCCGAAGCTTCACGGTACCCCAACGGAGTGCAGAATAGGGTGCAGCCGGTTCATCGAAGTTAGACGAGATAGACACCATTTATTTACATATTTGTGAGTGAGGATCAAGATCGGTTATCAAGATCGATGATCAAGATGATTGAAGAATTTTACGAGGTCCATTTTAAAGCTTCCGAATTGCGAGGGAAAATTTTGCTGTTTCCTAATCAACCAATCACATTCGTTGACGAAAACCCGCCCATGATAAGGAGGCGCCTTCATACTCTCACCAATCCTCCGACCACGACGCTGGTCGATTGATTTATCATCACGCCTTTGAATGGGAATTCTTCGGAGCCGACGAAGGTGATCTATACCCTTCCGCTGTCAGCCTTGAGTGGACTTGAGTGTCCGAACGGCCGCGTCTCCGCCGACTGTCAGTTTATGGGCTCCCCTCCGGTCCTGTCACCACCCCACTTCTTTTTACGCAGCCGCCATTTTCCAAGGCAGATACCGCGAAAAGTGTCGCCTGACCGAAGCGGGCGGCGGCGGTTGCGCGACCGCAAACGGGGCGCCGGCCGCTTCCGGACCGCAGGGGGTGCGCAAAATGCATCTAGACCTCAAAGGAAGGAGAAATAGAAGTCGCTAAGTAGGCAGTGGTGGTCGGCGTGCGTATTAACCCGGTGAACGCCTAACAGATTAACCTTTTTATATGTTTGACTACATCAAACAACTCCGATGCATGGACATTCGTGTGCTTATAATCCGATCTGATGGTTAACTTTTTAGGTTACCAGTAAGGTCTTAACAGCGGAATAATTCCTGTCACAGAGTAATTGTCTGTAGCGGTTGCTGCAGGTTTGAGGGACAGTCGACTATATACACGAGCGCTAATCACGTCCGGAACGGTTAACCTCAATTTGGGTTTGGAAATGCATCCTACATCTCAGTTGGCAAGTGACCGCAAATACCAAACTTTTCACCGACTTCACAGATAGCACCACTCTGGGTAGTGGCTTCTAGGAACAGTTACAGCGAATAGCAGCCGAAAACGTCGATGGACAAGAAACGTTGCGCTCAAACGACTTTTAAGAACTCACCGGCGAACGCAGACGCAGGGTCCAAGTGCAGAAAGCGTGGCTAGTAAGCGATAATCGCGACAGGAGCTTTTGCGTACGGGGCATCACGTCTTCTTCTTTTTGCCTAAGAAGATATGGCACACACCCACAGTGGAGATTGGGCAGGCCTTCGTGTAGACACAACCAATGATTCATTCACACTAATTTACTCTGTTCCTTATATAAATAATTAACTAGGAATCAATTCTAACCCGGAAAAGCAGACCTTTCTTCAGCTTCCTCTGCTTCAAGCTGGCTTTTTGATGATGGCGGTGATGATGATGCAGTGGTGACCAGTCTCGTTGCACCTCGCTGACACACACGATGTGTTCTGGGCTGAAGAAATAACTATTATATGAAAAGAGGAAGGACAGGGATGGTGTTGATAGAAGGCGTTTGTTCGTAAGAAGGGCAAAAAAAAATTAGATGGTTTCTTAGATGTATCCTAAGAGGAGAATGGCGAAAGCCAACCCTTCCTATCCCATAACTTGCCTCCCATCGTTAGCCTCTTGTCGGCATTCGTTGCAGTGCTACATATAATTATAGCCGGTTTACAGGAAAATAAAGGCGCAGTATCTATCACACTTTCTCCGGCAAGCGTGAATTTGGACGGTACACCATCGCTCCTGTCGCGCGGCGTTCCTTGTAGCGCGCGTTCAAGTGTGACATTGCAGATGGCAGGGACGCATACCGCCTCGGCCAATCAGAACGCCGCAAAAGCGGGAGACACTTTGTCCAGGACATCATGAGCCATTAAAGGCTTTCGCCTCAATAAAAACAATTAGCAGCGTATACGCCATGTCTGATCACATCGACGGTACTGGAATCCTGAGGAACGTAAAATTATCTTGATTCCCAAGGGGACGCTAAGCACATGAAAAATTACACATCAATCAGTTTATTATTCGTTACGTACAAGGTATCACTAAGGTAATCGCTAATATAACCAGGACAACCTTATATTTCATGAACCAAAGGAATGAGCAATTTTTCGTAAAAGGATACACTACTATCGATAATATCCATACTATCAACCAGGTGATAGAAAAATGATCGGAATATAATCAGGCCCTATACATAGCATTCATTGATAATGTAAAAGCATTTGACTCAGTCGAAACCTCGGCAGTCATCCAGCGTTGCGAAATCGAGGTCTACATGAGCTGTATGTGGAATATATCTAGAGTTGCTGCACAGCAACCGCTTAATTCTTCATAAAAAGTAAAGAAATTCCCATAAGTAAAGGCTTTACGTAAGGAGACACGACAATCCCCAGTACTATTCACAGCTTGTTTAGAGGAAGTATTCAGAGACTTGGAATGGGAGCAGTTAGGGATAAGGGTAGATGGAGAATACCTTACTAACCTGCGACTCGCTGATGATATTGCCTTGCTAAGTAACCCAGCAGATAAACTGCAAAGAATGATTGATGACCTAGACAGGAAAAGTAGAAAGGTAGGCTTAAGATTCATATGCAGAAGACGAAGGTAATGTTCAACAGTGTCGCGAAGCAACAGCAGCTTACATAGGCAGCCAAGAACCGGAATCAGGAGATATTAACCGCAGATCCGGAACATGACAGGAAAATCACTAGTAAATCTAACATTACGATGGAGCGCATTTGGCAACTACACGCAGATAGCGGCTTACCGGTATCGCTCAAGTGGAAAGTATGGATCAGTTGTATATTACGTACACTGATTTGTGGTGCTGAAACGTGGAGGAAACGAAAAAGGGTGCTACTTATGTTCAGGACAAGGCAGAGAACTATTAAACGGAAAATGGAAGGTGTAACTTTAAGTGATAGGAAGCGTGCAGAGTGAGTCAGAGAAATAACTTGAGTTAATGACATTCTAGTGGAAATCAAGAAGAAATATTCATGGGCCGGGCACGAAGTGCGAAGAAAGTATACCGATGGTCACTTGAATGAATTGTATTCAAAGGAAAGGAAAATGTAGAAACGTGGGAAACGCTAGGTGGGCGAATAAGGGTAAAAAGTTTGTAGGATTCAAGTGCATACGGGTAACAATGAACCGGGTTGACGGAAGAGTATGGGAGAGGCCTTCGCCCTGCCATGGCTGCTGTCCGGTTAACGATGATGAGACACGCACGTTGTGATGGCAGCCGCAAAACCTTATTACAGTGACACCCCAAGTTACGTCAGCAGGGGCTCTACAAAAAGGAAGCCCCTGCATGAGCGCAGTCTGAAAGCAGCCGGGCGGCTGCCCAATAAAGTACTTAGCAGCCTTTATACTGCTTCTTGCAACCCGCGAACACCACAAATGGCGACGAGGATGGCGGACGCAAGGCAAGATTCAGGGATGAAGCGCTGAAGTTTAAAAACCCAAGCACCAAAGCACCGCTCTGATGAGCAGAACTGAACACAAACTGCATCTACGACAAAAAGCGACGAATCTTCGGTGATGGCAGGCTCCAGTCAGATTCGTCAAGTAGAAGCCTTCGACGAAACTGTGATTGACTGGCTATCTGACGAAGAACGCTTCATTTCTTTTTTTTTTGCGGTGAACAAAGTTCCTGAAAACCTCAAGGTGCATGGTTTGTCTAGCGTCATGGGACCAAAGTCGTACAGCCTTCTGACGTCTTTGACCGCGCCAGATAAGCCATCGGAAAAGACGCTCGACCAACTAACAGGAATCGCTCCGCAAGCACTTAAGCCCGGGAGTTTCGGTGATAGGAGAGCGCGCAAAATTTCATGCCCACTGAACACAATGTTATCTTTGAGATATCTACAATCAGTCTTGGCAAGATGTCCGACCGGTCTTGAAGGCATCCTAAGTGAATCTTCAGACATCTTGTGAACGTTTGAAAAAGTCTTGCCAAGACAACCTTGCAATGTATTTCCCGATTCCTTTCAGCCATTTTGTAAATGTCTCCTAGCTGGGCTAACGCTCCAACTATTTAACCTACAAAATGTTTTTCAAGACTATTTCGTAGCTCACTCAGAGACAACAGGCGCACCCATGGGTGCGCCTGTGTTTCTTTTTCCCGTCCGATATCCTTTCAAGAGCTACAACAAAAGGACCCCCCGTTTTTCCCCGGAGGAGTGGGGAATCGTCGAAAGTTGGGAGCATCTTATCTTCTTACAAAAAGCGGTGCCTTCCCCCCTTCACCTCCCCTCCCCACACACACGTATACAGACACCCCTTGGTCGTCCCGTCTTTTGTCTCCTACGCGAGCTTGACCGTGAAGGGAGCAAGGCCGAACTCAGAACAGGAGCGGACGGACAAGTGTGTACGCTGCAAAACAGGGAGAAAGGGGAGGTGAGGGAGGAGTGGTGGTGAGGCGAGAAGCGAAGCAGTTGCTTTTTAGTTTTGTTGCTTTTATTCTCAACACAGCGTCACGTGTTCGTAGTTGCTTGAGCCTGCCTGCGTTCCCTGCGACTCTGCGAGTCCGAGCGAGAAGACGACGACGGCGATTGCGGCACGAGTCAGCGTTCGTGCTCTTTGTCGCTGGTACTCATCTGTGTTTTCAGAAAAGTTCGGTTGCTCTCAGCGATTATTTCATCGAGTGCGCTCATCGATGCCTCACTCTAAAACGACTTCGTGAAAGTGTGAACTTCGGAATGAAACAGCGGATGGCTGGTGGTCGCGGTGGTGGTGTTCCAACTGATTCTTGGCGCCAAATTTCAGCCGCGCATGTAAGTGACGTTTTACATTTCGTCTTACGTGTTTTTCTCTACTATTTAACTTGGCCTGAACATGTTTTGTTATTGCTGACGTCCGCGACGCTACTTCTTAATGCTGTTATTCTGTGAAACGGCCTCTGAGCACGACGTCTTTGATCCCAACCTGAGCATACCATGCGCCTAGGCCTGGATCTACTGCTTGAACTGACTCCGCCGTGTTACGTTTCTCCACCGAGAAGTGGGACAGCTGACGCGGCCACCGCATAGCAACAGGCAGAACCGCGAGCGGATCGGCCATTTCGACGCCGTTCATCGGCCGCGCAACGCTTCCTCCCGCCGACAAGTCTCAGCGTGTTCCTGCCACGCGCCAAATGTGTGTGCGTGCGTGTGTGGGGGCAAACGCCGGCCAAGCCTGGAGCTCGTGAGAGAGGGCGCCGCTCTCGCCCGTCTGCAGGAGGTGGAGGAGATGAGTTCGGACCATCTGCGATTGAGTCATTCGTCGTGAACCAACATGTTTGGCTCTCCCTTTCCTGTGAGGGTTTACCCTTTCCCTGTGAACGGGAAAACCTATAAAAAGCAGCGGCCGACTCCGCTGGGACAGAGACTACTTTGACGCGCCGTTGGCACGAGGGGCCGCGCACCGCAGCGGTACGCTACCCCGGCACTCGCGACTCCCAAAGGTAACAATTGGTGAACAGCGGTGGGACGACGACGACCAAGCCGTAACCGTGGTTGGAGGGACGAGCCAGGCGATACCGTCGTCCAACAACTGGTGAACAGCGGAGAGACGAGGACGACCAAGCAGTGACCGTGGTCGGTGAAACGAGCCAGGCCTGATCGAGGTGCAACATCTGGTGGGAAGAGCGGAGATGTCCGAGGCGTGACCCGTGAATCAAAGCAGCTCAGCGGAAAGGCGGGAGCAGTGCAACGAGCCCTGTGTGATGACTGGTTGCCTGCAGCGGAACGACTGCGTTGGATTCTTGGCTGCGAGGTTTGGTGAGTGCGGGACTTTCTTCTACTGAGTTTTGCCAGGCTTTTGTTAAGTAGAGAACAGAGCTGGTAATTGTGTTGTCGTTGTTGCTGGGTTAAGTGCAGCAAGGCAATAGTGGGCAGTAGAGAAGGCAGCATTCGGAACAACCATGGGTTTGGATCTGAAGTCGTTGCGCAAACCGAATTTGCTGGAGCTTGCGGAGGAGTTGGGTCTGAATTTGTCAACTCAGAAACTCAGAATTTGACAAACTCAGAAAACCAGAAGTGTTAAAGGCTATTCTTGCGTTGGAAGCTGAAGATGACGAGCTTTTGGAATGCCTTGAGATCATTGACGAACGTCAAGAGGAACGCGAACGTAGAGAACGTCACGAGAAAGAGATTCGTGAACGCAGAGAACGTCACGAGAAAGAGGATCGTGAGCGTAGGGAACGTCACGAGAAAGAGGACGCCCGCGTAAGCAAACTGATACAGCTGGAGATTTCAGCACATGGAATGAGCGTGGAAAAGATTAAAGCTTTTAATGCCATTCATTGTAGCAGTTCAATACCGCGAGACGGTCCGCCACCGTTCCTCATCGCCGAGGATATGGCAAAGTATTTGGCAGACTTCGAAAGTGTCTGCAGAAGTAAACGTTCCGAGCGAGATAGTTGGGCGCAGATGTTGGTAGCTCTTCTCTCCGCTGAAGCGTCGGAAGAAATCAAGCGATTGGTTGGCGACCGCTTAAAAAATTATGATGAACTAAAAGAGTCATTGCTGATACGATATCAGATAACGCCTCATGATCTTCGGAAAAGATATGAGAGCGAGAAAAAGTGTTACAAGTCGTACTTTGATTTGGCGTATCAGTTGAAAGACGCTGTAAGCGAATGGCTAGACAGTGCGGAAGTTCCGGAGCAAATCGAACTTGCACCGGAGTGTGAGAAACAGCTTGGGGAAGCGGCCGAGCAAGGTGACCGCAGTAGCGAGCCGACCGAGCCTCAAACAGAAGAGTATCCTGTTACCTTGGTCGAGCCACTAGCTGAGACTGTTAGCACATGCTTAATCGGCGAGAAGTCCGAAGTGACGCCGTTAAGCGAGGTGAAGTGCATGCCGACCCAAGTAGCTGCAGGAGATACAGTTCCATCAAATGAGAGTGGGGAACTGGCAATAACTGAACCGCCTCTCGAGTCGAAAGCAGAAGCTTGTGTAGAGCGCGACGGAGCTGGAAACGAGCTAGGAGAGGAGAAACTTTCAGTCTCCGAAATCGACTGTGTTGTAGAGCAGGGCGCGCAGAAAAGCGAATTGCCAATCAGGGAAGCTGCACAACCCGCGAGTTGTGATCAGCCAGGGCAGACCGACGAGGAGTGCGCGTCCGCTGTAGAGAGCGAGACTTGCGAAGGCGACAGCGAACGACCAGAGCAGAGTCAAAATAGTTCGTGCTCCGAAACCACGCTAGGTTGTATTCGCGAAGGCAACCCCAGTGCGAACGCGGACGTAGCACACATGACCCTCACGCTATCCGAAGCGCCCCAGCTGCCGAATGAGCTTGATCGTGCGCCGGTTAGCGCTGAGCGATGCGGCTCATCGGAGGACCCGTGTAACGTGAGTGGCGAGCCAGAGGAAATGCCTAGCTTGAGGGCTGGCATAAGCGGTTGTTCGGATTTGACTGAAAGTGAGTCATGCGATGCAGCCGCGGCGCCGCCAGAGGAAATGCCTAGCTTGAGGGCTGGCGTGAGCAGTTGTCGTTCGGACTTGACGGAAAGTGAGTCATGCGCTGCTGGCTGCGATGCAGACGCTGCACCGCACTTTGACCGCTTCGACGACACCGGTGTCCTACTAGCTCCGGTTACCGCTAGCTTGCCAGAGCTCGCGCCGAAAGAAAGTGGAACTAGAGTATTCAAGTGCTGCCACCGCAAAACGCGGAAAGGCAGACGCGAGAAAGAATGCTGCCATCGTAAGGAGAGCAAACGATTGCAGAAAGAAAGCGGAAGGCTAGTATTCCCGTGCTGCCGACGAAAAACGCGAAAGGGCAGGCGCGATAAAGAATGCTGCCATCGTAAGGAGAGGACACTCAAACGATTGCGAAAAGAAAGCAAAACGCCTGTGTTTCAGTGCTGCCGTAGAAAAAAACAGAAAGGCAGGCGCGAGAAAGAAGCGAGAAAGTTGAAGCTATCGCGAAAGAGAAAGCGATTATCCCAAAGGCACAAATGCGCCCGTGCAAAGAAAATGCGTGATTGGTGCGCCACACGTAAGGAGAGGGATAGATTGTTTAGAAAAATGAGCGACTCATGCTCATGTGTTTCTTCGCACAGAAACAGGAACGTAAGGTTGTTCCGTGAAACGGACAGCCGAAGCTTTAGTGAAAAAGGTGATCTCAACGGTAACGCCGATGGCTTAAGTCGGAGCCCATGACGTGAGAAGAAGCCTGTATTCACTAGTTTGTGTTTTTCTTCCTGGCATAGGATTTTGAACATTTGTATTGTATTATCTTTGTTTGAAGTGCTGTTTTGAAAATGCGATTTTCAAATTTGTGGACGCGTTCCAAGTGCTGCTGAGCTGCCCTTTAATGTAGATGGGGGCATAAGTGGGAAATAGTCTGGCATAACTTAGTGAAGATTGTGCCGTGCTTGCTGGCTGAACGGTTGAGTCTAGCGTGGTTGTGACGTTGTGGGTTGCCAGAAATCTCTCCTGAAGACAAGTTGCAGAGTGCCTTGGAAACCCGGACTTGCCAAGGAATTCTTCAGGCTGACTGGCTCAAGAGAAACAGAGTCGGATGATCCCGGCTAGCAGCAACATCCCGATCCCTCCGGACAGCGGATGCAGTCCCCTGCCCTTCGGGATCTCCCTTCCCCGGCGGGGCAGTCTGTTACGTTTCTCCACCGAGAAGTGGGACAGCTGACGCGGCCACCGCATAGCAACAGGCAGAACCTCGAGCGGATCGGCCATTTCGACGCCGTTCATCGGCCGCGCAACGCTTCCTCCCGCCGACAAGTCTCAGCGTGTTCCTGCCACGCGCCAAATGTGTGTGCGTGCGTGTGTGTGGGCAAACGCCGGCCAAGCCTGGAGCTCGTGAGAGAGGGCGCCGCCCTCGCCCGTCTGCAGGAGGTGGAGGAGATGAGTTCGGACCATCTGCGATTGAGTCATTCGTCGTGAACCAACATGTTTGGCTCTCCCTTTCCTGTGAGGGTTTACCCTTTCCCTGTGAACGGGAAAACCTATAAAAAGCAGCGGCCGACTCCGCTGGGACAGAGACTACTTTGACGCGCCGTTGGCACGACGCTAGACACCAGCTGTGTGAGAGTGTCTGTAATCTCTCCGGGTCAGCTTCACTGCCCGTTTCTTCCTGATGTTACATTAAAGGTTGTTTCGTTAAAAGACGCCTCGTCTTTGCTGGCACCTTTGATGCCGTCCGCCGTCCACGGAGCCGCCAGGCCAACGCTACCGAGGGGCCGCGCGCCGCAGCGGTACGCTACCCCGGCACTCGCGACTCCCAAACGTAACAGCCGCCACCCAGGTGTGCCGTGCTATGTGACTCCCGCGCTGCCCTCAGCCGCCTTCGAACCACCGGCCGGGGAACTCCGCTGCTATGTCAGATTCGCGCGCGTCTCAAGCACTTGGCGGAGCGTGGCTGCGCTATACTGGCACAGTGGATCCCCGGGCACTGCGGCATATAGAGGGCAACGAACGTGCCGACGAGCTCGCGACCGCAGAACATGAACTCCTTCCTAGCGACGAGCAACTCGCTTTGGAGGTTGTGCGTGCGGTAATCGACAATCACCTCCGGACGCAGCATCCCGACCCACGCATCGCAAGAGGTGAGCGCATTCACAGTGTCAGCGGCCGCTCGCTGACTCGGCTGCAACGCGCAATGATCCTCCGTGCACGCATTGGATGTGTGTGGCCTGGGGAACGACGGATGCGCCACGGACTTGCCACTAGTGACGTGTGTGACGGCTGTGGCACGGTAGAAACTCTCGAACATCTTCTACTGCGCTGCACCGCGCTAGCCGAACCACGACGTGAGTTGCTGGCGGCTTACAGAGCCCAGAGGGTAATCCCAGCGTATAGCTGTGCTCTTGTGGCCGCCGGGCAGTGCGCGCGTCCGCGAGCGAGCTCACGTGAGCCTGTGTGAGTACATCGAACAGGCGGGCTTGATGACCCGCCTATTTCACCTCGCCAGATAGTGCGTGCTGTGACTGAACGCTCCACGTGTGCTATTCCACAATAACGGCCGATCGCCCACGACAGCCGTCAGTGTTTTGTACAGTGGGCCAGTGCGTGCGTTGTGAACAGTTGCCATGGACGCAGAGCTATTGCGGAGGCCCGCCCGATGTGCCGAGTGCTCAGTGACTTAAGACATTTGCGGGTGGGCCTCAAGCAAACTACTGTATACTGTACCATAGTGTATATATTTCTTTTATTTTTACCTACCCTTTTCTTTATCCCTATCACTCGCCTCTTTGATTTCTTCTACCTTCTCTTCTCTATCCCTTTACTTCCGCCGCCCCAGTTCAGGTGCTTCAGATATAAGATAGCAGATACCGGGGCTGGCAAACATCTTTTCTTTCCTTTTGTACATACAATAAATAACCACTACAACAACAACAACAACGCGAGTAGACTGCGGTCAGGGCGCGCGCGCGCGCAAGCAGCTTTCAACAACGCGAGCGCCCGCTAAGCGAGTTGCTCCCGCGTGCAGAGACAGCAAATACACGAAAGTCTACAGGCGAGCTATACACTCTGCCCGACCGATTACATGGCGTTGGCCGGAGATGGCGCTGTTCACTGGCGCCCGCAGCGCCACCTTGCGATGCTTGGGTCCCCTATAACGAGAACCTCATTTCCCCTTCATTTAACTGCTTGTACCCTACGGGGTCCATGGTTCTGGCAGTCTTCAAGCCATAGGTAGCGTAAGAGGGTTCTAGCACAGCTTTCGCCCTCGCTCTTTATCACGTTCTACGTGACGCTGGCGGTAACACAGGACGTTCCACGTCCACCGCTATGATTGAGGGCGGCGCTGGTGAACACTCTCAAGGTTCGTATACAGACAACATTAATACCCAAGAAAGTAGCAGGTGGGACAGCGGCCGATGTAGCTCAGTTGGAAGAGCACCGGACGAGATATTCGGAGGTCGTGGGTTCGGTCCCCACCATCGGCACTTTGTTTTTTCTTCTACTTTGTGTTTATCTTTCCCCTAAACAGATTAAATTACTAATTTATGTGATTACCAAAGTAAACATTAAAAAAAAAGGTTCAATCCCCAATTCTTTCCTTGACCTCGCCGACTGTTGGCTTCTTCCTCCATATATATATATATATATATATATATATATATATATATATATATATATATGTAGTGACGTATCCATAAGCTAAGTAAAATCTTGTATAATTTCACAGCTTAATTCCAAACATCAACGTTTACGCGCAAGATGCTGTAAAATTATTTGCTTTTTGCCACTAAAAAACTGCATGTGTGTGGGCGCGTGTGTGTGCAAATAACTCATGCGCAGGTACTCAATATATTTGAGGCCCCGCATAAGGTCAGTACTCTTGCACGTTTTCATTGTAGTGAGGAAGCAAACTCACAATCCCTGCAGCGCGCTGCGAAGAAGCAGACTCGCGACTCGAAGTCCCTGCGTCGCTTCGAATACCAGCTCTAAACCCGCCAGACCACCGGAGGAAAGAGAACGAAAGCAAAAGACTGCGAACGCACAAAATCTGCGCCCCGGGGGAGGAAAATTCTGTTTACTGCTTGAAGCCATGGGGGCGGGGAGAAGACTGTGTTGGAAGAGGAGCCATGGCGTGGACAAAGCTACACTCTAAAAAAAAAGAGTGTAAAAGGAGGGTAACTTCGGGATTTATGCTATCTGAAACCGCATGGCTTAAATATACCCTGCGCAATCACCCGCACGGAAGAAGTTAGTCTCTCTCGCATGACTTTACACCATTTCGTCCCTGCAGCTCAAGCAAAAAAAAGTTTCCCGCTTGTTTCTTCTTCTTTTTTTTTTTTTTTTATGATGGTAACCGGTTTCAAGCTGGGTGCGGCTTTCCTTTCCTTTCAAGAGCTTTCCTTTCAAGAGCTACCACAAAAGGACCCCCGTTTTTCCCCGGAGGCGGTGGGGAATCGTCGAAAGCTGGGAGCATCTTATCTTCTTACAAAAAGCGGTGCCTCCCCCCTTCACCTCCCCCCCCCCCCCCCCGACACCCCTGTCCCGTCTTTTGACTCCTACGCGAGCTTGACCGTGGAGGGAGCAAGGCCGAACTCAGAACAAGGGCGGACAGACAAGTGTGTACGCTGCAAAACAGGGAGAAAGGGGAGGTGAGGGGGGAGTGGTGGTGAGGCGAGAAGCGAAGCAGTTGCTTTTTAGTTTTGTTGCTTTTATTCTCAACGCAGCGTCACGTGTTCGTAGTTGCTTGAGCCTGCCTGCGTTCCCTGCGACTCTGCGAGTCCGAGAAGACGACGACGGCGATTGCCGCACGAGTCAGCGTTCGTGCTCTTTGTCGTTGGTACTCATCTGTGTTTTTAGAAAAGTTCGGTTGCTCTCAGCGATTATTTCATCGAGTGCGCTCATCGATGCCTCACTATGAAACGACTTCGTGAAAGTGAACTTCGGAATGAAACGGCGGATGGCTGGTCGTCGCGGTGGTGGTGTTCCAACGGATCCTTGGCGCCAAATTTCAGCCGCGCATGTAAGTGACGTTTTACATTTCGTTTTACGTGTTTTTCTGTGCTATTTAACTTGGCCTGACCATGTTTTGTTATTGCTTACGTCCGCGACGCTGCTTGTTTGTCTGTGAAACGGCCTCTGAGCACGACGTCTTGGATCCCAACCTGAGCATACTACTCCCTCAGTTCAGACTGGAGGAGCGGCGCATCCCAAAATTTTCAGATGGTCACGACCTTTTTGCGGGATGTTAATGGTGCATTTTTAGTCGTCTACGACGCTCACAAGCATATCCCGCGGTCGAAAGTATGCGTCGACGAGCGCATTCCCGCAGTCCCGGTGATACGCATTGACGTGTTTGCATGCCGCATTATTTTTGCTCGCTGCCTACAATCGATTTTGATCGTCTGTTGTTGCTGCTTTACGGGAACGTTGCCATAAATGCGGGAGAGCATGCAGGGTGATGGGTTAAGTTTACGGTTCTTTTGCCAGCAACCTGTACGTTCGAAGGCAGCGCGCTTGATATCCTAAAGTCACGCTTTGAGCTGATGGCGTCGAGACCAGAGGTGGGACCGAGCCGATTCGTGTACATGTATACTGTCGCAGTGACGCAATGTGTAGGAAAGACATTTCTCACGCTTTTTTTTTTTTCGCTGCAGGCTCAAGTCCTTCGTCTCGTCTGCGCAAGAACGTAGACTGTCGTTTCTTCAAAGAATTTGAAACTGGTCTCTGCTATCCGTGCTGGTAAGTCCAAAGCATTGTTTCCGTCCAGAAAGAGGCGTTTAAATTGACACGCGCACTTTTGTGGCACATATTGCTGATCACTGACACCTGCCTCAATGTATACTGCTTGGGATTCTCGTCGGAGAATATTTATGTCGCGTGCCATGTGTGTGTCTCCTTGCGTGTTGCCATTTTCGCTCATGCCGTGCAATATGGTGCACGCCCAGACAGTGACTTATCAATTGAGTTTCATTGTGTTTGAGGGCGTGTGCGAGTAAATAGTGTTATATTTAACTTGCTGATCACTTATGTTAAGAACTGATAATAAATATTGGACTCGATCAAATCACTTAACAAGTGAAAAATCTGGGTTAGCTGGTGATCAGATGTCTTCAGCATTGAAGCAAACCATGTGTCACCCCTTCTCTGCTTTAAGACTGTCTCTCTTTTTGTAATCGGTACATAAAAAGACCAGCGCAAAAAAAATAATTACGGGGACAAAGGAACAAAAAATGACAGGACGGGCACTGAAATACGTTTTGTGTTCCTTTGTACCTGTTTTCTTCTTTTTTCTTTTTTTTCGCTGGTCTTTTAGGGTGTAAGTATGAAGCAACTGGCCCAAACAGCTATTTTGATTAAATGTGCTAATTTTCGTTAGCGAGCTAAGGAAAATTTTTATATCACTAATATTTTTCATTTGGGGATTTGCTATAGTTTCTACTCAGCTATTTCCATTCTGAACTTTTCAGCCTCCTGACCCATAGAAAGGAGGCTATGCCTGACCAATAACAACACATTCTTTTCCTTCTGTAGTTTCTGTTGTCAGACATTGTGTTATACTCATTACTACAATTCACTGGTACTGAGACATTCCCTCATTGAAGTTAATGTGTATTGTCATTGTGCTAGCAGTTTGTCATAAATCTGCTATTCTAGTTTATTTAAGCAGTTATTTCGACTGTAAAGAGGTGGCAGATATTGTTACAGATATATCTAGGAACAGGAGTTATAGCTTTTAAGCTCATTGTCAAAATATTTGAGTCATTGTTTTGGCATGTGTGGTGCCATTACTTTTTGTGCTATAGTTATGTATGTACTAGTTACGAGTATCATGCTAATGTTATGAATGATACCTTTGCTGCAGCGTACCTGCCAGTAGGAGGAATACGGTGTAGAAGTGCTGTTACTCCTGCTTCTAAAGATCAACCTGCTTTCTTCAGCGCTGGACGACTACTTATGGCAAGATTTATGTGGTATGTATTTTTCGACATAGCTGTGGCATTGTGGTCTGTTCATTGTTGCTTTATGTCTATCAAAGAGCATATTTTTCTATGCTGAGGAGCAATAGCCCTGGCATTACATTGATTTTGGAACCATTCAGTGCTATTGAGCAAGTTAGCAAGGGAGGAATTTTTTCAGTATGTAATCGATCTTCTTCTTTTTATTGAGTGAGCTGTTAATGTATGCCTCTTTTCTTTTTTTCTTCAAAACCTAATATTTAAATTGTTTGCACTTGGTTCTCAGCAGTAAGGTTATGTTCTCTGATGGGTGTAATTTTCAACAACTCACATGCTCTTATGTTGCTAGGTATGTCCACAATAGAATGAAACTAAAAATGAAGTACTGCAGGTGATATGTAATGGACGGTATTTTAGCACTTTCAGCTTTATTCTTTCTTTTGTGTTCTTTATATTGTTTTGTGCCATTTGTACTCAGCATATTTTCCTTGTGTTCCACCACTACATTTAACACACACATATATATATATATATATATATATATATATATATATATATATATATATATATATATATATATATATATATATATATATATATATATATATATATATATATATATATATATATATATATATATATATATATATATATATATGCCCCCACCCCTTATGTCATGTCTATGGGCCTATAAAGGGAGAATGAATGAAATGAAATTTGCAGTACAATTAGAACTGGATTGTGCAGCACAGTGGACATGTCTGTGGTAGAGGATAATGGTTGAATGGCTAATCAACCAAAATTGACTTAACTTTTGCATTTTAATTTTAGGGGACAGTATTATATACCAGAAATGAGGGTCCCCAATATTATAGGTGAGCCCAGTTCTTAAATTTTCTGAAAGAGCAATGTAGTTCAGAATATTGAACAAGGAAAGGCATATTTGAAAACTATTGTCTTGCTTTCCCACATTGCATGTAAAAAATGTTGCTGCACTTGGTATTGTTGCCAGAATCATGTTAGCTTCTTCTGCATCATCAAAAACACAAAATATGTCTATATTATCTGAATAAGAAATGTCAGCAACACCCTTTTTTAGTTATGTAATGTGGAAAAACCAACTTACAAAGCTTTTAAAGGAATATTTTTGATGCTCATTATGTTAGACCACATAGATGATTAGGAGGGTTTTAGGCCTAGGCTCACTCATTAATAGCCTTCAATTTTGCAGTTTTCATATTGCCTTTTATAAACAAAAAGAATAGATAATTAAGTCTAATCCTGAAGCTGTACCAGGTACCCAAAGTCCACATTGCTGCACAACCCACCGGCAGAGACTGCACGGGTGTTTGCAATCTGTAAAGGTAAAGAACATAATCTTCGAGAAATTTGTTGTAAACACTTTTTAATAATCATTCTTGTATAATATTGGTCAGCATTTACAATTTCATTAGTTAGGCATCTAAAGAGATAAGCAGTTGACAGTTCTGGCAAATTGCAGTTTATGAGAAGTTTTATTCCTGCTGCATGTGCTGCGAGCATTACATGAAGCAGCAATACATAGCATCTCAAGCTTTGTGGTTTGTTCAAGGAATTATAGGGGTATTGAAGTGTATTGTTTTTTGCCTCCTGAGCAAGATAATGTAGTTTTGAAGTGAAACGGCAGTCTCGAGAAGTTTTTGGCATCGGCATAAGCTGATGTGTGGTGTGAAACTAGCAATGAACTTATGTAAAAGTTGCATTTTATTGCCATGCTTTACATAATTCTGCATCTGTGACATCACTGCAGTAATGCACATGTGCAGAAGGTGCTTTGGATGTGCCTTGCTATCATTGCTCTTTTAGCATGAAATGTTCCATCTTTCAGAAGTGGTATCCCGCATTTTATAAGGCATAGCCTCTGTGGTATATTCATGCCTTTTTCCAGGAATGTAAACTGCACTAAAGGCAGAAACAATAGAATGGCCTTAGACATACCACTGCAGAAGCAAGCTCTGCAGGAACAAGCTTCATTCATTATATTCATGAGAAATGACAACGAATGCAAGAACAAAAGAACCTCCTCCATCCCTCCCCCCCAAAAAAAAAAGAAAAAAAAAGAAAAAGAGATTTGCAGTTGTCACTTGTGATGGATGATCAGATGACTAAAGACAGTGTAGTCTCAGGAAAACATTAACACTATAGGCAACATAAGATAATGTCATGAAGGACCAGAGACAGTGTTTTCTAGGAGGGTGAGACCATAGTGACTAGAAACAAGACCACTGGTATGGTCAGGTGTGAAAGCAAACTATAATGTTTGGGTGTTGGAGTGGAAACCAGCAAACAACAAAGGTGAAAGTGAAGGTGATAAAACAAAGTTTAACATAAAAAGCTAATGATAAAAAAAAGGAGAACTGCACATATGAACGAGTAGAGGGAGGGGTTTTTTAAATCACATCTTTTGCCTTTATTAGGCTAGCTTCTATTTTATCAATATGTTTTCATTCATATTTCTTTAAATGACCCTCTGGGTAGTCCAACATCAGTGATGCCTATGGCTTGACCCTGCTCCTAACAAGAATATGTCTCATTGTATATTGTGTCTTATTGAGCATATTGTCAATTTTTTCTGAGATTGCAATGTGCTAGTTGTCTATGTGTGTGTTAGTGGCACAGGTAAAGCTCAGATTTGGAGAATTTTCATGGGATCTTATCCTGCACAATCCACCAAATGTCACCAACACACGTAGCAAGCAGCACAACAACCGAGCTGGCCCTTTTTAATCAAGCGAAAACTCGAGAGAGAGACGAGGATGACGCTTAGCCACGTGCCAAGCCATTCGGCCACTTGGTGGCGCCAGAAGATGGTCAGCGGTGTGGCAATATATTGTGTGAGTTCACAATTCTCATTATATAAACACTTGGAAGCCTGTACTGGTGTACTATTTCCATCTGTCTTCCTTTTTACTTGCCCTTTGTACAGTGTTATTTTTATATGTGAATTAATTACTCCATAAGCATGTTTTGTGAGACTTTCTTCGTGAGTAACCGATTACAAGTTCTCTTTTCTATGCAGGTCAAATACGTGGTACATCCCTGCCCTGACTGTGCGGAGAAGATTATCCGGTCCCTTGCTGCAACTTCGGTGTATAATGAGGTGAAATAAACACCATGGTATGTTATCTTAACCGATTGTTCTGTAAATTCTTTTTGTTCACTCTGCAACATAACTTACGGCTTGAACACAACATGACACAGCCTACCTCACCTGAAACATTGCTCACTGTCACACTCCAGACGACACAAAGATATTGCAATGTTTCAACATAATCTTTCCTTCCAGAAAATCTTGAAATGTATTGGTTAGCTTTATTCCTGCTTCCAGTGACCAAGTTTACGATGCAGATTGGTAATAGTACTCTTGTGTGGATAGCATATATATACCACAAGATGATGCTTAGATACCCTATGTAATATGGTATTACTTTAAACTGCTTGGAGGGCAACGTTATCCTTCTCCTGGTGGTATAAGCTTGCGTCATAAAAGTGCAAAACTTTGCCCTCTTTGTCGTAATATAAATTTATACTCTAAAATGGTAACTTTGCACCTGTACATACAGGATAAGTTTATGTTGTCAACGTGCGAACTTGCACCTTTGATGCAAGGGTATGCTTATGCCATCGACAGACTAAAACATAGGCCTTTATGAAAGGTACAACGTTATGCCTAGGTAGAATACAGTGACACTGCTTGTGAAGGTGCAAGTTTATGCTACCAGAAGCGTAATGTTACACTACATGCAATGGTATAAATACTTAGTCTTCCAAGACACAGCGTAACCTTACCCCAAAAAGGTGTTAGCTCAGCGACAAGCAGTTTACCCCCCAAAAAGACTAAGATCACACCTTTTTTTTTTAGTGTGTAACTGCCGCGAGCGCTTCCTCTTACAAGCAAAAAAAAAAAGAAAGACTCCGCGAGATACGCGTACGTGACGTATAGGCTACGTCACCCAGGTGTCACGTGATTGCGCATCGTCGACCTGCAAAAACATTCTTCCCAGCGACACACCCAGCGTCAAAAAGCTAATTCCAGCACGTAGTATGTAATTCCAGCAATATAGTATGCACGTTTTGTCCATCGAGCCAGAAACACATCATCTTTGCACCTGAAACGCATGACGAGAGATGCGCGCGGGAAGGGAAGCCAGGGATCGAGTGAACAATTCGTCTTCCCGTTCCTCCTCTTTTTAGTCTTTTTCGAGCCAGGACTAAACATTAATCCTCCAAATTTGCACACGGCACGCTTTGCTCCTCTCACGAAGTAACGGCCCGATTTGAGGACCAAAGTGAGTGTTACTTCCCATTTCAGCCAGTTTTTTTCTTCGGGGATATACTTGGAGCGTTCTTCGTGTTCAATATCGCTATTCACCTGACGCCCTTTTATTATGGAGCTTTCGCAGTGGTAAATGAGTTTCAAATAATGAAAGAAATTTCTTCATTAGGGTTGGAATTTCTGTACAGGTTACATATTTAAGACATAAGCGCTATTGGATAAAGCACCTTGGCTGCTATAGGAAACAAAAAGAATTTCACCCCTAGTTTTCAAGCAATTGATTTAATCTTTCGTGTGGCTTTGTATATATTGCGTTTCATACAACAACTTCCACAACTTAAATTTTTTCTTTTGATGATTAGGAAAGGTGAGCCTGAACTCTACACTTGGATTAACCATGGCATCATGAAACTGTTTGATTGCATTTGCTGAAGGGTTTTGAAGAGCAACTGCTGGTTCATTATAGTTACACCTGACTACCATGAGTAAACAAATAACTTAGCAGGTAATTAGAATGGCAAGATGTATAGTCCTAAATAATTTACATTAGTGCCTATCACGCGTATATAAGAAATTATGTGCTGAATACATTTTTGACCTACATACAAATTTCTGAAAACGTACTGTCGTACTCAATATGCGCTACGACGCAGAGTAGCTAACTCCTTGGCACACACACCGGCTATAACCTTGCTAAAAATTTATTTATTCGGTTGATGAAATGAAGAAAATTTTTACAAGTTACATGCTCTATCCAAATGCTCACTGATTTATTATTACGCGGATGCCACAATTGATTAACTCGGGTTGCGTTGCAACTCTTATTGAGCGCGGCATTATTCAGTTCACTTTGCTGAATAGAAAGCAGCCAATTTGCGATGAGATCTAACAGTCTTCTTTACTGAACAAAAGTCAAGTGCATGTAACTCTACCTGGAGGTTTTGAGTTTGCATCCCTGTGCTTTGCGCTGATATTTGAGGCTTGCAGCGTTTTTGTGCAAAGTTCAACACAAAATGGCGCGACAAACACGAACGATCCCAGGAAATCGACGGACACGATGAAACAGACGTCATGGTCGAAATTTCCGGAGTCCTCCGTCTCTCATAGGGTCAGTTGCTTTGGGACGTTAAACCCCACAAACCAACCAAACCACCAAGAAGGCTGCCACCGCTGATTTCGCAGGCAGCAGCACGCCGGTCTCGCCCGACGCGGCGCAAAAGGCAGCTATAATGCGGTACGTCAAGTACGGATCACGGGTTGTGTGACGTAACCAAATAGCAGCGAATGAATACGCCATATCGCTGCGCGCATTTTCTTTGTTTTTTAGGACTCCTGCTCTGTTCTCGCACGGCCGCTTCCATCGAGCAGCCGTGGTTCTCCTTTTCCCGCTACACCGAGGCGTCATTTATTCTGTTGGCCTCGTGCTCCATCAAAGAAGAGGATGGCCGCTAAAATGAGGGATATTTTTTACAGATACATGGTCGAGCAAGCGCAGCTCACGACCAGCTGAAGGTCAACTGCTAGCCCGTGCTTATACCTTGGCTCGAGGTGGCGTAATTGAAATTAAGCGTCCAGAGATAAATTCGAACAAAATGGTACTGAGCAACTTGCTTTCTTATTTTAACTAAGACCACCTCACTATACGCAATAAATGAGTACGCCTTCAAAAGTAGTTTTCGTACATTATTCATTTATTTATTATCTGTTTTTTCTTTTAACACGGGTACCTCTTTTACATATTTTATAAGCCTCTGCATTCTCGACAATTTAGCAAAATAGCTGAAGCTACTGCTATTATAACACAACATTTGACAAAGAAACTGAAAATTCCATCTTTTTGTGTATACCTCCTTGTGCGAGTTATGTGTAAATAAACATACAACAAATTCATCTTGAATCTACCAGCGCGAAAGACCAAGGTGCGAAAGAAAGCGAGATCACGCCTTTCGCGTTGGTATACATCCATTATAACACCTTATCAACTCGCTGAAATGTTTATTCAATTCTTCAAAACAAAATTAGTTTGTTGTGTTAAATATTAGATTGCAATGTGTTTTATTTGCACGGAAATATTTCTATTCATTTGTAAAAAAACTTTTTCGTGTTTTTTTTTTCGCTAAAAACAAGGTGAGATGATGTTATTTGAATTAACGCGATTAGAGTTTTGAAAGACACCTAAGATGGTGAGTGAGTGAATTGAATTAAGACTGCACGGAATAACCCATCATTTTGCTTATTCATCGCGCGTAGGTATTAAGGCGTACACAGCGAAACAACGAACGCAATAAAGCTATTAGTATAATGACAGTCGTGCAGGCTTAGTATGTTTAATTTGGCGATTTTGAAAACAGCTTGAAAACGTATTCTCCACCTGGTCAGCTCGCCCAGAACAAAGTTTAAATTCTCAAGACGTGGAAGCCACGGAATGTTTACGAGGAAATAGACGTCTCGGAACCGCGTTCAGAGAGGAGGCTTCGGGGGTTTTTGTTTGTAGTTCGTAACTCTCGCTACAAACAAAACTAAACAAATTTAGTTGGTGGCGCAGTACAGCTACAGTGTTCCTGTGAGTAATTGGACTCTTGCACAAATATAAAGTCCGGATTTCTTCTCGCCCTCGGGGAGGCGTAACCAGGGAAACCTACTCAGGAGTCAACCTGTAGCGGGCTCTCTCTGATCGCACTCGACCCTCCCCAGGGTAAGCGCGAGCCTTCTATTGGTGGGGAGCGCAGCGAGTGGGCAGCCCTCAGGGAGAGCAGCCCTCGGCGGCTGCTCCGCCCCCCAGCGGAAGAGTGCGCGTCGTTGCACCGTGCCACCCGGAGCGTGAAGAGCATCGGAGCGGCGGCAGGATATTGGAGAGCGGCGTCAGCGTTCCCCTCGCCGCGGTCCGGAGGCCGGCGCCGTGTGAAAGTAGCCGTGCGCAAATTGGAGGCCCCCCCAGCAGCGTTTTGTCTTAGCTCTGTTTCGCTGCGGCCGGCGAGGCCCGCCAAGGTGGGGCCTTAATGGCGTCCGCTCGACTTCACCCCGGCGCGGCGCCGTTCGCCGCACCTGACGGAGGCGGCGGAGCGGCAACGGCGGCCGCGGCGGCTGCTGCATTCCTCGACCTGTCGAGCCACGTGGAGTTCGCCTCGTACCACGACCTGCGGCTGTCGGAGTTACGCGCCACGGGGGCGCACGGATTCGGAGGCCCCTTGGCGTACCCGTTCGAGGCTGGCAGCGGCGGTCCGCCGCCCGACGCCTTCTCGCAGCTCGCCTGGGAAGGCCTGGCACCTCCTGGTGCCTACCAGTCGCCCTTCTTCGGCATTCACCCGGGTGGCGCTGCGCCACCCGCGTCTCGATTTCCCGCCATGACGGTGCAGGGCAAGCGGTCGCCCAGTGGCGCGCAGCCGGCCGGCAAGAGCAAGCCTCGGCGTCGCGTGGCCACCGTGGCTCAACGCAGGGCGGCCAACATCCGCGAGCGGCGTCGCATGTTCAACCTGAACAGCGCTTTTGACAAGCTGCGCAAAAAGGTGCGTACTGCATTACTTATGTAAGAGGCTTGGAGTTTGTTGAGTCAGAAACACATTGCGCCCACTGTTATCCACAGACGTTAAAGCTTGATCTGCCCTATAAAACGGGCTGTCTCTGCTTAAAACCGCTGTTTTTGTTTTTTATAATCTTCCCCCGAGAGATTTCGCGGGTGTTTGATTTCATTTTACGCCAAGAGTGCGCACCGACGTCCACGCATTCGCAATAACGGAGAGTGATAGAGGCTAAACGCAAATTCATCCGTGGGCTGTCAGTACATGTTAAACATAGACGGGGGAGGGGGGTTGAACTTATCCCGGAGCCCTATCCATCTTTCTCTCTCTGTCTTCTTTCAATACCGCTTTCCTCTCTTCCCTTACGGCGTGCTTCGGGCGTCCACCGAATAGTGACAGATACCGTGTCTTTGCTTTCCTCTTAACCAATTTACATTATTTATGGCGCACACCAGTCGGGTTCGTTCGATCACGGGTGCTATAGAATTGTGTACGACTGGTTAGCACTTGAGCGCGATTGAATATCTCAAAAAATTAGAGGGTCTCTTAGACGTCTCTTAAGAGGAGAATGGCTAAAGCGTACGTATACCCTTCTTATCCTGTAATTTGCCTTCCATCGTTAGCATCTTGTCGGCATTCATTGCAGTTCTACATATACTTATAATTGGTTTACAGGAAAGGAAAGGCGCAGTATCTATCACACTTTCTCCGGCAAGTGTGAATTCGGATGATATACCATCGCTCTTGTCGCGTGGCGTTGTTTAACACGCGTTCAAGGGTGGAATTGCAGATGGCAAGAACGCATCCTGCCTCGGCCAATCAAAATGCCGCAAAAGCGGGACACACTTTGTCAAAGACAGCATGCATCCCTTATAAAAATGGGAACATCCTTTGAGTTCAATGTGAACTCAAAAATGTCAGAAGGAAGCAACTTCCTCTGAACTGAGAATTGGCTACTGATTTTGAATTCACAGTGAATTAACTTTCTCTGACCATCCTGTGAATTTCCTTTGAGCTCCCAGGGAACAGACCGTTGTCAGTTTGAGTTGAGCTCACAGGCAGTGGCCAATTATTGGTTCAAAGGAAGTTCGAAGGAATGATGACTATGGGATATTTGGTGGATGTTCGAAGGAAGTAGGTTCAGACTGAAACATTTGTTTGTATGAGCTTATATTTATTTGAATAGATGTACTTCCTCTGTTTAGGCCTTGCAATTAGGCCTGCTTTCGAAGACCCTGCGACAAAAAATTGGATCACTGTCCACAATCCCAGTGCAAACTTGCGCAACTGCCGGTGACCACCTTGGCTAGTACTCCATTGAGCAAGCAGGTGTAGGCTGCAAAAAGAAAAAAAAAAAAAAAACATTAGAAGCATGACTGCAATGAACAAGCTAGAGTCCATCCAGCCTTCCTTAGCTTTTGTAAATTAAATATACAGAGCACGGACAGTGTGAGCGCCATGCAGCACCACAGCATTATGCATTAAGGCAAGCATTATGTCCCTGACCATCACTGAAAAGTCAGCTGTTTGGACAATATTTCAGAATGCTCTTGCATCACATGCACAGGCTATGAGCTCGAGGACTTACAGATAACAGCATCCAATTTTGGGCAGCCCAGTGCCTTTTTTGGAGCTTGTTCCTTGCGGGCATTGCAGACACGGCCATAGAGTGAGCTTTCTTCCAGTTCTTCGGGTGAGAACACAACCCGCACCAAGTTACACGCAAACTTCGTTGCTTGATTGCCCGCACTGAGTTTCATGCGGTCAATCAACTGCTGATTTACCATAATATTGCTGCCAATGTGCACCTGCAAGAACAAAAAGCAAATATTAGTACTATGACCAGTATTGTAACATACAACAATATTCCTTGATATGCAATAAGAAAATGAAGGGGCTTTACAAACAACAAAAAACTTAGACCAGCTTAAGAACATTCAAAGAAACCCCAAAATGCATAATTAAGGTCATTTGTTTGCAAGTAAAAATACACATTCAAGAAGCCGTACTTTAACATGTACAACAATGAAGGCATACGAAAACTATTGGATGTTTTTGACACCTTCCCGAGCGGTGTTTTGATCTAATTTTGAATCAGGCCAAACATCTTTTAACATTTTTATTAGTGTAACCTGACAATTGTGTAATATGTATTTAAAGTAGCTAGCCAAAAAGAGGGCACATAATGCCCAGCAAAGGATTGAGCTCTAATAGTGCATTGCTATAGCAGAAGAAAAAACAAGAAATAAGATATTTTTTAACGACCTAATTTATGCTTGCATTTCAACAATAAAAAAAAAAAAGTCAGATTTTAAGTCAGAAAATAAAGGGATTTACTCATCATTACATTGCAAAGGCCATTAAAAGCCAGTTTAGACAGAGCACAGTGCCCACATTGTCACCTCCTGTTTAAAAATACTAACATCCTTTTCGTACATCAGAAGCTCAACCAATTAAAAAAACTGCCAATGAAGGTTTAGCAAAAGCATGCACTCCCTGCTCTGTATGTGCTACTTTGAGGCAACATTTAGTTTCCAGCTTGGACAGGTAGCTTTCATAATTTAACCCCTCAAGCGCTTTGGACAAGCAGCTCGTCCTTGCAAAGATGCCCTCAAGCCATTTTGGACGAGTGCTTGTCCTTGCAGGATAGATCCTCACACTGAGAGTTTTAGGTGAGTACAGCGCTCCTCTGTGGCTTAGGTCATGCGCCATTTGACAGGTGGCACCACTGACCCGTGAACTGCTTTTTGTTCTACCGCTTGAAAGCCTTTTAAGCAGCCTTAATGAGAAAAATGGTGCCTGGTAGAGGCAACGCATGCACTGTTGGCCCGTCATCGCGGGAAAGAAGCTTTTCTTTGTTGCCATCCTCGCCATCCGAAGATGGCTCAGACACCAATTTTTGCATTGTTATGGGAAGTGAAGACGACAGTGATGACATGAGTAGTTCTTCCGACGAAGATGATGACAGCTCACACGATACTATTGCGAGTTCTGTGTCAGTGGATGAAAATTGACAACATTCCGATGAAACCCCCTGGGCTTCCATTCTTGGTCGTCCCTTGTAAAACATTTCCAGTTACCTCGCTATATGTTACTCGACTAGATTGCTGCTTATTGGCGGGCAGTTGATTTTTCACGTAATGAGCAATAAACTTCACTGCGCTCATTTGACTTAGTTTCTGGTTCAAATATTTTTGTCTCGGATACCTCCTTTTTTATTACACTACCAATAGAAACCAGCAGTAAAAATAAAAACTAAAGGGACACTTAAGCTCCGCCTTTAAGGGTATAATGCGACCAGTGTAGGCTACCACCCAACATATAAAGCCCTGCTTTAACCAAGCTGTATCAACATGTCTGCGTAGCCTAGGTGTAGCAAGCCTGACTCAGCATTGAAGAGCACTGGAATGTTGATTCGTATTTCACCTTCCCACCTCAAATGAACGACCGGAGTTAGCAGCTCCTCCTAACTTTTGGATATCATGTGGTCTCGTTAAGCCACACAAATCATCGAAGAATGTGTGTTCGGCCATGCCACTTGCCAGCGCCATGCTCTTGATGTTTCACTCACAACACAGACAACAAATTTTCATGTAATGGGGCCTTTAACGATATCGTAATTTTAAGCAATTTTAGCTAGAAATCTCGAAATAATAGTGCTCAAGGGGTTAAAGTGAAATTGAACTATTGTTGGATCAGCTTAAGAAGCCACAACTCCTTCTCAAAGGAGACCCTCCTGGCAATACCATGGTGGTTAATTGCCTTTGAATTGCCAGAGTGACATTGCAGGTGGCTGTCAGGTGCAAGTGGATTATATGCACATTAGCTTGAATACCATGATGACTGGCACAAGTCGGTAAAATGACTGATTAGAGGAGCACCAGCTGCGTCATTCGAGTTGTAGTGCAAAAAGATGGCCTTCCGAGATCGATAACCTAAGAAATTGCTGAATATTAAACAAGCTAATGGAAATCTCTTTTCTGATGAAAAGGGCTTTGCTATAGCCCAAGCGAAGTATGCTCAACAGGAAGCGTAAACAAAAGTAACCTTGCACTTCCGATCACTACAGCTTTCACAAAAACTCTTCCAAATCAATATACACACGAATGAAGTAACAGTCACTAAAATGAAAGGAAGCAGTTGGGATTTTTTTTTCATGGTTGTTTTGACGAATTTAAGAAAATAGCACTGTCTGTCTTTTGTCGTTTCTATCAAATTGACATTCATTTAAAAATATCATTATGCTACTAATTATGCAATTTGTGAGCCCAGCCTCATAAACAGCATCCCAGCCAGGGCAGCCGCTTTTCAGCGGAGCCGAAACGCAAGGTGCCCGTGTGCTCTGTGTTGTCGGTGCACGGTAAAGTACCCCAGGTGGTCGAAATTTCCAGAGCCTTGCACTACAGTATCTCTCATAGCCTGAGTCGCTTTGGACATTAAACCCCAAGAGCCAACCAATCATAAAGAGCATTGCTTCTTGCCTATCTCTGAATTCAGTGACTGCTGACTTCATTCACATGGATAATGAGCTCCTCGTTTCCCTATCCCTGCACACTTCTCAATGGAAGTGCATGACTTGTGGCAGTGCTATCATAAAGCTAGAACCAAGTTCTTGTGTGACCCTTAAAAAAGTTTAATCGAGAAAGGCAGTAATGAGCACAACCATGCAGACACTAGACTAAAGCAACTAACCTGAGCCTCGGTTGGCAGCACAACTGCTTGTGTTGTACACGCAGCATTATTAACGGATTCCGTCAGCTGATTGACCAGCTCAGCAACATCTGAAAAAAAACAAAAAAGGAAAGCTGGAACAAAACATACTATTTCATCACTAGCAGCAGCAGCCCATGTAACATTCACCGCAGGAGAAAAGCCTTTTCTTTGCCCTTGACTGCATGACCAACCCTTTTCTGTCACCAAATGCGCCATTCAAAATTTAGCTGCTAGACACTGGCATCACTCACACACTCAAGGCACCCTATCAGCGGTACATAATCTAGGGGATGCTGATAGCAATTGATGAAGCCAATGCTGACATCCCACTTCTGATCTCTTTGTTCGCTGTGGAAATGCCTGGATTGAATTAACTGCGGAGGACGTTGTAACTACAGTGCAACTGACGGGTGCTGCTATTGCTTAGAATGAATTCATGGGTGTGAATGATGATGCCGAGATAGCTGTGAGTGCTTTATTAGAAGTTAGTCAGATCACATCCCTGAAACAGTTTGTCGGTAGCAAGGGCCTTGAAGAGGTCAGCATGCAATATACATGTATGGCGGCAGCAATACGCCATACATTTGGACAAAGGCTGACACTCGAGTGTGTAGCTGATACTCGATAGCCCATGCTTCACCTATCTCGTGTCTGTCTTTCGTGTCGACATTTGCTAACATGGTGCAGTGACCGAGTTAAGTTAGGCAGATTGCTGAGCCAGGTGCCGAGCTTGGACAAGCATAAATTTCCTGTTGTGAAAAAAAAAAAGCACCACCTAAGTGACCAAAATGGCACAGGAAAATGAAGCGCATGCCATAAGGATTCCAAGGTCCAAGACAGGACGAGGCCACATATGATAATTTCATACAAATTTAGATTTTTTGCTGTCCCTCCTGCGCTCATTCTAGATGCACCTCATCATTTGCAGGAGACTCTGAGGTTAAAATTTGAGGGAATCAAGGGTTCCATTCAGATACGCCATCCACAGTAATGCAAGAGCACCACAGACTTGCCGCAGCCATCTGGCCACAACTTATACCCCGTGAATGTGTTTGAACCTAATGCAGCTCTCCGGGTTCACTGGAGCGTTGTTGTCACCGACCACTCCAGAACAGAAAGGAACCCAAACCCGCGCCCGTTTTTCGGCCTCGGCTTGAGCAGCACAAATCAGCACAGGTGCTCACCTTGAGTGGCATTTGTTTACCATGCATTTTCATGCAGCTATCACATACGACAACAGGCTCAATCTCAGATGCATGCCGATCCCAAGCAATGACATGTGACACGCAAGTCACTGTAACACAAACAAAGCATGCTTGCAGAGCAGGAGTGGCAGCAGTTCATCTGCTACGTGCACTGCAAGCATGGTGGTTGGTGGCGTCATGCAGCAGCGCCACGGTGTAGCTGAGCACTACTGTACACCACCTATAATATGTCGCAAAGACAACTACAGGAGGAACACCAATCCTAATCCTCAGTGTAGGGGGAACCTTATTGCAGCAACATAATCTTACTGGTGCTTTTACTAGGACGTGCTACAGACCAAGAGGTCTTATTCATTTAAGAGTTAGAACTTGAATTTGTTATGCTTTATGTAGCATCTGGTGACACAGCAAATAATTTCAGTCTCATGGCAATGGAGATCAGCATTCCAATGGCTTCAGAAAAAAGCGATCACATACCAAGCATCTGACGTGCTTCATCTCTTGCGGCCTTATATTTCTTCGGTCTTTTTTTTTGCAGACCCCACTTCATCCTCAAGCTCCAGGACTCTCTTTTTTGCATCTGTTGGCTTAGACATTTTGTCACAGCTGCAGCTTTCCTGCAAAACGACATGTGGCAAGGTCTATTCACTAAATTGTATTTGCACTCAAATGCATCATACAAAAATTATTCAGTATAACGCATTGTGCAGATATCTGGTTCCACACATGAGATTAGCAAAATAGTGACCAAATGAAGACCACTGACAAGAGAAACGTAGCATAGACACTGTTTAGAGTTCAAAGCAACACTTCTTAAGGAGGAACATTAGCCCTTGAGCAAACCTTGGCACATAAAAGGACATGCATTCAAGGCTTTCGCCTTAATATAATAAGCGCGATCCCGGCAGAACACAGGAAGCAGAACAAGACAAGTGAAACAACTATACTCTATGCTCAAGGTGGAGGCGCTACAAAGTAAAAGAAAATAAATAAATTACACATTTAAGGGTGCTCCTGCATAATACACCCACCAGATCATCCTTCTAGCGCCCTAATTTTGATGTATACAACCTTCATTTTTGCATAAAAGGGTTCTTTCCGTGATTTTATGTAGGGTGAAGAAAGGGGGCTAAAAGCATACTCAGAAGTGGGTATACGTATTGCATTTCAGTACTTACATACAAAAACACAAGAATAAACGAGCCCGGAGCCGCGGGTAGAGAACCGCCAGTGATCATCAGTTTTCTCAAAGTGCAGCTCTAAAGTGAAGATTTGTATAAATTGCCCACTGAATATAATGTTCGTAGCACACACTTTCCAAGATGTCTCGTCATAATGAGCCCTCCCAACACACCATCTTACGTACCTATACAGTTAACAAACTACGTCAATCATCTTTCACTTTATTAACTTCCCTCATTCGTACGATATTTGCATATATTCAGGTAAGTTGCAGTTATTCTTTCATCAATATAATAAGAGATATTATTGTTTTGACTGAGGCCTTTGCGTCTAAAGAGGTTCTCGCATTTGCTGATTACATTTACATTTTGTTTCGGTTCTGCTAAGCAAGCAGGCGCTAAAGAACGTCTTTCAACAATCGCTATTTTATTCATATGTAAACCAAAGCATAAAAGATGGAAATAGGGGAGAAAATTCCGGCAGAGACACCCCAGCTAAAACATCTGACAGACACACATACGATCACGAAATAATTTGGAAACCTGGCATCTGGAAAGAAAACATGGCCATATTTAATTAGTGCTGCTTTCATACCGCCCTTAATGGAATCACGCTGCAGCAGATATAAAACTATCTCAAGAAATAGTTTATATGCCAGAAAAAAAACACATCAAAGTTGACATACTATATCCATCTTTGTCGCTACTATATTTGCAAGTCGAAGTCAGCGAACGTCCACTGCAACTAATTTCTCTCAATCAAAACAACAAACTGGGGTACAATATTATTGGTGCAGCTTACTAGGTCAACGCTGATGTCGTGCACAGTGCACGAGCACGGACCTGAGTCAGCAGTGAAAACGGGGCATAATTAGCCGCAGCATTTAAGTCGAGGATTAAATAGATTACTTGTAGCCCTAACAGCATATCGCATCGAAGCCGGGAGTGCATCTGCTAGGGATAAGGAGAGAGTTGAGTCAGGTTAGTTGGCGTATAATAACAGAAATGACAGAGCAACGCTGTATAAGGTTGTAACAAAGACGAACTAAATTATTAAAGGGGTCATGACAGCCAGCAACTGAGCATAAACTGAATAATGCATTTCACTCCTCACACGTTAAATTATCAATCCTCAAAATTTGAGCTCATTCCGTGCAATCGATAGTTTTAAAATTAATTTTTAATATCGAAATCAGCTTTCTGGTCTGGCAATCATTAGCCTCTGACGTCACAACGTCAACGCTGACGTCCCCGCGTCGTCTGCTTTTCGCGGTGCCGGCTGCACTCTTGCATGCACGTCGTGTATGGTGGTCACTTCAGCAAAAATATTTTATTAACATATGCTCTTTTCTTTGAGAAGCCTTCACATATGCGACCTTAGAGATCCTCGAACTTGTTTTGGGCTTCGTCTGCCGAGGAGGCTGAAATCGACGGGCTCATGCTGTACAATTTAGGCATGCAATCAGAAGCGTATATTCTTATACGTTATGAGAGTTAGCTTGTTTTAGTAACAAGCGCTCCCGCATATAAAAAGGCACTTGTATCCTTCGGCCGTGTACATGTGCCGCGAAAGTGGGGAGGGGATAGCGTTATGTTGCTGATTGTTAGCTAACTCTTTCAATAACTATAGGGTAAATCTCAAATAAGCATGCCTTGCGACATTGGAGGAGCAGCCACAACTTTTGAACGAATCGCTATATATAAATCGTGACTTGCTGTTGCGCGTGTTAGTCAGACTTAATTATTTTCGGCTGGTAAAGCATTTTTGCAAAACTGTGTTCAGTTTGACCACGGCCAGCGCACGAAAGTATGTGCCGCCGCCGCAGCTTCAGTTCCGTCATTGAGAATCCCAGCGCAGTTCGATTGCTCTTCACTGCATGCCCGCACCGAACAAGAGCCTCCCCCCCTCCTTCCCCCGCTGCCGCTAGCGACGGACTCCCGAGCCTCACCTTCTGTTTTTCTAGTGCATCTCCAGCAATACGCTCGTGAGTGCTTCAACGTAAGCATACGCCATTCTGATTGGAGAACAGTAAGGGTGGTCCGAGTGGGATAGGCCCACATCAGGGCTATGCCGGCGGTCTTCCTCTAGCTGCGCACCAGCGGCCTCACTGGCGGTGCTGTTCCCTGTTCCTTGTGCGTGATGTCCAGGTGTCCAATGAATCCGTACCGAAACTTGTGACGTCTCTTGCAGGTAACGGCAGTACTTTTTGATGCGATGTTGCACTGAGGTCTTGTAAAAACGGGTTTGAAGAGTTTTTATAGCCTCATGATCGTCGGTGTAGATGTGGATGAAACAATCTGTTTCTTTGGTGCAGTGTTGAAAGGCCTCGTCGATGGCCGTTAACTCAATTTCAATTGCGGACGAGTACCTGCGACCACTGTGGCTGGTAATGTGTAGCTGTAAACCGTCCTGGTCGTATAGCCACTGGCCAGTGGTTACAAACGTGATGCCGGTGTCATCGTCATGGTATAGAGTGGCGTCGGTATAAATGCGGAGACCGGTGGGCTGATCTTGTATATCAATTACCTGGCGTTGGCGGTAATCTCTTTCTGGCTCTGTGGTGCTGGTTGGAAGGGGTTTTGGATCCGTTACCAATGTTTCTGTCCATGGTGCTGTAAGGTTATCGAATATGGTCAAGTGAAGGTCTGCTTTGTCAAAGATTCGAGTAAGGAGGCGGTGTCCGTTGGGTGTGTGTCGCAGGCGAGTTTCATGATTGGCTTGATGCGTATACCAATAAGTGCATCCACTGGTGGGAGTTGAGCGAATCTGTGAAGCGCCGTGATGCGTGTGTGTAGGGTAGCGTATTTGGGTTTGCTCGGTACTGTGGCTCCGCAAGGGACAAAACGACAGAAGAGCCGAAGAAAGCGTGCTGTTCCGACTAGCATCTACCGCCCCCAGGAGCCGAGCAGCCTAGCGATTAGCGGCGCATGCTTTTTCAATGGGCGTCATGCTGGACGCGGCACTAGCTTGAGAAAGCCTCTACTACTACTACTATTGCTACTACTACTATTATTATTATTATTAATAATAATATTATTATTATTATTATTATTATTATTAGTAGTAGTAGTAGTAGTAGTAGTAGTAGTAGTAAGAGGAAGACTCGTTTCACGAGGTTGGCACTGAATTGTCTGTATGTAACGGGCGAATTAACTGGCTAAATATTATCATCACAGTTTTAATTATTAATAATAATAGTAATTGATTCACAGGAAAGGAAAGGCGCAGTATCTGTCACACATGTGTCTGTGGACACCTGAACCGCGCCGTAAGAGAAGGGATGAAAGTGGGAGTTAACATGGAAAGAGAGAAAGAGGAGCCGTAGCGGAGGGCTGCGGAGTAGTTCAGGTGTCCACAGACACAAGTGTGACAGATACTGCGCCTTTCCCTTCCTGTGAACCAATTATTATTATTATTACTAATAATTAAAACTGTGAAGATATTTAGCCAGTTAATTCGGCCGTCTACTACTACTACTACTACTACTAATAATAATAATAATTATTAGCAGAGAAATATTACTTTGTGTATTATTATTATTATTTAGTAGTAGTAGTAGTAGTAGTAGTAGTAGTAGTAGTAGTAGTAGTAGTAGTAGTATTATAGGCTCTCTCAAGCTAGTGCCGCGTCTAACATGACGCCCATTGAAAAAACATGCGCCCGCTAATCGCTAGGCTGCTCGGCTCCTGGGGGCGGTAGATGCTAGTCGGAACAGCCCGCTTTCTTCGTCTCTTCTGTCGTTTTGTCCCTTGCGGAGCCACCGTACCGAGCAAACCCAAATACGCGTACGGGACCACAACCATCAAGGGAGAGTTATAAAGTAAGCCAAGTGTCTTGTAATTGGCTGCGGTCAAATCAAAGTAAGGGGCACCGTAGCGGAGCTCAGCGACAGTGAGGCGACGCACTACCTCCGTCCCTGCGCCCCCACTCTTGCTACTGAGCCGTTTGATCAAGTGGAGCGTTTGCTTCCATTGAGATTTTAGCTGTTTGATCCAACCCATAGCAGTACCATGTTGATTGATGGGAACGCCAAATATCCGGAGATGACATTCCGGGGGCTGTTCGATGCTTTTGCTGCCGAAGTGAAGGTTGACGTCCACGCCGCCAGGCGGTGGAAGTATGATCAGAAATTTAGTTTTTTTTTTTTTCGGGGATGGACGCATGCCTATAAAATGAAGCTAGTTGTCGATTGTATCTAGTGCCAGTTTCAGTCTCAGTTTGTTCTCGAGCCGTATTACGGTACGTGGTCCAAACCATGATGTCGTCCGCCTATAATGTGAACCATAGGCCATCGATTTTGTCTGGTTGCCATAAGATCTTCGCCATGACGATGTTGGGGGAAATGACTGAGCCTTGAGGCACACCAGCAGTGCGGTTTGTGAAATGTTGCGCCGTGTGATTAGTATCGATTTGAATTTCATAGGTTCTGTTATTCAGGAAGGAGTATAGGCTTCCAAAGCACCGTCGAGTGGCGCTGCTGCTCCTGACAGGGAGCGGCATCTCTGACAGAAAAATCGAAACTGGGGATACAAGCGGCGGCATCACATAGGCATACCGTGCAAGTTTTCTCCTTTCGCTCGCTCGCTTCCGCGCACGTGCAGACGTCTCACGCTGCTTTGTCGCGCGGACAGAAAAGCACACACTGGACGCCGCTGGCTCATCTCGCTGGCTTCACGGCGTGCGCCGAGCGCTTTCTCTCGCACGAGCACGCGCCTTGACGCGCCCCCGCAGGCGCACTGCGACATGCCACCTGCATTCCGTCTTTTCCATGAAGGATACTTAATTATAGGCGGGAAACTTTTTATGCACGTCTGCACTGTAGAGCAGACGGGGGTGAGTAAATATTGATTGTGAATGCGTCCCACGTTAGCAAAAACGTAGGAAGTGCATCTCGAGGTAAGTCCGCTATGTAATTATATTGTCGTATATAATATGTTTAAAAACTGCTAAAGTATAATCTGTACTGCGAAATAAAGTGGCCCGCTCGTTGACCATCGTTTTGGCCCGTAGCATGCGATCTATATACGGATTTGTTTGTTATTATTACGACGTTACCAAAGGAAATCTTGCAGTAGAAGAATAAGTATATAGTCCGGCCGAAGGAGGTGTTTCTTCAAAGACAAGAACGCTAGCAATCTCATAAGTACATGCGTGCTCCGTGCGCTGCACGCGACATAACCGGCTCGCTGGCTCGGAAGGCAGGTGAAATCCAAGCTTGTACTACATAGTGTTTTATTTCGGTTGTTATTAAATGGTTGTGCTTCATTTATGATAATATTTGGTTTGCACTCACGAACCCTATGACACGAATGGGGTGCTTCGTGCGAGTAGTGCCAGCCGAGCCATAGCTAGGATCACTTTTCTACTGCACTTCCGACATATCTTCGTTAATAAATAATAATAATAATAGGTTCACTTATTGGCCAATTTGCGAAAATTTGTGAAAGCGTCTCAGCAAGGCATGTTTTCCAACGCCGCCTCCACCCCCGAAAAAATAAGACCTCGTTCCTAAATATTTTCCTGGCTAATCTAAAAATGAAAAGGCAGCTGTGGACACTTAGGGCACATTCACACATCAGTCTCGATCGCGGACGTCGCATCTGTTGATTTGGTTGCTTTCAGATCACTCACAAAGCAGAGAGAGAGCACAGAAAATCGGTAAATCTAGACATGCGAGGAGCGAAGAGCAAGATAATCTTCCATCCTCTTCACTTTTTATGCATGGTGTTAAACCACTGTACGTTTTTGATGCCTCTCCAAGCCATCTTTGTCAACTATCAACATTTCTCAGTGTACGAATAAAGGGGAAATTGGCTCTTTTCGTTTCCACAAAGAACGTGAGACTTCTCAGAACGCTGTCATGCGGTTGGAAAACAGTTCTTGCGGACACGCTTCCAAAGGAATCTGCAAAGTTTCACACGTGAACCTCGTCTTCTGGTGCTTCGCCTACTATTTTGGCTTTGTAAGTGTTGGTAGCGGAACTGTTTTTGTATCGCCAAATAACCGCCACGCGCAACGCGATCGCCGTGCGTGCACAGGAAGCTAGCGGAGCGTCTGCTCCGGCGAAGCCCCATCGTTTCACATTTCGCCACCACGCCAGGAATGCGGCGCTGCCATCGCGCGGCGAAACTTGAGCTTGGGCTCCCTATAAAGGGCGGCGCCAGCAGTTTATTCTCCTATTTTGGTCTAGTTATGTTTAGAGTGTAAGAGCTAACGCTCTTGCAACGAACGTCTGTCACCGCGTCCTGGCGCCCCGCGGGAAGCCCGCAGGCTGCCAGACGTTTATATATATAAAGCCACTAAGGATTTGCGAGGCGCCGTAGTGGAGGGCTCCGGAAATTTCGACCATGCACCCGTGGTTCTTTCGTGCACTAACATTGCACAGCACACGGACGCCTTGCTTTTCGCCCCCATCGGATTCGATCGAGCCTGCATTCTTGGGCCCAGCAGTCAAACGCCTTAACCGCCATACTACCGTAGCGGCAGTGTGCACGCACAAACACACACACACACACACACGCGCACATAACACACACACACACACACACACACACACACACACACACACACACACACACACACACACACACACACACACACACACACACACACACACACACACACACATATATATATATATATATATATATATATATATATATATATATATATATATATATAGCAGACAATTGAAGAGGCAATGAGGGGTATTACGTTCTGGGTCGCGCGCCGGGTATCGTACCGCTGCCACCAGTTATTACATGCGGCTCGCGGCCCCTCGGTTGCGTTGGCCTGGCGGCTCCGTGGCTCGGCGGACGGCATCAATGGTCCCAGCAAAGACGAGGCGTCTTCTAACGAAACAACCTTCACTACAACATCATGAAGAAACGGGCAGAGAAGCTGACCCGGAGAAAATACAGACAATCTCACACAGCTGGTGTGTAACGTCGTTTCAACGGCGCGTCAAAGTAGTCTCTGTCTCAGCGGAGTCTGCCGCTGCTTTTTATAGGCTGGCCAGTTCACAGGGAAGAGAGAGCCCAACACGTTTAGACCATGGTGTAAGAATAATAGTATTTTTGCACCGTGGTTTAGACAAGACGGGATGACTCAATCGCAGGTGGCCCGACCGCATCTCCTCCACCTCCAGCAGACGGGCGAGGGCGACGCACTCTCCCTCGAGCTCCGGGCTTGGCCGGCGTTTGCACACACACGCACGCACACACATTTGGCGCGTGGCAGGATCACGTCGAGACTTGCCCGCGGGAGGAAGCGTTGGGCGGCCGATGAACGGCGCCGAAATGGCCGATCCGCTCGCGGTTATGCCTGTTGCTATGCGGTGGCCGCGTCAGCTGTCCCGCTTGTCGGTGGCGAAACGTAATAGACTGCCCCGCCGGGGAAGGGAGATCCCGAAGGGCAGGGGACTGCATCCGCTGTCCGGAGGGATCGGGATGTTGCTGCTAACCGGGGTCGTCCGATTCTGTTTCTCTTGAGCCAGTCAGCCTGAAGAAATCCTTGGCAAGTCCGGGTTTCCAAGGCACTCTGCAACTTGTCTTCAGGAGAGATTTCTGACAACCCACAACGTCACAACCACGCTAAAAACTCAACCGGTCAGCCAGCAAGCACGGCACAATCTTCACTAAGCTATGCCAGACTATTTCCCTCCTATGCCCCCATCTATATTAAAGGGCAGCTCAGCAGCACTTGGAACGCGTCCACAACTTTGAAAATCGCATTTTCAAAACACTTCAAACAAAGATAATGAATATAAATGTTCAAAACCCTATGACAGGAAGAAAAACACCAAGAAGTGAAAACTGAGGCTTCTCAGGTTAGGGGCTCCGATTTAAGCCATCGGTGTTACCGTTGAGATCAGCCTTTTCACTACAGCTTCGGATGTCCGTTTCACGGAACAACCTTACCTTCCTGTGTATGAGCAAAGAAACATACGAGCACGAGTCACTCGCTTTTCTAAACAACCTATCCCTCACTTTACGCTTGGCGCACCAGTCACGCATTTTCTCGGCACGGGGGCATTTGTGCCTTTGGGATAGTCGCTTTCTTTTTCGCTATAGCTTCAATTTGTTCCATTCTTTCTCGCACCTGCCTTTCCGCTTTTTTCTGCGGCAGCACTGGAACACAGGCTTTCTGTATTCTTTTTGCAATCGTTTGAGTTTGCTCTCCTTACGATGGCGTCTGGCTTTGCAGCACTTGAATACTCTTGTTTTACCTTCTTTCGGCACGAGCTCTGGCAAGCTAGCGGTAACCGTTCTAGCGGTAACTGGAGCTAGTATAGGCACGGGTGTCGTCGAAGCGGTCAAAGTGCGGCGCCCCTTCTGATCCGCGGCCAGCAGCGCATGACTCACTTTCAGTTAATTCTAAACCACAACAATGGCTGACGTCAGTCGCGTCAGTCTCTCTTTTAGGCATTTGCTCTGGCGGCTTGCCACTCAGTGCGTCGCCTCGCTCAGAGCTAGCCGGCGTATACGATCAAGCTCCTTTGACAGCTGGGGCGCTTCGGATTGTGTGAGGGCCATGTGTGCCACGTCCGCGTTCGCACTGCGGTTGACTTCGCGAATACAACCTAGCGTGGTTTCGGGGCACGAACGATTGTGACTCTGCTCTGGAAGTTCGCTGTCGCCTTCGCAAGTCTCGCTCTCTGCAGCGTCGGTCTGCCCTGGCTGATCACAACTCGCGGGCTGCACAGTTTCCCTGATCGGCACTTTATTTTTCGGCGTGCCTTGCTACGACACAGCTGATTTCGGAGACCGCAATTTTCTCATTTCCTAGCTGGTTTCCATCTCCGCCACGCTCTACGCAAGCTTCTGCTTTTAACCCGAGAGGCGGTTCAGTTACTACCAGTTCCCCACACTCATTTGATGGAACTGTATCTCCTACAGCTTCTTGGGTCGGCGTGCAGTTCACCTCGCTTAACGGCGTCACTTCGGACTTCTCACCGATTAAGCCTGCGCTAACCGTCTCAGCTAGTGTCTCGACCAAGGTAACACAATACTCCTCTGTTCGAGGCTCGGTCGGCTCGCTACTGCGGTCACGTTGCTCGGCCGCTTCCCCAAGCTGTTTCTCACACTCCGGTGCAAGTTCGATTTGCTCCGGAATTTCCGCACTGTCTAGCCATTCGCTTACAGCAGCTTTCAACTGATACGCAAAATCAAAGTACGACTTGTTACAATGTTTCTCGCTCTCATATCTTTTCCGAAGATCCTGAGGCGTTATCTGATATCGTATCAGCAATGACTCTTTTAGTTCATCGTAATTTTTCAAGCGGTCGCCAACCAAGCGCTTGATTTCTTCCGACGCTTCAGTGGAGAGAAGCGCTACCAACTTCTGCGCCCAACTATCTCGCTCGAAACGTTTACTTCTGCAGACATTCTCGAAGTCTGCCAAATACTCGGCCACATCCTCAGCAATGAGGAACGGTGGCGGACCATCTCGCGGTATTGAACCGTTACATTGAATGGCATTGACAGCTTTAATCCTTTCCACGTTCATTCTGTGTGCTGAAATCTCCAGCTGCATCAGTTTCCTTACGCGGGAGTCCTCTTTCTCGTGACGTTCGCTACGTTCACGTTCCTCTTCCTCGTGACGTTCGTCAATGATCTCAAGGCATTCCGAAAGCTCGTCATCTTCAGCTTCCAACGCAAGAATAGCCGTTAAAGGGCCACTGTCCAGGGAAGGCCCTTTTAAGCGAAGGAGCCCAGTGTTTCGATCAGGTACCGGAGATAGTCTGTGCAAAATGCTACAGTGACACGCGCGCCGCAAAGCATCGAAAATACAATTCAAAGCTGACTCATGCTCTGCTTTGGGAAGCCAGCTTCCTCGTTTCCTGCGCTGGCCCGACGGGCCACAATAATGACGTACGTACCGTGAACGACGTCCATTGGTCCGTCTCGCTGACTGACAGGAGAAGGATGGGTGTCTACCGCTCGCTGCGCGCTTTTCCCTCGCCACGGCCAGACTGAATCCAGCGGCGCGGCTCCCTCGGCGTTTTTTTTTCGCGCTCGCGGAGTGCCACGCCCCACCTCCCGCCAAACGCGGAGGAGGAAGGGGAATTTGTCTTGCGGAGGCTAGACGACCTCGGGCAGGAGAGTGAAAAACCTTTGCGAGGGAACGGAAGGAGAGAAGCATGACAGAATCGGGTGATTGGGGTGGCTGTAACTGCGTTATTAGTTACTCTTTTCAAAAACATTTTGCGGCCTTGCGTTCTAGGGGCGAAGTCTCACAGTTACTGGGGAAGAAAATAATTTCGACCGGAGGGTGGACAGTGGGCCTTTAACACTTCTGGTTTTCTGAGTTTGCCTGACAAATTCAGACCCAACTCCTTCGCAAGCTCCAGCGATTTCGGTTCGCGCAACGACTCCACATCCAAATCCATGGCTGTTCCGAGTGCTGCCTTCTCTACTGCCCACTATTGTCTTGCTGCAATTAACCCAGCAATAACGACCACACAATTACCAGCTCTGTTCTCTACTTAACAAAAGCCTGGCAAAACTCAGTAGAAGAAAGTCCCGCACTCACCAAACCTCGCAGCCAAGAATCCAACGCAGTCGTTCCGCTGCAGGCAACCAGTCATTACACAGGGCTCGTTGCACTGCTCCCGGCTTTCCGCTGGTCACGCCTCGGTCACGCCTCGGACATCTCCGCTCTTCCCACCAGATGTTGCACCTCGGTCAGGCCTGGCTCGTTTCACCGACCACGGTCACTGCTTGGTCGTCCTCGTCCCTCCGCTGTTCACCAGTTCTTGGACAACGGTATCGCCATGGCTCGTCCCTCCGACCACGGTTACGGCTTGGTCATCGTCGTCCCACCGCTGCCTACCAGTTATTAGGTTTGGGTCGCGCGCCGGGTATCGTACCGCTGCCACCAGTTAATACATGCGGCTCGCGGCCCCTCGGTAGCGTTGGCCTGGCGGCTCCGTGACTCGGCGGACGGCATCAATGGTCCCGGCAAAGACGAGGCGTCTTCTAACGAAACAATCTTCACTACAACATCATGAAGAAACGGGCAGAGAAGCTGACCCGGAGAGAATACAGACAATTTCACACAGCTGGTGTCTAACGTCGTGTCAACGGCGCGTCAAAGTAGTCTCTGTCTCAGCGCAGTCTGCCGCTGCTTTTTATAGGCTTGCCAGTTCACAGGGAAAGGGGGAGCCCTCACAGGGAGGAGAGAGCCCAACACGTTTGGACAAGACAGGATGACTCATCGCAGGTGGCCCGACCGCATCTTCTCCACCTCCTGCAGACGGGCGAGGGCGACGCACTCTCCCTCGAGCTGCGGGCTTGGCCGGCGTTTGCACACACACGCACGCACACACATTTGGCGCGTGGCAGGATCACGTCGAGACTTGCCCGCGGGAGGAAGCGTTGGGCGGCCGATGAACGGCGCCGAAATGGCCGATCCGCTCGCGGTTCTGCCTGTTGCTATGCGGTGTCCGCGTGAGCTGTCCCACTTGTCGGTGGCGAAACGTAACAGGGGCTCGAATTTAAATAAGCCAACACTCTACGAGTACAAGGCAAATGTTGGGGATATTTTTATCTTTTCTTATGGTTATTTGAAAAGAATTAGTCTTATGGTGATTTTAGGGATAAATAATATTAAATGTAAAGCAGAAGGAAAAACAACGCGCCGATGGTGGGAAAACCCACTCTCCTTCCTTACCCTGACCGCACCTCGAAGCGTACGGGTTAGACGCAAAAGGGTGCGCTCGCGGGAACGCTGGCGTGCTTTCCGGGTTACCGAATCCCAGTTGGTGACAGCAAAGGTTGCGCCGGGAGGCAGGTAAGAGAGCACCACAGGACAAATGCAGGGAAGTGTGTTGTGGCAGTGTCGAGAACTGCGGAAAACTCTCACGAACAGGCTGCGCGAACACCCTTCGTACATACGCGATACTAACCATTTCCTAAAAGAATTATTCAATGTCACCTTCCCTCACGGAGCTCTCCTAGTTACTTTAGACGTAGTATCGCTTTACACTAACATCCCACATGACGACGGAACTCAGGCCATTATCGGAGCATATAACAAATACCAAATTCCAGACTGTCCTAGTGCAAGTGCCATCGAGACACTTACTCATTTGGTCCTTAAACCTATAGCTCTTTCGAATTCAACAACTATTATTATCTGCAAACAAGCGGTACAGCTATATGGGCACGAAAATGGCACCAAATTACGCCATTATTTTCATGAACAAAATTGAATCAGACTTCCTCTCTTCATATCCATGCCAAACCAGCTTTTTACAGACGCTTTTTAGATGACATATTCTCAATTTGGACAGAAACTGAGGATATTCATGGTTTGGACGGAAACTGAGGACGAACTCAGTCAGTTTATCACCGCATTTAACAGCACACATCCAAATATTTCTTTCATGCATACTTACCCTTACAAAAATGGATGTAGGGTTTCTATAGAAATTCGAAAGCGTTGTGTCAATACACGCTGTTGAAAGTCTGTCGATAATCGGCAACATCTTGGATGATGCAATGTTGACCTCTTGTTGAGCGCTTATGAAATAGTGGCCCATGTGTTTCTTAAGAGCGCTTTTGGAATTCGCGCAACTGAAATTCTGTTGATTTCAGGGTCAAATGCTTCAGAAACTCTGCAAGTGACGCTTTTTGATTTTCTGCTACCTTTCCACTCCTGAACAACAGAAAATAGTACACGGCCATCGGTTTGCCAGGAGCAGACACGGGGTGATTTTCATTAATGCAAAAGTAGCATCTCCTAGCTGCGATAAGTCACCACATTCTATGTTCTGCCCGACCAATCAACAATCCTGTCTGATCAGTGCTGGTTAATGATAAGCATAGTGAGGCATAAAAGAACAAAACAGATCTTGATCTTTTAAGCCCCATTATACTTACTCACTCATTAACCTACACTAAACTGACTAAATTGTTGATTGGTCGAGCAGAACATAGAATGTGTTGACTGACCGCAGCAAGGATATGTGCTGTGCTACTTTTTCATTAATGTAAACCACCTCGTGCCTGCTCCTGGCTAACCGTTGATCACGCAGCATTTTCTGTTAATCCGCAGCGGAAAGGGAACACAGAATAAAAAATGCGCGTTAATAAGAAAGAAAAAATATGCATCTTTGGTGAACCCATAACATAAGCTGGGTTGTTTATTTGCTTTATTTCAATTCATGTGCAAGGTATGACGCCAGGCTGTTCTTTGCGTAAAACTCTGATACGTCCGGGAACTCCTCGCATGTGATGCTGAAATAAACAGTATAAATCATAATTAAGTTGCGGTATATACTAACCTAAAAATAGAGCAAAGGTATTTGTGCGCTGCTCCACGTCATAGCTCAAGAAATTTCTTGTCTAAAATGAGTTGTCACTGTCTTTCACTGCTTAGACGGCATCGACCGCCGCCTCCACAGCTCGGCAGCACTACCACATCGTTCAATTCTCCCTGATAAACAATATATGCTGCCGTCAAAGATCCCATTGTGAATATAAATAGCAAAGCGCAGGTCACAAGCATTACTACCCAGAAAACTTGAAGCAAAATTACCAACTATAGGCACTAAAATGAGTGGAAACAAAAACAAACACTGCAAAAATGGCGGAGCTGCACAGATTGAATAATCCACAATGTGTGACAGAGGCATATTATGATCTCGATAATGTTTCCGTCTCAGCGCGAGTAGCGTATCGAAAGAGTACAGCACTGTGCCGAACAATCCGTCAAAAACGGTCACCGGTTAAAAAAAAGAAAGAAAATGTTGCCATTCCAGCTGGCGTTCCATCGGCCCCAGCGTCCGCGTAGAGACAAGCCTCGTTCTCTCTCTCTCTCTCTCCCTCCTTTTTTCTCCGACGAGGCTGGTTTGTCTGCTAGAAATATTTACATGCGGGCTTCACCTTGTAGCACACACTGTACAAGACTGGCACAAACACGAATAGGAAAAAGTAAAACACTCACCAAAGTGCAGACGCTCCCTCCGCCCGCGCCGGCTTTTCGCCTAGAATCCAAAACGCCTGCGACTGTTGAACTTCTTAAACACGTCCTCCTTGCGCAGAAGCTGCCGCCCAAGAGCGGAGTCCTCCGAAGACTTAAATTCGTACGTTCGCGCTCCAATTTGAACAAAACGATCTTCGTGATAATCACCAGCGAAAAACCTACATACGGTGCTTCGTTCACAGTGCAAGATGCGACCACGGTGGCGGGAAAACGCCAACTGAACTGGCACATCGCCGCACTCAGCGTACCCGCCTCTGCGTGCAAAGAAAACGGGGCGCAGAAGAACAGCTTCGGTGAAAAGCCGCCACCCCTGCTGCGCGACTGCTGAAGCCAAGGTCATCTCCGTGAAAACAAACCACGGTGAAGGCAGAGAGCGGAGACCAAGCGGGAGCAACCCCTCCTCCCTCCCCCTTTTTCCCCCCCAGCCGACAGGAAGCGACCCTCGACCTCTCCGGACATGCTGGCGCCGTTCGCGGGGCACGGGAGAAGTGGGATGCGGACAGGAGCAAGGCGGCGGCCGAATGCTTCTTTGAAAAGAAGAGTCGCCGTTAGAAGACGCATGCAATCTTGTTTTTTTCTTCTTTTTTTCATACGCGAATGTTTTTGCTATGCGTGTTAACTCTATAGTATGCGTGGGATCAATCCGTGATTATTAGAACCCCTCAATGTTTAAAGTGACTTCATTTTAGCATGGTGTCCACTAAGAAAGGAAGGAAAAGAAAAAAATAACAGTAAAATTCTCCAAAGACATACAGCGGTGGAGGATTCCAATACAGACTGCACCTCATTTTGCGGCAAAAAGCTACGGGCAAAAATACCTATGCTTGGGCAGAATGAAAGACCCTGAAGCATATATATAGTGAACTTTGGAACTGGTTTAAAAAAGCTCTGTCCTGCCCTACACGGTAGGTTCAATCTAGGATCCTGTTTGTTAGTATGATGACTCACTGAACTTGTTTTGTGATAAATATAAAATATGTCCTACCACTAAAGTTACCTTCTGCGACATACAGAAGCTGATCCATTACGCATTCTGATTGGCATTCAACGATGTATTTGCATTATTAGTGGAGGCTTTGCCATCATGAAGTTTTTAGGGCATATTTTCACTGTGTTGCGAAGCTTGAGCTAAGTGTGCACCGTTAATATGTACTTTTATATAACATGAACGAGCACGCAACTGCATGTTGCTCTTATATTTCCCTTTGCAGAATGTGGCCAATAGTTGATTACAGGTGAGACCAAAAATTCATAACGAAATTGTCACATCATGCTCTTATCATTTGTGCCTAAAACTACTTAAAAACATGGGTCAGCATGAACAGTACACGCTAATTGTTCGTGAACGTTGAAAACTGACAACAAAAAGCACATAGAAAAAATTGCACAAAAAGTCTATTGGGTAGAACACAATGAAAATTCTGTTGCCCCTGTAAAGACTGCATTCAGCTGGGGTTGAATGTCTATCGAAATTCAGTAAATTCAAAAGGCGGTCAATAGTCCAACAATAGAGTTTCAAAACTCATTTTTGTAAGGGTACTCTAGTAATGAAATTAACTTTCTAGATGTTTTGATTCGATTTGAAGGAAATACATCAAATATAGCGTTTACAAAAAAAACCCACAAACAAACAGTGTCTTCATTTGAACAGTTGCCACCCACGACAATGCGAAACATCAATCCCGTACTCACAGTCAATAAGATTTAAATGAATGTGCTCCCGATCGACCGATATTCAAGAAAATACAAATCGCATGCGAGAAGTCTTTAAGAAACAGCGCTACCCGTCATCTATCTTCATAGACGACATTAAAATGGCGAGAGTAACTACTCAGTATCACGTCTTTGAGGAATCCTAGCCAAAGACACATCGGTGCAATCTCATACTAACATTCACAACATCAACAAAATCCTAAAGAAACACTTCAATATCATGAAACGGAGTGAGCGTCTCTCCAAAATTTTTTATACAGAAGACCCAAAAATTTACAAAACCTCGTGGCCAACTCGACAGTCCACAGACTGAAGCCTGTCGGTTTCACACCATGCGGAAAAAAAATTATTCATGGCTTAGCTCAGCTATGCCTGGATATACGATAGCGAAAAGGAGTGACTCGGGATCAGAAGTTAATTTCTCCAGACTTCTGCGCCGTTCGTCAGCAGCTAAACTCTCCTTGTCTCCACGTCGAGCGCGTCTAAGTTGACCGGCGTTCTATAATTCGTTTACAGCAAAGGAAAGGCGGAGCATCTGTCACTCGCGGAAGGCAAGAAGCGCCGCCCGGCGGCGTTGGAGCGCACTCGTTCCCGCTTGGTCCTCATAGTTGACGGCAGAAGGGTGATGTCAAGGATGTGACTTCTCCCTAATTGAGTGACAACTATTTTAGTCTTTGGTACTTGCAAATTGCGCGCCTATCGCAGTATATGGCACGCGCGGAATTCCGCTATCATCCTCACGGTAAACAAACGGAATTATGAGCTGCGCTTCACGACCCGCGGCGTGGTACAGAACCGAACAATTCAAGTCCAGTTTCCTTTCTCTTATGCCAAGGCTGGATGACGAAACAAAAAAAAACGTTTAGAGCTGCCAATCTCCGAAGGAGAAGTAATTAAAGCCATAGAAGACCTCAACCATGGAAAGTCTCCAGGACCAGACGGGCTTGCAGCCACCCTTTATAAGAAATTTAAAGACGATATCGCCCCAGTTTTGACTACATTATTCAATGAGGTCTATATGACAAGGATATGCTTCCCGCGTCTTTTCTAACAGCCCATACAATTTTAATACCAAAAAATGTTGACGAAGCCAAGCTTCAACAAGTTACCGCTAACAGACAAGCAGTATCCCTGACGAACGCAGATTATAAGATCTTCATGAAAATTCTAGCTAAAAGGCTTCAAACGTTACTGGAAGAATTAGGAGGACCACATCACACCTGCGGCATTAAAGGCCGAACCATATATATATAATATCCACAAGGCACGGCCTGTGCTGGAGTGTTGCGACGCCTTGCATGACAACGTTGCCATGCTCCAGCTTGACCTATGAGAAAGCCTTCGACAAGGTGCCGCATGATGTCTTGTTGTCAGCTTTAGAGCAAGCAAATGAGGGCTCAGTTATTTTCAAATGAGTCGCAATGGCGTACAGAGGGTGCACGACGCGCCTGATAGTAAATAAGAGGGTGGGTGCGCGGATCCAAATGCAACGCTCTGTTCGTCAAGGTTGCCCCCTGTCGCCATTGCTTTTCTGCTTGTATATTGAACCATTTTGTCTGAGCATTATCGAGAGCAGCAGTATCCGAGGTTTTCGTTTGCATGCAGCAGAGGTCCGCACACTCGCGTATGCCGATGACATTGTCGTCTTCTGTGCCGACTACGAAAGTATTCGCAGTGTTGTCAAATTGGTGAACTTTTGTTCTGTGAGTGGTAGTGCTGTGAACTGGAATATGTGTCTGGGTTTCTGGCATGGAGAGTGGCTCACAACCTCGGCGAATTTCGTGAAGATGCCTTGGGTAACAACCCCAGTGAAGTATTTAGGAGTGCCACTGGAAAACTACCGAGACAGTGAGTCATACTGAAACCAGCAGGTTTTAGAAGTACGTGAGAAGGCCTATACGGTCTAAAAGGATTCGGTTGGTCTATGTTTGCACGTGCTACGATTTGTAATTTATTTCTTGTTACCAAGATATGGTACGTGTTACAAGTGCTGCATTGTTCTCGTGTGAATGTGCAGAGATTTCACCGTGTGTTCGCCAAGTTTGTGTGGGGAAGTACTTGGGAGCGCACCCACTGAACCAGCTTGTTTCATCGCGTCCGCTCTGGAGGAGTTGGTTTGACGCATTTGTATTTGCGCCAAGTGGTTAACCGTTTTATGTTCTTTCGTGATACAAAGGACCCATTTTTACGAACTGTGTTTCAGGTTAGATTGAACAAAGTGCTACCAAATTTTGTTGTTAGTTCGGCGAGCATACAAGGGAGGATTTTCGGAATCCTTAAAGAAGCGTACATGTCATGTCGTGTATTGCAAGCCCGTTTTTCGTTTGTATATATTTTTCAACTGTGACGCGAAAGGAACTTTACAAGGACTTGTGCGAAGTCTTTCTCCCGATCCCATTGTACAGATCGTTTTACTGTGCAAGTCCATGGAAGTCAGTCCTTAAACGAGTTAAAGATATGACTGTACCAGGTGGAGCAAAAACTTTCTTTTTCAAGCTCCATAGCAATACACTAGAAGTTAAGACTCATTTAGAAATGAAAGGTTTTTTTGTACTTTGGGGAAATCACTGTGTCATATGCCGCAAACCGGAAACTATCGAACACGTTTTCTTAGACTGTTGGGAAGCCTTTTTCTTCTGGGACATCCTACAACGAAAAATAAAAAAAGACCTCCCGTGGATGCATTCGGAATTCGATTTTTACCAATTGTAGATGATGATGCGATACCGCTGGAAATGATCATGTTATTGGGACTGCACAGTACCTGGCGATCCAGAATGGCTTTCAGGCATGCAGACGTTGAAGCGAGGAAAATACTGCAGTATTTTCGCGAAGCCGTTGCGACCGTTATTGAAGTTCTCAAGACACAAGACGAAGTGCCTGAGTGGCTTCCGAAAATGGAAGTGTTGCTGCAAATGACTGATTTGTAATGGATCACGCAGCCCAAACTGCGTGGTTTTAACCCATGTTGTGTATTTATCGCGTAATATTCTGCGCGCGCGTGTGTGTGTGTGTGTGTATGTGTGTGTGTGTGTGTGTGTGTGTGTGTGTGTGTGTGTGTGTGTGTGTGTGTGTGTGTGTGTGTGTGTGTGTGTGTGTGTGTGTGTGTGTGTGTGTGTGTGTGTGTGTGTGTGTGTGTGTGTGTGTGTGTGTGTGCGTGTGTGTGTGGAGTGAAATCTAATAATAAATTAGGCAATAAAGAAAAAAAAAGCGGCGTGGTACAGCGGTAAAGCGCTCGGCTGTGGATCCAAGAGATGGAGGTTCGATTCCCGGATGGCTAATAATGTTTTTTAATGAGGAGAGAAGTATTTGGCCTTGGCTGTGACGTCACGGCATACGGCACATGGCATACGGGAAGCTTTGCTCTGGCCCTCCAAGTGAAGCTTTTCGTTTCAAACACCTGCGCCTCTCCTAGCAACGTCACTCGGCGAGTTCGCGCATGCGCAGCTGTGGCTTTTTTTTACGACCATGCCACGCTCACCCCGGTGTTGACTAGCCTAGTGAAGCTTTTTGCTTCAAAACCCGGCGTCATATTTGCAAAAGAAAGGCAAAACCACAACACTCGTTAGGAGCTCCCGGTCAACTGTCAAACATCTTATTCAAGAAGACTTAAATTTGATTCCAGCAACGTTTTTTACATTCTCGAGTGTGGCGATTGTCTAATGAAATATATAGGTCTAACAGGCAATTCGTTCCGACTCACAGACGGGGAACTAATACAATACTTCAAATTTGAAAGAAAACGGTACGCAGAACCACACAAAGACCTCAGCAGACAGGAGGCAGTAACCTGGAGGAATAAAGTACCACAAAATCTGGCCCGAAAAAATTCAGAAATAACACATGCATGCATGCGGTGAAGTCTCGGACATCCTTTACGTGATTGGAACTGCAAAGAGCAATTAGAGAAATATAAAGCTCGAGCATTCAGCCAAGCGGAGTGGGAGGCAGAGCTGGCCTACACGGGTCTCTGAGCAGCGCAGCCTGCTCACCTGGGCCCACCCTTACAAAAATGCATGTAGGGTTTCTATAGAAATTCGAAAGCGTTGTGTCAATACACGCTGTTGAAAGTCTGTTGATAATCGGCAACATCTTGGATGATGCAGTGTTGACCTCTTGTTGAGCGCTTATGAAATAGTGGCCCATGTGTTTCTTAAGAGCGCTTTTGGAATTCGCGCAACTGAAATTCTGTTGATTTCAGGCTCAAATGCTTCAGAAACTCTGCAAGTGACGCTTTTTGATTTTCTGCTACCTTTCCACTCCTGAACAAGAGAAAATAGTACACGACCATCGGTTTGCCAGGAGCAGACACGGGGTGACTTTCATTAATGCAAAAGTAGTACAGTACATCTCCTAGCTGCGATAAGTCACCACATTCTATGTTCTGCCCGACCAATCAACAATCCTGTCTGATCAGTGCTGGTTAATGATAAGCATAGTGAGGCATAAAAGAACAAAACAGATCTTGATCTTTTAAGCCCCATTATACTTACGCACTCATTAACCTACACTAAACTGACTAAATTGTTGATTGGTCGAGCAGAACATAGAATGTGTTGACTGACCGCAGCAAGGATATGTGCTGTGCTACTTTTGCATTAATGTAAACCACCTCGTGCCTGCTCCTGGCTAACCGTTGATCACGCAGCATTTTCTGTTAATCCGCAGCGGAAAGGGAACACAGAATAAAAAATGCGCGTTAATGAGAAAGAAAAAATATGCATCTTTGGTGAACCCATAACATGAGCTGGGCTGTTTATTTGCTTTATTTCAATTCATGTGCAAGGTATGACGCCAGGCTGTTCTTTGCGTAAAACGCTGATACGTCCGGGAACTCCTCGCATGTGATGCTGAAATAAACAATATAAATCATAATTAAGTTGCGGTATATACTAACCTAAAAATAGAGCAAAGGCATTTGTGCGCTGCTCCACGTCATAGCTCAAGAAATTTCTTGTCTAAAATGAGTTGTCACTGTCTTTCACTGCTTAGACGGCACCGACCGCCGCCTCCACAGCTCGGCAGCACTACCACATCGTTCATTTCTCCCTGATAAACAAATATGCTGCCGTCAAAGATCCTATTGTGAATATAAATAGCAAAGTGCAAGTCACAAGCATTACTACCCAGAAAACTTGGAGCAAAATTACTAACTATAGGCACTAAAATGAGTGGAAACAAAAACAAACACTGCAAAAATGGTGGAGCTGCACAGATTCAATAATCCACAATGTGTGACAGAGGCGTATTATGATCTCGATAATGTGTCCGTCTCAGCGCGAGTAGCGTATCGAAAGAGTACAGCACTGTGCCGAACAATCCGTCAAAAACGGTCACCGGCTAAAAAAAAAAAGAAATAAAATGTCGCCATTCCAGCTGGCGTTCCATCGGCCCCAGCGTCCGCGTAGAGACAAGCCTCGTTCTCTCTCTCTCTCCCCCTCCTTTTTTTTTCCGATGAGGCTGGTTTGCCTGCTAGATATATTTACATGCGTGCTTCACCTCGTAGCACACACTGTACAAGACTGGCACAAACACGAATAGGAAAAAGTAAAACACTCACCAAAGTGCAGACGCTCCCTCCGCCCGCGCCGGCTTTTCGCCCAGAATCCAAAACGCCTGCGACTGTTGAACTTCTTAAACACGTCCTCCTTGCGCAGAAGCTGCCACCCAAGAGCGGATTCCTCCGAAGACTTAAATGCGTACGTTCGCGCTCCAATTTGAACAAAACGATCTTCGTGATAATCACCAGCGAAAAACCTACATGCGGTGCTTCGCTCACAGTGCAAGATGCGACCACGGTGGCGGGAAAACGCCAACTGAACTGGCACATCGCCGCACTCAGCGTACCCGCGTCTGCGTGCAAAGAAAACGGGGCGCAGAAGAACAGCTTCGGTGAAAAGGGGGAGCCGCCGCCCCCGCTGCGCGACTCCAGCTATGCTGCAGCCAAGGTCATCTCCGGGAAGACAAACCACGGAGAAGGCAGAGAGCAGAGACCCAGAGGGAGCAACCCCTCCCCCCCCCCCTCCACCTTTTTCCCCCCAGCCGACAGGAAGTAACCCTCGACCCTCCGGACATGCTGGCGCCGTTCGCGGCACGGGGGAAAGATGGGTGTGGACAGTAGCAAGGCAGTGGCCGAATGCTTCTTTGAAAAGACGAGTCGCCGATAGAAGACGCGTGTAATCCTATTTTTTTTTCTATTTATTTCATACGCGAATGTTTTTGCTATGCGTGTTAACTCTATAGTATGCGTGGGATCAATCCGTCATTATTAGAACCCCTCAATGTTTAAAGTGACTTCATTTTAGCATGGTGTCCACTTTAAGAAAGGAAGGAAAAGAAAAAAAAATAACAGTTAAATTCTCCAAAGACATACAGCGGTGGAGGATTCCATTACAGACTGCACCTCATTTTGCGGCAAAAGCTACGTGCAAAAATACCTAGGCTTGGGCAGAATGTCAGACCCTGAAGCATATATATAGTGAACTTTGCAACTGGTTTAAAAAAGCTCTGTCCTGCCCTACATGGTAGGTTCAATCTAGGATCCTGTTTGTTAGTATGACTTACTGAACTTGTTTTATGATAAATATAAAATATGTCCTACCACTAAAGTTACCTTCTGCGACATACAGAAGCTGATTCATTACGGATTCTGATTGACATTCAACGATGTATTTGCATTATTAGTGGAGGCTTTGCCATCATGAAGTTTTTAGGGCGTATTTTCACTGTGTTGCGAAGCTTGAGCTAAGTGTGCACCGTTAATATGTACTTTTATATAACATGAACGAGCACGCAACTGCATGCTGATCTTATACTTCCCTTTGCAGAAAGTGGCCAATAGTTGATTACAAGTGAGACCAAAAATTCATAACTAAATTGTCACATCATGCTCTTATCATTTGTGCCTAAAACTACTTAAAAACATGGGTCAGCATGAACAGTACACGCTAATTGTTCGTGAACGTTGAAAACTGACAACAAAAAGCACATAGAAAAAATAGCACAAAAAGTCTATTGGGTAGAACACAATGAAAATTCTGTTGGCCCTGTAAAGATTGCACTCAGCTGGGGTTGAATGTCTATCGAAATTCAATAAATTCAAAAGGCGGTCAATAGTCCAACAATAGAGTTTCAAAACTGATTTTTGTAAGGGCAGGAGGCAGCCCAAGCCAATGGTATCCTGGAATGAGGAAGCCACGCGCGCTATTACGTTAACCAATTAAAGTTTACTCTCTCTCTCTTCCGACTCAGGTTTAACAATCATCGCTCATATGTTCAGTCTCTCCCCAACCTCCCTCTTTCAAGACACCTATGCGAGAAAGGTCATGTGTTTGATAATCTTAACGTGACAATGTTACAAAGTGGCTTCAAAAACACTCCTGAGCGCGAGAAACGAGAATTGTTTAATAATAATAATAATAATAATAATAATAATAATAATAATAATAATAATAATAATAATAATAATTGATTCAGATGGAGCGAAAGGCGCAGTATCTGTCACACTTGTCTCAGTGAACACTCTCTGTGAAGGGAAGGGAGGAATATGGGAGTGAAAGTTGAAAGAGAGAGACGAGCCGTATTGGAGGGCTGCGGAGTAATTTTGACCGCCTGGGGATCTCTAACGTGAGCTTAAGGGAGTGGGTGAAGGGTGGCTGTTCCTGGCCCTATACGGGGCTGGGACGGTAGGTCAACGCCGCTTGCGGCGGGGGCTAGCCAGCCACTGAATTTTTATCAGTTGTAGGCCGTTATTGCACCCGCCACCGCTTAGGGGGTGGACGACGGCTTTTGCGGCGCGGGTCTTTCTCTCAGTCTTCTTTTATTGCGACAGCAATACTACGCCAGGTTTCTAGCCTTCAGCGTAGCGTAGTCCGGCAGTTACGCTTTACACCACGGGACTACTGACGTTATACCAATAGCTGGGCTACCAAGTCGGCTCTTTAGCGCAGCGTGGCTCGTAGCCACGCCGGCCGTTTAGTGCTTCTCCCACTAGGTGCGCTGTAGTCTAACAGGTGGTAATCTGTCATATAGATTAGGTGGAAAGGCGGTAGAGCAGCGCCTCCCCGGTTTGATGTATGCAGACGATATTGTACTGCTAGCTGAGAGTCTGGAAGAATTGCAAACTGTAGTTAAGTATTGCAGAGACGAAGGGGACGCTCTAGGATTCAGTGTCAGCGCAGTTAAGTCGGGTCTGATGATTTTCAAAGGCTCAACTGATCAGGGTCTTGAAATACAAGGCCATGAAATACCCAGAGTAGCAGAATATAATTATCTTTGGGTATGGGTAAACGAAGGATTGGCATACATTGGAAAGCATGAGCAATCACTTAAGGCCAAAGGGCGAAGGAATGCCGCGATAATGAAGCATAAGGCATTGTGGGGATACAACAGGTATGATATTTTGAGGGGTATTTGGAAAGGAATTATGGTGCCGGGCTTACTTTCGGAAATTGCGGTTTTGTGCCTAAAAGCAGAGGTACAGTCGGCATTAGAAATAAATCAGAGATCCGTTGGACGATTAGCACTAGTTGCTCGCGGCAAAACCACAAATGAGGCGGTACAGGGAGATATGGGCTGGACATCTTTCGAAGTACGGGAAGCTCAGAATAAAATATTATATGAGGAACGCATGAGGAAATTGGACAGTAACAGATGGGCAGCTGAAGTATTTAAATACCTGTACTTAAAAAGCGTTGACTCACAATGGAGGAAAAGAACTAGGAAACTAACTAGTAAGTATGCTAGTCACAAGGACGGAGAAATAAAGAGCATTAAGCAACATGTGAAAAACACAGAAGGTAAAAATTGGATAAATTCGAAGGAAAAGAAACAGAGTGTGGAATTATGCCGAAAGTGGAAAATGCAGATCAGGAAGGAAGATTTCTTTAATAACTCAAGAGGCAGTGCTCTAATTTTTGAAGCTTGATCAGGGTGCCTTAGAACACGCAGCTGCAAAAAGAAATTTAACAATGGAGATGACGCATGTGCTGTATGTGGTAACTCCACTGAAAAAGTTGACCATATTATACTCGAATGTAATGGTGTCCATCCGGAAATTGATGCAGGCGCAGTCATTGTTTCTGAAGCTCTGGGGTTTAGAGATACCAGTGGCCGGGTGAATAAACTGGTGGTGGAAACTAGCAAAAAAATGGCTGGAAGATTGGTGGCTGAAAAGCAGGGAAGTGACATAATGTTAGTAATGTAGAAACAAAAATTTAATAAATAGTATGATGGTTTAGTTAACCAATCTAAATCAATAGTTAAGATATAGGTAGAAAAATGAGCACGATAGCTACTGCTACCACCCCGTTTCAAAGGGGACGCTCCTATATTTCATCCATCCATCCATGGTGTGACCTCATAAGCGGGGTGAAGATGGGCTACCAAGTCGGGTCTTCAGCGTAGCGTGGCTCGTAGCCACGCCGGGCGTGTCGCGCTTCTTCCACTTGGTGCGCTGTGGTCTAACAGGTGGTGTCGTCTTCCATTGGAGACTGTTCGCCTCTCTCCTCTCTTCGGTAAGTAGAGGAGGGGAGGCTGCGCTGTATAAAGCATGCCATTTCAGCGCTTGTAAGACAGTTCGTCATGCTGTCTGAGAAGCAGAGGGAGAAGGCGGCTCGCCAGTGTGAAGCCAGGAAGCGACAGCGAGCTACGGAGAGAGAGGAAAAACGTGAAGGGCGTCGAGCCAGACGTCGTGCTCAAGATGCGGCTCGGCTAATGCGTACTTCTCATGCCATCGATGCAGTTGCTTTCGCTATCTCCTAGGCTTAACTACAGCTAAGCCACCGTGATTTTTTTCTTTCTTCTCTACTTTCTCTCTTCTGTCTGCACGAGGCAGTGGAGGCGGCTCAGCTACAGAGCCAGTTGCAGGCCCGTTCATTGTCTTTCACTCCTTCCTACAGCCACAACAACAGCGAAATCGCGCAGCACATGTACGCCACTTCGTTTCGCCTCCATCGAAACACAGCTGCTGCGGTGGGGATCGAGCCCGGATACTCCGGCACAATAGTCGGGCGTCTTACCACTGCACCGCCCCGGCGTGAGCGACAATAATTTATTTTTAAATATGACACTGTACATAAGGGCGTAAACGAAAGCCAGGGCATGCCCTCTTCCGAGTTCAGAACCTACAAAAATTGAAACTCTGACACACAAAGCAGCACTCTGCGTCGTCTGGGATCATACCCCTTTTGCGAGTTCGGACAATTATCTCCACCTCCCGTTCAACTCACCTTCCATTCTCACGCGGAGTACACCTCCCCCTATTGTCTTTTTTTGAGCTACTATAAGCTGTGGTCTTTCACACATAGCACTTATTTAGGACTTCAGTCCCTGCTTCCTTCATGGTTATGTGAAGATTCCCCTCCACCACTGCCCTCCCGGCTGACAGGAGGGACAACGTGCCGCATTCTTCAACGAATGTTGCTACGCGGCTGCGCACGCAGTGTATCATCCTAGCACGTCACGCTTGTCAATTAGCAAGCACGGGTCCCGTCGGGGTGGCGCCGTGATTACGGCTCTGGGCCACTGTTCCCAAGAGTGAGGGATCGAATCCCTGCCTCGGCGGCCGCTTTTCAATGGAAGCGGAAAGCTAGGCGCCCGTGTTCTGTGCGATGTCGGTGCACGTTAAAGGGCCACTGCCCAGGGAAGGACCTTTTCAACGAAGGAGCCCAGTGTTTCGACCAGGTACCGGAGATAGTCTGTGCAAAATGCTACAGTGACACGCGCGCCGCAAGGCAACGAAAATACAAATCAAAGCTTTCTCATGCTCTCCATCAAGAAGCCAGCTTTCCCGTTCCCTGCGCTGACCCGTCGAGCCGCAGCTATGACGTATTTGTCGAGAATGACGTCCATTGGTCCATCTCGCTGTCTGAGGGTGAAGGATGGGTGTCTACCGCTCGCTGCGCGTTTTTCCTTCGCCACGGCCAGACTGAATCCAGCAGCGCGCGCTCTCTCGCCCGTCTCTTTTTTTATGCGAAGCATATTGCTAGAGGTAAACCACAGCCCTTCGTGGCGGTTACACGCCGTGCAAAGAAAGTGGAATGCTACGTCACACCACGTGATACGTTGACGTCACGACAGAGGAGAGACGGGGGTCCAGCTCGCGCTGTCGGCTGCGGTTGCACGCCGTGCGGACCACGTGGTATGGTGGCGTCACACCACGTGATACGCTGACGTCACGACAGAGGAGAGACGGGGAACCGGCTCGCGCCGTCGGCTGCGGTTGCACGCCGTGCGGACCACGTGGTATGGTGACGTCACACCACGTGATACGCTGACGTCACGACAGAGGAGAGATGGGGGACCGGCTCGCGCCGTCGGCTGCGGTTGCACGCCGTGTGGACCACGTGGTATGGTGACGTCACACCACGTGATACGCTTACGTCACGACAAAGGAGAGACGGGGACCGGCTCGCGCCGTCGGCTGCGGTTGCACGCTGTGCGGTCCACGTGGTATAGCCCAGGTTTATATATAAAGGGGGGAGGCGATTGCGCTCGCCTCCAGTAGACTCTCACAAAAGGTGGCGATGCCTCCAGGGAGTGCAGCCGAGCGGTGGAATGAAAAGCGAAGGCTGCGGCGTGCTGCAGAGAGCCCAGAAGAGCGGGAAGAACGTTTGGCCAAGGAGCGTGCTCGGCATGCGGCTCGGCTACAACGATGCTCCACTGATACGAGCAACGTAAAAGCACGTGTAACCAAGGAAAGAAAAGTTTAGCCAAGTGTAACCATGGAAAGCCGAGTTTAGCAATCAATATGCTTCGCATCTGACCAGGCTTAACCAAGCTAAGCCTCAGCCATTTTTTTTCTTCGCGCACGCGGAGTGCACGCCCCACCTCCCGCCAAACGCGGAGGAGGAAGGGCAATTTGTCTAGCGGAGGCTAGACGACCTCAGTCAGGAGAGTGAAAAACCTTTGCGAGGGAACGGAAGGAGAGAAGCATGACAGAATCGTGTGACTGCGGTGGCTGTAACTGCGTTATTAGTTATTCTTTTCAAAAACATCTTGCGGCCTTGCGCTCTGGGGGCGAAGTCTCACAGTCACCGGGGAAGAAAATATTTTCGACCGGAGGGTGGACAGTGGGCTTTTAAAGAACCCCAGGTGGTCAAAGCTTCCGGAGTCCTCCACAATGGGACCTCTCATAGCCTGGGTCATTTTGGGACGTTAAACCTACAAAAAACCAAAAATTAGCAAACACGCAGTCCCGAAAAATAAAACAGGGATCCCACCGGAATACTCCACTCCCCTTGCATGCTTGCATGCTCTTCGCAGTCTCCAACCTTCGCTACATTCTTTCTGCCCATCCGTATTGAATTATTATTTTTTTACGGCTATGCTCATTTCGCTTGCCCAAGCCTTATAAAAGGGGAAGCAGCAACGAAGAGAAATTACTCTTGAAAAAGATCAGTCCCCCGATCGAAACGTCGAGTGCAACAAAAATGCTTTTTTTTAATGAAGCGTACACTTCTCTCTCTCTCTCTCTCTCTTTATATGTATATATGTGTGTGTGTGTGTGTGTGTGTGTGTGTGTGTGTGTGTGTGTGTGTGTGTGTGTGTGTGTGTGTGTGTGTGTGTGTGTGTGTGTGTGTGTGTGTGTGTGTGTGTGTGTGTGTGTGTGTGTGTGTGTGTGTGTGTGTGTGTGTGTGTGTGTGTGTGTGTGTGTGTGTGTGTGTGTGTGTGTGTGTGTGTGTGTGTGTGTGTGTGTGTGTGTGTGTGTGTGTGTGTGTGTGTGTGTGTGTGTGTGTGTGTGTGTGTGTGTAGGGACCCAATAACAAAGGGTTAAATTTCAAAGCACTAATTTATCAAAACAAAATGCCTCGCGATACCCTCATGCTACCTATTTGCAGATCACTAATGGAATTCGCGCTTATCCACTGTTGTGTCAACTGTCATCTGGGGTTCCCCGAGTTTATTTTTTATATGTTCCCTAAGCGTTTTACTTTAAATAAATGATTTTGGAAAGGATATAGGTATTTTACTATCGAACTGTGATAGATGCTCTTTTTTAAGTGCGACTGTTCGCCAACGATTGTGCTTGTTTGGGCACGTAAACATATTATTGGTCAATTACTGCTGCAGCAGATTTAAACATTTCTCAACTGTGCGTCAAATGTGATATCCAAATCATCTTATCCTTGTAGCGCTAACAACAATACAATGAAAAATTCTAGTACATTACAACATCTGCAATTCTGTTTGGTTTAGTTTATGGGGGTTACGTCACAAACCGACTCCGGCTATGGGAGACGCCATAGTGGAGGGCTTCGGAAATATCGATCACCTGCGGTTCTTTAACGTGCAATGACATCGCACAGCACACGGGCGCATTGCTTTTTCACTGCGGCCGGGATTCAATCCTGCATCCTTGACCGCAGCAGGCGAGCTATCGGCGGGGCGCAACATCTACAAGACAAAATGGATCAACTTAAAGGAGACTATTTCAATCTTGTTTGGGGATGCGCCAAGTAGTCTGTAGGTCGGCTTAAAATGGAAGCTGAAATAAGCCATGCCTGGTGCTTAATTTAGGCACATAACGTATAATCAGATATTTTTTTTAGAATTGTGGTATAGTTTGGGACAGACGCAATGAGTTACAGATAACATAATCGGTAAAATTAGAATATTTGAACGTTAATTTTGAGGTTTACATTTTTTGATTGCCCTCAACAGAGTGAGTGGTACAAGTGATTATTTTAATTTTTATTTATTAGATACCCTAAATACCACGAGGGATCATTACAGGGAGGACATTCAAAAGTACAGAGGTACAAAAAAAAAGCAATGGTAATTAATCGAAGTACATGAAAAATATGGCACGAGATTATACATAAGAAGATATATGTATAGCAATTAAACAAGAATGAGGAGCATGTGACAAGATTTTGGCGGACAAAAATTACCGCAAGCAAAAACATAAATGGAAGGAATAACTTCGTAGTGACATAAGATCTCAATAATTACTGAGATATAAGTAGTTGATTTCCCACACGTGTGCTGAAGGAATTTAATGATGGATTACTAACAATGAATGTGTTCAAGGTGTTCCATTCGCGTATAGCACGAGGAAAGTGTGAATATTTGAAAGTGTCAGTACGGAATGAAAACTCGTTTAGAGTGTCTATGTGATTATTACGTGTTTGTCGCGTTTGTGATTTTGATATGTATCTTGAAGTGTCGACTTTTAATTGATTGTGTATGAGTTGGTACACGGTTTTAAGGCGCGCTCGTTTTGCTGTGTTTTGAAGGGTTAGTAGTCCTGCGTGTTTGAGTAGTTCTGTTGGTGAGCCTGTCAACCTGTGTTTATTAAATATACATCTGACCGCCTTCCTCTGCACTGCTTCTATTTGTTTAATAAGCTTGTTAGTGAAAGGAAACCAAACAACATTAGCATATTCTAGAAATGGTCTGACATATTTCTTATTCGCAAGAAGCTTTGTTTCCCATGGTGCTAGTTTGAGGTGTCTGTTAATGAAAAATAACTGTTTTAATGCGGTTGATGTGAAATTGTTAACATGATAATCCGATCTGAGGCCAGAGGTTAGTGTTATGCCTAAATATTTATATTCGGACACCGAATCAAGCAAGAGGAATGTTGTTTAATGTGTACTGAAAATTTGATTGGTGTATCTTTCTGGTTACGGATAAAGAAACTGATTTTTAAACATTAATAGTCATCTGCCAATCTCCACACCACTTGGTCACTGCTGTTAAAACTTTATTTAAAGCTATGTGGTCATTGATGCAGTTAATTTCCCGGTAAAGTACACAGTCATCGGCAAAACGTTTATTATTGTGAGAAATACTAGTTGGTAAGTCGTTTATAAAAGCTAAAAATAATACTGGGGCTAGAACACTTCCTTGTACCGGATGTAACATTAGCTGTTTCGGACGTAGCGTTGTTAATTTCGACGAATTGAGTACGGTTAGTCAAATAATTAACAATCCAATCTACTATAGGGCCAGCTCCAAAGGTTGCATTAAATTTCATAATAAGTTTGGAATGGGATACGCGGTCGAAAGCTTTCGAAAAGTCTAAGAAAATGAGGTCGATTTGTTTCTGCTGATAAATAGCGAAGGATATGTCATGTGTAAGTTCGATTAGTTGTGTGACTGTAGAAAATCCTTTCCGAAAGCCGTGCTGAAATGGTGTTAAAATTTGATTTTCCTCTAAGTAGGTGGTTATGCGCTTTAAGATCACGTGCTCTAGTAACTTGCATACAGTGCTTGTTAGTGAAATTGGTCTGAAATTTGAGGAATCTGATTTGCTTCCTGTTTTGTGTATAGGTGTCACTTTAGCTATTTTCCATTCTTTAGGAAGAGTGTGCGATGACTCGTTAAAAAGTATCACTAAAACCTTTGCTGCACATTCGGCATATCTACGCAAAAAGATGTTAGAGATTCCATCAGGCCCTGATTTTTCCTTTGTGTCCAAGTTTAATAAGAGGCTTAAGACTCCTGCTTCTGTTACAGTAAGGGGTTCTAAATTATTTCCTGAGCAAAAACTTACGAGGATTATCTCCGTTGTCTGTAGTGAAAATAGAAATTAAGTAGTTATTCAGCTTGGTTGCAATACGTCTGTTTTCCTCTGGAGAAGCTTGGTTTTCTTTTCGTGATTTAGGGTTCAGGTGACGCCAGAACTTTTGGGGAGCATCTTTTAAGAAACGAGTCAGCGTATTAGTAAAGTAAAATGTTTTAGCTGTTTTTATTTCGGATTTTAAATGAGTGATGACCGAGGTTAATTTTTCAATTGTTTTTGGTGATGGATGGCGTTTCTGCACTTTTTTCAGCCGTCGAGCTTTTCGCTTGGCATAAATTACGGTTCGAGTTATCCATGGATTACATTTGCGTATTATCTTAGTCTTGGTGGGCACATATTTAGTAACGCAATATGACACGATGTTTTTCAATCTCTGCCACAATGTTTCTATGTCAGTATTTACGTCATTTGAGAGTTTCTGAAATGATCTTCGTTCGTGTGATAAAGTATCAAGTATGGTAGTGTCGTCAGCTCGGTTGTAGTCTGGGTACGTTACTGTAGATGGCAAACAAGGGACATAATAGGGATGCGGGACAGAACACATTACTATAGTTTGTGGTCAGACAGGCCATTTAAAATTTCAACCTTTGTTTGCTGACAGGAGACTACTCAGGAAAACTAAATCTAAAATGTTAGAGCTGGTTCCTTGCGCACGTGTGGGTTCTGTTACAATTTGCGTGTGGTTAAAAAAAAGCATTATATCAAAAACAACATCAGCGCAAGGTGAAGTATGGTGCAGTGTATTCCAGTTAATATCAGGAAGATTGAAATCCCCTAAAAGTATTAGTCTCGCCCTGTTGCATATACGTACACAAAGAATGAAGTATGATAGGATCAGAACAAGGACTAAGATAGACGCAACCCACAACGATGGCAGAATCAGAAAAGCAGAGTTTGCAAAAAGTTGCTTCTACCTCCTCATATTCAGGTAACGTAAAGAAATGTATATCTTTTCTTATCACTAAAGCCACGGCTGCGCCTCGCGTCAGCCTGTCCTTGCGTGCTATGAAGTAGTCGGGGGAGTTACTTCAAACTCTTTGATTTCTCTTGTCAGCCAAGTTTCTGTTATAGCCATGAATTCTGGCTTTAAACCTAATAATAAATATTCAAAGGGACAGAGCTTACTGATAATACTACGCGCATTAATGTTCACAAAAGTTATTTGGGACGTTGTAGATGGCGCGACCGTAGGGCCCGTGTGCATGTGTTTTGGTTTTTTGCGTCGGTTAGTGAAGGTGGAACCGGATGAGCTGCAATTGGTGACACTTCACGCTTTTCGTTGTCCCAAAAGTACAATTTACTGTTTATCTTTAGTTTGTCGTAAACCAGCGACACTTTTTCGCCGCAATCTTTTTTTGGTTTCCCATATTTTCATAGCTTTTTTCTGATTTCGCGGACACAAGGCGAAAAATCATCACTTATGGTAAACTCAGTGCCCTTTAATTTGTGGCAGTTGCGTAAAATGGTCGTTTTGTTCCTAAAATCTACAAGCTTCAGTATTACATATATTGTAGGCCTTGTTTTGTCTTCTGCTGGTCTACCTATTCTGTGAATGCGTTATATTGCAACTTCTTCCAGTTTTAAGGATTCTTTGACAACTTTTTGATTCACAGTTCGCTCCAGCGAGTCGCTATTTTCTTCTTCAGACATGCCATAAATTATAAGATTCGATCTTCTGGAACGATTCTGGAGATCGTCTACTTTTAACTCCAGAAACAATACGACCTGCTGAAGATTTGCAACATGCTCAGTACATGACGAAAGCTTGTGTTCAAGGAGAGTAAGGCGTTCTAGTTTGGTGTCTATATTGATGTTAACCTTTCTTCTTTTATTGTTTTTATGTCATCGGCAATCTGTCGTAGCTGTTGAAAAAGTTCTACCATATCAGGCCCAGGATTTGTCTCAACGTCACCCGCAAGCAGTAACAATTTCAATATATGCACCACATCGCACACTGTATCAACAAGTACCGCAGGGCACGGCAGCACAACAAGGCAACGCTCTTTAGATCTAAAACATTTCCCAAACGGCTTTCTTACCTGCACGAGGAATACAAGCGGGTTATCCATCAGTGCGCAAGCCCAGCTGCCCTTTGGTCTGAAATCCTTCGTTGACGGAAGTCCAGGAAGCTTGCAGCGCCGCTAAGCATGGCTTGAAGACCACACTTCTTTGGCGATGGTAGGTGACGAAATTCATCCGCAGATCGTAGGAGGGGCGTTGAAAATTTGTCGTTCCATAGCACATGAACAAGTTCGTACTGGAACTTCCTGATGATGAACTTATGATCAACTTCCCGAACTATATCACCTGCAGGAAGGTAGCTCACGTCAAGTTTCTCTATTTGCTTCTTATTTAGTCTTATTTCTATTTAGCCTTAGTAATTACGCCTTTGTTATTACGTCGTGCATGCCTATAGAACTGACGTTATACATTCTTGTTGCTCCTCAAGACAGCTGTTGATAAACACGCATTTTTACGAAACAGATTTCACCAATAAATTTCAACATACGCGGAATTGAACTCTTTTTAGCAATGCGCCTTTCTTGACTCACTATTTCTTCTTCCAGTGAGTGCCCGTGATAGGTGTTCAGTATTGTAAATAAATAATTGTGACAGTTTGCGTGCCAGTCGGCTGAGTGCTGAACCGGCCACTTGCTTCCGCAGGTACCGACGTTCGCGTACGAGAAACGGCTGTCTCGCATCGAGACGCTCCGGCTGGCCATCATGTACATCGCCTTCATGACCGAGGTGGTGGGCTGCTCCAAGGAGGATGCCGAGCCGTGCGCCGAGGCTCCTGCTAGCGGCGTGGCGGCCTTTCCCTCGCACCACCACCACCAGCTGGCCGGGGACGTGCCTCTGGACGAGGCGGCGCTGTGGGGGCCGGGTCGGCCACTGGCCGGCACAGCGGGCGCAGACGCATTGGGCCACCTGTGCCCGTCGTCGCGGCAGGTGTGACCTCTGACGCTGCTGGAGCCGACGGCGGCCTACGTGCTCCCCAGGTGATGGAGAGCGCCGGCACCGCCTCCAGCAGCAGCGGCGCTGGTCGCTCGGAAGCAGCTCTCAATGCTTTCAAGCGCAGCGGGAACGGAAAGGAGTCTCTTGGAACACCGCGGATTATCCCCGGGACATGCAGACAGCAGTGGTTGGTGTGCTACACCGTTTGAGTGTCAGACTGCGCATTTGTAGTGACAACGACTGACTGTCGGCTTGTATAGAGGTTTTAGGTGGAGCACCCGTTTCGATTCCGGAGGTCAAGTGTTGCACTCTGGCGATGGTGGTTTGCTTTCTCAGTGCTTGCATCGTACTTGTTCTTCAAGTGACTTTGTGCGCATCGTGGGGCTTAAATCGGCGAAAGACCTTCGCCTGTTTAATCTGTGGCCGTGTTTAGACTCTCTGTATAGTCTGGTGCAATAGCCTTGTATACATGAACGCGGCAGAATGCGGGTCGAGGTAATTTTCGATAGAGAAAGAGCCAATTTCGAAAAAATATCGCATCTATAGCATTCCACGCCCTTCCTCTACTTTTCGCCCATTCCCTCTAGAAGACGAGACTGGACTTTTGTCGAGTTCATGTAAACTTCGCTAATGATGTCACTGGTTGCATGAAGTTTATATTTGTCAAGTTATTGTGCCGCAAAACCAGAAGTTGCAATAGTTTCTGCGACAGGAAGCTTCTAGTAATTCTCATAGGCAAGAACTGGCGCAATTTGCACTTTGCCGTCAACGTCTGGCGTCATAAGGCCAGACAAATGGGGACTGTGAGGGCCATAACATAGTGCCGTGTGCACAGTGTGGTAGCTTACCTATCTTGTTATTTTTTCAGCTTTTCTGCGTGCACAAGAAACCTTGGAGACAGTCATGGGATAACTGTTAAGAAATACGTATTGTCTAACAGCAGTTGTTTTGATGCGGCATCTCACTGTTCGTCTTTCGCGGAGTCGGCCACTATAGTGGCAAGAGTCGCGTAGTGCTTGCAGCGGGCCGTACGAAGTTCCTTTGGGCGTCAAATTGGTTCTTCTGTTGAGCTATCCACTGGCATCCAACTCAGCGCCCAGTGCCGCGTTACCGGTGATATCATCGTCCATCTGTACTAGCTGAATGCGAAGGTGCAAGCGCTTGGTTCGGAAGTGTGACGACATTCGGATTCCAAGCAGAGCCACTGCAGGTTCTTCCTTGCCACTGCTTAATGGCGGGACCAAGGGGTGCAGCTTGCGTTTCGGTCTGGGTGTCTCCCTTTGCTCGAGGTTGCAAAGCGGAAAACTAACTATTCTTACTCGGAAATTGGGTAAGTTTCGCTAATGAATCAGGAACACAGTTTACTCCCTATAAATAGAGACAAGAAAAACCAAAAGCCTGTGTTTTACACGAGCTTTCATACAACCAAAGATCTAACGCTCAATGCTTTCGGGCAGAACCATATATTTCATTTGTATCGCAGAACACTTCAATGAATGCTCTGCTTGGCACCTGTCTGCCGTAGCAGTCATGTGAAGCACTGCTTGGGTAGAGTTCCGGTGTGTATGTGGGTATGTGTGCGTGTGTTTGTGTGTGTGTGTGCAAAGAGGAGGAGGGGGGGGGGTCATCGTTTTTTTGACCACGAAGGAGACGGAAGAAACAAGCTTCATGTTACGAGACTGGCCCCTTGTGTTGAATGGAAGTGGGAAGGGTTAGTGAATGCCATCATTGATGCACTTCAAATTAAGATTGATAGCGAGGCTATAGTAGGAGAATAGTGTGACGACAATTTTGAACAATAGAAAACAAACATTTATTGTCAGAGCATAGCAGTTATGTTCTATCGATTTCTTCAGACGCTGCAAATAAAAAAAAATTTCTAAAAAGTAATGAGAAAAATCGAGGTAGTTAGTGTGTGCCATATTAAGCCACAACGCCTCTCCACTTGGTATTCCCTTGAAGAGAGGTCTAAGCTTCAGTTGACCGCAAATGCAAAACTATAAATGAAATGGTAAAATGACTGGCTCTCTCGTAATCTCCCATTACGTGAGCATGAAATGGTTACGAGCGTAGCACGTTGTCGGAAGGGGCGAGCAGTCTTCTGCCGTGGCGTATACCTCGCACAGCGATCACTTTCCTCAATACGCTCTCTCCTTTTATTATAGCTCCAATGCTCGGCTTAAGCAGTTGTGACGACATTAAAATGCAGAACTATGGAGAAGCGCACGCGTCCAAGACGCGACGCAGGTCTAACAAGAATGTAGGAAAATCTCAAGTGCTTTCCGAGCATGTATTAAAAACGCCGCGCGTGGCCCAGTGAACGACAGTGACTCTGAATGCCCGAATGCGTTTCAAGCTGCTGCCACCTCGGCCGTCGACCTTACCATAGTTTGTGAAACCGAAGCATCATCCTTGGGCAAAGAACGGAGAATTCACCTCGTTAAATCTCGTTCGATGCCCTGATGTTCACGTTTCGGTGTACACATGTTCGCTCTAGATGTTGGCTCTATACGCCGGCTGAAAATCACCGACAACGAAAGGTAAAAGCACTCCGCGCTTAAAAAAAAAAAAAAAAAAGAAAAAAAGAGCGCTCGGCTTCTTAATTACGAGGCAGCTAAAGAGAGCCTCCATTTGTTGGGGACGCATCGGCAGAACACTTGCACATCAATGTGGTGGGGTGCAGGGGTGTTGTGTACTGCGATCCAATAGATGGACGTCTGCTTCAGCAGCGCTTTTAGCGTCGTCAGCGTACCGGATTGGCAAAGGCGGCTTCTTTCAGTTCAGTTTGTTTTTCTATGCCCTCTAGTTATAACGCGATAATCGCTACTACGAGCACATACAATGGCAAGGCTATCGCGCTGTATGAGTATTTTCCAGAATCGAAACTGATAGTGCCAGAAGACCAAAATGTGATGTTGGTTTTCATATCTTTTCCTTTTTAGCAGTAAAAACTCACCCACCAGCAACATATGACCGCAAAGTAACTGTTTATATCACATGAGTCCAGAGAAGTGAGAGAAATAAACCTTTAATTTTGCCGTTATGCACTGAGGCAATAAAGAAACGTTATGAAATGCAGTAATAAGTAACAGTTATTTCCTTCAACTATCTACCTTCAATATGTCTCTCAGGGCTTTACACTAGGCGCGGATTTCCATAGAGTGTAAGATCGTGTCTAATACAAGTTCTTAAACGAAAGTGGGCAGGTAGCAGGAGCGACGCCGCTAGGAATGCTGTTCGAGTATGGAATATTTAAAAGAAAACTAGGCAGCCGATGGCTGGTGCAATGAGATTTGAGTGCCGTTCATGTCGCATATATATACATGGGGCTTGAGTGATGGATGACAAGAACCTGTGAGAGTGCATGTCAACTGAGGATGAAGGTGCGATGTCACCATGAAAGCGCTTACAGACCATATTCTGTTTGCAGAGACGAAACGCTGACGTCATGTGAAGGCGAAGCCTGGATAAACCAACATGATTATAAGTCGAAAGCCTATTAGATTTCATCGTTGTCAGCAGAAGCGGTCGGCAGAGGGAGTCACGTTTTCGAGGGCGAGACTTCAAAATAAATTTATAAACCCTGTCTCCACCGGGAATCGAAGATCCATCCCTTGGATCCCCAGTCAAGCGCTTTACTAACTGCGCCACGCCCAGAATCGTGAAGCGCTCTTCCCAATTCCCCTTTTCTACCGCAGGGATGACAGCGAGATTCTGCGAGTGACAGACGCTGAGCCTTTCATTTTCTCGAAACGAATTATAGAACGCCGGTGAACTTTGATGCGTTGAATAAAATGCTGGTTGTTTCGACAAGGGGCGCGTGATGTATACCGTCACGACAGGCCATGATGTCGCCAGGTGATTCACACAATGCGAAGCTGGCCCCACCGGACGTCCTATCCCGGCGCCCGTGCGACGCCTTTCATATGCCGCTTCCTCGAACGCCGCACCACACAGCAAACAGGATCAGACCCAGATGTCTAGGAGCGTTAGTACATCAGGCATCAGCGGCGTTTGAAATTCATTTACAAAATAGAAAAGGCGCAGTATCTGTCACAATTCTCCGCGAACACATGTATCACGCCGTAAAGGAAAGGAAGGTGGGGGTGAAAGAATAGAGGGAGATAGAGGTGCCGTAGTGGAGGGCTACGATCCACCACGCAATAATGGCTCTCGCCTCATCGCACTTTAGTGGAATTTTGTTGCACCGATTCATATGGCCTCGATGGATGGATGGATGGAATATAGGAGCGTCCCGTTTGAAACGGGGTGGTAGCAGTAGCTATCATGCTCACTTTTCTCCCTATATCTTAATTATTGATTTATATTGGTTAATTAAACCATCATTCTATTTATTAAATTATTGTTTCTACATTACTAACATTGAGATTGAGCAGAGATTGAGATCGAGATTGAGCAGAGTCGCCACCTTGCGGCGCAGTGGTGAACCCTACTCAGTGTGGATGCATATTCGTGTCGTATGTCAGCAAACAGTGATTTATGTGCGCGCGTGTGGCGTGTACAAGAGTGTTTTTTGTTTGCTTCGTGGCTACTGTGCGCTTTTGCTTACCTGTATGCCTTTGGCAAAAGAAATGTGAACAGGCTATCATCTCACGCAACATTAAAAGAAAAAATACTTGTCCATATCGAGTATGTCATGCTGAACAAGGAAATCATCAGTCGCGGTCTTGGCGCTTGAGATTCTTTGGCACGCGGTGTCTCAGATGAAGTGTTGCTGTCGTTAGGCACCGTGTCAAATAAAACAGGTTGCTGCCGTCAATACAACTTATTGCAAACGCTAAGAAATCGTATATTTCCGTTTCTGTTAGGAATACCGCAATTACTGAAACATATGCGACCGCAGACTGCTGCATAACTGAATGCAGTTTGAAAACCCTTACAAAAATGAGTTTTGAAACTCTATTGTTGGACTATTGACCGCCTTTTGAATTTAGTGAATTTCGATAGACATTCAACCCCAGCTGAATGCAATCTTTACAGGGCCAACAGAATTTTCATTGTGTTCTACCCAATAGACTTTTTGTGCAATTTTTTCTATGTGCTTTTTGTTGTCAGTTTTCAACGTTCACGAACAATTAGCGCGTACTGTTCATGCTGTCCCATGTTTTTAAGTAGTTTTAGGCACAAATGATAAGAGCATGATGTGACAATTTCGTTATGAATTTTTGGTCTCACTTGTAATCAACTATTGGCCACATTCTGCAAAGGGAAATATAAGAGCAGCATGCGGTTGCGGGCTCGTTCATGTTATATAAAAGTACATAATAACGGTGCACACTTAGCTCAAGCTTCGCAACACAGTGAAAATATGCCCTAAAAACTTCATGATGGCAAAGCCTCCACTAATAATGCAAATACATCGTTGAATGTCAATCAGAATCCGTAATGGATCAGCTTCTGTATGTCGCAGAAGGTAACTTTTGTGGTAGGACATATTTTATATTTATCATAAAACAAGTTCAGTGAGTCATCATACTAACAAACAGGATCCTAGATTGAACCTACCATGTAGGGCAGGACAGAGCTTTTTTAAACCAGTTCCAAAGTTCACTATATATATGCTTCAGGGTCTGACATTCTGCCCAAGCATAGGTATTTTTGCCCGTAGCTCTTTGCCGCAAAATGAGGTGCAGTCTGTATTGGAATCCTCCACCGCTGTATATCTTTGGAGAATTTTACTGTTCTTTTTTTCTTTTCCTTCCTTTCTTAGTGGACACCATGCTAAAATGAAGTCACTTTAAACATTGAGGGGTTCTAATAATCACGGATTGATCCCAAGCATACTATAGAGTTAACACGCATAGCAAAAACATTCGCGTATGAAAAAAAAGAAGAAAAAACAAGATTGCATGCGTCTTCTAAACGCGACTCTTCCTTTCAAAGAAGCATTCGGCCGCCGCCTTGCTCCTGTCCGCATCCCACTTCCCCCGTGCCCCGCGAACGGCGCCAGCATGTCCGGATAGGTCGAGGGTCGCTTCCTGTCGGCTGGGGGGAAAAAAGGGGGAGGGAGGAGGGGTTGCTCCCGCTTGGTCTCCGCTCTCTGCCTTCGCCGTGGTTTGTTTTCACGGAGATGACCTTGGCTTCAGCAGTCGCGCAGCGGGGGTGGCGGCTTTTCACCGAAGCTGTTCTTCTGCGCCCCGTTTTCTTTGCACGCAGACGCGGGTACGCTGAGTGCGGCGATGTGCCAGTTCAGTTGGCGTTTTCCCGCCACCGTGGTCGCATCTTGCACTGTGAACGAAGCACCGTATGTAGGTTTTTCGCTGGTGATTATCACGAAGATCGTTTTGTTCAAATTGGAGCGCGAACGTACGAATTTAAGTCTTCGGAGGACTCCGCTCTTGGGCGGCAGCTTCTGCGCAAGGAGGACGTGTTTAAGAAGTTCAACAGTCGCAGGCGTTTTGGATTCTAGGCGAAAAGCCGGCGCGGGCGGAGGGAGCGTCTGCACTTTGGTGAGTGTTTTACTTTTTCCTATTCGTGTTTGTGCCAATCTTGTACAGTGTGTGCTACAAGGTGAAGCCCGCGTGTAAATATTTCTAGCAGACAAACCAGCCTCGTAGGAAAAAAAAAGGAGGGGGAGAGAGAGAGAGAGAGAACGAGGCTTGTCTCTACGCGGACGCTGGGGCCGATGGAACGCCAGCTGGAATGGCGACATTTTCTTTCTTTTTTTTTTAACCGGTGACCGTTTTTGACTTATTGTTCGGCACAGTCCTGTACTCTTTCGATACGCTACTCGCGCTGAGACGGACACATTATCGAGATCATAATATGCCTCTGTCACACATTGTGGATTATTGAATCTGTGCAGCTCCGCCATTTTTGCAGTGTTTGTTTTTGTTTCCACTCATTTTAGTGCCTATAGTTGGTAATTTTGCTTCAAGTTTTCTGGGTAGTAATGCTTGTGACCTGCGCTTTGCTATTTATATTCACAATGGGATCTTTGACGGCAGCATATATTGTTTATCAGGGAGAATTGAACGATGTGGTAGTGCTGCCGAGCTGTGGAGGCGGCGGTCGATGCCGTCTAAGCAGTGAAAGACAGTGACAACTCATTTTAGACAAGAAATTTCTTGAGCTATGACGTGGAGCAGCGCACAAATACCTTTGCTCTATTTTTAGGTTAGTATATACCGCAACTTAATTATGATTTATACTGTTTATTTCAGCATCACATGCGAGGAGTTCCCGGACGTATCAGAGTTTTACGCAAAGAACAGCCTGGCGTCATACCTTGCACATGAATTGAAATAAAGCAAATAAACAACCCAGCTTATGTTATGGGTTCACCAAAGATGCATATTTTTTCTTTCTTATTAACGCGCATTTTTTATTCTGTGTTCCCTTTCCGCTGCGGATTAACAGAAAATGCTGCGTGATCAACGGTTAGCCAGGAGCAGGCACGAGGTGGTTTACATTAATGCAAAAGTAGCACAGCACATATCCTTGCTGCGGTCAGTCAACACATTCTATGTTCTGCTCGACCAATCAACAATTTAGTCAGTTTAGTGTAGGTTAATGAGTGAGTAAGTATAATGGGGCTTAAAAGATCAAGATCTGTTTTGTTCTTTTATGCCTCACTATGCTTATCATTAACCAGCACTGATCAGACAGGATTGTTGATTGGTCGGGCAGAACATAAAATGTGGTGACTTATCGCAGCTAGGAGATGTACCGTACTACTTTTGCATTAATGAAAATCACCCCGTGTCTGTTCCTGGCAAACCGATGGTCGTGTACTATTTTCTGTCGTTCAGGAGTGGAAAGGTAGCAGAAAATCAAAAAGCGTCACTTGCAGAGTTTCTGAAGCATTTGAGCCTGAAATCAACAGAATTTCAGTTGCGCGAATTCCAAAAGCGCTCTTAAGAAACACATGGGCCACTATTTCATAAGCGCTCAACAAGAGGTCAACACTGCATCATCCAAGATGTTGCCAATTATCGACAGACTTTCAACAGCGTGTATTGGCACAACGCTTTCGAATTTCTATAGAAACCCTACATGGCTTTTTAAGGGAAGGCCAATCTGCGCCTTCTGTATTCGCAATAGTTGTCTGGGTACCTTTTTTGTTTGTTTTTTCTGTTAAACCTCCTTTGCGGTGTCGCAGTGCTTGGGCGCTAGACTGCTGATTTCGAGAACGGTGGGTTCAATCACGGCCGTTTCGAAAGGCGCTCCTCTGCTGTGCGATTTGACTGCACAGTAAACAATCCCTTACAAAAATGCATGTTGGGTGTCTATAGAAATTCGGACCAGATGTCTCAACACACGCCCTTGAAACTCTATCGATAATCATCGACATCTTTGAAGGTGCCGTGTTGACCACATGTTCAGCTCTTTTGGAATAGTGGCCCATGTGTTTCTTAAGAGCGCTTTTCGAATTCGCGCCACTGAAATTCTGTTGATTTCAGGCTCAAATGCTTCAGAAACTCTGCAAGTGAAGCTTTTGGATTCTCTGCTACCTTTCCACTCCTGAACAACAGAAAATAGTACACGACCATCGATTTGCCAGGAGCAGACACGAGGTGATTTTCATTAATGCAAACGTAGTACAGTACATCTCATAGCCCCGATAAGTCACCACATTTTATGTTCTGCCCGACCAATCAACAATCCTGTCAGATCAGTGCTGGTTAATGATAAGTATAGTGAGGCTTAAAAGAACAAAAAAGAACTTGATCTTTTAAGCCCCTTATACTTACTCATTAACCCACAATGACCTGATTAAATTGCTGATTGGTCAATCAGAACATAGAATGTGTTGACTGACCGCAGCAAGGATATGTGCTGTGCTACTTTTGCATTAGGATTAATGTAAACCCCCTCGTGCCTGCTCCTGGCTAACCGTTGATCACACACCATTTTCTGTTGTTCCGCAGTGGAAAGGGAACACGGAATTAAAATGCGCGTTAATGAGAAAGAAAAAATAAGGATTGCATCTTTGGTGAACCCATAACATGAGCTGGGTTGTTTATTTGCTTTATTTCAATTCATGCGCAAGGTATGACGCCAGGTTGTTCTTTCTGTAAAACGCTGATACGTCAGGGAACTCCTCGCATGTGATGCTGAAATAAACAATGGAAATCATAATTAAGTTGCGATATATACTAACCTAAACTAAAGCAAAGGCAAATGTGCGCTGCTGCACGTCATAGCTCAAGAAATTGCATTTTGTTATCGAAAATGAGCTGTCACTGTCTTTCACTGCTTATATGGCATCGACCGCTGCCTCCACAACTCGGCAGCACTACCATATCGTTCATTTCTCCCTGATAAACAATATATGCTGCCGCCAAAGATCCAATTGTGAGTATAAACAGCAAAGCGCAGGTCACAAACATTACTACCCAGAAGACGTCAAACAAAATTAATTACCAACTATAGTCACTGAAGTAAGTGAAAAAAAAAAATACTGCAAAAATGGTGGAGCTGCACAGATTCAGATAATCCATTGTGTGACAGAGGCATATTTTGATCTCGATAATGTGTCCGTCTCAGCACGAGTACCGTATCGAAAGAGCACAGCACTGTGCCAAACAACCCGTCAAAAACGGTCACCGGTTAAAAGAAAGAAAATGTTGCCCCCCCCCCAACTGACGTTCCATCGGCCCCAGCGTCCGCCTTAGAGACAAGCCTCGTTCTCTTTCTCCCCCTCTTTTTTTCCGACGAGGCTGGCATGCCTGCTAGAAATATTTACATGCGCGCTTCACCTTGTAGCACACACTGTACAAGACAGGCACATACACGAAAAGGAAAAAGTAAAACACTCACCAAAGTGCAGACGCTCCCTCCGCCCGCGCCGGCTTTTCGCCTAGAATCCAAAACGCCTGCGACTGTTGAACTTCTTAAACACGTCTTCCTAGCGCAGAAGCTGCCACCCAAGAGCGTAGTCCTCCGAAGACTTAGACTTAAATTCGTACGTTCGCGCTCCAATTTGAACAAAACGATCTTCGTGATAATCACCTAAAAACCTACATACGGTGCTTCGCTCACAGTGCAAGATGCGACCACGGTGGCTGGAAAAGGCCGACTGAACTGGCCCATCGCCGCACTCAGCGTATCCGCGTCTGCGTGCAAAGAAAACGGGGCGCAGAAGAACAGCTTCGGTGAAAATGGGAATCCGCCGCCACGGCCGCTCGAAGCCAAGGTCCTCTTCGTGAAAAGACACCACGGAGAAGGTAGAGAGCAGAGACCCAGCGGGGAGGACCCCCTCCCCCCCTTTTCCCCCCCAGCCGACAGGAAGCTACCCTCGACCACTCCCGACTTGCTGGCGCCATCCGCGGGCACGGGGGCAAGCGGGGTACGGACAGGAGCAAGGCGGCGGCCGAATGCGTGTTCGGAAAGAAGAGTCGCCGGTAGAAGACGCGTGCAATCCTGTACTTTTTCACTTTTTTTAATACGCGAATGTTTTTGCTATTTTTGTTAACTCTATAGTATCCGTGTGATCAATCCTTGATTATTAGAACCCCTCAATGTTTAAAGTGACTTCATTTTAGCATGGTGTCCACCTTAAGAAAGGAAAGAAAAAAAAATAACAGTAAAACTCTCCAAAGACACAGAGCGGTGGAGTATTCCAATACAGACTGCACCTCATTTTGCGGCAATAAGCTATGGGCAAAAACACCTAGGCTTAGGCAGAATGTAAGACCCTGAAGCATATAGTGAACTTTGCAACTGGTTTAGGAAAGCTCTGTCCTGCCCTACATAGTAGGTTCAATCTAGGATCCTGTTTGTTATAATGATGACACACTGAACTTGTTTCATAATAAATATAAAGTATGTCTTACAACTAAGGTTACCTTCCGCGACATACAGAAGCTGATTCATTACGGATTCTGATTGACATTCAACGATGTATTTGCATTATTAGTGGAGCCTTTGCCACCATGAAGTTTTTAGGGCATATTTTCACTGTGTTGTTGCGAAGCTTGAGCGAAGTGTGCACCGGTTATGCTAAAAACTGTCCATGCACTTTTATTTAACATGAACGAGCACGCAACTGCATGCTGCTCTTATATATCCCTTTGCAGAATGTGGCCAATAGTTGATTACAAGTGAGATTAAAAAAGCATAACGAAATTGTTACATCATGTTCTTATCATTGGTGCCTAAAACTACTTAAAAACATTTGTCAGCATAAACAGTATACGCTAATTCTTCGTGAACGTTGAAAACTGACAACAAAAAGCATGTAGAAACAATAGTACAAAAAGTGTATTGGGTAAAACATAATGAAAATTCTGTTGGCCCTGCGAAGATTGCACTCAGCGGGGGTTGAATGTCTATCGAAATTCAGTAGATTCAAAAGGCGGTCAATAATCTGACAATAGAGTTTCAAAACTCATTTTTGTGAGAGATCGCTCGTGGTCAGCGACACCTAAGCCCCCCACTACATCATCCGCCATAGCCAATGACGCTCTAGTGTGTTAAACTCCTCGGCTTATGTGCATTGTCTTTTTTTTTTCTTTTTTATTTTGCTGTTGAAAGCTTCTGCGCTTACGTAACTGTGAGTGGGCAGTTTTGCTTTAGAGAAATGCTTTAACGTTTGAGAAACATATATTCCCAGCCATTAATTGTTACACATATCTTACATAATACATCTAGATCAATGTACACTTCACTGGTAGCCACATTAGCATAATTAGAATTCCGTTTCGTCTAAGTGCTGTCTTCCGAGCAAACTCGTCTCGGACAAGGAAAGCAAAATAGCTCATACGGGCTTAACTATCGGGAGTTCGCGAAAAAATACATCTTTATAAATATGTAAAAAACAGCACCCATGCGCATTTTTTACGATGTCTTCGTAGCGACCGATTCGTAGCTTGCACTTTAAAGTTACTAAAAATTAATCGCTAATAGTCCTAAATTTTATCAACTCTGTAAAAATTCTTTCAAACGGAGAAATTTATTGGCATTGGAAAAAAATAATTAAAATCTTTATTTTTCATTTATCAATATCACACACATCAGAAATCCCTTACATTTTCCTCGGTTCCAGGAAATCTTTTAGAATCATTGGCGCAGTGTTAGACTATCAGATTCTCTGACATTGGCCGCAAGAAGGATGCGCCTCGTTCTGAGCTCGGCAAACTAAATTGACTCAGGTCTATACGTGAGTAGTCAGCTTTCCTGTGCGGCGAGGTTTCCTGTATAGTGCCGGCGTAATCTCATTTCTGGGGAATGCATGCGCCTCGTTATCTAGCCAGAGTTCATGTGAACTCAGTCCGGCAACCCGCTGAGCAGTACATTGTCAGTGCTACATTTAACCTACTTATTCCTCGAGTTAAGTACGATGTATTGAACCGGACTGTCTCGATTCATTATAAAGTACTGCATATCAGAGCACGAACCTGGTCAGAACAGCACCTTGGGCTTGCTGGTTATTCATCTTCAAGTCCATCATCATCATCATCAGCCTGACTATACCCACTGCAGGGCGAAGGCCTCTCCCATATTTCTCCACTTAAGTTCTGTGCTAGCTGCATCCACTTGACCCCTGCGAACTTCTTAATCTCATCCGCCCACCTAACTTTCTGCCGCCCCCTGCTACGCTTTCCTTCCCTTGGAATCGAGTTTGTTACCCTAAGCGACCATCGGTTATCCTCTCTTCGCACTACATGTCCTGCCCATGTCCATTTCTTCTTCTTAATTTCCACTGGAATGTCGGTAACTTGAGTTATTCCTCTGACCCACTCTGCACGCTTCATATCTCTTAATGTTACCCCTACCATTTTTCGTTCCATAGCCCTCTGGGTTGTCCTCAACTTAAGTAGTACTCTATTGGTTAGCCTCCACGTTTCAGCGCCATAGGTGAGTACAGGTAAGATGCAACTGTTATATACTTTCCTCTTTAGCGATACCGGTAAGCTGCTAGACATAATCTGCGAGTGCTTGCCAAATGCGCTCCATCCCAATCTTATTCTTCTTGTTATTTCCTTTTCATGGTCCGGATTTGCGGTTACTACCTGTCCCAAGTAGACATAATCGCCTACTACTTCCAGTACTTCGCTACCTAATGTAAACTGCTGTTCCTTCCCGAGGCTGTTGAACACTACCTTAGTCTTCTCATCTTCAGGTAACAGCGCAAAAAACACCGACGGGACACAAGAACACGAACGCACAACGAGCGCTGACTTTCAACATGTTTATTTTGAGGCATAAGTTATTTTATACATGTTGCGAACCACACGAGAGACAAACGCGTGACTTCTGTCACTCGTATCACCCCTTCTAAAAGAATCATTGTACATCTAAGATCTCCAGTTTTTTTTTTTTGTTTTTTTCTTGGTCAAAAGTACGGATGGTTTGCAGATACAATCATCTCCAAGCTTTGCTATCTCGGCTGCTTCGATTATCTCGCGAACCAGCTGCTTGGCGTGTTTATCGACAACTTTAAATCATGCATACTCAGCCGTGCAAGTTTTGGACGGGCAATCTCCCACATGTATTCCAATATGCCTGCGTGCTTGATCGACGTTAATTTTATGTTCTTTCAGCCTATCGTTAGTGCATCAGCCGGTCTGTCCTAAGTAATTGTTTTACAGATTTCAATGGCAGGGAATAAATACCGCCTTCCGCGCATTCGACAAAGCGAGTCTGGTATATACACCCGCGCAGTTTTTCTGTCTCTTCACCGTTGACCGGCCGGCAAAGGCTCTTCAGTTTTTTTGGGGTTACGTGGCCAACATTACCTCCAGCTTTTCGGCCTATCGTTTTGAGGCGGTGGGGGATGTTATGGACATCAGGAAGGGCCACAATCCTTCGTTCGTCTTTCGGCTTCCTTCTGCTGTCGGGCAGTTCAAGTTTCTTGCTTAATAGTTCTGCGACGGACACAATTATAGGTGTGACGGATACCCAGCTCCCATAAGGCGTTCAATCTGGCGCCGAAAGCTAGCTTCCATCGTGTGAATACACAACGTCTTGAGTACGTTTGACAAACACAGATTACGAATGGCCTTTTTAAGGGAGTGGACGTGGTCGCGCGCTGCAAGTTGCGCTGCAGCGGCCTGGTGCTTGAAAGTACTTGAAAGCGGTGACGTACTTGAAAGATCATTCACTCTTGTTGCTGACTTCGGAAAAAGAGAGGAGATTCGCTGTGGTACCAAACGATACCTGCCGTGCTAAGGCGCTAGACGCCATCAGTTTCTTTTTTTAACACGCATAGCATATCTGTTTTAAGGATTGCAAAGTCAACTGCTAAGAAAGTATGTGGTAACCTGAACCTTGACCGCTCAGAGCAGGGTATTAAAAATAGTGTCACGTAGTGGTGACAAGGCCATACACGCCAAAAGAAGACACAGGCGTAATGGTACTGATATCACTCTTTATTGGGGCTGACTTGCGCCCGCAAAAGAACTAAGCAACTCGGCGGCTGCGATAGCAACAAACGTGCTCATCGGTCGCCGAACAAAGAATGCCCGTCACACTCATCAACGCTCAATTTAAAGGCTGCTCAGAACAATCTAGATAACGTCGCGAACAGCTATCAGCACGGGCTGGAACATTGTAGAAAGACACGGGAGTGGCCGGAATCTTCGAGATAGATCTCGGTGCATCTTGCGCTACAACGAAACTGATAAAGGTGTGACTAGCGACATCGAGCATTAACAAACAAAGATTATGGAACTGATACGCGATCCAGAATCAGAGTAATAAGCCTTTATTCCGACGGCTGTTAAAAAAACAACAAAGACAGTTTTGAAGTTTTCGCGGCATTACTCCCCCCTTAAAAACAAAACAAAAAACATCGCCTCGATGTTCCAAAACAAAGCAACTTAAACATAAACACTGTAAAGTTTAAACACCACACATTATTTACCGCGCGTAATATGGCTTCAGTTGTACAACATGTACAATTTCTAGGTGTGCGCGTAGCCGTTGTGATGCTGACATTCCGTCGGGAATGACTTCATAGTCCAGTGGTCCGACGCGGCGAAGGATTTTGTATGGCCCAAAGTATCGACGCAACAACTTTTCACTTAAGCCGCGACGGCAAATTGGTGCACAAACCCACACTTGGTCGCCTGGATTGTACTCTGCGTGGCGTCGTCGTAAATTGTATCGTCGGCTGTCTGTGCGCTGTTGGTCTTTAATACGCAGCCGTGCGAGCCGTCGGGCTTCCTCTGCACGCTGCAGGTAGGCGGAGACGTCAAGGTTGTCCTCGCTGGTTACGTGCGGCAGCATTGCGTCGAGCGTCGTCGTGGGCTCCTTGCCGTATACAAGCTTAAACGGGGTCGCTCTGGTCGTCTCCTGGACTGCCGCGTTATACACGAAGATCACTTACGGCAAGATGGCGTCCCAGGTCTTGTTTTCAGCGTCGACGTACATGGCGATCATGTCCGCGATAGCTTTATTCAGGCGCGCCGTAAGGCCATTGGTCTGGGGATGGTACGCAGTTCTTCGTCGATGGCTTGTATGACTGTATTCCAGGATGGCTTGCGTCAACTCTGCCGTAAACGCCGTTCCTCTGTCCGTGATGAGCACTTCTGGAGCGCCATGTCGCAAGAAAATTTGTTCGACAAAGAATTTGGCGACTTCTGCCGCGGTAGTGCTCTTGCTTCGGCGTAACGGGTAAGGTAGTCAGTGGCCACGATGATCCACTTGTTACCCAAGACGAAGATGGAAAGGGGCCGAGGAGATCCATACCAATTTGTTGAAAGGGCAGGATTGGGGGCGGAATCGGGTTTAGTAGTCCTGCTGGTCTGATCGGCGGCATCCTGCGTCGTTGGCACTCACGACACGTCTTCACGTAGTGGCCAACTTCGGCAGGCAGTCGCGGCCAGTAATACTTCTCCCGGATTCGATGCAACGTGCGTGCAAATCCGAGATCGCCTGCTGTGGGCTCATCGTGCAACGCCTGCAGAATTTCCTGCCGGAGGGTTTTAGGCACTACAAGAAGCTGCGCGGTCTTATTGGTTGCAAAGTTCTTCTTCACTAGGAGGCTATTCCTTAACGCGAACGATGATAAATGTCGCATGAACACACCAGGAGGGGAAGTGGTCTTTCCTTCTAAGTAATCGGCTAGCGCTTTCAGCTCAGGGTCTGATCGTTGTTGTTCTGCTAAACTGCGGGCGCTTACCGGTCCCAAAAAGGCGTCGTCGTCATCGTCCTTCGGGGGAGCGTCGACGGGTGCTCGTGATAGGCAGCTGCGTCGGAGTGCTTCCGGCCCGACTTATAGACTACAGTCAAGTCAAATTCTTGAAGTCGTAGGCTCAATCTGGCAAGGTGGCGGAGGGATCTTTCAAATTAGCCAGCCAGCAGAGCGCATGATGGTCGCTATCAACCTTGAATGGTCGGCCGTATAGGCATGGACGAAACTTAGAAGTAGCCCAGATGATCGCAAGGCACTCCTTCTCGGTCGTCGAGAAATTGATTTCGGCTTTTGTAAGAGACCTGCTAGCGTAGGCGATTACTTTTTCCTGTCCAGCACTATTCTGGACGAGAATGGCTCCTAGGCCCACACTGCTCGCGTCGGTGTGAATTTCGGTCTCGGCGTTTTCATCAAAGTGGCCAAGTACAGGAGGGCATTGCAGGCGGCGCTTAAGTTCGTCGAAGGATTCTCCTTGCGGCGCTTCCCATTTAAAAGGTACGTCAGCCTTTTTAAGCTGCAACAACGGTTCGGCGATCCGCGAAAAGTCTCTGACAAATCGTCGATAATAAGCGCACAGCCCAAGGAATCGGCGCACAGCTTTCTTGTCGGCAGGCGGTGGGAATAGTGCGATTGCAGCTGTTTTCTCCGGGTCTGGGCGAATATCGTCCTTGAAGCGATGTGACCTAGGAACCGGAGTTCTTCGCAGGCGAAGCGACACTTCTCTGCTTTTAGCATAAGTCCCGATGACTTGATGGCTTCCAGCACTGTCTGTAATCGTTTTAGGTGGTCTTCAAAGCTTGAGGAGAAGACAACAACGTCGTCCAAATATACCAAAAAATTTGCCACTTCAAGCCTCCCAGGACTGCGTCCAATACTCGTTGAAATGTGGCTGGTGAGGCGCAGAGGCCAAATGGCATCACCTTGAACTCAAAAAGACCGTCCGGTGTGATGAATGCGGTCTTCTCGCGATCTCTTTCGTCGACCTCCATTTGCCAATATCCGCTCTTCAGGTCCATCGATGAGAAGTACCGTCTTTGCCAAAAGTAACCAGGCTGCTCCGAAGGCTGGCGCAGCAAGCACGCGGCCATGAGGCGGCGTTGCGCTCGCTATGGCTTATCGGTGCTCGTCAGCTCCGAGGGTACAACAGCTGGCGTAACTTCGCACCCTCACTCCCGCCCGTCGGATGATAAAAACTAGGCGCGTATGATGTGCGGGTTGCGGTTTCACGCGTGCGAAGCCTGGTTGTGCCCAGCGAGGGCGCTCAGTATAGCGACGGGGCTATTCGCTCTTCTCGGCAACCGCGGAAGACAGAAAAGCAGCTGATAGTAGACACGGTGAGCTCTTGTTCGTTTCTAAGACAAATATGTGCCAGGTTTCCCAGACTGTGTCGCCCTGAACTAATCGTTCCGGGAAGGAGAAAGCAATCATGTGCATATAATGGCTGAATTCGAGGAAGGTTTCATTTTAGTTCATTACTTAAACCAAAACTTACCTACAAGCAAATGCAAATATTTGTTAGAATCAATCATTGCACTTATTTTTAAACAGCCTACCCAAGGGGCTAATACAATTCTGCAAGCCTAAAAGAGAGATAAGGTGGCTTGAAAGGATTCGCAAGCTTTCCCATATCTTTGTACCGAAATTACGACCCGTAATGTGGCACTACGCAAGGCACATTGGAGAAAGCACATTGGAATTTCGAGGTGCGTTGTCATTCTTTAATGCACAGGCGCATTAAACACGCAGGAAAGGGCGATACTGCTGGTGCGTTTCAGCAGCGGATTACAGAACACAAGCATGTATAATTATATAGCGAGAAACACGACATATCTGCTTCAGGGAAGTTGCCGAGAAGAGCGAATAGCCCCGTCGCTATACTGAGCGCCCTCTCTGGGTACAACCAAGCTTCGCACACATGAAACCGCAGCCGGCATATCATACGCACCCAGTTTTTATCATCCAACGGACGAGAGTGAGGTGCGAAGTTACGTCAGCTATTGTATCCTCGGAGCTGACGAGCACCGATAAGCCATAGCGAGTGCAACGCCGCCACACGACCGCGCGCTTGCTCCGCCAGTCTTTGGAGCAGCCTGGTTACTTTTGGCAAAGACGGTACCTTGCATTGCAGAGCCGGTCGAGAGTGTCGTCGATGCGGGGAAGCGGGTAGACATCCTTCTTCGTTATGCTATTCAAGCGGCGGTAATCAACGCAGAAGCGAAGTGTGCTGTGTTTCTTCTTGACCAAAACGACTGGTGCCGCACAGGGGCTGTTCGATGGCTGGATTACGTCATTACGCAGCATTTCCTCAACTTGATCGCGAATGGCCTGGCGTTCTCGCGGCGAAACACGATAAGGGCTTTGGCGCAGATGTCGGGCGTGTTCGTCCGTTATATTGCGGTGCTTGGCCAGTGGTGTTTGTCGTATCTTTGATGATGACGAGAAACACTCCCCATATCTTCGGAGAAGACTGAGAATCTGGCCTTTCCTGCTGTGGGTCAATGCCGGGTTGATGTCAAATTTGGGCTGACGGAATTCGTCCGGTGCGTCCTCCAGCGTTTGGTTGTGGAGGGCAAATACATCTTTGAGGTCGGCTAATTCGTCGAGAAAAGCGATCGTCGTGCCTTTGTTGAGATGCCGGTATTCTGCGGTGAAGTTTGTTACCAGCACCTGAGCTTGTCCTCTCCGGAATTTCGCGATGCCTCTTGCGATGCCGACACCTCGTTCTAAGAGCAATTGGATATTTTCTTCGACGATCCCTTCAGCGGTTTCGATGTTTGCGCTAGCTACGCAGACTGCAATGCTTGATCGGGGCGGGACGATCAATTCTTCATCGAGGACGTTTAGAGCGATGTGTTGCGCCGAAGTCTTCGTAGCAGGAATGGCTTTGCCTGCAGAGAGCTTGATGAGCTTGGATCGCAGGTCGATGATAGCCCTATGTTCATTTAGGAAGTCCATGCCTAAAATCAGGTAGAGGGAGCACTGCTGCAAGCCCACAAAGCTGGTGGGGTAAGTACGCCCATTTACGGTTATTCTTGCTGTGCATCATCGCGATGAAGTAATCAGGTTGCCACCTGCGGTGCGAATCAGCGGGCCATCCCAAGCGGTGGTAACTTTCCTGAGCTGAGAGGCCAATGGTCCACTAATGACTGAATAGTCAGCTCCGTTGTCTACTAGGGCAGTGACTCTGCGACCGTCGATATCAACTTCGAGGTCACTTGTTCGCGTCTTCGCATTGCACATGGGCCTTGGTGTTCGATCTCGGCTCCGTCGTTTCTTCAGGTCATGGCCGGGGCATACTGTTGCTACTTCGCTGGGCGGCGGTGTCGGCTTGCACTCTGGTCGTGTTGTCGTCGATGTCGCGTGGAGCGGCGGTGAAATGGCTGCGTCGTCGTTAGTGGTCGTCGGCGGCGGAGGATGTTCGTCTTTTCGCCGTTGAGCAACCTCACCTCCAAAGGTAGCTCTTTTTAGTTTCCCCTGCGCGGGCTTGGAGATCTTCAGCGCACACTTTCATCGTAGTTACGGCCTGGCGACGCAAAGCGGGCCCTGTACGGCGATGGAGACCTGAACCGACGTCTTGGTGGCGCAATCTCACCGCTACGCAGATAGTTGTCGATCTCTTGCGGTCGTTCACCAAGGCGTGGTCGTGGAGCGTCGACTGCAAATCCGCGGAGACCGATTCGTCGGTACGGGCAGTGGCGCAGAATGTGTCTGGCCTCACCGCAGTGGAAGCATAATGGCCGGTTGTTTGCTGTCCTCCAGGCGTCGCACTTCCTGGGGCTTGGGGGTCGTTGGTAGGCTTAGCGGGCGGGGGCCAAAGGGCGGTTTTCAGGAACAGGATGGTAGCGGCGAGGTACTCGGAAGGTCATCACGTCGGGGCGCAGGGCGACATAATGCAGCAGCATAGTTCATCGCTGTTGCCTCTTGTGCTGGAACTGTCGCCGCCGTCGCTTTAGGAACGCCCAGCGCCTGCTGGACTTCTTCACAGACGACGTCGGTGAGCGTCGCCACCTGGGGTTGTTGTGATGATGGCATCAATCGGCGGAGCTCCTCTCGCACGATCTCCCGGATGAGGTCCCGAAGGTTCTCTCCGCTTGCAGACGAGGTGGGGTAGTGGGTTGAGCTGTCAGGCTGAAGTGGTCGCTCGTAGTAGCTCATCCGGGTGGCCAATGTCTTCTCGATAGTAGACGCCTCCGTTTCAAATTCCGCCACGGTTTTTGGCGGATTTCGGACAAGACTTGCAAAAAGCGATTCTTTAACGCCTCGCATTAAAAATTTGACTCTCACCTTCGGTCATGGTAGGGTCGGCGCGGCGTAAGAGGCACTTCATCTCCTCAACGTACGCCAGGACAGGCTCGTTGGGAAGTTGAAGTCTTGACTGAAGGAGGGCCTGGGCGCTTTCCTTTCGGACGACGCTTGAAAAGGCAGTTGAAAACGCTTCCTTGAAAGTCTCCCAATCCTTCATAGCTGCCCCATGATTTTCGGACCAAACTCGGGCATGTCCTCGAAGAACAAAGTACACCTGCCTGAGTTTCGCAGCGTCGTTCCAGCCGTTGAATTCTGCCACACGGTCGAAAAGGTCCATCCAGTCTCCAGCATCTTCATCCGGTCGTCCATGGAAGCAGGGGGGCTCACGGGGTTGGACGAAAATAACCGGTGCTGTAGGCTGGGCCATTGTCAGCGTCGATACCTTCCGAGATCGAATGGGGTCAGGCAGCAGACCGTGTTCGGGTTGTAGGCCTTGAAGTCGGCGGCTGGCTCGGTGACCTGTAAGCTGGTCTTCCAGGGCGACAGGAACTCGGCTTGGGCCTTCGCCTGAAGGACCAAAGGCAGCACCTCCACCAGATGTCACGTAGTGGTGACAAGGCCGTGCAGGCCAAAAGAAGACACAGGCGTAATGGTACAGAAATAACTCTTTATTGGGGCTGACTTGCGCCCGCAAAAGAACTAAGCAACTCGGCGGCGGCGATAGCAACAAACGTGCTCGTCGGTCGTCGAACAAAGAATTCCCGTCACACTCGTCAACGCTCAATTTAAAGGCTGCTCAGGACAATCTGGATGACGTCGCGAACAGCTACCGGCACGGGCTGGAACATTGTGGAAAGACACACGAGTGGCCGGAATCTTCGAGATAGATCTCGATGCATCTTGCGCTACAACGAAACTGATAAAGATGTGACTAGCGACATCGAGCATTAACAAACAAAGATTACGGAGCTGATACGTGATCCAGAATCAGAGTGATAAGCCTTTATGCCGGCGGCTATTAAAAAAAAACAAATACAGTTTTGAAGGTTTCGCGGCAATAGCAAAAAAGTCATCCCTTCACAGTAAAGATGCATAAACCTGACTGGCCCATATAAGGCTCATAGTATATATGAGAAACGCAACTGGTAATAAACAGACGCCCTGTTCTTACAGGAAAAACTAAAATTACTAACTTGTGACGGCCCTTTCTTGGTGAAATCCTCGGACGATGCGATCAGGTTTTCAAGTGGCGATTGTATCAGTGACTTCGCGGCATGCTCGGTATAGATGTTAAATATTTGTGTTACTCGATCCCCCAGCACGAAATGCGTGGAAACTTGTATTGATAATTACGGAGCAATCACGTTCCTCTGCGGGTTGTCGACAGGAGGGTTTTTAAAACTTCATTCTGTGTACCTTAAATCCACTTATGTGCTTTGGGAGGGGTATGTGTACGTTCAGAAACACGGTGTGTGCATAGGGTCGTGTATTGCACCAACCCGTAGTGATTTATACCTTCCAAAAAGTATAGGTGTCTTCTCAACGCCCTCACGGGAAGCAACGTGTGGAAGGTGTTCAGGTATATCGACGACTACCTAGTGCTTTGCGATGGAGGCGGCACGAATCACCTTGAGGTGACCTTAGAGGCTGTAGCCTGCTTTAGTCATGCTCTCCAGCTGTTAACTATAACGCACGAGAGTCCTGTGCAAGGGTCGATCAGATTACTTGATCTAAGACTTCATTTCATTAAGGGGAAAGTGTGCTGGGCCTAGGAACCCAGAGGCCACAAAGCGCCACTACATTCCCATTCGGAGCACACCAGATCGGTTAAATGGGCCATATGTTTGTCAAACGCGCTCAAGAAAGTCGTGCATTCCCACGATGGAAGCTAGCTTTCGCCGCCAGATTGAACGCCTTATGGGAGCTGGGTATCCGTCACACTTATAATAGTGTCCGTCGCAGAACTATTAAGCAAGAAACTTGAACTGCCCGACAGCAGAAGGAAGTCGAAAGACGAACGAAGGATTGTGGCCCTTCGTGATGTCCATAACATCTCCCACCGCGTCAAAACGATAGGCCGAAAAGCTGGAGGTAATGTTGTGCACGCAGCCCCGAAAAAACTGAAGAGCCTTTGCCGGCCGGTCAACGGCGAAGAGACAGAAAAACTGCGCAGGTGTATATACAACAAATCACCAGACTCGCTTTGTCGAATGCGCGGAAGGCGTTGTTTATTCCCTGCCATTGAAATCTGTAAAACAATTACTTAGGAGAGACCGGCAGATGCACTATCGATAGACTGAGAGAACATAAAATTAACGTCGATCAAGCGCGCAGGCATATTGGATGTGAGAGATATTGCCCATCCAAAACTTGCATGGCTGAGTATGCATGATTTAAAGTTGTCGATAAACACGCCAAGCAGCTGGTTCGCGAGATAATCGAAGCAGCCGAGATAGCAAAGCTTGGAGATGATTGTATCAGAAAACCATCCGTACCTTTGACCAAAAAAGAAAAGAAAATTGAAGCAGTTGGATGTACAATGATTCTCGTGGAAGTGATGATACGTGTAGCAGAAGTCACGTGTCTGTGTCGTGAGGTTCGCAACAGCGTATGAAGCAATATATGCCTCGAAATAAACTTGGTAAAACTAAGCGCGCGTTGTGTGTTCGTGTCCCGTCTGTGTTTTTTGCGCTGTTACCTGAAAACGAACCTTGTATCAGCCTGGGCTTGACACTAAATTTGCCTGTATCACTCGTATAAGACAAGCGCACACTGTTGAAGAGGCGATAAGAAAAACAAAGCTGTCATTAGGCAAGTGGTACACTTGAGGCTTCCAAGTATGAGGCCCGTGAGCGCGGGGTAAAACTACAAAAGCATGCAAAGCGTTGTCGTTAAATCTAAAAGACGGCTGGTTGCGTTCCTTGTTTTCCCAAAATGCGCGCTTCTTTTTCACTGCATTGGCGAAACTCGGTTTTTTTTTTCTGCAATATTGGAACACTGTAAACAGCAAATCGCTAATGTATTGCAAAAGGTATGTTTTCATCGCCTACAAATACCTATGGCGCGTGCGTTTGTACGAGCGCCGCCCGCTGTCGATCCATACTACCTGAGCGACAGTGGCGCCACCTCTAGGTCGATCTCGCAGCGAGTAGTGGATGCGTCGGTGGGAGTCGCTCCAGATGGCAAACGTTTATTAGAATTTTGGTCCAAGAAGTGGTTCGTAAGCTACAGGGATTTTCGTATGGCGGGAGGTTTCGCACAGATACCGCTTAGAAAAAAATTAATTGTCAGCTGCTGATATAATGTTACTGACATGTGCACGCAATAACAACTCGTGGTGAAAGGTTACACTTAGGTACAGTGATGAGATTAACTATAGCCCCGTATATGAACCATGCGAACCGCTGTGATGAGCTTTTCTGCGCAAAAATGCGTGCGCTGGGAGGAAGCGCTCGAGAAAGCACTGGTCCTAATGGCATGATAATGATAGTTCTAACGCAGAAAAGGGTAAGGGAACAATAACGTGCATTTAAATGATTGGCGTTGAGGATCAGTACTCGATCGCTCTACCATTCTGAAACACTATTAAGATCATTCTGGACGGCACTGTGGTCAGAAGCGTTATTTATAGTACACTGGAAGACGCAGTCGTCTGAACACAAGCGCATATCATGAAATGAAATAATTAACGCGTTAGATGCACCGTTCTCCAGGAAATGTGGTGTCGGCGTTGTCACTGGGAGTGAAATCGTACGGGCATGCCTCTATGGTAGGTGTCATGGGGCAGTTGTCAGGAACTGACTGGTTGGCGAGTCATGTTACGTCACGAGATCATATTACATGACCGAGTCGTCAGGCGCTGTCAGCTCTTTTGCGATTGCAGGGACAGACGGGATCGAATCATTCGGCACATTTGGATGCCAATAACTCAGACACGCGGGCGTGTTTGTATACAGATTGAAGTGTACCACCGTGGCACCGGTCGTCCAAGTTGACGGGCTGGTAGCTCTGGGGCGCGAAGGCTGTACACTTTAATGAAAAGCCTTAATCAAGTCGGTCGATCGAGCTCGATAATACGTGATGAGTGCGTTTCTGAACACGTGTCAGGAATTTTGGATTTCACCACATAAGGATGGCAAAACAGCGCGTAAAACGAAGGATAAAGAAGGAACCCACAGACGAGACGAGCCATGACTATGAAGTGTTTATTGCTTGCATTGCCACGTATAAATGGACAGAGGAACAGCTAACAAGAAAAGAAGACAAGCAAACACACTGATACAACTCAGCTCGTCGCTGGTTGCCATCGATAAAGATAGGAGAGCTCTTTTTCTGATAGTGCCAGTGATGCCACATTCGCACACCTGTTGCCTACACGTGCAATATTCATAGCCTCGATTATCTGTTTTACCATCATGAACCCCCAGCTCGCCGAACAAGTATCACTACCACATAAGGGAAATTTGACAACACACACACACACGCATATATATATATATATATATATATATATATATATATATATATATATATATATATATATATATATATATATATATATATATATATATATATATATTGTCAAGAGGAAGAAGTGCACAAGGAACATGCCAGTCAGTGGCATCGTGATCGCTGCGCGTGCTGGATCTGACTGTGTTCGCTGCCGCTGTGTTCGCCGCTGATCTGCTCAGTCCTGCTGATCAAGTCCTGTTGATCTGCTGAATAAACCCCCCATTCTCACATTTGGTGGAGCTGCCGGTCAAGATCTATCCTCTCGCCCTGGAACTCCGCAGCCGTACATTACCACCTCCTGCGATGCCTGAGGACGTCAACCACCAAGCCATACAAGTTGGCTCGGCCATCATCTGTCCCGGCTCCCTCCGCCAGCGAGACCCCGCCATCTTCAGCGGCACTGACGACCGCGATGTCGAGGACTGGCTCACATCCTATGAACGAGTGAGCGTTTACAACAAATGGGACGCGGAAACAAAGTTAAGCAACGTCATTTTCTATCTCACCGGCGTAGCAAACCTATGGTTTGGAAACCATGAAGCGGACATTCCATCATGGTCCGCGTTTAAAGCCAGCTTCTCTGAAGTTTTCGGCCGACCAGCTGTGAGGAAACTTCGCGCTGAACAGCGCTTGCGTACGCGGTCTCAGCAAGTTGGCGAGAATTTCACGAGCTATATCGAGGACGTCGTCGACTTGTGCAAGCGCGTTAACCCACACATGTCAGAGGCCGAGAAGATCAAGCACATTCTGCAAGGCATCGATGACGATGCCTTTCAGATGCTGTCGGCTCGAGATATCCGCACCGTTGCGGAAGTGGTCACACTGTGCCAAAGTTGTGATGAACTGTGGAAACAAAGGACCATAACTCGCGCGGACACCATGCACTCTGAGTCCCTTGCTGGCCTGACAGATGCAGGCGAACATTCTGCGCTCCTGCCACAAATTAAGAGCTTCATTCGGGAAGAAGTTGCTCGACAGCTCTCCCTTATATCCTGCCACAACCTTCCTCACATCTAGCTCCCAGTTTACGCCACATCATTCAAGAACAGGTAGCTGAATCTCTTCCTCCAGCTCCTCAACCCATGCCTGTTACAGCACCGTTAACATATGCGGCTGTTGCGGCCCGACCACTACCTACATATGCTCCACCGCCACACGCCTACGTTCAGCCGCCTCCTGCACCTGCGCGAGAACCTGCGCAGTTTATGCGACCGGCTCCAAGACCACGTAATCCCTGGCGCACGACGGATAACCGGCCAATTTGTTACACTTGCGGGCTTGCTGGATACATTTCTCGTTATTGCCGCAACCGTCTCCCAGTGTCGGCACCACCTACTCATGGTTCTGGATACTGGTCTCCGACGCCTCAGAATTCTGCGCCTACTGAGCCTCCAGCCCGCCCTCAGTTCTCCCCAGACCGCTCAGCCATATCCGACCGCCGTTCACCGTCGCCGCGACGCCGCTCTATCTCTCCGATGCGACGTCGACAGAACGCTTCACATGAGGAAAACTAGAGGCCGCAGTTCCTGAGGCGAGAACTGCGACCCAGTCGAACTTCCCAAGTCCTCATCTGTCGCTGACAAACCTAATTGAAGTTTTCGTCGAGGGTGTTGCTGTCATGGCTCTAATTGACACTGGTGCTCTGATTTCGGTAATGGACGCAAAACTATGTCGCACTTTAAAGGAAGTGAAGACGCCAATTGCGGGACTTTCGCTGCGAACAGCCAGCGCTCAGCATATCAAGCCTTTAGCAGCGTGCACCGCTCGAGTAGTTATCCAGAATTCCCTTTATACGATTGAGTTCGTCGTGCTGCCAAGTTGCTCGCACGCAGTAATTTTAGGCTGGGATTTCCTGTCGCGTCATGCTGCTATTATCGATTGTGCTCGAGCTGAAGTGGGGTTCTCGACTGTGCCCGATGCCTTACCAGACGCTGATCAATCAAATTCCGGTGCTAAAGCCCTAGTCGCCGAAGATATCGACCTTCCTCCCTGCTCTTCAGTGCTTGTTCGTGTCGCTTGTGCATCTATTAGCGATGACACCGTTCTCTTCACACCAGCCCATACTTTCCTGCGCCGCAAGTGCCTTCCATTGCCCTACGCAGTGCTCGCTATTTCCGCTGGCCTTTCCATGTTATGGGTCTCTAACCCATTTAACTCCCCTACTGCTTTGCGCCATGGCGAACGCCTTGGAAGCATCCAGCCAATCGCATCTCTTCTGATCCCTGAGGAACCTGATGATACGCCGCACTGTGCCGTGACTGCGCTCAGCCCCCCTTCACCTGCGCCCGCTCCCCCCTCTACAGACTTGTTCCTCCGTTCCATCGATGCCGATCTTCCTCCAGAGCAGCTCACTCTGCTTTTGAACCTACTACATCACTTTCGCTCCACCTTCGACTCTCATCAAAGTTCTTTGGGTCAAACTTCTACACTCACTCATCGCATCGACACCGGCACCCACGCACTACTACGACAGCGCCCCTATCGTGTGTCTGCAACCGAACGCCAGGCTATTGAAGAGCAAGTCGACCTAATGATCAAGAATGGCGTGATTCAGACCTCAAGCAGCCCTTGGGCCTCACCTGTTGTCCTTGTAAAAAAGAAAGATGGTTCTATCCGCTTCTGTGTCGATTATCGCCGCCTTAATAAGATTACGCGAAAGGACGTCTATCCTCTCCCACGCATCGAAGACGCTCTCGATTGTTTGCAAGGCGCCGAACTCTTTTCTTCCCTAGATTTACGTTCCGGGTACTGGCGAGTCCCCTTGGAAGCGGCTGATCGCCCCAAAACTGCCTTTGTAACTCCCGACGGCTTGTACGAATTCACAGTTATGCCGTTTGGCCTTTGTAATGCTCCGGCAACATTTGAGCGGATGATGGACACCATTTTGCGTGGCCTAAAGTGGTAGACATGCCTCTGCTACCTCGATGACATTGTCGTCTTTTCTCGTGACTTTGACACACACCTCTACCGTCTGAAGCACGTTTTGACCTGCCTATCTGATGCCGGACTGCAGCTGAATTTGAAAAAAATGTCGTTTTGCCGCCCGCCAGCTTGCCATTCTCGGCCACGTTGTTTCCAAAGAAGGTGTATCTCCAGACCCTGCCAAACTGCGTGCCGTAACAGCCTTTCCCAAACCAACTTCCATCAAAGATCTACGTAGCTTCCTCGGGCTGTGCTCTTACTTTCGCCGCTTTATTAGGAATTTTGCTTCCATTGCTGCTCCCTTGACAGAACTTCTGTCCGGCAGTTCCGACCTTTCGTCGTGGTCACCAGCGTGCGACGATGCCTTCAATGCTTTACGACACATCCTCACGGCACCGCCTGTCCTACGTCACTTCGACCCCACAGCGCCTACTGAGGTCCACACAGACGCCAGTGGTATTGGTCTCGGCGCTGTGCTCGCTCAGCGCAAAGCAGGTTATACTGAATACGTGGTCGCCTATGCTAGCCGTACACTCACGAAGGCTGAATCCAATTACTCTGTCACTGAAAAGAATGCTTAGCGATTATTTGGGCTCTTACTAAGTTCCGCCCTTACCTCTATGGTCGCCCTTTTGACGTAGTGACGGACCACCATGCGCTTTGCTGGCTTTCGTCACTGAAAGACCCGTCCGGCAGACTGGCAAGATGGGCTCTTCGCCTTCAGGAATATGATGTCCGCGTTGTTTACCGCTCTGGCCGCAAACATCATGACGCCGATGCACTTTCCCGCTGCCCCCTTACAGCCGAGGTCGCGAGCCTTTCCCCTTCCGACGATTCCCCGCCATCGCTTCACATCAATGACATGCCGTCAGCGCAGCGGCAAGATCCTTGAATAAACTCTATCCTCGATTTTATCTCCAATCCTACAGCTGCTTCTCCATCGTGTGCTCTCCGCCGCCATGCTTCCCACTTCGCCATTCGTGATAACCTCCTCTACCGCCGCAACTACTGCGCAGATGGCCGCAAGTGGTTGCTAGTTATTCCCCGGCAGCTACGTTCGCAAATTTGTGACTTTTTCCACGCTGACCCACAATCCGGCCACGCGGGCGTCTTCAAGACATACACTCGTCTCCGGCTGCGTTACTACTGGCGGGGTATGTACACCTTTGTACTCAAGTACTTTCGCTCATGCCTAACCTGTCAACGTCGCAAGCCACCTCCTCAACGTTCTGCTGGAGAGTTGCTGCCGTTACCCAGCCCACCACGTCCTTTCGACCGCGTCGGCATTGATTTGTACGGGCCGCTTCCCTACACTGCGGCCGGCAACCGCTGGGCTATCGTAGCCGTTGATCATCTGACGAGGTATGCAGAAACCGCCGCACTTCCATCTGCCGCAGTGTCAGAAGTAGCTTCCTTCATTTTGCAGCGATTTGTTCTTCGCCATGGCGCACCTCGAGAGCTGCTCAGCGACAGAGGACGCGTTTTCCTGAGTGACGTTGTGAAAGCCTTGCTCACCAAGTGCAACATTATTCATAGAACCACCTCCGCCTATCCTCCCCAGACTAATGGCCTCACTGAGCGTTTCAATCGTACCCTTGGCGACATGCTCTATATGTACGTCTCCTCCAACCACTCAAACTGTGGCCTCGTCCTTCCGTATGTCACTTACGCATACAATACCGCAACGCAGTCTACTACTGGCTTCTCTCCTTTTTTTCTCCTCTACGGCCGTCACCCGTCTGCTACAAAAGACACCATACTCTCGTATCAGCCAGACATATCAGAGTATACACCTGCGTCTCAAGCAGCCCAGCATGCGGAAGACAGTCGACAAATCGCCCGCGCATTCACGGCTAACACACAGTACCGCCATAAATCCAACCATGACAGCCAACACTCGACACCGCACTTCTCGTCTGGCGCTCTTGTGTGGCTATGGATACCTTCCAATGCCCCTGGACTGTCTTCAAAATTTCTTGCTAAATACCATGGCCCATACCGTGTTCTCGAGCGCACCTCTCCGGTTAATTATGTGGTAGAACCTGTTACGACGCGTCCCATGATCTACGCCGGCGTGGACGCGAGGTTGTTCACGTCCAGCGCCTCAAACCCTATTACGACCCTGCCGTCTTGCTCACGCCGTAAGTCGCCAGGATGTCTCCTCTTCGTCCCGCGGGTAATTGTGAAGAGGAAGAAGTGCACAAGGAACATGCCAGTCAGTGGCATCGTGATCGCTGTGCGTGCTGGATCTGACTGTGTTCGCTGCCGCTGTGTTCGCCGCTGATCTGCTCAGTCCTGCTGATCAAGTCCTGTTGATGTGCTGAATAAACCCCCCAAACTTACATTATATATATATATATATATATATATATATATATATATATATATATATATATATATATATATATATATATATATATATATATATATATATATATATATATATAGAATCAGTACAACCTTAGACTGCAATCAAGCAAAGGATCAAGCAAGGTTTCGGAAACGGTACTCTAATATCGATCATAAACATACCATCAATCAGGTGATAGAAAAATGCTCGGAATATAACCAGCCCTTATACATAGCATTCATTGATAACGAAAAAGCATTTGACTCAGTTGAAACCTCGGCGGTGATGCAGGCATTGCGAAATCAGGGGGTAGACGAGCCGTACGTGAAAGTGCTGGAAGATATATATAGTGGCTGCACAGCAACCATAGTTCTGCATAAAGAAAGTAACAAAATTCCCATAAAGAAAGGTGTTAGGCAAGGAGACACAATCTCCCCAGTACTATTCACAGCTTGTTTAGAGGAAGTATTCAGAGACTTGGAATGGGAGCAGTTAGGGATAAGGGTAGATGGAGCCTCAGTAATCTGCGATTTGCTGATGACATTGCTTTGCTAAGCAACTGGGGGGATGAACTGCAATTAATGATTGATGACCTAGGCAGAAAAAGTAGAAAGGTAGGCTTGAAAATCCATATGCAGAAGACTAAGGTAATGTTCAACAGCCTCGGGAAGGAACAGCAGTTTACATTAGGTAGCGAAATACTGGAAGTAGTAGGCAAATATGTCTACTTAGGACAGGTAGTAACCGCAGATCCAGACCATGAAAAGGAAATAACAAGAAGAATAAGATTGAGATGGAGCGCATTTGGCAAGCACTCGTATATTATGACTAGCAGCTTACCGGTATCGCTCAAGAGGAAAGTATACAACAGTTGCGTCTTGCCTGTACTCGCCTATGGGGCTGAAACGTGGAGGTTAACCAAGAGAGTTCTACTTAAGTTGAGGACAACCCAGAGGGCTATGGAACGAAAAATGGTAGGGGTAACATTAAGAGATAGGAAGCGTGCAGATTGGGTCAGAGAAATAACTCAAGTTACCGACATTCTAGTGGAAATTAAGAAGAAGAAATGGACATGGGTAGGACATGTAGTGCGAAGAGAGGATAACCGATGGTCGCTGAGGGTAACAAACTGGATTCCAAGGGAAGGAAAGCGTAGCAGGGGGCGGCAGAAAGTTAGGTGGGCGGATGAGATTAAGAAGTTCGAAGGGGTCAAGTGGATGCAGCTAGCACAGAAGCGGGTTAAGTGGAGAAATATGGGAGAGGCCTACGCCCTGCAGTGGGTATAATCAGGCTGATGATGATGATATATATATATATATATATATATATATATATATATATATATATATATATATATATATATATATATATATATATATATATATAGGGGGAAATGAGGGTGCTCGTTATAATATATGAAGGAAAGAAGCCAACAGTCGCTGAGGCCAAGGAAAGCGTTGGGAATGGTACTTTGTCTTCTTTTTTTAATTTTTACTTGGAATATTACAGAAATTACTACTGTAATCTGTTTAGGGGAAAGATAATTGAACACAAAGTAGAAGAAAAACAACGTGCCGATGGTGGGAACTGAACCCACGACCTCCGAATATCGCGTCCGGTGCTCTACCAACTGAGCGACATCGGCCGCTGTCCCCCCTGCTACTTTCTTGGGTATTTATGTTGTCTGTATACGAACCTTGAAAGTGTTCACCAGCGCCATCCTCAGCCATAGCGGCGGACATAGAACGTCCTGTGTTACCGCCAGCGTCACGTAGAACGTGATCAGGAGCGAAGGCGAAAGCTGTGCTAGAACCCTCTTATGCTTCCTATGGCCTCAAGACTGCCAAAACCGAGACCCCCGTAAGCTACAAGCAGATAAATTAAGGGGAAATGAGGGTGCACGTTATAATATATGAAGGAAAGAAGCCAACAGTCGCTGAGGCCAAGGAAAGCGTTGGGGATGGTACTTTGCCTTTTTTTTAATTTTACTTGGATTATTAGAGAAATTACTAATGTAATCTGTTTAGGGGTACGATAATTAAACACAAAGTAGAAGAAAAAATTACCGACGATTACGTTACTTCCTAATGCGAAATTTGAGCGCAGCAAATAAGCTGTTTCACCTTTTCGATAGATTGTGGCAAAGAAATCGAGCAACACATGTATGCGCTATCACGGAATTTTTTTTTTATTTTTCTCACGTATTCCTTTAACAAAGACTCCCTTCTCGGAGGCGGCGATGAGCTTCTGCTTCAGCCTCGCTTACACCTGGTTGCTCTCGACGGTGGCGATGAGCCTCCGCTTCAGCGGTGCGAACGGCAGGGTCTTCTTGACGGCGGCGATGGGCTTCTGCTTCAGCCTCGCTTACTGCTCTGGATTCTGGCGGCGACGGCGCTGGGCCTCTGCTCTGGCAGCTAGTTTAGCAGCAGCAGCAGCAGACGCAGGACTTCCACCGGTCGTCTCGCTCATGGCTCAGAGAGAACTGGCAGATAATTTCGCAGTGGCGAACGGCAGCGGCAATTTCGGCTCGGGCGGTGCACATATACAGATCCGCCGCCACCGATCTGGCTCTCTGATTGCCACCGCACAGGAGTTGCATTGGAGGAGGAGCGAAGAAAGTAATTAAGTTCGAGCCGGCGCTTTGACAACCGGAGACTCGCAGGAAGAGGGGGGAGGGGGGCGGCGTGTACACCCAGCGGCAAACGATGGGGGCAGAAGCGCGCGCAGCAAGCGGACAACGCGATAAAGGGAGGAGGGAAGAGATAGCAGCGACTGACTGATGCTGCTGACGCCGATAGTGAGTCAACCCCAGCTGCGGAGTTGGTTTCAGGGACAACGCCGCCGATGCCGACGCAAACAATACGATACCCTCGCTTCCGCAGCGCCAAGAACCAGGTCTAGCCGTGGGAAGGTGATCACGTATTCGTCGACGTGCCGGGGCCTACGTGAAATAACCGGCGCATCGGCAACTGAAGAGCACCCTCTCCGCCACACAGGAACAGGGGGGGGGGACCCTCCCCTCCTCTTTCTGTATGGCGGCGACGGTGTTCTATGCAGTCACGTTATCTTGACTCTCTAGCGGCGTCAGCGGCATCCAGCGGTATCAGTCGGTCGCTGCTAGCGCTGGGGGGATGAAAGGGGGGCGGAGCTGGTTACGAGGCCGACGACGACGCCGACGCGAAACCCAGGAACGGACGCCAAAGAGCTGCGCTCTAAAAAATAACGTGCCAATGGTGGGAACCGAACCCACGACCTCCGAATATCGCGTCCGGTGCTCTACCAACTGAGCTACATCGGCCGCTGTCTCCACTGCTACTTTCTTGGGTATTTATGTTGTCTGTATACGAACCTTGAGAGTGTTCACCAGCGCCACCCTCAATCATAGCGGCGAACGTATAACGTCCTGTTTTACCGCCAGCGTCATGTAGAACGTGATCAGGAGCGAGGGCGAAAGCTGTGCTAGAACCCTCTTACGCTATATATATATATATATATATATATATATATATATATATATATATATATATATATATATATACATTTTTGAAGGTTTCGCGGCTATATATATATATATTGTAAGGTAACGCGAAGGTCGGACTTGGGGAATCAGGCTTTATTGCAGACCTGAAGCCTTGGTCGCACACTGCAGCCAAACACACTCCGCGATGACGATGGGTATCTACAAGAGGGAGCAGGATGAAGATGAAGCAGCACTACGGTGGCTGCAGCACGTTCAGCCGTGTGGAAGAAGAAGCGCCACACAGTGCTCACACTATTTCGCCCGCGCAGTTGAAGCGGCCAGCCTGGCCGCAGTTAGTCCGCAGGATTGCGCCGAATAAAAGGTTTCATACGTGAAACGTGGACAACTTCAGTGCCACGGTAACGACTGTCCGGAGGAGGGTGAAGAGGAGAGACGCGATAGTTGACCGGGGAGGTTTTTGCAAGAACTGTGTAAGGACCAATGTAACGGTGCTGTAACTTGTCAGAAAGACCAGGAGTGCGTAATGGGGTCCAAAGTAACACCTCGTCGCCGGGACGGAACGAAACTTGGCGATGGGTTGCATCATAGCGGCATTTGCGGTCTTCCTGGCTGGCTTCCGTGTTGACGCGAGCAAGCCGGCGAGATTTGGCCACTCGGGAAAGGAACTGGTCAGGAAGAGAGGGCGAGGAACTGGCATGTGTAGAAAGGAAAGAGGCGTCAAGAAAGGTAGCAGGAGAACGGCCGTAAACGAGGAAAAACGGGGTGTAACCTGTGGTCCGCTGTACAGCCGTATTGTAGGCGAACGTAACAAAAGGAAGTATTACGTCCCAGTTTCGGTGGTCCTGGTCGACGTACATAGACAACATGTCAGAAAGCGTGCGGTGGAACCGCTCAGTCAACCCATTGGTCTGCGGGTGATAGCTGGAGGTCAATTTGTGATGTGTGGTTGAGGCCTCAATAACTTCGGCTACAATCGTCGACAGAAATGTCCGACCACGATCGCTGAGAAGCACTTGAGGGGCCCCATGACGCAGTACGAGCGATTCCAAAAAGAAGGTCGCGACCTCATGTGCTGAGCCATTAGGCAGGGCAGCGGTCTCAGCGTAGCGTGTTAGGTGGTCGACGGCGGTGACGATCCAGCGATTACCTCGTGCGGACAATGGAAGTGGCCCGTATAAGTCTATGCCAACAACGGCAAAAGGAGTAGCTGGGCAAGGTAGCGGCTGTAGTAGGCCAGCAGGAGGAGAAGTTGGCCGTTTGCGGCTCTGACATGGCAGACAAGAGGCGACGTATTTTGCCACACTTGAGGCGAGGCCTGGCCAGAAGAAACGGGTTTTCACGCGGTGGTAAGTTTTATGAAAGCCTAAGTGACCGGCTGTAGCATCATCGTGGAAAGCCGCCAGGATACGGGTGCGAAGCGCTTTCGGAATAACGGGGACCCAACGGGTGCCTTCAGAGCAATAAATATAACGGGACAGCACGCCGTTGTCAAGTTTGAAATTTTGGAGTTGTCTGCGCATCCTAGCGGTAGGAGGGTGAGAAGCACCGGTGAGAAGGTTGATTAGGGAAAGACAGTAGGGATCGGCTTGCTGGTGTGAAATAATGGCGTACCGATCTGGAGCAGCGGCAGGAGTAGCACAGGGGATGTTTGGAGCTCTGGACGACATTGCGACGCCGAGGGTGCACGCAGGAAGGCGCGAAGAAGCACTAGGTGGTGATTCTGGGAGCGGGCAGCGGGAAAGAGCATCGGCATCTCGATGTTTGCGACCTGATTTGAATATGACATCGAAGTGGTATTCCTGCAAACGCAGAATCCAACGGCCAAGGCGTCCAGTCAAATTTTTGAGGGTTGATAACCAGCAAAGAGCGTGGTGATCGGTAACGATCGTGAAATGGCGGCCGTAGAGGTAGGGGCGGAATTTCTGAACTGCCCAAACGACGGCGAGGCACTCTTGCTCTGTGATAGTGTAGTTGCGTTCCGCTGGTGTTAGAGTTCGACTGGCAAACGCAATTACTTTTTCCCGAGAAGCGGTGTCACGTTGCAGAAGTACGGCGCCGATACCGAGGCCGCTGGCATCGGTGTGGAGAATGGTAGCAGCAGTGTCGTCGAAGTGAGCGAGAACAGGGTCCGAAGTGAGGGCATTCTTTAGGGTTTGGAAAGCTTTTTCGCATTCTTCGGACCAATTGAAAGTAGTACTGTCGGTAAGGAGGCGGTGGAGCGGTGCAGCAATGGTAGCGAAATTGCGAATGAAACGGCGAAAGTACGAAGACAGGCCAAGGAAACTGCGTAGTTCCTTAGTCCGTTGAGGGCGTGCAAAGTTCAAAACTGCAGCAAGCTTGTCAGGGTCGGGTCGAATGCCATCGCGGCTGACGAGGTGGCCCAGGATCTTGATTTCTTTCTTGGCGAAATTACACTTTTTTGTGTTCAGCTGGAGACCGGCGGATGCTAGGCACGTTAATACTTGATCAAGGCGGCATAAATGATCAGAAAAAGTCGCAGAGAAGATAACTATGTCGTCCAGGTAGCACAAGCATGTTTTCCACTTAAGTCCTCTAAGAACAGTGTCAATCATGTGCTCAAACGTAGCGGGGGCATTACAAAGTCCAAAAGGCATGACATTGAATTCGTAAAGCCCATCGGGAGTAGCGAATGCGGTTTTTCTTTGTCGGCTTCGTGCATCGGTATCTGCCAGTAACCGGAACGCAAATCCAAAGTGGAGAAATATTCGGCGCCCTGAAGACAGTCGAGGGAGTCGTCAATTCGTGGCATAGGGTAAACGTCTTTGCGAGTGACTTTGTTAAGTGCGCGGTAATCAACGCAAAAACGCACGGAGCCATCCTTTTTTTTGACCAAGACGACCGGAGATGACCAGGGGCTAGCTGATGGCCGAATAATGTCTCGTCGGAGCATATCATTCACATTATCTTCTATGATTTTACGTTCTGATAAGGAAACACGATAAGGGCGGCGGCTAACAATAGAAGTACCTTCTGTAATAATGCGGTGCTGTGCAGAAGACGTTCGGCCCAAGGTCGGAGAAGTGACATCAAAGGAGGCTTGGTGTTTTCGAAGTAATTCCTGCAAAGCTTGGCGGTGAGTCGCAGGAAGGTCGGGATTGATGGTGCCAAAGAGAACACAGAGAGAAGCATCAGAAGAAGCTGCTGGTGAGGAAGAGGGGGCGGTAAGGGTGGTGAGGGACACCGGGTGAATGTCCAGGGCACAAGGAAAACATGTCCCTTTAGTCAGCACAATGGGCTCTGGCGAAGTGTTCGAAGCAGCGACAAGCGCTGTGCCATGCTCAAACCGAACAAGACTTGGTGGTAGCGCGATTCCACGGGTCAGATGGCGATCAGAAGGCACGATTAGCACATCTCCGTTATCAATGTCAGTAGCAGTAAGCGCAACAAGTTGTTCGCATCCAGGGGGCAACACTGAGTCAGTAGCGGCAAGTAGGCGATAACGGGGCTCGGGAGGTTCAGAAGACGGATCGCTCTCGGTCATGTAAATGACCCTGTCGCGACACGAAATGCTGGCTGATGCGGCAGACAGAAAATCCCAGCCTAAAATTATTGGGTGAGCGCAGGGTGACATCACGGCAAATTGTACATGGTGGCGGACACCATCAACAAAAACTCGCACAGTACACTTAGCAGAAGGCCGAATTGTTGCACCATTAGCTCCACGGAGTTCAGGTCCATCATAAGGCGTTTTCACTTTTCGCAAGCGGGAGCACAAGTCAGTGTGTATCACAGAAACAGCGGCGCCCGTGTCAACCAAAGCCTCAACAGACAAACCTTCACCCCGCACTAAAATAATATTCCAGGGACGTTCCGGAGGATTTTTGGGATGGTCGAAGAGTGCAGTTTTCCCTCCTAAAACTGCAGTGGTCAGTTTTCCGACAAGCGGGGGGTCGTCAGAGAAGCTTGACGGAGAGGCGAGGTTGAGCGGCGAAAAGGCGAAGTAGAACGGCGTCTTGAAGGCCTGTAACCAGCAGGCGGAGCGGGGCTTTCTGGCGGGGGTGATGAACGTCGGGGATAATCAGGGAATGAACGGTGGTTAGAGCCGGAAAAGCGAGGAGGGTAGTCTGCTTCAAATGATTCGTAGCCGCGGCGTTCATTCTGGAGCCTGCGACGACAGAAGCGGGAAATATGGCCTCGGTACCCGCAGTAATAACAAACAGGGCGGGCTGGGCGCCAGTTAGGGTAGTATGTCGGCGCCGCGGCAGGTGGTGCCAATGCAGCGACATGAGCAGTGGTAGGCGCCGGTGGCGTAGGCGCTCCAACTGCAGGCGGCAAGGATGTGACCTGGGCGTACGTTGGCGCCTGACAGATGGTAGGAGCGACCGATGTTGGCGGGCAATAGGTCATTGAGGCCAGCTCTTCTTTGACAATGCTACGCAGGCCGGCACTTGAAGGATGTGGCTCAGATGCAGGGCGGCACAAATTACCTTGAGCCGAGAGCTCTTCACGAATTAATCCGCGAATAAGAGCACGGAGGTCAGCTTCGGCAGTGAAACCAAATGAAGTGGGATCAGGCTGCAGGCGTATTGACTGTAGTTCGTCAAGGCGTTGACAGGTCGATATGATGGCGTCAATTGTGGTAGGGTTCTGCACGGCCAGGGCGTTATAGGCGAGTGGCCCAATACCTTTAAGGACGTGCCGAACCCGCTCGGCCTCTGGCATGGTGTCATTTATGCGCCGACAAAGTGCTAGAACATCTTCGATATAAGAGGTATAGGTCTCATTGGACCGCTGAAGTCGGGCTTCTAGCTTCTTCTTGGCGGACTCCGTGCGAACAGTAGGAGCGCAGAAAATCTGGCGTAACTTTTGTTTAAAGGTAGCCCAGTCAGGAATCGTCGATTCATAATTTAGGAACCACGTTTTGGCCACATCCGTCAAATAAAAGGACACATTAATTAGTTTAAGCGAATCGTCCCACCGGTTGAAAGCACTGACCCGGTCGTAGCTGTCGAGCCAGTCATCAGCGTCGTCGCCTCGGAGACCGGCGAACATTTGCGGGTCGCGCTGACGGCTGCTGACAGTCCAAGTGGCAAGGGGAGCTGGAGTCGAGTTGGTAGAAGCCGAAGTAGCGGAGTGGCCCTCTTGAGTCATGACGATGGTGGTCGGGGTCAAACGGCGGCCAGAACGAAGCTCCAGGTGGATGCAGGTGACGAAACAGCGGGGAAATCAAGGTGCACCTCCACCACGTGTAAGGTAACGCGAAGGTCGGACTTGGGGAATCAGGCTTTATTGCAGACCTGAAGCCTTGGTCGCACACTGCAGCCAAACACACTCCGCGATGACGATGGGTATCTACAAGAGGGAGCAGGATGAAGATGAAGCAGCACTACGGTGGCTGCAGCACGTTCAGCCGTGTGGAAGAAGAAGCGCCACACAGTGCTCACAATATATATATATATATATATATATATATATATATATATATATATATACATATATATATATATATATATATATATATATATATATATATATATATATATATATATATATATATATATATACATATATATATATATATATATATATATATATATATATATATATATATATATATATATATATATATATATACATTTTTGAAGGTTTCACGGCTATATATATATATGCATATATATATATAGCCGCGAAACCTTCAAAAATGTATTTCTTGTTTTTCAATAGCCGCCGGCATACAGGCTTCTGGATCGCGTATCAGTTCCGTAATCTTTGTTAATGCTCGATGTCGCGAGTCGCACCTTTATCAGTTTCGTTGTAGCGCAAGATGCACCGAGATCTATCTCGAAGATTCCGGCCACTCGTGTGTCTTTCCACAATGTTTCAGCCCGTGCTGGTAGCTGTTTGCGATGTTATCTAGATTGTTCTGTGCAGCCTTTAAATTGAGCGTTGACGAGTATGACGGGCATTCTTTGTTCGAACGTCTCGTTTGCTGTCATCGCCGCCGCCGAGTTGCTTAGTTCTTTTGCGGGCGCAAGTCAGCCCCAATAAAGAGTTATTTCTGTACCATTACGCCTGTGTCTTCTTTTGGCCTGCACGGCCTTTTCACCACTACGTGACATCTGGTGGAGGTGCTGCCTTTGATCCTTCAGGCGAAGGCCCAAGCCGAGTTCCTGTCGCCCTGGAAGACCAGCTTACAGGTCATCGAGCCAGCCACCGACTCCAAGGCCTACAACCCGAACACGGTCTGCTGCCTGAACCCATTCGATCTCGTAAGGCATCGACGTTGACAATGGCCCAGCCTACAGTACCGGATGTTTTCGTCTAACCACGTGAGCCCCCGTGCTTCAATGACGACCGGATGAAGATGCGGGAGACTGGATGGACCTTTTCGACCGTGTGGCAGAATTCAACGGTTGGAACGACGCAGCGAAACTCAGGCAGGTCTACTTTGTTCTTCAAGGACATGCCCGAGTTTGGTTTGAAAATCACGAGACTTCTTTCAAGGATTGGGAGATATTCAAAGCACAGTTCATGATGGCCTTTACAAGTTTTGTCCGAAAAGAAAGAGCTCAGGCCCTCCTCCAAACAAGAATTCAACTACCAAACGAGCCCGTCCTGGCCTACGTAGAGGAGATGAAACGCCTGTTTCGCCGCGCCGACCCTAACATGACTGAAGGTGAGAGAGTGAAATTCCTAATGCGAGGATTTAGAGAGTCGCATTTTTTCGGGGCTTTTCCGGAACACGCCGGGAACTGTGGAAGAATTTGAAAGTGAAGCATCGAGCATCTAGAAGACGTTGGACACCCGGATGCACCACTACGAGCGACCACTTCAACCAGACTACTCATGCCACTACCTCAGCGCATCTGCAAGCGGAGAGAACCTTCGGGACCTCATCCGGGAGATCGTGCGAGGGGAGCTCCGCATAATGCTGCCATCATCGCAACAACCCCAGGTGGCGACGCCCGCGGACGTCGTCCGTGAAGAAGTTCAGCAGGCGCTGGGCGTTCCTAAAGGGACGACCCCGACGGCTCCAGAGCATGAATCAGCAGCGATGGACTATGCAGCTGCATTATGTCATCCTGCACCCCGACACGACCTCCCAAGCTCTCGTCGCTACCATCCCGTTCCTGAAAACCACCCCTTGGCCTCCGCCCCTCCAAGCCTACCAACGACCAACAAGCCCCAGGAAGTGCGACGCATGGAGGACAGCAAACAACCGGCCATTATGCTTCCACTGCGGTGAGTCCGGCCACATTCTGCGGCACTGCCCGTGCCGACGAATCGGTCTCCGCGGATTTACAGTCGACGCTCCACGACCGCGCCCAGGTGAACGACCGCAAGAAATCGACAACTATCTGCGTAACGGTGAGATTGCGCCACCAAGCCGCCGATTCAGGTCTCCATCGCAGTACAGAGCCCGCTTTGCGTCGCCAGGCCGTACCTAAGATGAGAGTATGCGCGGAAGGTCCCCAAGCCCGCGCAGGGGAAAATAAACAGAGCAACCTTTGGAGGTGAGGTTGCTCAACGGCGAAAAGACGAACATACTCCGGCGCCGACGACCACTAACGACCACGCAGCCATTTCACCGCCGCTGTACACGACGTCATCGACGACAGCACGACCAGAGTGCAAGCAGACACCGCCGCCCAGCGAAGTAAAAAGGTATGTCCCGGCCATGATCTGAAGAAACGACGGAGCAGAGATCGGACACTAAGCCCCACGTGCAATGCAAGGACGCGAACAAGTGACCTTGAAGTTGGTATCGACGGTCGCAGAGTCACTGCCCTAGTAGACACTGGAGCTGACTATTCAGTCGTTAGCGGACCGCTAGCCTCTCAGCTCAGAAAAGTTACCACCGCCTGGGATGGCCCGCTGAATCGCACCACAGGGACCTGATTACTCCATCGGGACGATGTACTGCAAGAATAACCGTAAATGGGCGTACTTACCCCACCAGCTTTGTGGTCTTGCAGCAGTGTTCCCGCGACGTGATTTTAGGCATGGGCTTCCTAAATGAAAATAGGGCTATCATCACCTCCGATCCAAGTTCATCAAGCTCTCACCAGACAAAGCTATACCTGCTACGACGACTTCGACGCAGCACGTCGCTCTAAACGTCCTCGATGGAGAATTGACCGTTCTGCGCCGATCAAGCGTCGCCGTCAGCGTAGGTAGCACAGACATCGAAACCGCTGAAGGCACGGTCGAAGGAAATATCCAATTGTTCTTAGAACGAGGTATCGGCATCGCAAGAGGCATCACGAAATTCCGGAGAGCACAAGCTCAGGTGCTGGTAACAGACTTCACTGAAGGATGCGGGCATTTCAACAAGGGCACGACCATCGCTTTTCTCGACGAATTAGCTGACCCCAAAGACGTATCCGCCATCCACGACCAACCACTGGAAGACGCACCGGACCAATTCCGTCAGCCCACATTTGACATCAACCCAGCATTGACCCACAGCAGGAAAAACCAGATTCGCAGTCTTCTTCGAAGCTATGGGAGTGCTTCACGTCATCATCGAAGGTACGACAAACACCACTGGCAAAGCACCGCATTATAACGGACGAACACGACCGACCTCTGCGCCAAAGCCCTTATCGTGTATCGCCAGAAGAACGGCAGGCCATTCGCAATCAAGATGAGGAAATGCTGCGTGATGACGTAATCCATCCATCGAACAATCCCTGGGCGGCACCAGTCGTTTTGGTCAAGAAGAAAGACAGCACACTTCGCTTCTGCGTTGATTACCGCCGCTTGAATAGCATAACGAAGAAGGATGTCTACACGCTTCCCCGCATCGACGACACTCTCGACCGGCTCTGCAATGCAAGGTACTTCTCATCGATGGACCTGAAGAGCGGATATTGGCGAATTGAGGTCGACGAAAGAGATCGCGAGAAGGCCGCATTCATCACACCGGACGGCCTTTATGAGTTCAAGGTGATGCCATTTGGCCTCTGCTCCGCACCAGCCACGTTTCTACGAGTAATGGACACAGTCCTGGCAGGTTTGAAGTGCAAATTTGTTTGGTATATTTGGACGACGTTGTTGTCTTCTCGTCAAAATTTGAAGATCACCTAAAACGACTGCTGACAGTGCTGGAAGCCATCAAGTCATCGGGACTAACGCTAAAAGCAGAGAAGTGCCTTCGCCTACTAAGAACTGTGGTTCCTAGGTCACATTGTTAGTAAGGATGGTGTTCGCCCAGACCCGGAGAAAACAGCTGCAATCGCACTATTCCCACCGCCTGCCGACAAGAAAGCTGTGCGCCGATTCCTTGGGCTGTGCGCTTATTATCGACGATTTGTCAGAGACTTTTCGCGGATCGCCGAACCGTTGTTGCAGCTTAAAAAGGCTGACGTACCTTTTAAATGGGAAGCGCTGCAACGAGAAGCCTTCGACGAACTTAAGCGCCGCCCGCAGTGCCCTCATGTACTTAGCCACTTTGATGAAAACGGCGAGACCGAAATTCACACCGATCCGAGCAGTGTGGGCCTAGGAGCCGTTCTCGTCCAGAAGAGTGCCGGACAGGAGAAAGTAATCGCCTACGCTAGCAGGTCCCTAACGAACGCCGAAGTCAATTACTCGACGACCGAGAAGGAGTGGCTTGCAATCATCTGGGCCACTTCTAAGTTTCGTCCATACCTATACGGCCGACCATTCAAGGTGGTAAGCGACCATCACGCGCTCTGCTGGCTGGCTAATTTGAAAGATCCTTCCTGCCGCCTTGCCAGATGGAGCCTACGACTTCAAGAATTTGACATGACTGTAGTCTATAAGTCGGGCCGGAAGCATTCCGACGCAGACTGCCTATCCCGCGCTCCCGTGGACGCTCCCCCGAAGGTCGATGACGACGACGCCTTTTTGGGACCGGTAAGAGCCAGCAGTTTCGCAGAATAACAGCGATCAGACCCTGAGCTGAAAGCGCTAGCCGATTACTTGGAAGGAAAGACCGCTTCCTCTCCTGGTGTGTTCAGGCGACAGTTATCATCGTCCACGTTAAGCAATGGCCTCCTCGTGAAGAAGAACTTCGCACCCAACAAGACCGCGCAGCTTCTCGTAGTGCCAAAAGCCCTCCGGCAAGAAATTCTGCAGGCGTTGCACGATGAGCCCACAGCAGGCCACCTCGGATTTGCGCGCACGTTGCATCGAATCCAGGAGGAGTACTACTGGCCGCGACTGCCTGCCGAAGTTGCCCACTACGTGAAGACGTGTCGTGAGTGCCAACGACGCAAGACGCCGCCGATCAGACCAGCAGGACTACTAAACCCGATTGCGCCCCCAATCATTGCCTTTCAACAAGTTGGGATGGGTCTTCTTGGCCCCTTTCCATCTTCGTCTATGGGTAACAAGTGGATCATCTTGGCCACTGACTACCTTATCCGTTACGCCGAAGCAAAAGCACTACCCAATGGTACCGCGGCAGAAGTCGCCAAATGTTTTGTCGAACAAATTCTTTTGCGACACGCGCCGCAGAAGTGCTCATCGCCGACAGGGGAACGCCGTTTACGGCAAAGTTGACGCAACCCATCTTGGAATACAGTCACACAAGCCATCGACGAACAACTGCGTACCATCCCCAGACCAATGGCGTTACGGAGCGCCTGAACAAAACGATCGCGGACATGATCGCTATGTACGTCGACGCTGAACGCAAGACCTGGGACGCCATCTTGCCGTGCGTGATCGCGTATAACGCGGCAGTCCATGAGACGACCAGAACGATCCGGTCAAGCTTGTGTACGGTAGGGAGCCCACGACGACGCTCGACGCAATGCTACCGCACGTAACCAACGAGAACAGCCTCGACGTCGCCGCCTACCTACAACGTGCAGAGGAAGCCCGACGACTCGCACGGCTGCGTATTAAAGACCAACAGCGCACCGACAACCGACGATACAACTTACGACGACGCCACGCAGAGTACAATCCAGGAGACCAAGTGTGGGTTCGGACACCAATTCGCCGTCGCGGACTTAGTGAAAAGTTGTTTCGTCGATACTCTGGGCCATACAAAATCCTTGGCCGCGTCGGACCACTGGACTACGATGTCATTCCCGATGGAACGTCAGCATCACAACGGCGACGGGCACGCCCAGAAATTGTATACATGTTGTACGACTGAAGCCATATTACGCGCGTTAAAGAATCTGGTTTTTAAGTTTGCAGTGTTTATGTTTAAGGTTCTTTGTTTTGGAACATCGAGGCGACGTTTTTTTTAAGGGGTCAGTAATGCCGCAAAACCTTCAAAACTGTATTTGTTGTTTTTCAACAGCCGCCGGAATACAGGCTTATCACTCTGATTCTGTATCGCGTATCAGTTCCGTAATCTTTGTTTGTTAATGCTCGATGTCGCGAGTCGCACCTTTATCAGTTTCGTTGTAGCGCAAGATGCACCGAGATTTACCTCGAAGATTCCGGCCACTCGTGTGTCTTTCCACAATGTTCCAGCTCGTGCTGGTAGCTGCAAGGTATATGTACAATGGTAGCGAAGGCTGGGCCCAAAAACGGTCCAGCGCGACAGCAGCACAGCCACTTTGGGGGGGCCAAAACACTTAGATAATGAAATTCAAAAGCACAAATAAAAACGCTATAAAACAACATAAAGAAATACACATTTTAATGCCACGTTTTATAAAATAGGTAAACTATTTTAGCAAAATATTACTCCCCATTTTTAATTTTTTGCAACGTTCTTGTTACGCCCCCTGTTGATGAGTGTGCGGTGCATTTGCAGCTTGACTTTGCAGGCCTTGTTTCGGCAACCAGCCACAGTGGCCGCGGGAGCTCACGAAGCGGTTTCTTATCGCCAGTCTCGAAATGCCCCTTTTGCGAAGTTTTCGTCGTCCTTGCGCGTCGCGTCTCTGTCACCGTTTTGTAAAATTTGCACCCCGCCGCACCGCTGCGGCAGTTTTCTCGGTTTTTCCTTTCCTTCGACGTGCGGCCAGTGCGAAGTCTTTTTCCGTCTTTGCACGCTTCGCGCTGTTCTTTTGAAGCGCTTAGCGCTTTATTTCAAGATGAGCTTGCGGCGTGTGAAGAAACGATGCGCCGTGGCACATTGCGACAGCATGGACAGTGGCGTCGGTGTCAAGCTACACCGCTTCCCGCTGGACTTTCACAGGTGAGCTGTTGTCAGTGTCGTCTGCTACAAGGCGTCTGCTCTAGGTATGCTCCGAATGCTTTCGTTGGGCTGTTTCTTCTGTTTCTGTTTGTTTGGGCTTCTGTTTCTGTAACCAGTTCGTGCGCACGTGGCTTCATTTTTTTCGGTGATATTTATGTAATACACTACAGGGCACACACTTTAAGTGCTGAGCTGTGCGAAGGAGGCCCCCCAGGCCCACCATTTGTCTGATTTATGGTGAGTTTCATGCAACCGGCTATCACCAGCGTTAACTTGATACCGGGCTCTCAGGAGCAACCACGCGCATGCCACTGACCGGAAGGCCAATTTAAAACCAATTGTGCTGCCTGACAAGTCTGAGCACAACACTGTATAGTTTTCCAACACCGCGAAGCCAATTTGACCCTCGCAACTGGTAGTATCAAAATTCAGCCACGTGTATATGCGCGGCCTTGAGGGTGCTTTAACTGAATTCACTCAGGAGTTACTGCCTGTCTTCTTATTGCTATCCTGCATATGCATGACCGTTAGGGTAACTTTAAACGCACTTCATTCTCGTCAATCTTAACCATAGAAAAGTATAGCTACCCGCATGCCATGAGGACGAGCGTACGTAACCGCACTCTTAGGCGCTGAGAGCTTGGGGCGAGCATTTACTACCATAGTTCAGATATAATGGAAATATAATGTACTGCAGTTAGCATTGACAGGAATAATGACGCATTGGCGTTTGGAGTATGCAGTATTCCTTACGGTGCAATTGTGAATAACGTGCACGTTGCATCACGTCCAGGTGCCGAGCGTGAGCGTGGGTGCTACCACAACGTCAGCCTGGAGAAGAAGACACCATGGCAGCTGCGAGACTTGCGGGGTTTTTTTTCAAGCACTTCGAACCGTCTGCGTATCTGTCGTCAAAAAAGCTGCGACCCGTGTTGATGCGCCTACTTATGTCATGTCATGTTTGCCTCAATTGAAGCAGCACTGTCTTCTATGCTTTTCAATTTCCTACCTGGCAACGTTCGTGGAACTGCAGGGCTTTTTTCTATCCGCACTGTGACCATTAAGATGAATAGCCAGCTTAAAGAAACTACTGCTTGAGCTGCCTGTGACGTGTATTTTTTGTTGGTGTGCTTTATCACTGTATTTGTTTGGTTGCTGTAATAAAGCATGAATATGAAAACCATACTTGCCGTACACTGTATTGCAAACTGTGCACTTGAGCCTGTGCTTTGTGCATCATACCTTGTACTCAAAAGTAGTAGCACCAGTATTTCCACAAAGGTTTCCCCTACGAATCATGCATGATTGCATTCTTAGCCAGCCAAGATAAGCCAGCGTCTGAAAGTGTTGCTGCCTTTCTATGCTGCCTTCTTTGCCAGTAACTTTCATTGGGTTCCGAATTGCACATTACCAAGGCCATAACTAGCAGGAACTCGAGCACATTTGACTGGAAAAGGTTGGTGCGCACTGAAAGGCAACCTTCATGAGATACCGGCTTGAAAAGGCGGGTTCTTTAAAAAGACCACTTTAAAATTCGCGCTAAAAACAAACGTATGCGTGACGTCATTCAACGTCACTCATACGTAGTTGCCCCCCAATATGGCGGTGCCCATGAGCCGCCATTTTTTGGACCAATGGGAGCCTATGGAACCTTCGCTACCATTGTACATATACCTTGGTAGCTGTTTGCGACGTTATCTAGATTGTTCTGTGCAGCCTTTAAATTGAGCGTTGACGAGTGTGACGGGCATTCTTTGTTCGACGATCGACCAACGCGTTTGCTGCTATCGCCGCCGCCGAGTTGCTTAGTTCTTTTGCGGGCGCAAGTCAGCCCAATAAAAAGTAAATTTCCGTACCATCAAGCCTGTGTCTTCATTTGTGTCATCGACCCTGGTCACCACCACGTGACAATATATATAAATATATACAGGGTGTTTCACCTAAGACTTTACACATTTTTTTAATAGAAAAATCAAATTTTACTGTCGATTCTTTTTTATCTATTGTATTAAGTATCGAGAAACATCATCATCATCATCAGCCTGACTATACCCACTGCAGGGCGAAGGCCTCTCCCATATTTCTCTACTTAACCCGGTTCTGTGCTAGCTGCATCCACTTGACCCCCGCGAACTTCTTAACCTCATCCACCCACCTAACTTTCTGCCGTCCCCTGCTACGCTTTCCTTCTCTTGGAATAGAGTTTGTTACCCTAAGCTACCATCGGTTATCCTCTCTTCGCACTACATGTCCTGCCCATGCCCATTTATTCTTCTTAATTTCCACTAGAATGTCGGTAACTTGAGTTATTTCTCTGACCCACTCTGCACGCTTCCTATCTCTTAATGTTACCCCTGCTATTTTTCGTTCCATAGCCCTCTGGGTTGTCCTCAACATAACTAGAACTCTCTTGGTTAGCCTCCATGTTTCAGCCCCATAGGTGAGTACAGGTAAGATGCAACTCATGTATACTTTCCTCTTGAGCGATACCGGTAAGCTGCTAGTCATAATCTGCGAGTGCTTGCCAAATGCGCTCCATCCCAATCTTATTCTTCTTATTTCCTTTTCATGGTCCGGATCTGCGGTTACTACCTGTCCTAAGTAGACATAATCGCCTACTACTTCCAGTACTTCGCTACCTAATGTAAACTGCTGTTCCTTCCCGAGGCTGTTGAACATTACCTTAGTCTTCTGAATATTGATTTTCAAACATCAGGAACTCTAAAAGCTACTAATTAACCTAATAATTGCTAAGAATAAATAATTAACAGTTTATTTATACCAGCTAGAAGGCACTTTCATATTGCAACAGTGAACTGCCGGTGTGAGAATGCCAAATACTATTTTAAACGACAAGAAAAGCACATTTCTTAAGTACTCAGGAGTCCTCCAGTCCTTGGGCTGCCCCCGTGATATTGGTAAAAAAGGACGGTACATGGAGGTTCTGCATCTCTACTACCGTCGCCTCAACTCCATCACTAAGAAGGATGTGTATCCTCTCCCACGCATCGACGATGCCTTAGATTGCCTTTTCTCTGCATCTTATTTCTCTTCGGTTGATTTGCGATCGGGGTATTGGCAGATTCCGATGGACCCCGCCGACAAAGATAAAACTGCATTTGTTACGACGGACGGCCTATTTGAATTCAATGTGATGCCCTTCGGCCTATGTAATGCGCCGGCCACTTTTGAGAGATTTATGGACACAGTACTGCGTGGCCTCAAGTGGGAAATCTGCATGTGCTTTTTAGACGACGTTGTTATTTTTGGCCGGACTTTTACTGAACATAACACGTGACTCGCTATTGTTTTAGATTGCCTGCAGAGGCTGGCCTTCTCCTGAATTCTAGAAAGTGCCGTTTTGGCGGCGAGCGTCAAGAGCTGGTACTCGGACATCTCGTCGACCGCGATGGAGTACGACCAGGGCCACAGAAGACTGCAGCAGTTGCAGCATTTGAAAGACCCATAATCAAAAGTAGCTCCGCAGTTTTCTGGGGCTGTGCTCCTACTTTCGACAATTCATCCCAAGGTTTTCCGACGTCGCTTACCCTCTGACGTCCCTTCTACAAAAGGACGTCCCTTTCGACTGGACCTCAGATTGTGACGCGTCTTTCCGCCAGCTAAAGTTTCTGCTTATGTCACGTCCCATACTACGGCACTTCAACCCCTCCGCTCCGACGGAAGTTCACACTGATGCAAGTGGAATCGGTGTTGGTGCTGTGCTTGTGCAACGTTCGCCAACCGGCGAGCATGTAATTGCGTATGCAAGCCGTTCCCTCAGCAAACCTGAACGTAACTACACTGTTACGGAGCAAGAGTGCTTCGCTGTAGTTTTTGTTGTTCAGCGGTTTCGGTGCTACCTATATGGACGCCATTTCACGCTTGTGACGGACCATCATGCCCTCTGTTGGGTTGTCAACCTTCGTGATCAATCTGGTCGTCTTGCACGCTGGGCCCTTCGTGTGCAGAAATACGACTTCACTGTCTCGTACAAGAGTGGCCGCAAACATGCCGATGCAGACTGCCTATCACGTCTCCCCCTTCCCACGACCGAATGTGCCTCTGCTGACTTCGATCACTACATCTCCTCCGTTGTTCCCGAGTTTACTGACGCCTTGGCTCTGCGGACTGCGCAAGAGACCGACATAAGCCTCGGGCCACTGCTCGCGGCGGCGCGGGATTCCACAGCTCCCAGCCCATTCTGTCTCCGTGATGGCCTTCTGTAAAAAAAGGCTTATTCCAGCACCGGCACGAATTTTCTACTTGTGGTTCCCGAGAGTTACCGCTCGTGCATCCTGCGTGCCATGCATGACGACCCCGCTTCCGGTCACCTGGGCTCTCCACGAACCCTCCACCGTGCCTGCGACCGGTTTTATTGGCCGAAGATGCACCAGACGACTAAGCGATATGTGGCGAGCTGCACTGAATGCCAACGGCACAAACGGCCTACGTCCATGCCACAGGGCCTGCTGCATCTAGTGACTCCACCACATGGTGCATTTGAGAAAGTCGGAATCGACCTTATGTGTCCCTTCCAGAAATATTCCAATGGAAATTGCTGGATCGTGGTTTGTGCCGACTACCTCACCCGCTACTGCCAAACGGCCGCTCTTCCTTCAGCCACCGCTCACGACGTGTCCATGTTCTTGCTCCGTTCCGTCATCCTGCGCCATGGACCTCCGCGAGTGATCATCAGTGATCGAGGTCGGCAGTTTACAGCAGATGTTGGGGAAGAGCTTCTCTGTTTTTGCGCGTCACATTTCCCACACTCCACACCAAACCACCCTTAAACCAACGCTTTGACGGAGCGCACCAACCGCACACTCATCAACATGCTCTCAATGTACATTGCATCAGACCACAAGAACTGGGATACAATACTGCCGTTGTAACGTTTGCCTTCAACACTGCAACACATGAAACGACCGGCTACAGCCCGTTTTTTCTTCTCTATGCCCGTGATCCTCGGTATTCTCTCGAATCCATTCTTCCCTGTTCCGTCCATGACGAACCTTGCATCGCCGAAACTCTTTGTCGGGCGAAGAAGCTCGCCGTCTCGCCCGTTTGCGGATTCTGGCTTCGCAAGACCGTTCCAAAGATCGGTACGACAGACAGCATCGCCATGTGTCTTACGCACCTGGAGACTTGGTGTGGTTTTGGCGACCTCTCCGGAAACGTGATTTAACCCAGAAAATGTTGGCGCATTACGCTGGCCCTTACGTTGTCCTCGACCGCGTCAGTGGCCTAAATTACGAAATCTCACGCATGACCGCAACTGGTCGTCGCTCAGCTACAACGGAACTCGCTCATGTAGCCCGGATAAAGCTGTGCAAATCCCGCGGGAACGACTAACTCCCTCGCCCAGGTGGGCTTCGGTTGTCCTGGGGGGAAATGTAGCAAACCTGAAGAAGAGGAAAACACATAGAAGAAGAAAGGGAAAAGGACGTTGAGAAACGGTGGAGAAACAGCGCTACAGACGTGGATGGAGGTGAAGAACAAACAGGACGGGCGCTGAACTCGCAACTGAAGTTTATTGACAAAGCACAGTATATTGTCACGTAGTGGTGACGAGGTCGACGACACAAATGAAGGATAGATGATTGCACTAAAGAAACTCTTTATTTGGGCTTACTTGCGCCGGCCAAAGAACTAAGCAACTCGGCGGCGGCGATAGAAACAAACGTGCTCGTCGATCGTCGAACAAAGAATGCTCATCACACTTGTCAACGCTCAATTTAAAGGCTGCACAGAACAATCTAGATAACGTCGCAAACAGCTACCAGCACGGACTGGAACATTGTGGAAAGACACCCGAGTGGCCGGAACCTTCGAGATAGATCTCGGTGCATCTTGCGCTACAACGAAACTGATAAAGGTGTGACTCGCGACATCGAGCATTAACAAACAAAGATTACGGAACTGATACGTGGTCCAGAATCAGAGTGATAAGCCTGTATGCCAGCGGCTGTTAAAAAACAACAAATAAAGTTTTGAAGGTTTCGCCGCATTACTCCCCCCTTAAAAAAAAACATCGCCTCGATGTTCCAAAGCAAAGCAACTTAATCATAAACACTGCAAAGTTTAAACACCACAGATTCTCTAACGCGCGTAATATAGCTTCAGTCGTACAACATGTACAATTTCTGGGCGTTCGCGTCGCCGTTGTGATGCTGACGTTCCGTCGGGAATGACTTCATAGTCCAGTGGTCTGACGCGGCGAATGATTTTGTACGGCCTAAGGTATCGACGCAACAACTTTTCACTTAATCCGCGACGGCAAATTGGTGTACAAACCCACATTTGGTCGCCTGGATTGTACTCTGCGTGGCGTCGTCGTAAATTCTATTGTCGGCTGTCGGTTCGCTGTTGGTCTTTAATACGCAGCCGTGTGAGTCGTCGGGCTTCCTCTGCACGTTGTAGGTAGGCGGCGACGTCAAGGTTGTCCTCGCTGGTTACTTACGGCAGCATTGCGTCGAGCGTCGTCGTGGGCTCCCTGCCGTATACAAGCTTAAACGGGGTCGCTCTGGTCGTCTCCTGGACTGCCGTGTTATACGCGAAGATCACGCACGGCAAGATGGCGTCCCAGGTCTTGCGTTCAGCGTCGACGTACATGGCGATCATGTCCGCGATAGTTTTATTCAGGCGCTCCGTAAGGTCATTGGTCTCGGGATGGTACGCAGTTGTTCGTCGATGGCTTGTATGACTGTATTCCAGGACGGCTTGCGTCAACTCTGCCGTAAACGCCGTTCCTCTGTCCGTGATTAGCACTTCTGGGGCGCCATGTCGCAAGAGAATTTGTTCGACAAAAAAATTGGCGACTTCTGCCGCGGTACCATTTGGTAGTGCTCTTGCTTCGGCGTAACGGGTAAGGTAGTCAGTGGCCACGATGATCCACTTGTTACCCAGAGACAAAGATGGAAAGGAGCCGAGGAGATCCATCCCAGTTTGTTGAAAGGGCAGGATTTGGGGCGGAATCGGGTTTAGGAGTCCTGCTGGTCTGATCGGCGGCGTCTTGCGTCGTTGGCACTCACGACACGTCTTCACGTAGTGGCCAACTTCGGCAGGCAGTCGCGGCCAGTAATACTTATCCTGGATTCGACGCAACGTTGCGCGAATCCGAGATGGCCTGCTGTGGGCTCATTGTGCAACGCCTGCAGAATTTCCGGCTGGAGGGTTTTAGGCACTACCAGCAGCTGCGCGGTCTTGTTGGTTGCAAAGTTCTTCTTCACTAGGAGGTCATTGCTTAACGCGAATGATGATAAATGTCGCCTGAACACATCAGGAGGGGAAATGGTCTTTCCTTCTAAGTAATCGGCTAGCGCTTTCAGCTCAGGGTCTGATCGCTGTTGTTCTGCGAAACTGCTGGCGCTTACCGGTCCCAAAAAAACGTCGTCGTCATCGTCCTTCGGGGGAGCGTGGACGGGTGCGCGTGATAGGCAGTCTGCGTCGGAGTGCTTCCGGCCCGACTTATAGACTACAGTCAAGTCAAATTCTTGAAGTCGTAGGCTCCATCTGGCAAGGCGGTCGGAGGGATCTTTCAAATTAGCCAGCCAGCAGAGCGCATGATGGTCGCTAACAACCTTGAATGGTTGGCCGTATAGGTATGGACGAAACTTTGAAGTAGCCCAGATGATCGCAAGGCACTCCTTCTCGGTCGTCGAGTAATTGACTTCGGCTTTTGTGAGGGACCTGCTAGCGTAGGCGATTACTTTTTACTGTCCGGCACTCTTCTGGACGAGAATACCTCCTAGGTCCACACTGCTCGCGTCGGTGGGAATTTCGGTCTCGGCATTTTCATCAAAGCGGCAAAGTACAGGAGGGCATTGCAATCGGCGCTTAAGTTCGTCGAAGGCTTCACCTTGCGGCGCTTCCCATTTAAGAGGTACGTCAGCCTTTGTAAGCTGCGTCAACGGTTCGGCGATTCGCGAAAAGTTTCTGACAAATCGACGATAATAAGCTCACAGCCCAAGGATGCGGCGCACAGCTTTTTGGTCGGCAGTCGGTGGGAATTGTGCGATTGCAGCTGTTTTCTCCGGGTCTGGGCGAATACCGTCCTTGCTAACGATGTGGTCTAGGAACCGGAGTTCTTAGCAGGCGAAGTGACACTTCTCTGCTTTTAGCGTTAGTCCCGATGACTTGATGGCTTCCAGCACTGCCTGTAGTCGTTTTAGGTGGTCTTCAAAGTTTGACGAGAAACAACGTCGTCCAAATATACCAAACAAATTTGCCACTTCAAGCCTGCCAGGACTGTGTCCATTACTCGTTGAAATGTGGCTGGTGCGGAGCAGAGGCCAAATGGCATCACCTTGAAATCAAAAAGGCCGTCCGGTGTGATGAATGCGGTCTTCTCGCGATTTCTTTCGTCGACCTCAATTTGCCAATATCCGCTTTTCAGGTCCATCGATGAGAAGTACCTTGCATTGCAGAGCCGGTCGAGTGTCGTCGATGCGGGGAAGCGGGTAGACATCCTTCTTCGGTATGCTATTCAAGCGGCGGTAATCAACGCAGAAGCGAAGTGTGCCGTCCTTCTTCACCAAAACGACTGGTGCCGCCCAGGGGCTGTTCGATGGCTGGATTACGTCATCACGCAGCATTTCCTCAACTTGATCGCGAATGGCCTGGCGTTCTCACGGCGATACACGATAAGGGCTTTGGCGCAGAGGTCGGGCGTGTTCGTCCGTTATTATGCGGTGCTTTGCCAGTGGTGTTTGTCGTACCTTCGATGACGATGAGAAGCACTCCCTGTAGCTTTGAAGCAGACTGAGAATCTGGTCTTTCTTGTTGTGGGTCAATGCCGGATTGATTTCAAATGTGGGGTGACGGAATAGGTCCGGTGCGGCTTCCAGCGTTTGGTCGTGGAGGGCGAATACATCTTTGAGGTCCGCTAATTCGTCAAGAAAAGCGATCGTCGTGCCCTTGTTGAGATGCCGGTATTCATCATTGAAGTTTGTTACCAGAACCTGAGCTTGACCTCTGCGGAATTTCGTGATGCCTCTTGCAATGCCGACACCTCGTTCTAAGAGCAATTGGATATTTCCTTCGACTATGCCTTCAGCGGTTTTGATGTTTGCGCTACCTACGCAGACTGCGATGCTTGATCGGGGCGGGACGGTCAATTCTTCATCGAGGACGTTTAGAGGTATGTGCTGCATCGACGTCGTCGTAGCAGGAATGGTTTTGTCTGCAGAAAGCTTGATGAGCTTGGATCGCAGGTCGATGATAGCCCTATGTTCGTTTATGAAGTCCATGCCTAAAATCACGTCGCGGGAGCACTGCTGCAAGACCACAAGCTGGTGGGGTAAGTACGCCCGTTTACGGTTATTCTTGCAGTGCGTCGTTCCGATGGAGTAATGGTTGCCACCTGCGGTGCGAATCAGCGGGCCATCCCAAGAGGTGGTAACTTTTCTGAGCTGAGAGGCTAATGGTCCACTAACGACTGAATAGTCAGCTCCGGTGTCTACTAGGGCAGTGACTCTGCGACCGTCGATATCACCTTCAAGGTCACCTGTTCGTGTCCTCGCGTTGCACCTGGGCCTTAGTGTCCGATCTCGGCTCCGTCGTTTTTTCATGTCATGGCCGGGGCATACCGTTGTTACTTCGCTGGGCGGCGGTGTCTGCTTGCAGTCTGGTCGTGTTGTCGTCGCTGACGTCGTGTTGAGCGGCGGTGAAATGGCTGCATCGTCGTTAGTGGTCGTCTGCGGCGGAGGATGTTCGTCTTTTTGCCGTTGAGCAACCTCACCTCCAAAGGTTACTCTGTTTAGTTTCCCCTGCTCGGGCTTGGGGACCTTCCGCACATACTCTCATCATAGGTACGGCTTGGCGACGCAAAGCGGGCCCTGTACGGCGATTGAGATCTGAACCGATGGCTTGGGGGCGCAATCTCACCGCTACGCATATAGTTGTCAATTTCTTGTGGTCGTTCACCTGGGCGTGGTCGTGGAGCGTCGACTGCAAATCCGCGGAGACCGATTCGTCGGTACGGGCAGTGGCGCACAATGTGGCCGGCCTCACTGCAGTGGAAGCATAATGGCCGATCGTTTGCAGTCCTCCAGGCGTCGCACTTCCTGGGGTTTGGGGGTCGTTGGTAGGCTTGGCGGGCGGGGGCCAAGGGACGGTTTTCAGGAACAGGACGGTAGCGGCGAGGGCTCGGTAAGTCACCACGTCGGGGCGCAGGGCAACGAAATGCACCAGCATAGTTCATTGCTGTTGCTTCTTGTGCTGGAACAGTCGCAGCCATCACTTGAGGAACGCCCAGCGCCTGCTGGACTTCTTCACGGACGACGTCCACGAGCGTCGCCATATGGGGTTGTTGCGATGATGGCATCAATCGGCGGAGCACCTCTCGCACGATCTCCCGGTTGAGGTCCCGAAGGTTCTCTCCACTTGCAGATGCGCTGGGGTAGTGGCTTGAGTAGTCTGGCTGAAGTGATCACTCGTAGTGGCGCATCCGGGTGTACAACGTCTTCTCGATGGCAGACGCTTCCGCTTCAAATTCCGCCACACTTTATGGCGGATTTCGGACAAGATTTGCAAAAAGCGATTCTTTGACGCCTCGCATTAAAATTTGACTCTCTCACCTTCAGTCATGTTAGGGTCGGCGCGGCGAAAGAGGCGCTTCATCTCTTCAACGTACGCCAGGACAGGCTCATTAGGAAGTTGAAGTCTTGACTGAAGGAGGGCCTGGGCTCTTTCCTTTCGGACGATGCTTGAAAAGGCAGTCGAAAACGCTTCCTTGAAAGTCTCCCAATCCTTCATAGCTGCCTCATGATTTTCGAACCAAACTCGGGCATGTCCTCGAAGAACAAAGTAGACCTGCCTGAGTTTCGCAGCGTCGTTCCAGTCGTTTAATTCTGCCACACGGACGAAAAGGTCCATCCAGTCTCCAGCATCTTCATCCGGTCGTCCATGGAAGCAGGGGCTCACGGGGTTGGACGAAAACAACCGGTGCTGTAGGCTGGGCCATTGTCAGCGTCGATGCCTTCCGAGATCGAATGGGGTCAGGCAGCAGACCGTGTTCGGGTTGTAGGCCTTGAAGTCGGCGGCTGGCTCGGTGACCTGTAGGCTGGTCTTCCAGGGCGACAGGAACACGGCTTCGGTCTTCGCTTGAAGGATCAAAGGCAGCACCTCCACCACTTGTCAGGTAGTGGTTACGAGGTCGACGACACAAATGAAGGATCGATGATTGCACTAAAGAAACTCTTTATTTGGGCTGACTTGCGCCCGTCAAAGAACTAAGCAACTCTGCGGCGGCGATAGAAACAAATGTGCTCGTTGATCGTCGAACAAAGAATGCTCATTACACTTGTCAACGCTCAATTTAAAGGCTGCACAGAACAATCTAGATGACGTCGCAAACTGCTACCAGCACGGACTGGAACATTGTGGAAAGACACCCGAGTGGCCGGAACCTTCGAGACAGATCTCGGTGCATCTTCCGCTACAACGAAACTGATAAAGGTGTGACTCGCGACATCGAGCATTAACAAACAAAGATTACGGAACTGATACGCGGTCCAGAATCAGAGTGATAATCCTGTATGCCGACGGCTGTTAAAAAACAACAAATACAGTTTTGAAGGTTTGGCAGCAATATATAACACCGCCAAGCAGCACCAAACCGCACATTAAACAAAAAAAAAACAAATCTTGCTGACCCCCCACACACACCACGTTCAAGAAACTCAACCTCATTATCTGTTAAAGCGATTGACGGTTCACTAACACATTTTTCACCCAATCGAATGATATGCCTGGCCTCAATGATTTCCCGGTTAATCTGTGCCGGATGGGCATCCAAAATACCTGTCTGTGTTAGAGAAGGATGGCAGCCGTCACATCCCTTACAGTGTACAATCATTGAGGCCAGGCACATCATTAGATTGGGTGAAAAATGTGTTAGTGAACCGTCAGTCGCTTTAACAGATAATGAGGTTGAGTTTCTTTAACGTGGTGTGTGTGTGGGGTCAACATTGTTTTTTTTGTTTTGTTTTTTGTTTAATGTGCGGTTTGGTGCTGCTTGGCGGGGTTATATATACAGTGTTTTTTCAATAAACTTCAGTTGCGAGTTCAGCGCCCGTCCTGTTTGTTCTTCACCTCCGTCCACGTCTGTAGCGCTGTTTTTCCACCATGTCACCATACCAACTCGCCCAGATGTCTCTTCTATTACGTTGAGAAAGACGAGGAGAATCTCGTGCCCGTCGCGGACTCGCAGCTGTTCACCAGCTGAGTTCTCTGCCCCGTCGACCTGTACAGCGCTCCGACGTTAAACCCCCGCCGTAACAATATATATATATATATATATATATATATATATATACATATATATATATATATATATATATATATATATATATATATATATATATATAAACAGGATGTCACACAACTTTCCCGATTATCTATTTTATTCCAACAGTTTCGGACGGTGGACCGTCCTTCTTCAAGGTAGAATTGAGATTTCTAATTCTACCTTGAAGAAGGACAGTCCACCATCCGAAACTGTAGGAATAAAATAGATAATCGGGAAAGTTGTGTGACATCCTGTTTGAATTTAACTCTGGCCCATTAGTAACAAGCAATCCATGTCTCTATATATATATATAGATATATATATATCAAAACCATCGGCCTCACCTCAAAAAATATTTGGCGACATCACTAAAACCTCAACCTCAGCAATTGAGGTTGAGGTCCCCCGAGTGATCCCACCTCACTTTTCAGGTGAAAATTGGCGACCTCACTCAACCTCACCTCAAACTCGAAATGTGAGGTTGAGGTCGGGCGCTCGACATAAAAAAATGAATAAATTTATTAAACCGTAACTTAAAGCAAATATACATTTCTCGATAATCCTGGGATATAAGGCAAGCCAGAACTTGGTCGTATGAAGGCTGTAATTTAATACAATCAATATCCCGGATAAAAGCAGAAAAGCTCCGGAGACTACATGCCCAACTCTGCACTAAAGTGGCAATCCTCTCCCCCTCCTAGCCTACCCTTTTTTGGTCGGTTTCATTCTAAGGCCTATTACTACGCATAGGCCCATAATTCAATACAAAAAGTTTATACTATCCAACCTACGTGAATAAGATTCGTATTAGGAATAGACAAGCCAGTTCTTACTTTATATTGCAAAGACAAATGCTGGTGACCGTAGTGATGATGACGACAACGATGATATGCTGATTTTCTTTAAAAAAAAGTCATAGTTTCCAAGCTTTTTTTTAAATTAACTTTGCATTATCTTGCAACCGAATACCTTAATTTAGGGGAAAATACTAATATATTCAGAAAATTTTGAAGAGGATGGCTGTAAATGTTATGAGGTCCCAAACGCCAATCCCTTCCACCATATATGCGGCTTCCTTTCAAGCGGCGGTGAATATGACTTCAATGTCCTAGGTGTTTGTCGATAAAACTGGGATCTAGCCATATTAAAATAATTGGCGAAATTGCTTCTTCGAACACCACGCTTTCATTAAATGCATAGAGGCGTCGGAACAGCTGGGAAAGAGGGTTAAATGTGAACCACTTTGCTATCGCGAACATCGGCTCGCCTGCCAAATTTCGCCGGAGCAAAATGTCAAACTCCCACCCGCGTCCAAAACAAAAACAAAACGATATAAACACTTTTATGTCCGAACAGAATACTAGATACTATTTCGCCAACAAGTCTGAGACGAGCTTCTTTGTGGTATTTAATTGTTTTCCTTTAAAGACTTAACTAACAAATTGCACTGTGGTGTCTCCGAAGCTGCTTCCCCGCATGCACCGCACGCGCATCCAGAGAAGCCGTTTCCCCGTTAGGATCGTGTAGTTACAGCACATAAACGTAAAATAAAGACAAGAACAACAAAAAGGAGGCGAGCACGCAGCCCGAAGGGACCGCGCTCCCTGCTGTGCACGCGCTCCTTCCTTCGCCGCCTGTCTCTAGGCATCTGGTTTTGCTCATGCGGTGAATGCCGAAATGTCATCAATACACACTAATGGCAGTGGCATATGTGTGTCAGCTCTGCTTTTAGAGACTGCATCGCGCTTTGCAATACTTTTGGTTGGTTGGTTGGTTGGTTCATAGGAAGGGAAAGGCGCAGTATCTGTCACACTTGCTCTGTGGACACCTGAACCGCGCCGTAAGGGAAGGGAGGAAGGTGGGAGTGAAAATACTTGCAAAAAAAGAAAGTGAGAAACACTAAATGACCTTGCCGGTAAGTGGAAAGGAGGGTTGTGCCTCTGGAAAGATGCCAAAGAAAGAGCCAACTGTGAGGGGAGAAGTCTGCTCCCGGTTGGCCAGCGCGCGAACGTAACTGATGACATGCAAGAAGATATTTAAAAAGAAATACCCATACTGACGACAGTACTAACAAATGTCACACACTAAAAACAGAAGAGAACATACATGGCAAAATAATTTAAATTAAATTACTAATTACTTTGCTGCAAATCGTAGGAAAGTAATTAAATTCCATTGCTCATTACTGCTCCTAAAAGTAATGAAATTACATTACAATTACTTCTACTGAGTACTTCAATTACTTTTAACTTGATTCCTAATCATCCATGCAAAAACTAAGTGAGGCTAGAAAATAGAACAACTACTTGTTCTCCAGACGCGAAACACACACATTCTTTCGTCATCCTGCCAAATTCTGTCCCAGAGAGCTATTCCTTCCCTCTTTCCTACAGCACTTGCCATTACAAAAACAAACACAACAGCAAAAAAAAAAAAAGACTACAACAAAAGCAGAAGCATGGTTGAACGATCATGAAATGACCGGCGAACCCAGCGTCTTGCTGGCCCGGCGCTGTCTCCGTCATTTGAAGGCTCCGAAGAAGCTAGGTTATTTATTGCTTCCGCAATCCCAAGAATCGACGTCGGCACCTTCTGCTCACTGCTCAGTAATGCTCAAGCCACGGTGACTCACGCCATGGACCCTTCTGTCAATCTCCCCCAACCCCAATCCTCCTTCGCCCCGTGGTGACGAGTGTAACCAGGCACCATGCCCTAGCCGACGCAACAGGGAGTGCCACTGCACCGCGCTTCCAACTAATTTTACACTCCGGCCTTCTTGAACAATCTCTCCCTTCGCCATTCTCTGAACGTCTTGTATCCTGCTGCTTGGAAAATGGTTGTCATAGAATAACCGCACTAAGTGACTCTGCTACGCCCGAGGTCTGAGACGCACTGTTCTGCTCAATTCTGTCACCTCTTGCCGACCGTAACGCTGGCTTCTGCTTGTCGCACGTCGTTCCTGGTTTCGCGGCACTCAACTTAGTTGTCTTTTGAAGGAGTAGTGGCGCACTTTAGTAAAAGTAATTTCGAAAGGAAAGAATTACTTTTGCTATGAAATTACTACCAAAAAGTAATTCATTAAACTAAAAATTACTACCAAAACGTAATTCATTACACTACAAATTACCGGAAAAAGTATTTAAATTATAATTACTGCCATGTCTTGAAGAGAACTGCGCTTCCCAGAGCATATAGAAGGCTTGAGACATTGTCTTAGTATTGCATTCCTCAGTGCTAGCATATAATAGGTTTCATTCAAGTATATCTCAATTGATTTTAAAAAAATCGCATGTCTAAATATATTACTCCGACATCTGGCCGTTAATTTTCGTCCCATTGATTTATCCATATCGAATAGATGGCAGCACAAAAGCACAAAAGGGACACGCTCAGTTTGCCACACCAATTCGTCCGTCTATACCAAAATGTAGAGCCAAAAACCATCTCAATAGCTTTTAGCTCATAAAAACAAGAACAAGAACATTTTTCTTTTTTTTTCTTCGCCTAATTAAGGGATTTCAAGACAGACCTGATATTATGAATCCCTTACCCTCCTCCGTCCTCCTGCATTGCTTGGGTTCACTAGAATTCAAGAGATGAACAAAAGGGCTTAGCGGAACAAAAGCTTTTTTTTTTCGTTGGGCTTCACTGTATACAAGCCCCAAATAATTTCTTTCTCTTCCTTCTCGCATGTTTTACCGCTATGCTGCTCACTTGAGGAACGCTAGTATACTTCATCCTATGCTGCAATGATTCGACGTTGCAGTTGTTCGGGGTCCCCTTGTGAATCTATGAGAAGGAACAAGAAGCACAAGACTAAAGGGGGGTGTTCTGGAGAATATAAAAATATAAATTTACAGGACCGGAATATAGAAAGATAGCGTACGATTCGAAAGGGAGGACCTCGATAAAATGCTCAGGCGGTCTTGTGCCGGTTTTCCTGGTATGTTCGTGTTTTCCTTTTTTTTATCTCTCAGTGTCACGTTCGCTAACAATCTCGGTGCACTAGATTCTGTTAGGTTCCGTGTAATGTACAGCGGGATCCTTCATGGAATGTAAGGCAGCAGCTGTGACTACAGCGCCTGGAAACGGGCATGCACACGACAAACAGTACTGCTCCGCACCGTCAGCGCAAATACAATTTTCTTCGTTTTTTTGTTTGTTTGTTTGTTTGCGGCATTCGACAAGGGCACCGCGGGTCACCGTGAGTTATGTGCTTTGCGCGCTTCTGGATGATTGAGCCGGTGGCGAGCATCTGTACAAACAAGTCGCAGGGAGTAAAGGGGAGGGGGGGCACAAGGAGTTCGTTCCTTAAAAAAAATAACTATTCCTTCCAAGAAGACTAGGTGGGAGCGTACTCGGGCTGCGGACACTACGGTGGAATACCGAAAGCTGGGAAGGGGCTGCGGCATCCAGTAGTCCGAACGGGGGGTAACCGAAGACCAAGAGTCTCCGCGGGCACACCGCGGCAGTACGCTCGAACTCCGCGTCAGAAGGGGCGTTTTTCGGAGGAAGCCGCGGCAACAGCAAAAAAAAAATGGACCTCACAATTTTGACCTCACACAATTCCTACCTCACTCAACCTGAAACTCACGCGTGAGGCTGAGGTTCAACTTTGTGACCTCACTCAAAACATTACGAGCGGTCGCCGACCTCACCTTACCTCCCCTCACTACGTGAGGTTGAGGTCATTTTGAGGTTGAGGTTGAACTCACGAGGTCGAAACCTCATGAGGTTGCCCACCTCTGTATATATTGATACGAAGATGACGAAGCGGGCAGTGGCGCGGGGCAGAGCGCTCGCGCCAGGCCCGCTGGCCATTAAAGCATATTTCATCATCATGTCATCACGTCGTTCTGTTTCTGTTGTGTCGCCGTGTTACATCGCTTGTCATGCCACCACGTAACATTTGGTGGAGGTGAGGTTCATCCCCATCCTCGCCTTGCACCGTCGAAGCCAACCGCACGCTGGGTCCATCTGCAGAAAGCCCATGGAGATCGTCGCCCAACTCTGCCCCAGCCCGTTTTGCTCAGACCCGACCAGCCGCTGTCCCCAGCCTCGTCCCCAGCCCTACACACGACGACCAAAAAGAGCCCAAAGCCGACCCTACCGACCCTACCGATCCTACTACGAAGCGACCTCACGACCACTCAAGCGAAGACAGCACCCCCGCCCAAGCCGTTCGCCGTATCCATGAGCCTTGGCCTTGGGCAAACGGTGAAGATTGGACTTTATGCTCCGGCGCAAGCATTCTTCCAATCTTCGCATTCATTGTGGTGTCCAGCGTTTCATGTCCCGATCCTGTGTCTGTGTTTATCGTCACGTCATGCATTGGATTTCTAGCCATCGATCGGGACGATCGCTCGGTGGCCCCGGGTAATGCTACGAAGATGACGAAGCGGGCAGTGGCGCGGGGCGGAGTGCTCGCGCCAGGCCCCCTGGTCATTAAAGCATATTTCATCGTCATGTCATCCCGTCGTTTGTTTCTGTTGTGTCGCCGTGTTCTATCGCTTGTCATGCCACCAGGTAACAATATACTGTAACCCACGCTAACCGTGTCAGTTCTGGAGGGGGAAGAAGACGAAGATCGTGCGGAGTGCGCGTGGTTCTGGGCCGCCGCTTTTTTTGCCTGGTCAAGCGCCTGTTCTCTGCCTCCTGTGCCTCAGCACCCCAACCCCATCCTTTGACCCTGTCCTTCTGGACTGCCGTCCGGGTAGCGAAAGATCCCGTGACATTCTGGGGGAGACGCGGGGTAAATGCAGCACAGCCCCTCAACAACCGCTACTCTGAGTCCGCCCCCAAGTCTCAGCCGCCGCCCCTTCGACGAGGAGGCCGAAATACGTGCCAGCCGGCGACTACAAGGGCTTCCTCCTGAATTTGGTCTGTTGCCGTACTCCGGCTCTCCACGACTTACAATGGCCCGGAGTACCACGACCCAATGTCAACAGACGGACTCGTTTCTCGCACAATCTGTGGTATATCTACCGATGGCTCCTCGTACGGCTGCCACGTTCCATGGCGATGCCTCCGAAGATGTAGATGATTGGCTAGAACAGTACGAACGTGTGGCCAGCCACAATGGCTGGAATGCCGAAAACTGTCTTCAGAATTTGTATTTCTGCCTGGACAGTACTGCTCGGCACTGGTTCGAAAACCACGAGGCCTCCCTTACATCCTGGGACACCTGTAAGCAAGAGCTGCGAAGGACGTTCGCCAATCAGTATTGGTGACAGCGAGCAGAAGACCTTCTGCAAACAAGAGTGCAACGACCCGACGAAACAGTGACAAGTTTTGTTCAAGACGTCTTACGACTTAGCTCCCGGGCCGAGCCCCATGCCACCGAGGAAAAAAAAAGGTGCGTGCACTCATGCGGGGCGTCAAGAGTGACATTTTCAGCGGGCTTATTCGAGATCCGCCGACTACAGTGGCACAATTTGTAAATGAGGCGACGAACATCGAGCGAGCCTTGGTTACGCGAGCGGACCATTATCGTCGCCTTGCTGGAGGTTCCAGCGTTTCGAACCTGTCAGCTGCTCTCTTTCTGGTTGATTCCCTCGACATCGCAAACTTGCGCGAGATCATCCGCGAAGTTGTACGAGAGGAGATACGGCAGCTGCTTCCACCTTCTGATGGTACGGCATCCTGCGCCCTCACGGATGCTGTCCTTGAAGAAGTACAACGTGCCTTTTATCAACTGTGCTCCGTTGCTTCTTCACCTATTCAGCCCGCTGAGACGTACGCGTCCGTTGCTAGTCGCCCGCCGCCGCAGCAGCCACCACCGCCGCCTGTTCGCCGTCAGTATACTTGCCTACACAACCCCGTATTCCTGCGTACGACCTTCGTCCGCAGCAGCAATGGATGAGCAAGGCCGACGCGCGGAGGACAACCGACCAGCGCACGCTATGCTTCCACTGCGGAGAAGCAGGCCCCGTCTACTGTCGCTGCCCTTACCGCGAGCTTGGTCTTCGCGGTTTCCAGCGGAATGCTCCCTGCCCGGAGTTGGGCGAGCAACCCCGTGACATCGCGGATTATCTGCGCCGTTCGCCACCACCCGACCGGTCTTCACGTCGCGACCTTCGCTCGCCGGTACGATTCTCCCCTTCGCAGCAATCGACGTGAAAGGCTGTCCCCTCGTCGGGAAACCTAAGCCCGGTGACGTCTGGAGGTGGCGTTGCCGAACCCGTTCCTGTTAAAGAGCATCCACGTTTCTCGCCCCGCTCCCCCACGCGAACCGACGATCAACCCGACGACCTTCCCGACGAACTTCGCGCCGAACTTCCCGCCGAGCTTTCCGACCAGCTTTCTGACGAACTTCACGACAAACTCCCTGACGGAGCTTCTGACGACCGTCGCGGCACAGTGTACAATAACCGTTGGCACCCGTTGGCACCGGTTCAGACTATTCTGTTATGAGTGGGGAGCTATGCCGCCGACTTCGCAATGTAACGACGCATTGGGATGGCCCCGATACCAGGGCCGCTGGAGGCCACCTCATGAAACCAATCGGCAAATGCACTGCTCGTATTGAGATTAATGGTCTCAGGTGCCCGGTTACCTTTGTTGTACTATCGAAATGTTCCAGAGACATTATTCTCGGCATGGATTTTTTGAGTGATTGCAGCGCTGTAATCAACTTTACCGACCGCCGCCTCACGCTTCGTCAACCTCAATATACCTCGGCGAAAACAAAGCCCCAACTTTGCACGGCACGCGTCTTGCCGGAGCACGTGACCTTACCACCCCAGTCTAGCGTATTTCTGCCTGTCACATCCGACCATGTTGCTTCTGGCGAAGTTCTGCAGGAAGGAAGTGCTCAGCTGCTTCTTGAACGGGGTCTTGGCGTTGTTCGAGTTGTCGCGCTGCTGGACACTGGCTGCGTACACGTCCTTGTCACCAACTTTTGTGGCACTCCATAGCGCCTTACGAAAGGCACGGCTCTTGGTACCATCGAGAGCATTATCGCCCCTGTTCAAGTTGTTGCGCTGTCCGAAGGTGCTTTCTCTTCCTTTTCTTCGCAGCAGAACGATGCACCTTTGGGTGTAAGCATTGCACCTAATCTCTCTGTGAGCGAGAGAGCCATATTGATAGCGCTGCTTGCAGAATTCCAAGACTGCTTCTCTACGTTGTCCGGAGTTCACCATACGACCATTTCCAAACACAGAATAATTACCGATGACGCTGCTCACCCTGTTCGTCAGTCGCCTTACCAAGTTTCTTTCAAAGAATGTGAAGTTATTCACAACCAAGTGCAAGAAATGCTGGCCGATGATATAATCCAACCCTCGCACAGCCCAGGGGCAACTCCAGTGGCTCCAGCAAAGAAAAAGGATGGCACTCTTAGATTCTGTGTAGACTATCGCCGCCTCAACAACGTCATCAAGAAGGATGTTTATCCCCTTCCTCGCATTGATGACGCACTTGATCATCTACGACATGCCCGTTACTTTTCATCCATAGATCTGAAAAGTGGTTACTGGCAAATCGAAGTTGATGAGCGCGACCGAGAGAAGACTGCTTTTATCACCTCGGATGGTCTATATGAGTTTAAAGTGATGCCGTTCGGCCTCTGTACCGCCCCAGCAACCTTTCAGCGCGTTACGGACACCGTCTTTGCCGGACTGAAGTGGCAAACTTGTCTAGTCTACCTTGACGATGTTGTAATCTTCTCAACCACGTTCTCCGATCATCTTCTTCGCCTGAAAGCAGCACTACAAGCTACAAGTAGCGCAGACCTCCCTTTGAGGCCAACAAAGTTTAAGTTTGCTTACGATGAACTAAAATTTCTTGGCCACGTTGTAGTAGCGCGGGTGTTTGTCCAGTTCTCGATAAAACAGCCGCCGTCGCGTCCTTTCCTACACCATCGGACAAGAACGCCATACGGAGGTTTCTGGGCCTCTGTACTTACTATAGGCGCTTTGTTCCCAATTTTTCTCATGTCGCTGCACCACTTACTCCTCTCACGAAGGAGAACTTCGCCTTTCAGTGGTCGGATGAACAGCAGCATGCATTCGACCGCCTTAAACAAAGCTTACAGACCTCCCCTGTACTCGGGCACTTTGACCAGGACGCCGAGACCGAAGTTCATACAGATGCCAGCAACAAGAGCCTCGGAGCCGTGCTCATTTAAAAACAGAACGGGACCGAGCGTGTCATCTCTTATGCAAGTCGAACATTATCGAAGGCAGAGACTAACTATCGACTACTGAAAAAGAATGCCTCGCGGTAGTTTGGTCGATTAATAAGTTCAGACCCTACTTGTACGGACGCCTATTTCAGGTAGTTACCGACCATCACTCTCTATGTTGACTCAGCACTCTGAGACCCTTCAGGGCGACTTGCACGGTGAGCCCTTCGATTGCAAGAATTCGATGCTACTATAGTTTATAAGTCAAGTCACAGGCACACAGATGCTGATTGCCTCTCGACAGCCCCTATAGAATCAACATCTGATGGTCAAGACGACGAGTATGAAGACGCTTTTACAGGCACTATAAGCACGGTTGATATGGCAGCGCGGCAGCGACACGACACTGAACTCCGTGAGGTATTCGCCCATCTGGAAGGTCACGAATGCACCATTCCACGTGTCTTCTTGCGCATTCTACCCGCATTACGTCTTCGCAACAATGTGCTGTACAAAAAGAGCTTCGCAGCGAGTTCGAGGTCTTAGCTACTGGTTGTTCCGGCTGACCTACGTAATGAAATTATGGACGCCTGTCATGACGACCCAACTTCCGGGCATTTGGGATACAGCCAAACACTCGCACGAATTCGTTCTATGTATTAATGACCTCAACTTGCTAAGACTGTTCGTCACTATACCAGGACCTGCCGCGAATGTCAAAGACGTAAGACTCCGCCAGTACAACCTGCAGGACATCTTCACCCCATCCCGCCGCCTATGACTCCGTTCCAGCAGGTAGGCATAGACCTGCTCGGACCTTTTCCTACGTCCAACTCGGAACACCGCTGGATTGCTGTTGCCACGGATTACCTCACGCAGTACGCTGAATCGCGAGCTTTGCTTCCGGCAACAGCGGCTGGTGTAGCGAAGTTTTTCGTCGACTCCATCGTCCTCCGTCACGATCCCGAAGTCTTGAGCACAGATCGCGGTGCCGCGTTCGTGTCCCAGCTAATGGCAGAGATCTTGCGTTTAAGCAACACGAACAACCGCAAAACTATCGCATACCACCTCCAAACGAACGGGCTCACTGAGCGCCTTAATAAGTCTATGGCCGACATGATATCTATGTATGTGGATGCCGAGCATCGTACATGGGACGACATTCTTCCCTACGTAACTTTCGCTTATAACACCGCAACTCGGGAAACAACCGGGTTTTCGCCGTTCTGTCTGGTGCATGGCCGAGAGGTGACTACCATGCTTGATGCCATGCTTCCCCATGAGCCGGAGGCCTACTCTTACGACGATGGCCAACTGGTAACCCAGCACGTGGAAGAAGCCCGACAGTTGGCACGACTATATGCATCCAAGTCCGCCAGCGCGTCGATGCACACAGGTACAACCTCCGGCATCGTGAAGTTCATTTTGCACCTGGTGATAAAGTGTGGGTGTGGACTCCCGTTCGCCGTCGGGGTTTCAGCGAGAAGCTCCTAAAACGTTACTTTGGCCCATACGAGGTCGTTCGCCGTATAAGCGACGTGAATTACGAGGTGATTCCGATTGTTCCGAGCACATCTCGTCAGCCCCCTCATTCTGAAGTGGTGCATGTGGTTCGCCTCAAAACTTACTGTGAACGCTAGAACCACGTATTCTGACTCTGCGCTTTGGTCGATTTAACGAATTCAGTTACGCTCGAGCGCGCTTCGGGACGATGCGCCTTTCAGGGGGAGGAGTAGTGTAACCCGCGTTACCGGTGTCAGTTGTGGAGGGGGAAGAAGACGAAGATCGTGCGGAGTGCGCGTGGTTCTGGGCTGCCGCTTTTTTTGCCTGGTCAAGCGCCTGTTCTTTGTCTCCGGTGCCTCAGCGCCCCAACCTCATCCTTTGACCCTGTCCTTCTGGACTGTCTTCCTGGTAGCGATAGACTTCATGATAATATATATATATATATATATAATATATATAATTGTTTCACATCATTGAGGCGTAACTTTGAAGGTGCAAAAGCAGCCGATTGAGCCAAGTATGCACGCGCACAGCAAATCTTCAGCACTCTTTCCGCTGCCGCTCAGGCCAAACCAGCCCATACCTCAAAGCTAGAGGAAAAAAAGAAGAAAGGAAGCAAGTGTGCATACTGCTTTGCCGAGGGCAACTCCAAGCCATCGCTCGTTTGAAACCACGCTCCTGCCTGCCCCTCCTTTCAACCTTTCTCCACTAATAGGGAACAAAATACAGAAGAAAGCGTACGTGCTGTTTAGTGCGGACGACTAGATACTCTCCCTCCTTCAGCTCGAAGCCGCGCTCCGGCGGCCAAGCGCAGTAGAATTAAAAAAAAAAATAAACGTCAACAGAACACGCGGAAGTGACGCACCCTTACAAAAATGCATGTTGGGTGTCTATAGACATTTGGACCAGATGTGTCAAAACACGCTCTTGAAACTCTAGTCGACATCTTTGAAGGTGCCGTGTTGACCACATGTCGAGCTCTTTTGGAATAGTGGCCCATGAGTTTCTTAAGAGCGCTTTTTGAATACGCGCCACTGAAATTCTGTTGATTTCAGGCTGAAATGCTTCAGAAACTCTGCAAGTGACGCTTTTTGATTTTCTGCTACCTTTCCACTCCTGAACAACAGAAAATAGTACACGACCATCGGTTTGCCAGGAGCAGACACGAGGTGATTTTCATTAATGCAAAAGTAGTACAGTACATCTCCTAGCTCCGATAAGTCACCACATTCTATGTTCTGCCGGCCCAATCAAAAATCCAGTCAGATCAGTGCTGATTAATGATAAGCATAGTGAGGCTTAAAAGAACAAAAAAGATCTTCATCTCTTAATCCCCTTATACTTACTCATTAACCTACACTAAACTGACTAAATTGTTGATTGGTTAAGCAGAACATAGAATGTGTGGACTGACCGCAGCAAGGATATGCGCTGTGCTACTTTTGCATTAATGTAAACCACCTCGTGCCTGCTCCTGGCTAACCGTTGATCATACACCATTTTCTGTTGTTCCGCAGCGGAAAGGGAAAAGAGAATAAAAATGCGCGTTAATGAGAAAGAAAAAATAAGGATTGCATCTTTGGTGAACCCATAACATGAGCTGGGTTGTTTAGTTGCTTTATTTCAATTCATGTGCAAGGTATGACGCCAGGCTGTTCTTTGCGTAAAACGCTGATACGTCCGGGAACTCCTCGCATGTGATGTTGAAATAAACAACGGAAATCATAATTAGGTTGCGGTATATACTAACCTAAAAATAAAGAAAAGGCATTTGTGCGCTGCTCCACGTCATAGCTCAAGAAATTTCTTGTCTAAAATGAGTTGTCACTGTCTTTCACTGCTCCACAGCTCGGCAGCACTACCACATCGTTCATTTCTCCCTGATAAACAATATATGCTGCCTCTAAAGATCGAATTGTGAATATAAATAGGAAAGCGCAGGTCACAAGCATTACTACCCAGAAAACTTCAAGCAAAATTACCAACTATAGGCACTGAAATAAGTGGAAACAAAACATACTGCAAAAATGGTGGAGCTGCACAGATTCAGATAACCCACAGTGTGTGACAGAGGCATATTATGATCTCGATAATGTGTCCGTCTCAGCGCGAGTACCGTATGGAAAGATTATAGCACTGTGCCGAACAATCCGTCAAGAACGGTCACCGGTTAAAAGAGAGAAAGAAAATGTCGCCACCCCAACTGGCGTTCCATCGGCCCCAGCGTCCGCGTTAGAGACAAGCCTTGTTCTCTCTCTCTCTCTCCCTCCTTTTTTTCTGACGAGGCTGGCTTGCCTGCTAGAATTATTTACATGCGCGCTTCCCCTTGTAGCACAAATTGTACAAGACTGGCACAAACACCGAAAAGGAAAAAGCAAAACACTCAACAAAGTGCAGACGCTCCGCCCGCGCCGGCCTTTCGCCTAGAATCCAAAACGCCTGCGACTGTTGAACTTCTCAAACACGTCCTCCTTGCGCAGAAGCTGCCGCCCAAGAGCTGAGTCCTCCGAAGACTGAGACTTAAATTCGTACGTTCCCGCTCCAATTTGAACAAAAAAAAAACGATCTTCGTGATAATCACCAGCGAAAAGCCTACATACGGTACTTCGCTCACAGTGCAAGATGCGACCACGGTGGCGGGAAAACAGCAACTGAACTGGCACATCGCCGCACTCAACGTACCCGCGTCTGCGTGCAAAGAAAACGGGGCGCAGAAGAACAGCTTGGGTGAAAAGGGGGAGCCGCCGCCCCTGCTGCGCGACTCCGGCTATGCTGAAGCCAAGGTCATCTCCATGAGAAGGCAGCGGAGACCAAGGACGAGCAACCCCCCCCCCCCCCCCAGCCGACAGGAAGCGACCTTCGACCCCTCCGGACATGCTGGCGCCGTTCGTGGGGCACGGGGGAAGTGGGGTACGGACAGGAGCAAGGCAGCGGCCGAATGCTTCTTTGAAAAGAAGAGTCGCCGATAGAAGACGCATGCAATCTTGTTTTTTTTTCTTTTTTTGTCATACGCGAATGTTCTTGCTATGCGTGTTAACTCTATAGTATCCGTGGGATCAATCCGTGATTATTAGAACCCCTCAATGTTTAAAGTGACTTCATTTTAGCATGGTGTCCACTTTAAGAAAGGAAAGAAAAGAAAAAAATAACAGAAAACTCTCCAAAGACATAGAGCGATGGAGGATTCCAATACAGACTGCACCTCATTTTGCGGCAATAAGCTACGGTCAAAAACACCTAGGCTTAGGCAGAATGTCAGACCCTGAAGCATATAGTGAACTTTGCTACTGGTTTAAAAAAGCTCTGTCCTGCCCTACATAGTAGGTTCAATCTAGTATCTTTTTTGTTAGTATGATGACTCACTGAACTTGTTTTATGATAAATATAAAATATGTCCTACCACTAAAGTTACCTTCTGCGACATACAGAAGCTGATCCATTACAGATTCTGATTGACATTCAACGATGTATTTGGAATATTAGTGGAGCCTTTGCATCATGAAGTTTTTAGGGCATATTTTCACTGTGTTGTTGCGAAGCTTGAGCTAAATGTGCACCGTTAATAGGCACTTTTATATAACATGAACGAGCACGCAACTGCATGCTGTTCTTATATTTGCCTTTGCAGAACGTGGACAATAGTTGATTCAAGTGAGACCAAATATGCATAACGAAATTGTTACATCATATGTTCTTGTCATTGGTGCCTAAATCTACTTAAAAACATGGGTCAGCATGAACAGTATACGCAGATTTTTTGTGAACGTTGAAAACTGACAACACGAAGCATATAGAAAAATAGCACAAAAAGTCTATTGGGTAGAACATATTGAAAATTCTGTTGGCCATGTGAAGATAGCACTCAGCTGGGGTTGAATGTATATCGAAATTCAATACAGTCAAAAGGCGGTCAATAGTCTGACAATAGAGTTTCAAAACACATTTTTGTAAGGGCTGATAAATTTCAGAGCCATTATTGAATGATGATGGACTATCTTGATGCCACGATGCCGAACAAAAGCATATTCTTGTTCCTTCTTTCCACGCACCATTTCCGAATGGAACCGACTGCCAAGCGATATCACCAACCTGGTATCTTCAGAATCTTTCTTGTCTGCTGTTTCGGCTCATGTATCGCAGTAGCGCGTCTAGTACACAGTGTATTTCGATTTCTTTGTTTTTATTCTGTTCACTTAGTCTGTTTGACGTCGGATGATTTGCCTGTACTTTTTTGCTTCCCGTTGGTCTTATTGAATTTTGTTCTCGTACTGTAATCGCCCTGTGTTGCTGTTATTTGGTTGTAATTTTGTAATTTTTTTTCTTTTTTTCTTTGTGCACTCCTGCCTTGACCGCCAAAGGGCAGTCGGCAGTATTTATGAAATAAATAAATAAATGAATGTCGCTCCATTAGATATACGCATCTCCTCGCCCATCGCTATCCAACATGCAATACACTTTCTGACGGCGGCTACAAACTTGTACACACCCGACAGTCATGCATGTTCGTTTCCCTCACCTTTCCTCCGCCTCTTGCCGACTATACGGCAAACAAGCGGATTTCCTTCATGTATTTTTGACCTGTTCCACTTACACATATCCTCCCTCCCCGGAAGTGGCGCTCACTTACTGGGAACAGTTCATGCCGAGCTCATCACTGCAATAGCAGCGACTCACGATCACCAGTGCCACTAACAGGCTCCAGGGGCTGGCATACCACTTGTACGGGAGACTCCATTGCGCAGGACCCTCCCATAGGCCATGAGGGGGCTCTGCCCCCCGCCTACATTTAATGGACAATAAATTTTACCCCACCTTGCAAGCTTGTCTACTTTCGTGATGCGGCTAAGGATCACGTAATTAACAACGCACGTGCCCGTCACACAAACGATGGCCATTTAAAATGCTTCAAAGACGGGATGGGACTATAGTACGCTGTTGCTGTGCCTTCGGTCGGTACTCGTAAGTTGTGTGACAGCGCAATCGGACGGCACGATAGATGCGCCTCTTTTATGCGTTGCTTTTGAAACGTTATGTAAAGTATAGAGGTGGACGACACTGAAGCGGCCCAGCGATCTAGACGTATTTAAAGACATATGAGTCACATTTCCATCGATCCCTGTCAGTTTCTTGTTGTCAGCCGGCTCCTGTTCTTGGAGTCGTGTCTCATACCCCACAGGTAATGCTAGTACAAAATTTGTTACAAGCTTTAAACGTAATCTTCTCTAACATGCTTCCAACAAGTCACTTAATCTTCGAATCAAATTGTCTATGATCGAATTTCCCCAACAACGCAAAACACTTATCACCTCGCATTTTAAATGAATTGTTAGACGACCATTTACAAAGTCTTCCCATTACCATAACGATAGCAACTGATGCCTCTCAATGTCATGAAGAGGCAGGCGTTGGAATATACTGTCCGCTTCTAGACCGGGCTTTTTCTGCTCATCCTCCGGATTTCACCCCAATTTTCCAGGTGGAGTTTCTGGCGGTGGTGCTTGCTCTGCGCAAACTAGAGCCACCATACTCAGCAGTGGCTGTAATTACAGACTGTTCATCTTCGTGCTCGTTGCTTTCTTCGAATATGGAATCGCCAACCTTAAAAATTTTTCCTTCATTGCTCCCTTCGCATTTGAACCTCATACATATGGTACCAGATCACAGCAATGTGACAGTCAATGAGGCTGCTGATAGACTAGCTAAACAGTCTCTCAATGGCCCCGTATTGGCTATCCTCCCGGCAACAGCGTACATAACAGCAGTGCGATTTCGTATGAGATCTTTATTAAACACGCAGACTGGATCTGTTTTAAGATTGAATGACTACCTGCATCTCAAGTATTCCTGGAGTAGGAAACCATGTCAATCACGGCGGATTGAAGTTTCTCTAACTAGGCTGCGCTGCTGTATCCCGCCTATAAATTTCTATATGCACAGGTCCTGTTTGACGCTTACTCCCGTCTGCGCATTCTGTGGGGAACTGGAATGAATGGAACATTTCTCGCAGTTTTGCCGCGGTTTCACCACGATGAGAAGATATTAATTAGGAGAAGCCGTTGCAACAGCTGGGACGTAATTTGAGCAGCCAGATTTTGTCATCGTTCGGTGGCCACCATGCTTGGGTACAGCCACAGGTCTTTTTTAACGCCATTTAAAACATTTTAATAGAATCTAAACGTCTGCCTTGCTAATATGCTTTGAATTTTTTAATCAGTATATACAGATCTCCCAGTGTTCACCACCTGCTTGCGTTACGAATTCTCCTTTTTATTTCGGTTTTTCATAGTTTACTTTCCTTCTCTATTAATACCCTGGCAGTCATTTCATTTTCTTTAACGATGCAATTATACATCTCAAAAACAAACACCTCTGCACCCCAATTCTGGGCCGATCTACCTGTGTGGGTATGTGCCATGAATTTGGAGAACAACAACAAATCAGGCGCTGACGCGTACCTTTTGTCCACGTGCGCCGCCATTTTCTAGGTTAGCAATGCATACCGAGGTCGCCCAGCTCAGTTCGCTATAACCGCTCTTAGCGACATAGCCATAGTTTGGTCCGCCATGTGAGCTGAAGTAAGCGCGGTTATCGAATACCCAGTTGCCATAGTCATGGTCAAGCGCGCCACTTTCAAAAGGGGACAGTGGACTTCATATTACAATTGAAGGCACGTACATTGCTTCAAAAGCATATCATTAACCTACTCAGACACCGCCCTAGCCTACCCTGAAACTACGCTGAAGGTCAGAGAGAATGGTTTGGATACAGTTTGGATAGCAAATCCCGTGAATTTCTTTTTGCGACAGTGCTGGGTTGCGGCGACGCCTTTTCGTGCAAACGAGCTATATATACGCTATTGCGCAAAATGTTCTAGTCGAATACCTTTTTAGTTATGTCGACATGGTTACACATGCGGCGAGATGAAGGCAGCATCCCTTGCTCGCCTCTTCGTTTGACTGGTAGTTTTTCACTTTGTGTGCATAGTTGATGAACGAATGTAGAATCAGCTTTCATGCGTTATTATTGCGGCCCCGCCGGGGTGGCGCAGTGGTAAGATGCCCGACTACTGTGCCGGAGTTCCCGGGTTCGAACCCGACCACGGCGGCTGCGTTTCGATGGAGGCGAAACGAAGTGGCGTCCGTGTGCTGCGCGATGTTAGCGCACGTTAAAGATCCCCAGGTGGTCGAAATTACTCCGAAGCCCTCCACTACGGCTCCCCTTTCTCTCTATCCACTTTCACTCCCACCCTCATCCCTTCCCTTACGGCGCGGTTCAGGTGTCCACAGAGCAAGTGTGACAGATACTGCGCCTTTGCCTTCCTGTGAACCAACCAACCAACCAATTATTATTGCGAAAGCAATACTACGACAACGGAAGCGAGAACTCGAGTGGCCGCAGCTACGCCGTGAAGAGGCTTAGCTGCTGTCTCCTCAAAAAAAAAATCAGCCTGCCATGACATTTGAATTCACGTTACCTCTATGCCATGGGCAGGAGCTGCCAACTCGAGTCGCTCCTGTCACATGGAAGGGTGACATCAGAATCAGCCAGAACCGTTTACATTCTCGTTACCCCTACGACACGCAGGCACGTCCATACGGTTTGGCGGAAGCGTGACTTTACAAGTGGGCTAGTATAGGTTACGCTCTCGCGTCATACGCTTAAAGGATGCGCCTAAGTGTCCCCAATAATGTACCACCTTACACCGATAGGGCGTGATAGGGGAATAATGTAACAGGAATAAGAAGCTTTCGCCGTTGCTATCGCAATTCCACTAGAATTCACCAGAGCGAATTCATTTTTACGTTGTGGATGTGCGTGATGGGCTTCGGACGTAATGATTTACTGAGCACCCATAAATAACAGAAGAAATCGGCGGTTGCGCTTTTAAAGTGCTCTAGAATAGCGCTTTTAAGAGCGTCATGCTCATATTTCTCACGTTTGGCGATTTCACGTCGGTTTGTCCGTGAATGTCATGTGACCACCAAAGGCTTTAGTAAATCCGAAGCAGTGTTCACCATGCTGGGTTCCCACCCTAGACACCCAAGAGGGCCGCCTCCCTTAGCCCACCCTGCGCATCCACTTGAAGAGCGTGCCGCGAAATGAAATTTTGTTCTTTCGTGTGCTCCATTTTATTTTGGGGCACTGGTGCATCCGGAAGGAGTTGTAACTTGTACAACACATCTTTCGAAAGTTTTGGATACGTTGTAGAATACTGCGGCAGGCACGGTGGGGACCTTTATGATAAAGCACTTGTGCTCATGGTCACGGGAACAGACGCTTGCTACTCTTTTTTTTTTTTTGCGTGCGTGTCTTTTTAAGGCTTCTGTTGGGGGACTTTTGTTTCGAGGCAATATTGGCCAAGCCTTTTGCTCTTTCCTTGGTGGGAAAGTATAAAAAGGATTAGGTAGTGTGCAGCGATGCTGTGTGTGATGGACTGTTTTCCTTGTTCACATGCGTTCGGCTTCATTGGTTTGCGATGCAAAGAAAGGCCGAATTTTGTAACGTGGCTGCTCCTGCAAAGGGCAGGACGCACGTCCAAAGGCTAAGTACTGAAGTCCATTCAGATGTCCGACGCTTTATTGCGATGATTAATGGTGAGTTCTTTTGGGCAATGCATTAACTTCATTTGCATAATATTTAGGTTGGTGGGAATACTATAGCCCTGGCATGATGCGTGCAAGCTGATGAGTATATGTAAAAAAAATAAATTCCATTAAATACATTGCGTTTTGGTGTAATACTGCATTTTAACAGATTGCCATCATAATTGTTGTGAAGACACCCGTATGTTCGTTTCCATGTGGGCTCTCTTTCACTTTTATGCCCTGAGAAGTGGTTTGTGGGCACATAGCTGTGCATAATTTTCGTCACGGTAATAATATAATAATTTGTTTTTAAATGACTTTTATCAACATTTATCAAAATTTCTACATATTGGGTGCGACAGAGTAGGGCCACTTTACTCGCAGCTAGATGTCAAGCCTTTGTGATGTTATATTGCAAATTAGCTTGTAAATCAATAAGCACACGAGCAAAGATGTAACAGTAGACGCTTTTTGCGCCTTTTTCACCTTCAAGCTTGGCCGTACTGCTGCTGCAACATTCTGCTTTGTGTTTTTATTAGAACTTGTAGGGCTCGTGGAGCGCCGCGCTTTCGAAGGCCGCGCCACTTCCCAATGCTCCCTGCGCGCGTGCCTGTTTCCCCCTCCCCGCTCGCGCGGGGATAACCGGTCCCGCGCGAGGGGGCTATAAAAGAAGGCACGCGCCGCCGTCGCGGCTCTTCTTGGTCCCTGGCGCTTCCTGGTCCCTGGCTCGTCGCTCCCGCTTCCCTCCCGGCTCTCCACGGAAACGACCCGCAGCCACCCGGACGACAAGATCCCTGTGAGATTAAATATGTTTGTTATACGGCCCACTGTGTGTTTGTCGTGCGCATCCCTCGGGCAGAGGAATCGCCCACAACTGGCACCCAACTGGGGCTGAATTAGCACCCATGTGGACGATTTTTCTGCCAACGTGGCAGCGCACGGCAACACGACGGGCCGGTCCTTTGTATGTTAGGCGCGACGCCATTTTTAGTTTAGGGCTATCGTGTGTACAGATGACACGGAGTGTAGTATAGTAGTGTTTGTACAGTGTTTTAATTTTGTTTTGGGTTATGTGTGTGTTTGTTAGTATCGGGCGGTTTGTGTTTTAATTTTTTTTGTGCATATGTTAGTTTTATGAAGTGTTTAGCCTTGTGACTAGCCTCTTGATGCGGGCTAGGTGGTAGTCGTGCGCGTGTAGACTCCCGGCCGGCCTTAGTTGTTGAGTGCAATGCCTCCGAGAAAAGACGTGCCAGATAGGGCCGCCGCTTCGGACGCCAGTGCGTCCGGAAGTGAGGTAAAGGACGCGGTAGAGTCTGTGCAGGTTACCGATGCGGCCGCCTTGATGAGGCAGATGAACGAGGTGTTGTCGGTGTTCGCCCTTCAGCTCGGTTCGGTGGCTAGCGCCAACCAAGCCACAGCTGCGGCGGCAGTCTCGCGTCCGCGGATAAATGTAGAGGTTCCCTCCTTCTCCGGTTATACGGACGTAAAGTCAGTCCACGAGTTCCTGCAAGAACTCGAGGATTATCAGACGGCACTGGGTTCCCCAGACGACGTGGTGCTAGCGCAGGTAATCCCCGTGGCACTTGTTGAGAGCGCGGCGCGGTGGAGACGCTGCCAGCCGGCCTTCCAGTCGATGGCAGACTTCACAGATCGCTTCCGCGCCGAGTTCTTGCCGCCCGATTACGAACGCCGGATGCTTGAGGAGCTAGCGTTGCGCACACAGCACCCAGAGGAGAGCCTCCTCGAGTATGTACGCGCAATGCAGGAGCTCTACAAGAGGGCAGATCCCACGGCAACCGATCTTGAACAGGTCGCGCGCGTGATGAGGCAATGCCATCCGCGCTTCAAGCCGTATTTGCGGCGACGTGGTTTTGCAAACCTCGAGGCCCTAGCACAGGAAGCGAAGGTAGTACAGGCGGATTTACTCGCTGAATTGCGCTACCAGCCACCCCCCAGGCCAGCCGAATCGCTAGAGCCGCAATGCGCCTGGGCCGGAGGCCATGACTCCGCGCCGCGCGCCAGGGGCGCAGACGTAATGACGGTAGGGCAGGAAAGGCCAGCGGAAGGCTCCGATATTCCTCGCGCTCTTGACCCGTACGCGTTCGAGCAGCGGCGTCGAGCTGGGCTCGCCAGCGACGTACGCACAGGCGCGGAGAGAGGGGAAAGACGTCCCCAACAGCTTCGTGGAACGCGGCATCCCCCGTCCGCGCGGCAGGTGAACGACCGGCTTTGCTGGAATTGCAACCAGCCGGGCCACGTGGCACGAGAGTGTCAAGCAAGGCGTATGCAGGGAAACGCGGACCGCCGGCGGCCATAATTGGTAACACCAGCCTGTCGCCGTCGGCGGGAGAATTTCGTGGTAGCCACGGCGGAAAATGGGAAATGTACTCCCACGCCGCGTCACCGGGCGCTGAGGCTTTTGTCCCCCTCGCCTGTAGAGCGCAAGGAATGTTGTCGCGCTCGAGCCCTTTTATGCTAGTGCGGTTAGTTGGTCAAAGCTACTCGGCACTCGTTGACACGGGCTCAACTCTGTCATTGGTCGGTGATGATGTTTTCGAAGCCTGCCGTAGATGTAACATCCGTGTAAGGCTAGCAGAAACCACTTTGAGCTTAGCAGCAGGGACAACAAAAGCAGAAGGAGCGGTGCGTCTGGTCCTGCGTTTTGACGGCAGGAAGCGGAGGCATCGCTTCGTCTATCTGCCCGGCTTAGCCATACCAGTTATTCTGGGAAGAGATTTTCTCTCGAGCGAAGGCATTGTGCTTGACATGGGGGAGAACGGCTATCGCTACAGCCCCTGAGCCCGGGTCGGACGCTGAGGGGGGGGAAGATGTAGGGCTCGTGGCGCGCCGCGCTTTCGAAGGCCGCGCCACTTCCCAATGCTCCCTGCGCGCGTGCCTGTTTCCCTCTCCCCGCTCGCGCGGGGATAACCGGTCCCGCGCGAGGGGGCTATAAAAGAAGGCACGCGCCGCCGTCGCGGCTCTTCTTGGTCCCTGGCGCTTCCTGGTCCCTGGCTCGTCGCTCCCGCTTCCCTCCCGGCTCTCCACGGAAACGACCCGCAGCCACCCGGACGACAAGATCCCTGTGAGATTAAATATGTTTGTTATACGGCCCACTGTGTGTTTGTCGTGCGCATCCCTCGGGCAGAGGAATCGCCCACAAACTGTACATCACATTTTATTTTGTTGCCTTCTATACTATTTACTGCACCATAGTGCTGCTTGATTGCGTCCGATAGCTGACATTAGACTGCTGTTGCTTCTCCGGCACTCCGTTCTGCATTCGTGTTTTTCGTGGTGTGCAAGCACTACCACGCATTTCTTCACCAGACCAGTGGAGGCAATTTCAACTCTCTACAGCCTGAAGAATGAAGGCGGATGTAAGTAGGGGAATAACCCAGAGTGAAGTTCTGTGGTTCGTTCTTTTTACCTTGTGCACCAGGGGTGCGCCGTCAGAGAAGGTATAGCGTGTTGCAGCGGAGGTTCCTTGCTCCAGAGGCGCACCGTCGGAGACGGTATGTAGTGATGGCTTGAAGACAGGTGGTTGCCAGAAGAATAACTGAATATTTGTATACACAGTATTTAAAACAACAACATTTACAACAGAGTTGCAAGGTGGAACTGGCTAACTGGGAAATATTTTCACCTCGGATTTAGCCGAAGATGCAGAGCATCTAAACCTGGCCCAGAACGTCGGACTGGGCCCTCAGGCTCGGGTATACCCCCTTGAGGTTCAGCCCTTATTTCCACAACATCCAATCACCAAAGACGTCCACCTCATTGGTTCGTTGCGATGTACAACACCCACTTCAACCTTAACGGGACTAAAAACACTCTCTCCACAGATGAAAAAAAAAGAAAAAAAAGGAAAAGCAAAACTCCTAGGTTCACGTCCTTCCTACAGTCCGCGGTGCACCTGTCCATGCATCTGTCTGTGCACCTGGCCGTGCACCTGGCCATTCACCTGGTCGTTGCAACGTTGGAATCAGAGTACCATGCTACCCCCGGCCGACTGCCGCCGTCTCTCATCCCTCGCCTCCCGTGACTTGCCACGTTCGTGACCCCTGACTTAGCGGCGTTACCAAAAAAAAGAAGAAAAGAGCAGTCAGTGGTCCTGCAAGGACCACCTCGGCTGTCGCCACGAGTGCACCGCTTTCGTTGGGTGTTCGCCACATTTCATCCTGCGCTTGCGTGAACGGGCGTCTCACCTGTGACTGCGGGGTCGAGACAGCGCGCGCCAGCTGGTGGTCACAATGCCCTCATGTCTCCCACTTCCTAAACGGCTTTGCGTGCTTCGCCAAGCGCTGGTCTCATAGCCACATACCTTCCCCGACAAGAATCTACATGGGGCCCAATGGCGCCTTTTAGAATTAATTCATTCAACGGACTGATGAAGCCTATCGCGCCTTCAAAGGTTTGCGCTACTGCCCGAATGCGACCACCAGCATACATCCGGACAAATAATAACCAGGTATTGCGGGAGAACAACGGGAACAACAACAACACACACAAAAAAACACCATGCGCACAGGCATAAAAAGAAAACAGATTGCATACACTCAAATACACAAATGTCTTATTGCATGCGTTGCTCGCTTCATGTCCATTTCTCCGCTTCCGCAGACATACACGTCCAGCTTGCGAATCCACCACACATACACACACATACATCACCGGAGTGTTCATTTGCACTCATCTGAGCGCGACAACGTGAGCTCCCGCAGTGGCACCAACATCAGCTGTGTGCATTTGAGCCGCCGTGCTAGTCTGAACCGGCAGCCTTAACGCCTCTAGGCCTCCGCCACAATATAGGGTGAACACTCGGTGGCTTGTGCCCTCCCGGATCGAAAATACCCGGAAAACCCGTAGGTTCTAACACCGAATCCTTCAGGGCGCATGAGAACGAGTCTACCCAGCTCCGCGGTGTGCACGGAATCCAATCAGGTTCCAGCTTGTCTGGTACCGCTACCCTACATTCGATCGACGCGTTAGGACTACCTTCATGCGGATTCGACCACTGTGCGGGAGTTCGGCGCGACTCGTCCGTCGTCCTTCCTTGCCTTGAATGAGGGGTTCTTGTCATCAGGAATACTGCCTAATCTTTCGGGAAGTTCGCTGCTCTGGGAGCCATCGTCCTCGTCTGTTTCACGTGCACCGAAACACGCATTTTCGTGCCCCGTCCGAGGTAGCGTTTGCGGTATCGCGCCGTTCAGTCAGAAAACACCGGACTAGCGCCCTCGATACAGCTGACTTGAAGAGTTGCTCCATCGAAATGGGCAATCATTGGCCCAGATGGAGCAACATCGGTACAGCTAACCCGAACAGCTGCTTTTCTGAATGGACAACCACTGGTCCAGATAGAGTAACGTCCGTACAGCTAACCTGAACAGCTGCTTCATCTAAATGGGCGACCACTGGCCCAGATAGAGTAAATCCGGTAAAGCTAACCTGAACAGCTGCTTCATCTAAATGGGCAATCACTGGCCCAGATGGAGCAACATCGGTACAGCTAACCCGAACAGCTGCTTGATCTAAATGGGCAATCACTGGCCCAGATGGAGCAACATCGGTACAGCTAACCTGAACAGCTGCTTCATCTAAATGGGCAATCACTGGCCCAGATGGAGCAACATCGGCACAGCTAACCTGAACAGCTGCTTCATCTAAATGGGCAATCACTGGCCCAGATAGAGTAACGCCGGTACAGCTAACCTGAACAGCTGCTTCATCTAAATGGGCAACCACTGGCCCAGATAGAGTAACGCGGTACAGCTAACCTGAACAGCTGCTCATCTAAATGGGCAATCACTGGCCCAGATGGAGCAACATCGGTACAGCTAACCTGAACAGCTGCTTATTCTAAATGGGCAATCACTGGCCCAGATGGAGCAACATCGGTACAGCTAACCTGAACAGCCGCTTCATCTAAATGGGCAATCACTGGCCCAGATGAAGCAGCACCGGTACAGCTAACCTGAACAGCTGCTTCATCTAAATAGGCAATCACTGGCCCAGATGGAGCAACATCGGTACAGCTAACCTGAACAGCTGTTTCATCTAAATGGGCAATCACTGGCCCAGATGGAGCAACATCGGTACAGCTAACCTGAACAGCTGCTTCATCTAAATGGGCAATCACTGGCCCAGATGGAGCAACATCGGTACAGCTAACCTGAACAGCTGCTTCATGTAAATGGGCAATCACTGGCCCAGATGGAGCAACATCGGTACAGCTAACCTGGACAGCTGCTTCATCTAAATGGGCAATCACTGGCCCAGGTGGAGCAACATCGGTACAGCTAACCTGAACAGCTGCTTCATCTAAATGGGCAACGACTGGCCCAGATGGAGTAACGTCGGTACAGTTAACCTGAACAGCTGCTTCATCTAAATGGAAAATCAGTGGTCCAGAGGGAGTTTCGTCGCATTCAACTTGGACGCATTCTTCCACCGAGCTATCAATTTCGTAGAAAGATGAGCTTTCTTTTACCCGCTCTTTTTCTTTGCACCTCGCTGACGGGTCGGTGATCACGACCGTGTCCTCGTTCGTAGTCGCATGAATGCCTTCCTGACTGTTGTGACCGGGCAGCTAGTTTCCGCTGCCTGCGTCTAGGAGGGAAGCTTAAACTTCGCAGTATTTGTCCACTGCAGGACTTTTGTCTTCGCCAATTGTCGCTTTCGTGGCGTCCACTTCTAAATAGCTTGCGTCAATCCGACGCCCACCACACCACCGCTGCTTAGTTCGTCTCCACCTTCCGCGCCGCCCTTCTCAAAAGCCCCCGCTAATGGACGGGTGTTCCTGCCTCCTGGGGCGCTGCATAGCACTACGCGAGTTTTGGGCAGTTGCGCATTGTTGTGCCGCAGTAGAACGTCATTTCCCGGCGTCGGTAATCCATGCACGGAGCGTTTCGTCTGTGTTAGCTCGCTGACTCCTGTAAGATGTTTACAATGCGACTGAAGAAAGTGACTGTTTCGATGCGTCGGTCTATATTGTCGGCTCCCTGATGTCGGCGTCCACCTCCACTTTCACCGCACTTTGCGATGAGCTGCCGCAGGACGCTAGTCCTGTGTTGTCACAGCCTTGTTGAGGCTCGCCAGAGACCGGTGAGCCTTTCTTTCCGGAGCGCTGCTCTTCCTGCAGCCTCGCGTTGCTGGTCCACTGTCCTTGCAGCTGCCTCTGCTTCCGATGACTGGAACTTACTTGCTGTCACCTTCCGTCTTCTCCGCTGCCTTTGTCTCTACTTGATCCATAGAGACATCCTGCATGACTGCGCCAGTGAAGTTCTGTGGTTCGTTCTTTTTACCTTGTGCACCAGGCGTGCGCCGTCAGAGACGATATATCTTCTTGCAGCGGAGGTTCCTTGCGCCAGAGGCGCCCCGTCGGAGACGGTATGTAGTGATGACTTGATGACAGGTGGTTTCCCGAAGAATGACTCAATATTTATATATCCACAATATATAAAAAACAAAATTTACAACAGAGTTGCAAGATGGAACTGGCTAACTGGAAAATATTCCTTCCTCGGCATAGCCGAAGATGCAGAGCATCTAAACCTAGCCCAGAACGTCGGACTGGGCCCTCGGGCTAGGTTTTACCCCCTTGAGGTCCAGCCCTAATTTCCACAATGTCCGGTCACCACAGAAGTCCACCTCATTGGTTCGTTGTGACGTACAACACCCACTTCAACCTTAACGGGACTAAAACCCTCTCTCCACGGATAAAAAACGAAAGAAAAGGAAAAGCAAACGTCCTAGGGTCACGTCCTTCCTACATTCCGCGGTGCACCTGTCAGTGCACCTGTCCGTTCACCTGGCCGTTGCAACGTTAGAGTCAGAGTAGCGTTGCTACCCCCGGCCGACTGCCGCCGTCTCTCATCCCTCGCCTCCCGTGACTTGCCACGTTCGCGACCCCTGACTTAGTGGCGTTACCAAAAAAGAAGAAAGAGCGGTCAGCGGTCCTGCGCCCTCGGCTGTCGCCACGAGTGCACCGCTTTTGTTGAGTGTTCGCCACCACATTCCATCGTGCGCTTGCGCGAACGGGCATCTCACCTGCGGCTGCGGGGTCGAGACAGCGCGCGCCAGCTGGAGCTACAGTGCCGTCATATCTCCCACTTCGAGGGCTCACTGTCTGTCATTCGGCTAGTCACGCTCGTCATCCTCAATGGATTTGCATGCTTCGCCAGGCGCTGGTCTCATAGCCACATATCTTCTCCGACGTTGGGGTCGTCGGTCCCTTACACCCAGCATGCCTTTACATAACGTCCACTGATAGACAAGGCCAACTACGACGCAGAGGGAATGATGCTTGGACATTTAGGCTAAGAAATGACCTGGTAAAACCAAGAATTGGCCTAACTTGGCAGTCAGATTTCGTTTCCAGTCAAATTGCTTCATTGGTTAGGGGGTTAATTTTTGGCCGGCTTGGCTGAGAACCGTTCCGGCTTCGTCGTCGTTGGCCTTGCTTTTCGTAGTCTACAAGACTAAATTGAAAACCGGCGCCAAGCGTACGTTACTCTGACCCCATACTTTCTGTCTGGCTAGTACTTTTTTCTTTATTACCAGCAGAACAGTTCTCAAGCCAGCGTGGTGGTGCCAAGAAACTCGTGCCTCATTCAGTCGTCAGCATGGGGCACCATGCAAGTTTCCCTGCCATTGATTGATTGATTGACAAAACTTTATTTCCCATAGTATGGGTCCTGAAGGACACTCGGCTAGGCGCCAGGTGTAGAGGGCAGCTCCCACGTCGGCACAGAGAGCCCGAAGCTCTCCGTCGCCGCACGGGCCTCCTTGCCAGCCCGAAGCTGATCATGTTGTGAAGCACGTTTTGACACTTTGTCCCAATGCTCCTTGTTCTTGGCATAGGCGTCGCTCGATGCACAACCACACAACATATGGTTTAAGTCTGCACGGTCACTGCACCGTTCACACACATGTTGTCCGTCGTAGTCTGGGTCGATGTGCCTAATGCGCCAGGGGTTGGGGTATGAGTTCGTTTGGAGCAAGCGTAACGTGACTGACTGGCTGCGGGTTAATTTCTTATCCGGGGCGGGAAATGCTCGTCTGCCTAGATGAAAGTGCTTAGTGAGCTCGTTGTACGGGAATAATTGACCTCTGTACTCGATATGTGGAGTAGCGGGGAAACCGGAGGGACGCGGTCGATGAGTCCTTGCGCCACCTCGTGTGCGATCTCATTGAGATTCCGCAGACCGCCCCCTAAGCTGCCCATGTGTGCCGGGAACCATACGATGGAGTGATCGGTGATCTGCTTTAGAAGGGAGGGTGCGAGGGCTCTTGTCCATCTATGCCTTCGCAGGCCATGCGTCGAAAGCCCCAAGTCGAGTCTGACCATCCTGCGGATATCGCGCTGGTCCTTGAAGAGGAGACAGCTCGCGCCAAACGGGAGGCTGAAGAGTGGAATAACGATGTGTAACAAAGCTTTCGCTTGCGTAATCGGGCATAGCCTAAGCCACAGTTTATTTGTTAACTCGCTATTTACGTAAAATCTTTTCTCCGTGGCATGCAGAAATGGGGAGGAAAAGCGATAACGGCTATAAATGAAGGCGGAGTTGAGTCCGATCCCCGTAACAGACAGCATGACCGAAGAAGCTGAACCGGGCGGTTCATTGCGAGCATGCGCATATTCTCGCTGATTTTATCCCCGTACCTAGTCATTTGGCGCATATATAGACTCAGCAGTCACTGTTCGCGCGTTCGGGTGAAAATTATGGAGGGTGTACTCCTTTGTATGAACATGTATTTTATCACTGGTCTTTTACCTAACCGCCAACTGAAACAAGCTATACTCCTTCAATATTTATATGGCGTGGGCTGTTTCGTTCTTGGCTAAGTCATGTTCTGGTGCAGTACAATTATTGTGGTTTACATGTATTCATTTCATTAGGCAAGATCACATAAAGGAAAGGGTAATAGCGCAACAAAAAGACACTCACAAACAGGCACAAATAGACACACAGGGCAAGCGCTTTCTTTTTGTTGCGCTATTAACCTTTCCTTTATGTGACCATGCACCAACTGAGCCCAGCAACCAGTTTTAAGTGACTACATTAGGCAAGAATTTGCATCGATACTAAGCTCATCCTGCTGTTGGCAAAATTTCTATATGGTATACGCGTGAATTCGAGTTGGGTGTGAGTGACTTACCGAACCAGTTTCTTTAGGAGGGCTCCAGAGTGACCGACTTCTTCGGCTGCAAGCACGGTCTTATTGGCAGCGCTGGTGACCTCTTCGAATCTTGAGTTCACCACTGTCGCCATCATGTTGTTTTCTTTTTTTTATGATATCTGTCGACACTCACGTGCACGAAGTCTAACTTGTCAACATGGCGTTCGTGTATTGCTTCGGCTACTTTTTGTTTGCGCATACGCGTCTTTTGAAAATTGGGAAAAGATCCCTGCGCAAAAAAAGGATTAACACACTAAAGAGAGAGAGTATAGGTACAACGAACAGGCGCCTATCTAGTATCCCCTAGTCTCTCTCTATCTTCTCTGTGTGTAATGTTTTGCGCCCGGGCCTTTTCCCAATTTTTAAAAGATGTTAAACCAACTAGCCCAGCAACATGCTTTATTGGGCATATATGCGGCTGCATTATACCTTGAGATGTGTATACCATGTAGGTAAATTGCGTCTTGGGTTCCTTGCATCGTTTTCGTGCTTCCTCTGTACCGAAGCCTCTGCCAGCGGTCATCGCCGGTCTTTCTTTTTCTGTAATCTGTGCGTTCCCTATGTTCTTCGTACTTGTCGGAAATACTCGAGTCCGTGCGTTTTTCGGTTGAAGTCTGCTGCTCATTGCCGTCTCGCACGCCTTCGTTAGGTTGGCTGCTGGCGGTCGCTTGCTGTTTGAGTGCGATGATAGGTTGTCCGTGGCCTTGATCACGACTAAGGCACGAGCTACAGCTTGAGCGTGTAGTGTCTCACCCCTCTTCTTTGTCTGTTATCCGAGTGATTATTTTCGTTATATCGGTGCCGTTAGAAGGGATAAGACTAATCGTATAGCCGGCTCTCCCGTTCGACTATATCTACATCCTACCGTTATCCCTTAGAATTGGTTTTCCTCCTAGCTGCATGTTCAGGATGAACGTAGGTCGGCTTGGGCATTGTTATTACTTCTGGACAGCACGATGACCCTCGTGTTTTGGCGTTCTGGTCCCTCCAGTACGCTGCTTTTCGCAATTTTATTGCGAAAGCAATACTATACGCGAGGTCTAACCGCACGTCGCTGTGTGCCGTGTCCATGGTCCTCGAGCCGGGAAGGCGAATAATAATAATAATAATAATAATAATAATAATAATAATAATAATAATAATAATAATAATAATAATAATAATAATATTAATAATAATAATAATAATAATATTAATAATAATAATAATAATAATAATAATAATAAATAATAATAATAATAATAATAATAATAATAATAATAATAATAATAATAATAATAATAATAATGTTTATTGCCACTTTGTAGATGATACAATATGGTTCAGGCCCGTCATAAGCCAACAAGAGGCTTGAGGGACTGGGCCCGGCAGTTACGGCCAAGACTACAAAAAAGGCAGTAGATATAGCAACGCTTCTCGCTACACCCAAGCGAGAGCAAAAAGAAAAAAAAAGGTGGAAAAAACAGGTTAACAGGTTAATAATAATAATAATAATAATAATAATAATAATAATAATAATAATAATAATAATAATAATAATAATAATAATAATAATAATAATAATAATAATAATAATAATAATAATAATAATAATATCTGCAAAGCGGGACGGTTTTGTCATTTTTGAATTGATTTTTCTAGAAGTGTATAAGGTTGTACTTTTGGCTGTGTGTTCCTTAATTACATGTATTTGTATTCACCCTGTAACAGCCTTACGGCTGACAGTATCAATAAATAAATAAATTGTAAGGAAGAAGAGGATACAGCGCCCAAGCTAACGACGATGAAGACACCGATCAGCTGGCGCGCGCACTGAGAGGTCGAACTGTCTTCTTCGGACGAGATTGTGCTTCGCTCTACGATCGCCTTGTGTCATCGGTCGCCGTCTCCAGTCCTTCGAATAACCCCCAATAAACCCATCTTCAATTGGTGAAACGTGCCGAGGTACGACCCTTAAACGATCACCGTGGAGCTCCGCAGCCGTACGATACCTATAGCGACAAACAAGGTAGGCCAACAGCCAGTGGCAGCCCCTTCGCAGTCCATCTCATGCTCCGGTACCATTCGGCAGCGAGATCCCGCAGTTTTCAGCGGGCAGGGTGACCAGGACGTTGAAGATAGGTTGGCCTCCTATGAGCGGGTGAGTCGTCATAACAACTGGGATGACCACATGAAAATCAACAACGTCATCTTCTACCTGGGTGACGTTGCTAACCTCTGGTATCGAAATTATGAGGCCGACATGCCAACTTGGGCCAACTTCAAGGCAAAGTTCACGGACGTTTTCGGGCGTCCCACAGTTCGGAAACTATGTCCTGAAAAAGCCCTGCGCGTACGAGTTCAGCATGAAGGGGAAAGCTTCGCAAGCTACATTAAAGGCGTCGCGGATTTATGCAAGCGTGTCGACCCGTCTATGGATGAGACTGCCAAGATAAAATACATAATGAAGGGCATTGATGTCGATGCATTTCACATGCTTTGGGCAAAGAGCCCAACGGTGGCACCAGTGTACAACCCTTGCCAAAGTTTCCAAATGCTCAAGCAACGACTCTGCACTCGTCGGTCTCCCGCACCTGCTGCGTCCATCTCTGGCCTGGCTGTGAGCAGCGATCTTTTGGCTTACATCAACGACTTCGTTCGAGATGAGGTCTCCCGACAGCTTGGACTTTCGTCTGGTTCATGCCCGTCGTCTACAGCCCAGCTACTTACCCCTGCGATTCGACACACCATAACGAAGGAGGCTGCTGATGCACTTCCCAGTTTTAGCCAGCCAGCGCCTGTCACACCACATGTCGACCCTATTCCCCTGCAGCCCACACCTCTTGCTGCGCCATTAAGTTACAACCCCCATGTGGTTGTGCCGCCTCTACCTGTACCAGTACAAATGCCTCCCACATATGCAGAAGTGACCGCCTGCCCTCCGCCGCCACAGTCTTTTGCGTACGTGCCGACTATGGCGCCACCGACTGTCGCTCCACGGTACCTATCAACGACGCCTACCTACAATCCTTGGCGCACGAATGACAACCGGCCAATCTGCTATGCCTGCGGTATTCCAGGCCACGTCGGCCGCCTGTGCCGTCGTACTCTGCGTTCTGCCCCAGCATGCACTATGGCTGACAGTAATTATCAGTACGACACTTTGCACCCACATTCGGGGACATCTCCAGGGCAGCCGCACAGCTCATCGGGCCACCAGAACATTCCATTGCACCGCTCGCCGTCGTTCTTTGTCGCCAATGCGGCGTCGCAGCGTGACACAAGACTCGGAAAGCTAGCAGCCGCAGTTCCTGGGGCACGAACTGCGCACATTTCGCCTACCACAAGTCCTCGTCTGTCTCCGCCGAACGTTCTCGAAGTTTTTGTCGACAGGTATTCGTGCCCTTGTCTCGTCTATACTGGGGCCTCTCTGTCAGTCATTAGCGAAAGTTTTTGCCGCTCGCTTCATAAAGTCACAACCCCGCCTTCTGGACGTTCTCTTCGCACCGCCAGCGCCGATTCCATTCGTCCGTCTGCTGCTTGCACAGCGCGTGTAGTTATCGCGGACGTCTCATACGTTGTCGAGTTTTTAGGGCTTGCGTCATGCTCGCATGACTTAATTCTTGGCTGGGATTTCCTTTCCCGCCACAATGCTGTTAATGACTGCGCCCGCGCCCACGTCGCCTTCTCTGTGCTCTGTGATGCCGTTCTTGACCTTCCGCCATCTTTTTCTTGCGCCACACTTGTTGTCGCCGACGATACCGACATTCCACCCAACTGTGCTGTGACTGTTCCCGTGTGGGTACCCTTTTCTTTCGATGCGACTGTTCTTTTTGCGCCTTCTCCCATGTTCGCCTCTCGCCGTCACCTCCTTCTTCTCTTTGCTATCATCGATATTAACTGCGGTGCCGCTGACATAGTTGTTGCGAATGCCTCCACCGCTGTGGTCCCGCTACTTCGTGGAGAATGCCTTGGTCATACTGAAGTTGCTGACCTCATCTCGCCGTTTGAGGTTGATGGGTATCTACCACAGAGTGCCCACGTAGCCTCCGTAACAACGATTACTGAGTCTTCCGATATACCAAGTTATGACCTTTTTCAATCATCTGCTGCCAATGACCTCGACCCGACTCACCGTGAACAACTGTTTGCTCTACTCAACCAGTTCCGTTCTTCGTTTGATGCTCAGACGACTTCCTTGGGCCGTGCGACTGAGGTTGTTCGCCACATCGACATCGGCAGCCATGCCCCTCTTCGCCAGCGCCCTTACCGTGTTTCGCCTACGGAGCGCCGTGTTATTGCTGACCAAGTCGACGACATGCTACAATGCGGTGTAATTCAGCCTTCATCTAGTCAGTGGTCGTCTCCTGTGGTACTTGTGAAAAAGAAGGATGGCTCCATACGATTTTGCATTGACTACCGCCGTCTTAACAAAACTACTCGTAAAGACGTATACCCACTACCCCGCATTGCGATGCCATCGATTGTTTACAAGGAGCCGAATTCTTTTCGTCCCTGCACCTGCGTTCTGACAATTGGCAAGTCCCTATGGCTGACTCTGACCGACCCAAGACAGCCTTTGTTACCCCTGATGGACTACATGAGTTCACTGTGATGCCGTTTGGTCTTTGCAACGCTCCTGCTACGTTTGAGCGAATGATGGACAACATCTTACGCGGCCTCAAGTGGAACATTTGCCTTTGTTATTTGGATGACATCGTCGTTTTCTCTCCCGATTTTCCGACGCACCTCGTGCGCTTGCACCAAATCCTGAGCTGTCTCACTGACGCCGGTCTCTAACTTAACCTGAAAAAGGTCGTTTTGGCGCTCACAAGCTGACAATACGCGGTCATGTCGTGTCCAAAAATGGCGTCCTGCCCGATCCGGACAAACTACGTGCGGTCACTGAATTCCCGAAACCGACGTCTGTTAAAGGCCCACTGTCCACCCTCCGGTCGAAAATATTTTCTTCCTCGGTGACTGTGAGACTTCGCCCCTAGAACGCAAGGCCGCAAAATGTTTTTGAAAAGAGTAACTAATAACGCAGTTACAGCCACCGCAATCGCCCGATTCTGTCATGCTTCTCTCCTTCCGTTCCCTCGCAAAGGTTTTTCACTCTCCTGCCCGAGGTCGTCTAGCCTCCGCAAGACAAATTCCCCTTCCTCCTCCGCGCTTGGCGGGAGGTGGGGCGTGGCACTCCGCGAGCGCGAAAACAAAACCAAAAAAAAACGGCCGAGGGAGCGCGCGCCGCTGGATTCAGTCTGGCCGTGGCGAGGGAAAAGCGCGCAGCGAGCGGTAGACGCCCATCCTTCTCCCGTCAGTCAGCGAGACGGACCAATGGATGTCGTTCGCGGTACGTACGTCATTACTGTGGCCCGTCGGGCCAGCGCAGGAAACGGGGAAGCTGGCTTCTCAAAGGAGAGCATGAGAGAGCTTTGAATTGTATTTTCGATGCTTTGCGGCGCGCGTGTCACTGTAGCATTTTGCACAGAATATCTCCAGTACCTGATCGAAACACTGGGCTCCTTTGCTTAAAAGGGCCTTCCCTGGACAGTGGCCCTTTAAAGCGCTGCGCAGCTTCGTCGGCCTATGATCATATTTTCGCCGTTTTGTCCGCAATTTCGCTACCATCATTGCACCGCTTAAAAATTGCTGAATGGTCCCGCCGACTTGTCTACATGGACCCCACTCTGCGACGTTGCTTTCACTACGCTCCGACATCTACTAACTTCACCGCCCATTCTCCGCCATTACGACCCATCCGCTCCTACAGAGGTGCACACTGACGCCAGCGGCATCGGCCTCGGTGCTGTCCTCGCTCAACGCAAGCAAGGCTTTTCCGAATATGTGGTTGCTTACGCTAGCCGAGCGCTAACGAAACCTGAATCTAACTACACCGCCACAGAAAAGGAGTGTCTTGCAATCGTGTGGGCCTTAACGAAGTTTCGCTCTTATATAGCCGCCGCTTCAACGTCATCACCGACCACCATGCCCTCTGCTGGTTGGCTTCCCTGAAAGACCCTTCTGGACGCCTTGGCCGCTGGACTCTTCGCCTTCAAGACTTTGACTTTGAAGTGATATATCGATCGGACGCAAACACTCCGACGCTGACGCCTTGTCGCGTTCGCCGCTGCCTTCTCCTGCACCCTCGCACTCGATATCCGAACCCTCCGTTGCAGCCCTCACCTCCGACGACCTGCCTTTTGAACAACGCCGGGATCCCTGGATATCTTCGGTCCTGGACGTCCTCACCGCGTCCTCAAAGTCTTCATTCCCGCGAGCCCTTCGTCGCCACGCTTCTTATTTTATGATCCGGGATGGTCTGCTGTATCGCAAAAGCTATCGCCCGGATGGTCGCAAATGGCTCTTGGTCATTCCTCGCCATCTTCGCACAGAAATTTGTGCCCATCACCATGTCGACCCGTAAAGAGCACATGCTGGTTTATTGAAGACATACGAGCGTCTCCGCCAGCGGTACTACTGGCGGGGGATGTACAACTTTGTCCGCCGCTATGTTCGATCCTGTACTGCTTGTCAGCAGCGGAAGTCTACTCCGCGCCCCTCCGCCGGCCCATCGCTTGTCCAGCGCGACCCTTTGATCGTGTCGGAATCGACCTCTATGGACCTCTTCCATCTTCGACATCAGGCAACCGCTGGATAATAGTCGCCGTGGATCACCTCACTCGCTACGCGGAGACTGCAGCCATGCCTACGGCTAGTGCTCGTGACGTCGCCTCTTCATCCAGCGTCACTTCGTTCTACGTCACGGGGCTCCTCGTGAACTTCTCAGTGACCGCGGCCGCGTCTTCCTATCTCAAGTGGTCAGCGAGATGTTGGAAGCTTGCCAAAATATACATCGAACCACCACAGCTAACCATCCTCAAAACAACGGCCTCACAGAAAGGTTTAACCGAACGCTTGGTGACATGCTCGCCATGTACGTTTCTTCTGACGCGTCCAATTGGGATCAGGTGCTTCCATACATCACCTATGCCTATAACAGAGCGTCTTAGGCAACGAGTGGATTTTCCCCATTCTTTCTCCTATACGGTCGTGAGCCTTCCTGTCTACTCGACACCATACTTCCTTACCACCCGACAGTTAAAAGTACACTTCTGTTTCTGCTGTTGCCCGTAATGCTGAGCAGTGCCGTCAGCTGGCGCGCTCATTCCCGTCGAACATTCAAGATCTTCGCCGACATGAGAGTGATCACGGAAAGCCCGCTGCTGGCTTTCCTACCAACACCCTCGTTTGGCTGTGTGTTCCGGCTGATTCCAAATTCTCTGCTAAGTATAATGGCCCTTATCGTGTATTAGAGCGTACATCACCAGTTAACTACGTCGTGGAGCCGGCAACGCCTTCTTCAGACCACCGTCGCCGCGGGCGAGAAGTTGTTCACGTCAGTCGACTTAAGCCATACTACGACCCCCTTGTCATACCCTCGCCCTAAGTCGCCAGGATGGCTTCCTCTTTCCGCCGGGGCAATTTTAAGGAAGACGATGATTCAGCGCCGAAGCTAACGACGATGAAGTCGCCGATCAGCTGGCGCGCGCACTGAGAGCTAGCTCGAACTGTCTTCTTCCGGCAAGATTGTACTTCGCTCTACGATCGTCTTGTGTCATCGGTCGCCGTCTCCAGTCCTTCGAATAACCCCCAATAAACCCTCTTCAAAATAAATAGTAATAATATTAAGAAGAAGAATGCTCGGTCACCCGCAGCTAATGCTTTCGTTCCATATTCGGTTCAGCGTTGAACCCTTCTTTTTTTTGTTCTTCGTTCCGAGCGACCTTTCGGTGATCCGCACCGTTTTATAGAAAGCATACAGGGCGTGTTTGATGCCCACCCGGTCAGACAAGCAATGTTAAACAGGCAGAACCATGTAGCGTCACCTTATTAGACATAGCCAATCGTCCCTTATGATACAATTGTTGCTGTGCTTTTCATAGCGATGGTTTGGCTCGGTCAATGGGGTTTAACGTTTCAAATCGACTCTGGCTACTATGAGCGCCGTAGTGAAAGGCTCCATATAATTTTGATCAGCTGTGGTGCTTTAAAATGCATGTAGAGTACAGCATTTAAAGTCTAGCATTTATTCACTCTCGTTTCCCTGCTGAAGCCTGGCAGCAGGGCCTCACGTCTAAATTTTTAAAAAGCTGACTTCAGGTTCAGTGCGATCGCAATGTGTGCTGCGTATGTGGGGACATATATGACCATTTCTTAGCTGACGAGTATATAGTGCGTCTTGTTCGGATACCTGGGGCATAAAGCAAAATAGAATGTCACTGTCCTCGAACTGTTTTCATAAGTTGATGAGTGGGATTCACTGGTATAATTTTGCAACAGGGTGTAATTTTTTTTCAGTCAAATCAGTAAGATGGACCGCAAGTCGTCTTAGTTTAGTTTACTTCCAAATTTAGGGATCTCCAGAAAAAATGGTTCCTACTTTTTACAAGTTGTTAACATGTTTCGTGACCTTTGCAACTTGTGCCGGCCCAAGATGTCTCATGCGGAATTCTCCTGAAGCCATGTTTTACAAAGTGTTTAAGTGTTGAAGAGGTCATGACATGCAGCTAATATTTGAACATCAACTGTTGATTGCATTTCACTGCGCACACTTTGAATTTTAAACCCTCTAAATTTGAGCTCATTCGGTACAGTAGATGGATTTAAAATGAATTTTTATTATTAATATCGAAAATAACTTCCCGGTCTTGCAACCATTGGCCGCTGACGTCACAACAAGATATCATCCCCATGTTACCGCCACACCTGTTCTTCCACTTGCCGCATCAACATAGACTACTTCCTTCGCTCCTATGTTCTTGAACCGTCGCTCTAGAGCTTTGGCTCTTTTGGCCCTTCTTTCGGCATTACATTCTGGATGCATATTTCTAGGGAAGGGGGGGGGGGGGGGGGGGGGACTACCAAGGCGATCCTGCTTTCCCTACTAATTATGACTTTTTTTTAACTCCTCTGTCTGGGTTGAGGCCTACTTTTGCAAGGATTACCCTGCCCGTCTCGGTCGTGCTTAGTCTCTCTAACTGGGAGACTCGCACTGCCTCCGCCAATTCTGCCCACGTATTATGCACCCCGAGTTCGAGCAGTCGTTCCCTCGAGGTACCCATGGGCAGTCCTAGCGCCTTCTTAACGCATCTTCGCAATCTCCAGGGATAGGACAAAATATTACAAGTAGAGTAGCTTGGGATACCTTGCTGTGAAGCGCGGACCTTGCGTTTAGCACCGCACCGTCCATCTGGCGGAAGAGGCCGCAACAAGCAAAGGGCTACCTGCCAGCCTCTAATCCGCGGGCGCACGACTTGCCGTCTTCCCCCGCACGCGTGCCGGGGACGGGGAAGAGGACGCCCATTTCCGATGGAAATAAAAGTTGTGCAACCAACCAACCAACATCCCCATGTTGTCTGCTATTCGCGTGGTCGGCTGCCTTCTTGCATGCACGCTGTGGTCGGTGGTCACTGAGAGCTTGTTTTTCTTTACCAAAAATATTTTATTCGCATATTCTTTTCTTTAACAAGCCATCACTACAATCTGCAATCTTAGTGATCCTCGAACTCGTTTTGGGCTTCGTCGAGAGAGTGTCGAGGAGGCTGAAATCGATGGGCTCATGCTGCATTACTTAAGCATACAATCAGAAGCAACCATTCTTACATTATCAGAGTTAGCTTGTTTAGCAACAAGCGCTCCCGCATATAAAAAGGTACGTGTCAAAAGTTTCCTTCCGCCGTGTGCGCAGCGAAAGGGGGATGGGTAAGGTTGTGTTGTTGATTCTGAAGTATTGCCCGACGCTCTTTCGGTCCAAAACGTAAGAGGAAATTCCAAGCAAGCATACGTTGCGTTGACACGACAGCATTACTTGCAATATTAAGGAGCAGACAAAACTTTTAAGCGAAGCGGTACGTCTTCACTTGCTGTTATGTGTACGTGTTAGCCAAACAATTATTTTTGGCTGGCAAAATATTTGCAAAACTATGTTCAGTCTGGCCACGGCCAGCGCACGAAAGCATGCGCCACTGCCGCCGCTTCAGTCCCGTCATCGCAAAACCCAACGCGATTTGAATGCGCTTCACTGCCAGCACGAACAAAAGCCTCCTATCCGCCGCCGTCTCTCCTCCGCCCGCAGCCGCGCGCGCGAAGCGTTTTTCTAGGATTGTACAGCAAATGACTCTTTAGTTCTTCAATGTAAACGTACACCATTTAGTACTAAGCTTTTGAGCCCTAAACTCCCGCAGTAATGCACCGATTGCCTGATTACGACTGCGCCCGCAGCGTGTTTCTTTACATATAGCTTTTGCAATGACTGAATGTATGCTGCCCGTTCGCCCGGCATAAAACGCAAGCCAAGCTAGCAGTATTAAAACTGTCTGCCTCCCTCTTTTCGCACTGAATGCACCTCTATTTGTTCACAAACTACAACAGACTACAACAAACTACAAACTACAGAAATTTCTGCGATAACGTCAAAATTTTGTTTACTTAAAACAAGCGTACTACAGACGACTGAAGCTATGGAAAAACTGCAAGAGTACAACAGAACTGGAGGAACGTGTGACCTTAGGACAGAACAATAAAATATTTTGTATTTTTGACACGGGTTCTCTAAGTCTCTTCTACTGGGGTTTCACTTCATCGGGTACATATGCAAAACAGAAAGCAAATTTGCAGCACGAAACCTAATGACGCCCGAGAAGAAACATTTGCGCTCCGTTCCATAACATTCCGCATAGCATGGAAAAAGCCAACGCAATGCAGTGCCATAGATCAGTTGAACTAGCTTGAACCAGCTCCAACTCTCGGTCGAAGTTTGTGACGTCACGGAGTTGGCGCCAGAAGGGTTTTGGACGTAAATTCGGCGCAGAAGCAGTGCGCCATGAAGGAGTGGCGTAAATGAAAAATGGAGCGCCAAAAAGGGCCCTCACGAGGTGAAGATATCATTAAGCTCTGGAGGGGTGAAATTTATCGCCAGCTACTTTGAGATCATGCAGTCTGATATTTTGGCGCGCCATCGTGTAGTTCGATTTCTGGCGGCTTGGCTTGCGTGCGTTCAGACTTTTGCGTCAGCAGCCACCCCGGCGCGGATAATCGGGCGTCCAACCTTTAGGAGCGCAGTCAGGACGCAGCTGGGGGCGCCCTGACTTAGGGACTCATTCTGGGGCGATTAGCGACAGCGTGCGGGGCGGATATTGAATCGGAGGATTATACGGCCTGTTATAAGCGCATTTGCAGTGACGCGGGGCTGCGGTGTGCGTCACGTGCGCAGCCTGCACGTCACGGCTTCATCACGGACGCCGTCGAGCGAGGAACGGGCGAAAAATACCGCGTACGCCTGCTTGTTCGTTGCGCGCTGCACGCATGAACGGCTGCCTAATGGTTTGGGCTCCGGGTGCAAGATTCGGCTGTTTTGAGCCGCGTCCCATCTGTTTGTTTTGTTATATCTACTTAAAGCAACAAAGGAATGATTGAACTGATGTATGCGCTGTTATAAGGGAATAAATTTGAATAAAACAGGTAGTAAGGTTTGTACAAAACGAATGTCAATTGTGAGCGCGAAGAAAATTGGGTTGGACCATCAACATGATAAAGCAGCAATAAGAACGAATAGAAATATGGAAGGTATGCAAGCGCTAAAGTTCCATTAGTGAAGATGTCAAGAATAGAAATGAGCTTAAAAACGTCGACACTACACAAGGGCATATATTTCTGGGAAAATAGCTCAGAAGGAAACATATTTTATTCCGGGGCAGAGCAAACTTGTCATGTGTTGTAATTAATGTGCAGACTATTGAAATCCTCAGCTTCCTTAGCACTGGCGGGAAACATGCGTAAACTCACTTTCTACGTGTGTGAGATATCGAAGAAAACTCTGCCAATGAAAGGCGTAAAGGAACAATTATTCTATGGCGTTTTGGTGGGCTTTGACGTAGGTGATGGAGGAGGGCTTCAGAAAGGTTTCGCTCGCTTACTGCTTTACTCCTCCTATCCGCAGTTTCTTAATTTCCACCCCGCAAATTGGTCTTCCGCCGCAAATGGAGTGTCGCCACCCGAATGCTCTATAAGAGTGCTTAATCATTTTGTACAGCCCGTAAAACAAGACCGGGCAAGAAACAGAGCGCTGACAGTGGACAGACATTTTCGCCAGGAACAACTTGTGCTTATAAAGGCATCAAACACAGCCTCGCGTAGGCCGAGCCACACGTGATTCCGTGAAGAAATTTCAGTGTGTAACGGCACCGAATTGTTTTTCGACGCAGGAGGTGTGCGACGGTGCGACGGTGTGTGAGTGACGAAGGCCGGCAAAAAAAAAATTATGAGGGACTTAAGCGACTAAAGTAGTGAAAGGCGAAAGCCTGAGTGCCGCATCCGATACGCAACTGGCAATAATTAATTAATTAGCCGTTCAATAGCTAATTAATGAAGTACTTATTAGTCGTCAACTGGTGAATAATTAATTATTTCATTATTAGTAATTCATAATTGATTAACATATGGCCATATAAGGCACGTATTTGCACAGACTGTGGTGGTGCTCTAGGATTGGTCGAGAACTCTATGACATCATCCTGCCTCTGCCAATCAGAATGCCGCCAAAGTGGGACACATTTTGTCCACGACAGCATGAGCTATTAAGGGCTTTCGCATTAAAATTTACCGTGCACATACGTTGGCCCAGCATCGACATAGAGCATAGCTGACTTTGGCCTAGACTCGGTCAAGATCGGGCCGGCCTTTTGTTTTGGTGATTGGCCTTAGATCAGGCAACCGTAGGCGCCATGCTGGCCCTTTGTATGCCTGACGTCGACAAGTAGCCTGTTCGACCTAGGCCCAAGTATTTTTACCACGAACAAAGCTCGCAGGCCGACCTGCAGGCAATGTCCGCCTCTAGCAATGCAAACGTTTGTTTTTACGCGCGCGCGCGTGTGTGTGTGTGTGTGTGTGTGTGTGTGTGCGTGCGTGCGTGCGTGCGTGCGTGTGCGTGTGTGTGTGTGTGTGTGTGTGTGTGTGTGTGTGTGTGTGTGTGTGTGTGTGTGTGTGTGTGTGTGTGTGTGTGTGTGTGTGTGTGTGTGTGTGTGTGTGTGTGTGTGTGTGTGTGTGTGTGTGTGTGTGTGTGTGTGTGTGTGTGTGTGTGTGTGTGTGTGTGTGTGTGTGTTTGTGTGTGTGTGTCTTGCCCGGTATTTCGACTGGCCCGAGTCTGCGCAGTGATCTATGGGCTGCTTTCTTTACCTCTGATAATTCAGGATTTCCCACTATCTGTCCCTCCTTAAAAGATTTCGAAATAAAATTTCACCGCCCGAGCAACGAGAGAAAGAATAACATTTCTTGACGCTTTGATTTATAGAAAAAGTGGCGAATCGGCAACACCATATGTCACAATGTCATTAACGTATGAAATACGACAAAAGTAACTTAAGCTTGACTCCTAATTTCGCAGAAAGAACCTACACAAACTCCGATTTTTTGGTCAATAGTAATTTTAGATATAAACTCGCTGCCGGAAGAGATTTGCACCTACGATGCACTAATGCAGTGTAAACACAACAAAAACGCAAGAAGACAAGCAACTTTCCAAGAACGACATTAGAGAGCTGCAGCGAGTCACCGAAAGTGATGTCGCTGTTTCCAGCGCCACGGAACACGACGGGACCGGCGAAATACACAGGACAGCCGTTTCTAACTGCTAACGTTTCTTTGCCATTCAGGCAAAAGAAGGTCCAGAAAAAAAAAAGCGCGTCCAAAAGAGCTGGGACGCGCAGTAGAAACGTTGAACACAAAAGACCAAGGTGGGGTGATCTTATCTGCTGCGACCCTGCCACACGTTTTTTCTTTTCTTCTTTTTTTTCCCCTCCTTCAGAGTGGCTTGCATGAGTAGTCGGCGTATGAGAAGTGTTTCTTGACAGTGTTTCGTGACTGCATAGTTAGCAAAATTTTACATAAAAATTTCATAAAAAGGTAAATTACAATTCGCAACGAAACCAACAGAAAATAAACAAACAGCAGTGAATTTGTGCTGATAAGAGCTCCAATCAAATAAACCGCTGTTCAATATCCGATGCAATCTTTGTCATGTGTTTGCAGAAACAATCAGGATTTTCTTATTTCGTTTACAGTTTTTGCTTTGTTGTGAATTAGTAGAATTATTATATCGTGCATTAATATGTGCGGCACGTAATTACAATGCATTGTTTTTTTCTATAATTTCTATAACATTAGGTTTTAGTTTATCTAGGTTCTTAAGATAGTTTTCTTCAGATGGGTTTTAATATTGTTGGTAAAGTAATAGCCTGTGAGAACTGAGCACAATTTCACGAAAGAGTTGTTTCATTTCCAGTATCCAAAGAGGGCGTTCGCATTTCGTGTTAAGCTTTTGAAGTCCTGTACCGGAGTAAGGTTCTTTAATTATATTTATTTGATTTTAACATCCGTTCTGACGTCAGAATAAGTTTAATGCATCGTAAGGTTAAATGAAATCCAATTCCGTGTAGTCATGGTATGTCCTTGGATCTCTAGCTGGCAGGTTAAAATTATGACAGCACTGCTTTTTGTACACCTGATTCTGCTTAGCCATTTCTGTGGAGGGAAAGAGGCCTTCTCGCTTCGAGATGCCTGCTTTCAGATAGCGTCCTGTCCCTTTCTCTGCCTTGTGCCAAACACACGCATGCACCATGTGTCTGTTGGTGAACAAACTAAAAACGAAGCAACAAAGCTCGTACTAGGCCGGGAAGATGTTCCATTCGGCGGGCTCCAGTGTTCTAGAAGGCTGTAGCCGGAACGTTGTTAGCCAGGGCGCACCTCAGCCTGCGCACACGAGAGCTTTGCGTGGCGGCGCATCGTTTGAAGACTGACTCGGCGCTGCTGGGAGGCGACAGATAAAGCACGAAGCAAGCAAGTGTGCGTCGGGCTTTGCCCCCTGTGGCAATGTGCCGACGACAGACTATACTCCCTTCACTGCAAGGACAGCTGTCAGTAGGAAAGCTGTTTGAAAAGAAAAAAAAAACTCTTCTGCGGGGGCTGGCACACCACGCACACTGATTCATGGCCGGGCTCAAGCAGCGGCTGTGGCTGATTTTATCAGATCTCCCTGAGGCGCCGGGTGGAGACATGGGTGCATGTGGCAGCAGTGCTCTAAGAAGAGTACACACGCGTCCACCACCGTTCGTTTCTTTCCCGCTCTCTCTGTCCAATAGGTCTTCCTTCAGTTCAGCCCCCCCCTTCCCCCCCCCCCCTCTCCCACACGCATAAAAAAAAGCAGCGAACGGCAGGAACGGCTGAGGAAGCCCTTCAGTTTATGTTGCTGTGTGCTTTCGATCAGACCACTCAAGTTGTTGGTGCTTATGTTGAAAACAACACTTTGGTGCGCTGTTGAAAATTATATATGCTCAAGGACATCTGTATACAATGTGCGCGAATAAGTTCCCATTGTGGCAGTGCCCTCGGATATTTCCGATAAATGTGCGGTCCAAGTGAACAGTTTGTTCATGCAGGTTCGAGCTGAGTTTCATTCTTTTGCGGCTCTTGCCTTCTCAGTGCGGGTAATCCGGTTTTCGGCATTTGCATGTGCGGGTAGCCGGGTACGTATTGTCCGGAATTAAGAAGATCAGCTACGAGATGTGGGCTTAGACGAACTGATACAGAGTGCCGATTCCGGCAAGTTGGCGCGTATGCGTTGCTTTTCTGTCCCCGTTCTAAGTGCTGCTTTTGTTATAAGTGAATCTAGATTTAAGCACACAATCCAGGAAGCATAATCAAACCTTATGCATGAAATGCTGGCCCGTTCACTTTGCACGTCGTACTGCTCTAGCTAGACGCTGTCTCGTTCTGTTCTCGTATAACTTTAATAGAAATAAAAAAAAAAAAAGTTTAGACACTACTGAGGCGGCGGTCGCGAAAATCAGAAGCACAACAAAGTTACGTGCTTCACATTGCTTTTTCTGTTTGTGCCTGGAGGAAGTCGGGATGCGATCGGGGCACATCATCGGTGGCACCTGCGGCGCCGTGTCCAAACAGCATTTTTACGCGACATCTCCCAAATGACACGACACGTACATGTCGATCTTAAACTGTCGCGCACGGCCGCAGACTTGCATGTTATAAGCCCCCCATCCCACCCCCATCGGCGAAGCGAATGGGAATCAAGAGCCACTGACCCTTCAAAATTTATGCTTCAGTGTGATAGCGTTTTCCTGTTACTTGAATTACATTGTTCTGTTGCCAATATGCCGTATATGCCTCATGCTTTCTCCGTCTGCGACTGGCTAGGAGTTCGTATCTCCTCCTGCGGTGTAGAGTATTTCGTCTATCTCCTTCAAACATATCGAGTATGAACTGGTGGAGAGGTTTGCCCAGTAAACTGTGCCCGCTGCTATTTTCCTTCCTCCTCGAAGTTTCGCCTTTGATTTACACGCCTAGGGCACTGTCCGAGTTGTTCTTCGCACCTTTCACATCTCCTGGTTTCCTCGTGAAGTGCATATCTCATTCTCAGCAGCTGTCGGAACAAGTACAAGATGACTCTTTCCAGTGATTCGCTACAGGATGAACGCAGCCATGCAATTTATTTAAGTCCATTATTAGCTCCGAGAAATTCGGATTGCTAAATGATCAACTCAAGTTGACACCGCTGAGAACAGCCGCAGAGAAAGATAGTTGGCTCCTACTTCGACTCACTATAACGTTGACATAGATCGAAAATAACGAAAGAGCTAGAAACTGCTGAATATGAGGTTGAGGGTGAGGGAGGGCAAACGAAATGAGGATGAGGGTGAGTGGGGACCAGCAATATTTTTAAATGATGGTGAGGGCGAGGGAGGGCCAGGAAAATTTTTAAAGTGAGGATGAAGGTGAGAGAGCACCGTCGATTGGAAAGTGAGGGCGAGGGAGGAAAGGCAAAAATGAGGGCATTTTTTCACCTCTGCTCATCAGTGAACGCCGCGTTAAAGGCCGGTACACATGCGAAATTTTTTTCCACGATTTTCGCGCGTCGAAAACTGCCGCGCAGACGCTTCGCCCAGCTCGAGATACATGGGGTTAAATTGTACCCACCGGCTTTTCAATGGGTACAAGCTTTCCCCCGGCCTGGTGCTCGGCTCTTTGGGGCGAAATACCCCGCCGGGGTGGCGCAGTGGTTACGGCGCTCGACTACTGTTCCCAAGGACGAGGGATCGAATCCCGGCCTCGGCGGCAGCTTTTCGATGGAGGCGAAAAGCAAGGCACCCGTGTGCTGTGCGATGTCAGTGCACGTTAAAGAACCCCAGGTGGTCGAAATTTCCGGAGTCCTCCACTACGGCGTCTCTCATAGCCTGAGTTGCTTTGGGACGTTAAACCCCACAAACCAACCAACCTTTGGGGCGAAATGCTTGGGAAAGGGGTCATACGTCTCTTTACATAATATCTTGATCATCATCAATCTGAACTTATCTTGAACCACCATTGCAGGCTGACGTGTTCGAAACTGATTGTGCCCCGGAGGGCGCAGCGGGGATAAAGGAGCTTCTTCCAAGCTCACCCCCTGAGGAAGCTGGGCGCCAGGCCGGGGGTCTGCTTGTACCCATTTTTACCGGTGGGTGTCCGGCGGTGGGTTTCGAACCAACCACCTCCCGCAGCCGAGACGGACGCCCCAACCACTCGGCGGCGGCGCGCACTCGAAGCCCGGCGTCGGAAAAAAACGCGCGCCGCCGCCGATCTGCCAGATATTTGACGCGTGAGCTGTGCGGCGTCCTCTCGAACCGGAAGCTAATGCGGGCGTGAGCCAATAGGAGCGCGGAAAGCTGGCATTTCCGGCTTGAGCGGCCGCTGTCAACATGGCCGCCATGACCGACGAGGTGTGCGGCAGATTTGGCCGCATAATTGTGATTATCGTAAAAATAAACCCCTAATCGAGCACGGCATGTTGCTCTTTTGTGAGTATAAGACCTACTCTCGGATCGTAATGTATTTCTTTTCTCCCTGAAGCGAAATTTCAAAAAAAAAAAAAAAAGAACTGTGCCGCTGGTATCCTAGTGGGCTTTCCAAGGTATCTTCGTTCATTCGATGGCGTCAAATCCTTGTGCGACCTATGTACGCTTTCTACATTTAGCACTAGTAGCGTTGGAATGAGCCCTTTCGCGATTTTAACACAGGGGACGGCGTCGCTTCTCTCACGTACCTCGTTGATGCATTTGCTTTCGCATCCAGGGGTCAGCGGCGGCGCTCGCGCGGCTTCGTCGTTCCATGTATCTCGAGCTGGGCGTCGCGTAGGCGCGGAAGTTTACGACGCGCGAAACTTGTGGAAAAAAACGCCGCACTGATCCACTCAAGGAAGCGGGATCGAATCCCGGCCATGGCGGCCGCCTTTTCAGGGGAAGCGAAATGCAAGGCGGCCGTGTGTTCAGCAATGACAGCGCACGTTAAGAACCCCAGGTGGTCGGAATTTCCACAGCGTTCCACTGCGACGTTTCTGATATAGCCCGAGTCGCTTTGGGACGTTAAACCCGTAAACCAAACCAAACCAAGCAAACGTTGAACGTATGTATGTGTGGTAGTCTCGACGGAAGTCTACCAGCGTGAGTTCACGAGCTCAGTGTGAAATTTTTAACATTTATTACTCGCAATTAGAGATGGATGACTCGGAAGAAAACTAAAAACTTTGGGAAAAAAATCTTTCTTCGCCTTTTTGCGTGGCATTAAAAGAGGAGGAAAAGGCCCTTAAAGTATATATGATGCCCTGAAAAAAAACCTGAAAATTTGTGCTAAACGGTAACATTGACAGACGGCTACTTCTTAATAGGAAAGAACGCTTCGAGAATTCTAGGAGAATATTTTTATTTGCTGTTATTCGCTTTTGGATCCACAATTTAGGCTTCGTGATAAATGCCTAATCTATATGGAAACACTTAAGTGTGTCGAAATGCTGAAGTGTTGAAGTTCAGCTGAGTTAACTCTTCAGCTGAATGTTGAAGTGCGAAATTATGAAATGCGGTCTTGTGTCGCTTATTTGTATTTCGAATAAAGTACAGAGAGAAGCTAGTCTCATTGGAGAGAATGTTTGTCTCGGGTGCCGATATCGGTGCATCAGCGGCGACGCCACCCGCCGATGCACCACTGATAGCGCCTTTGAAATCATTCAAGGTAGACGCTTGATCATGTTGGTTAGACATTATCGGTGCAGCGCATACGACGAGGACGAGAGGAGACACAGAAATCATTGTTTGCTGTTGTCAATAACCGCCAGCATGCAGCCTTATCACTGTGATCGTAGCGCACTGGCCGAACATTTGGTCACGTGTTTGATTTTGATATTTTGTTTTATTTATTTAACAGTACTGCTAGCCTCAGAGTAAGGTTTTAAGCAGCAGTGAGAAAAGTGAAGTGCAGCTCAAGTAACACACCCGAAAACCAAACCAAGCCACAATAAGCCTGCCTCCACAAACCGACAGGGGGAGCCGAGTATAAATGCAAGCGCGGATACAAAAATACCGCTTCGTTGTAAAAGTAGAAGGAAAGCAAAAATGTTGAGACAAGTAAGTTGCATGCGGCACGACTGAAGACAATTCACTCGTCGTCTTCGGAAAGAATGAGTTTGCGAATGTGTTTGCATATCAGTTGTAGTTTTTATTATGATCACATTGGCTGAAAGTACTCGAGTTTGCTAACATGAGTCACACCGAGTTTATCATGGTATTGTAACATAAGGCCGACAGGCGTGGACAGGCGACCGAGTCATCCACTTCAGGGGAGAATCTTTAACGAAATAAAAACCAAGCAAGTGCCTAATTCGCCGAACGCCCGGTCAGTCTGACAAGAGGAGATCATAAACACTACCCACTATTCGACGGCTCGCGGGAAGATCGCGTGACAGGGTGCCTCGGTCTCTAACGAGGGAAAGAGGATAAGGTGTCCCTGGGTGGTGAGATGCGGGGCGTCAGCGTGTGTGAGTGCATCGCTTGCCCATGTATGCTGTACGTGGAGAAAATGTTGTGTTGTAGAAAAAGAATGTGCATGAAGTGGTAGCCTCAAGTTCGAAAGACATCGTCAGTGTACACTAAGTACAAGTATTTTATCCGATAATGTTGGCGCCGCTTTTCCAAACACTTTCTTACCAGAACACTGGCTGAAGTACGCCAACACCAAGATTTCCGTCGGTCTGATGCTCGGCTCTTGTGGGGTGAAATGCTTGGGAAAAGGGTCATGAAACGTTTGGGCACGTCCAAAGAATCCCTTACTGCAGTCGTGGACTGTGGTTGGAGCTCCCATCTCGACTGCGGGAGATGGTTAGTTCGAAATCCACCGCCAGACACCGGTAAAGATGGGTACGATCGTTATCCGGTCCTGCGCCTGGCTTTCAAAGGGGTGTGCGCTTGGAAGAGTTCAATAATGGCTGAGTTTGGGCGAGTTGGTTAGACATGTTGAACCTGGAAAGCGCATAAAAAACAGACGGACACACGAGCGCTTACTTCCATGAGTTCCGTCTTTTGCTGTTGTCCGTGTGTTTTTTATGCGCTTCCGAGGTTTAACGCTTGGAAGAGGCCTCGCTAAACCCACTGGGCCCACTCGGGGGCAAAACGTTTCCAACAAAGATGGTTCGAGCTCTGCACGGGTTCCCGCGAAAACTGTGTGGCAGCGTAGCCACTTCACTGCTGTCAGACTTTGCAAAAGAAAACAACCTAGCCGCTTTCTTTTGAGCACATCGTAGCTTCTTTTTGTTGCCTTCTGTGGACGAATCCCAGATGATTGATCAACATTCTGTGATAGGGCGAGCTAAGCCTTTTTATATATGCTACGAATTTCCCCTCTATCTTCGCTGCCTCACTGTACAATGTCGCAAATTTCTTCTCCCCAAGTTTCCCCACTTCGTAACTTTCGATAGATGCTCATTCCGCCTTAAATCCGATGTTATTCCTAACTATTATAGCTCTTTACCGTTTTGATCAAAACGCGATAAGCCTAAAATAGCACAAGAGAACTCGAGTATAAAAAGCACATTTGAACGTAAATATAAAATGACTAGACCAAACCAGGAAGAACAAGAACATGGGTGACCTTATTCTCACTTGACTGATTGGAAAAAAAAAACTGAAGATATTCCAGAATTGCCGAATAGTCCGCATGCAGGTTACAAATGTCTAAAACCTGAAGTTTTGCGTCACGCAGACTATATGTGCAGATTATACATTATTTTATTTCGCATATCGTTGATCAGAGCTGGAGAAGCATACCGGTGGAAATAAAAAAAAAAAAGAGGGGGGGGGGGGGATGGAACGTGTCTCAAATGGGTGCCTATGATTTAATTAGACCATGACATAGCGTCATCAGCTCCGATACGCGAGAGAATGCTGTCGCGGTAGCGAAGAGTGTCTGTTTTGCAGTGTGTGTATTTGTGACCGAAGGAATAAAAATAAAAGCACATAAAGGGACGCTAAATGCAGATATAACGTCAGAGGTGGCATGGCCAGAATGGTGGGATGGCTCGGAAAAGCAGCGTACAGCCCTGGGAAAAACGATTTTAACGGTTCTAGAAGAGAAATCAATGAAGTGTATTACAACACATGGTTTTATTTTTGAAATTGGAATGCCTGCTTGCCCACTGCACACTACTTGCTCGAAATGAAAACGCAAAAACTGTTTTCTACCGAAATTCGTCCCTGGAGATTAGTGAATGAATGCTCTCTTCCGCTGTGAATAGCGTTCTTCAGCACCAACACCTTGTCGTGGGCGCTACCTGCAGCGTCTGAGACGGTAGAGTCGACGATAACTGGCAACAAAAACTTGACTTGAGGGGAAAATGAACTGAAAACTTTATACAGGAATGTACATATTTACAACAGATGAAAGAGCAAGCATGATAACATGTAACTGGCTAAACGGCCGAAGAGGCGAGGGATCAAATTCCAGCCCAGAATGAATTCTCCGAGCCACGGGCCCGATTGTACCACCTTCGGAGCCCGGCCCACATTTTTCATCACCCATCTCGCACATGCTTGGTCACATGCCACGCCTCACGCTTCCACAATGTTATGTAAACTCTCTCTCTTCGAATAAAGAAAAAGAGAACACAGTGCAACACATCAAAATTCAGCCCCACGTGCACAATCATCGCCCTTGGTGGCTTCCTGTATAGGGCAATTATCGGCGTCGCCACCATTGCGGACCACATCAGAAGAGCCGAACCGCGTCCTCATGTTCCGCATCTTATCTTACATACATGGACTCGACAGAGTCGGGTCGAGTAAGCCTGTCAATTAAAAAAAACCGTTAGCCCTGTATACATGGACTCGACAGCACCGGGTCGAGTAAGCGTCGAGTAAGCGTGGTCACCATTACTTGACCCGATTGGTGTCTACATGAACTCGCTTTCTAGCGAGTAAGTATCGCAGCGTCGAGATTTGTAGTTATTGTGCAAGTTTCTTACTCTTACTTGATTCCGTTGCCTTTCAATATCGAGAGCTTCGATTATCATTTATTATCGTTGATGAGGGCTAAAAAGCATTCAACTTCGCTGACGCTCCTCGCCGTTCCGGTTGCATTTTAATCCCAGAGTTCACCATAACTCGACTCCCTGACTCGACAGCGTCTACATGCTTTTAGACAAGCGGGTCAAGCGAGTTAACCTACCCCCTGCGAGCGCGTTAACGCGACCCGCTCCGCGGCTATTTTACTCGACCCGACTGGGTATACATGAACCCGACAGCTGGTTTTTTACTCGACAGCCTTACTCAACCCGACTCTGTCGAATCCATGTATACAGGGCTGTTGTCGGGTTCATGTATATGCAGTCGGGTCGAGTAAAATAGCCGGCGGAGCGGGTCGCGTTAACTCGCTTGCAGGGGGTAGGTTAACTCGCTTTACCCGCTTGTCTAAAAGCATGTAGACGCTGTCGAGTCAGGGAGTCGAGTTATGGCGAACTCTGGGATTAAAAAGCAACCGGAACGGCGAGGAGCGTCAGCGAAGTTGAATGCTTTTTAGCCCTCATCAACGATAAAAAAGAATAATCGAAGCTCTCGATAGTAAAAGGCAACGGAATCAATTACGAGTAAGGAACTTACACAATAACTTCAAATCTCGACGCTACGCGTCGCTGCGATACTTACTCGCTAGAAAGTGAGTTCATGTAGACACCAATCGGGTCAAGTAATGGTGACCACGCTTACTCGACGCTTACTCGACGCGGTGCTGTCGAGTCCGTGCATACAGGGCTACACACGGGCCCAGACATCGGTTCAGCGCCGCCGTCTCCTACCATTGATCAGGGTCGAAAACGCCACCGAGATACCCTCAGCGCCGACTAATTGTCACTTTTATGGGCGTCAAGGACGATGGCCCTTCAGCCTGGCAGCGTTTGTTCATTCCGGGCTGCGCTGCCTCCGGGCGATGGGTGCAGTCGTCGGTGTACACAGCTCGTAACGCTTCTTTAAAAAAAGAAAATTAAGGAAAACGCGCGGCGAGAACAAACTGCCTGTCTTCGAGAGCAACCGCAAAGTCCTCGGAAGAAATGGCTGCTTTCCCTCTCTGATTTCGTTTCCGTTAAGCTGTAAGGTCTATTCACACTTGCGACTAGATGAGGTCGCGCGACTACCAGTCGCGCGACCAGAGGAGATGAGCTCGCCACTACCGATGTTCACACTTGCGACTGTCGCCTTCTCGAAAAACGAGTTGGGAGTAGGAGAGCTGCAGGGCGATGACAGCGAACGTCGGTAGCAACCGCTTGCCAGACACTTCAGCTTTTTCAGGCGAGAACGCCGACTTCGAATAGACGGTGTCAATCACCGTGGTGTCAATATAAAATGTTGCGCCTGCGTGAAAAACCCATTTCTCAAAAGTTCATGGTACTTACCGGATAGTCCGAATATCTTTCCAACCTCCTCCCAGCAGGTTATATCCTTCTCCCTGCCTTTGTATTCCGGGTGCCGTTTGTTGAAAAAGTAAGGGTATTCTTTAATTGCATTGAGAAGGTGCTCGATCGAGTACTCCGGGACCTCGCTGATTGGTGAAATGGTTTGCGACTAGTAGTCGCGCGACTAGAAATTCGAGCAGTGCCCAATCGGCCCGCGGCAGTCGCTTTTCGACTGATGCGACCATTTGCGACTGTCGCTTTTCTACCAAAACGGTCGCGCGACCGCTGCTAGTCGCAAGTGTGAACGGGCCTGTACTCTGCTGTAGCTGTCTCTCTGTGCGCTTCTTCCAGACTCCTGCCCGAGGGCAAAGGGGAGACGGCCGAAGCTGCGCGTTGAACAAGTGACCGAAAAAAAGTGGATGGTACTAATGGCGCCGCGCCTATCTATCGAACCCTTACAGGATTATATAGCAGGTGCAGATCTGTTATATAATCTAAGCGAAAAAAAAAACTTCTTTTGAGCCAGAATTTGCCCCTGCGAACGACGCTGGTTCTAGTAACGTTGGCACCGCGTGCGGGTTATAGCCCAGAAATTATGGTGGATTGAACTGCACATAACATTTCAGCAGAAAAAACGAATCACAACTGAAAAGAATATCAGCCGAAAAAGAAAACGTGCTAAAGAGAAGGAGGCACGGAAACAAGGCTAGAACTCAACGAATCGCTGATGTTGTCGTTTCCTGCGCTGTTCATCAAGCTAGAGAATAAGCTGAAAGAAGAAATGAATGAATGAATGAAGGGATGACTCTCGGCCGCAGTTTGGGTAATTAGGGAGTTAGGAGGGTGGGAGTGTTGGCTCCTCTTCGCGGTTATTCAATCTGTTGCTCGTTGCCTGCCGATCTGCGCGCTGTAAGTCGACCTCTCTCACACTACTCGAAGCAGGCCGCTCTCATTGCGCATCCGTGTTGACTAGAGTGGCAAGGTGAAATGAAAACCGATTTCTGTCCTCTATCTACCTCGAATTTATTCCTGCTCTTGGTGTGCACACAACTGAACTTTGGCCAAAATCTTGGTGGGGGCTAGTCGTTGGTACATTTTAAGTAAAACAGCGCAAGAGGCCAACAACAGGGACACACAAAGGACTGTGGTTCTGTCCTTGTTTTTTGTGCTACTTGATGAACTTTGACCTCTCACATGCGGTAGTGGCAGCACACATTGCAGCAACCTTCTATGACCATGGAAAGTATCATTTACGGCTTAATAACCATGTGAAAGTAGCGTAACATATGCATGAGCAGCATTGAGCTTGAAAAAAGCGGTTTGTTGCTTCAGTGCTGCTATGCATCTTGATTAATATACATAATTATATACATTTGATGTATGCAATTGATATTTTTAAATATTTTTTTTAAATTTTTGCAGAAAAAAAAAAGCTTTAATTTATCCTTTTTCCGGTCTTCAAAATTTCCGGAAATTTTGTATCCCTACAGCATCTAGTATCCGTATGACGTTAGAGGTCCGAATGGAATGTTTTTACTAGATTAGGTTGGATACAGCGGGATAACATCTCATGCGCTTTTTTTTTTTTCCTTTCTTCCTTTTTGCTATCCACTTGTTAGTGTTTACACCTATCTGCAAATTCCAATTGTTAATGTGAATAATATCTGCCGAAATTATGGAAACGTCAGAATCGCGTTGTTCATTATACGACATAATATCGGCTCGAAGCTTTGTAATATATCTTTGGCTATGCTCAAACCAAGTGGAACGCGCATTTGTCACTGCTTTTGACTATGGATACCATGGGGATTAAACAGTAATAGTCACTTAGTGCCACCACGGGGCAGATTGTCAGTGACCACTGAACATTATTGTCCCTTTCAGGTGTATAGCGCATTCGAAAGAGCAGCGCCATGGTTGCGCAGTGGATTGAATCCAAGGAGGCGGGATCGAATCCCGGTCGCTGCATTTCGATGAAGGCGAGAAACAAGACGCCCGCGAACAGTGCGACGAGAGCGCATGTTACAGAACGTTACGGATTTTAAATTGCTAGAGCCCTCCTCTGTGGCGCCTGAGTCGCTTTAGGACGTTGAACTCTATAAACCGAACCGAAACCAACGCATTCGGCAGACACGAACAAAGTGGACACGCTGCATTCTCCTACTCAGTTGCTGTAGACTCTCGAGATATTTCGTATGTGCTCCTGGGCGTAATTTGGCGAGGCGTGATCACCTCGTGAATGCGTCCTTGGAGTATTGTATTCCTGTCCCCCCCCCCCTTCAAAAAAAAAAGAAGAAAAGTGCAGAGACACTGCAGGCGTTGTATGACTATTTAATCTTAGCACAAAAAAAAAAAGCGTTTGTAGGCCGCCAAAAACACATGTGCGATTATCAACACCTAAGGCGTGGTTAGTGAAGGCTCCCTTCCCCATTTGCAGTCATGAAAAGCGAATATAGAAAGGAGGCTACTTTTATTGGGTTCGAATTGGTCAAAAACTGCCCTGTATTTTTTCGACAAATTTTGCTCGTTGATGTCGCATATACCGAGTTTTAAAAGCGCAGGTAACGAACCGCAGCAGTGGACGGAGAACTTTCTCTTGTTAATAAATAAACGGGAATCTATTCTTGCTTCAGTGAACCTCGGAAAAGTTTCTCCGCTATATTCAGCGTGTAGAACACGTCGCTGCGCGAAGGAATCGGCAGGTTCCTAAAAAGCACATGACCACCCTAATCCTGATGCATATCCTCTCGAATTGGAGTGCAAAAGATTCGAGCATTTTTGCATCGGAGGCATATCCGCTGAGCCTCTGTCAGCGCATCAGGTCTTCAAAACATTTTCTAAAGGCTCTGACTTCGTAAAGTGCACTGCGCGCCCAGTGTAGCGCTTTCTGCCTGTCTCTGTTGGGAGCGCAAGGCACCAAGCGGAAACCATGAGGGAGGCCCGTTTCCGCGGGGCAGTCCATGCGCCAGCAGCGACGCCGTGTGGCGCGACAGCTGTGAGCATTGTCCGTGGCTGCCGAATGGCGAATACTTGCGCGCAGCGCGGGGCCTGACGCTAGCCTCAATCGATGGCGCCCTCATGCATCGTTCCCAGCTCCCTAGCTTGGTTTCTGGGAAGCCAGCTACAGGAAGATAGGAAAAGAAAACAATCTAGACTGCACTGCACTGAACTGTGTCTCTCGTCTCGAGCGCGGCTGCCTGCATTGACGATCGATAGCACGGCGCCCTTGCTCAGACGCCTCGCCTCGCTCGCGGGGAGAAAATGGCGGTCGCGTGCATAACAAGTGCGAAGGAACGTCAGACTTCACCGCTCAACGCGCGGTCAAAGCTGTTCTAGGCATGAAGCACACTCCACTAACGAACCTAATGAAACAAAACGCGCAGTGAAATGATAAGATCGCGGCTTTTATTAAGGCGAAAGCCTTTAAAGGCTCATAGTTGTTGTCTCCAAAAGTGTCACGCTTTTACGACGGCTCTGATACCTAAAAAATAAATGAATAAACCATGTCTCTCACCGGAAAATAGAACCTCCATCCCTAGGATCCCCAGCCCAGCGCTTTACCACTGCGCCACGCCCCAGATTACTTTTTTATTTATTGCCGGTCAACAAAGTACATACACGCATAAAAATCACTAGCCTACCTTTGGCTTAAGATGTCTTAACAATTTTCATTGTGACCAGTGCGTCAATCAATGTAGGATCGGCCAGGAACAACTTCATTGAAAGTGTCACATTGCTCAGAGATGTTCTCTGCAGTCAGCCTGAGCAGCCTCAGTGGATGTCTTAGCTCTTCATAATTCCCCAGTGAGACTGATAACGAGATTCCGCGATTGACAGATACTGCGCATTTCCTTTCCTGTAGACGCATTATAGAATGCCGGTGAACTTTAATGCGTTCAATGAAATGCTGGTTGTGTTCGCCAACGGGCGCGCAATGTACCGTCACGACAGTTCATGACGTCACAAGGCGATTCATGCATATACGAAGCTGACCCCACCAGCCGTCCGATCCTGGCTTTCCGTGCGCCCTGTCATTTGCCGCTTACTTGAACGCCGCACCACACAGCAAACAGACCCAGATGTCTAGGAGGCATATCAGCGGCGTTTGAAATTGATTTACAGGACAGAAAAGGTGACAATTCTCCGCGTACACCACGCCGTAAAGGAAGGAAGGAATGTGAAACAGTAGTCACTCTCTTTACTCGAGGCATCTCTTGCACCGCCCCATTCGCAAAAAATGCGTAGCAGAATGCGGCACTCAGGCTTTCGCCTTTCACCACTTTAGTCACTAAAGGGTCTCGTAATGTTTTTTGTATATATCACTCAGCCTTCTCACTATCTCAATCTACGTATGCAACTGCAAAGGACAGCTGCAGAAACATTGTGTTTATTACGTCCTTACTAACTTTACTTGCTTCAGTAGGAATCCTTTACTGAGTTATTCCTTTGACTCGCCACGTACACAATTGTGTAGAGTTAACTCTCAATTTTTCCTGACAGTGTTTTGCACCCACTTTTGTTTCGAGGGAACTTCGCGTCTCTACCAACGCATATGATGTTTTTTTTTTATGTCATATAGCTGATGAAGTATATATTTCGTGAAACAGCATGGTAGCCAATCGTCCTTTATTTTTACGCAACCATATTGCACCACCAGTATTATCATTCATTTTTTTTTCGCAGCCTCCTGTGCATCGAAGGAAATTTTATTGCTTCACAAGAGACGGCATTACGGCGTTGTCTCTTTTTTCTTTTGTGGGGTGGAGGCATTTTCCCAAAAAAATTAGCACACTTTACGAAGTCCTGCATACGCGTGCAATAAATAAGCCACTGGTATTTTCCGATACAAAACTAATACAGTTTAGGCGGAAAGACATTTCCTTTCGGCAAAACCACAAAATGAACTCTTATAGGGTACACAGACAAACTGCATCACGTGTATTTTTTTACTCGCGCCTTAATAAATTTAAGCTGCATCCACGTGGTCCCCTTACACTTCCTAATCTCCTTTTGATTCCGTTTAGTTCCCATGGAATTTCCTTGTCTTTTTCTTGAGGGGAGCCATTATTTGCCTAGCCCTGGGTTTCGCGTTGGTATCTGCCATCGCAGTGCCATGGAAACCACCGTTGGTGTATTTATGCCGAGGAACGGAGAGGGCGTGACCAGTGGGGAGTATAGGTTAACCGGGGGTGGTTATCCCTGGAGGCTGGTTGGCCCTGGATGGAGGCAGACGGATAGCCACTGGTTCGCACTGAACCAACGGACCACGCCAAGCAGCTGGAAGCCATTCACGTCACGTGTGAGTCTTGCAATGCAACTCGCATTTCATCACAGTGGTGGTCAGACAGGGAATGGAGCAAGAACCCGGGTTGAGCATCATAGTCAGTTTCGACGTAACCGGGAAAATGAGCGCTACAATCAAGTGGACGAGACACAATGGCGGAGCTCTCGTGCTCTCGTGTGAACATTGTTCTGTGACAGTCACACAGTCACGGTACACAGGGATGAGAACACAGCAAACGGTACAGCATGCGGCCGCTGGCGCTAAACGTGCCGCTGACGGTGACGCTCAGAGGCGACACCGACTCCGAAGCAAAACGCCGTCGGAAAAGACACAGCAGAAGAAGAATCGGCGACGCCGCAGCGATCACCCTGATGCGTGCCCCATCATCGGTAAGAAAGCAAATATATCAGGGACAGGATCCTGGCAGCATTTAATATAAAATAGGCTCACGAGTAATCACATATAACAGGGTGACATCTATGCAAATGTTGGATACTCATATGCGAAGACTCATCGGTAGAAGCTGGTCCCAGCCGTTGAATTAAATCGTCTGTGGCTGCACAGGCCATACCCACCATCATACATCCTCAGTTCGCATACAGCACATCATATGCAGCACTCTGTATGCTTTGCCTTTCGGCATTTCCTACTTTACATTAATCCGAGACGGCCATTCGAAATTCTGGAGTACCAATACTGGAATGGGGCTTCCGCAAAACACTGCAAAGCAATGGGAGCTTCCATAAACATTTGCTCAGGCGGGTATCTCAGCGATATCTACCAAACAGCCTGGGACATATACCTATTTATTGATTTATACACACTGTCAACCTCATTTCGCATTCTTGCAGGAGGAAATAATGGGCGATATATGACAAATGACCAACGTAAGCACCAAAACCACTGGAAGCTGTAAATCTAGTCCAGCATAAATTTAATGCAACTGAAAGCACATAAGAAAAAAAATTACTACTAAAGGTTACGGTTTGTTAAAAGAAACGAAATGTACGAGCCCCTCATTTTTCTTCCATTTGTTTGCTGATACGCAAAGTAAGGCTAAAAACACGAAAGAAAAAACTGAAAGCACTGTAGACCCTGCACTGGAGAACTGGGTAAGCTTGTACTTTGCTAAAGCTGTTGCGACAGAAGATGCTTCCTCATTACTGTTTTATTGATGTTTATTTGCCGCCATGCCCTGCAACGTGTTCTTAGGCTAGACAAGGAGAAGGATTGACACGTCCGCAAGAATTGGGCGCCGCGTAGTGGTTGTAGTGCGCTCGGCATGGCACACGAAAGATTCGATTCGTGGCGTGGACACGATTTTTGTCTGACGATCATGCCACTCATGAGGAAAGGAATATTTTCGTATTAAAGAGGCACCGAATGGAGATACAAGGTTTGAACATGCAGGCGAAGGTGCAAAAATATCAACTCTTTGTGCCGTAGTATTTTCAAGTCAAGAACCAACTCGCCCCACAGGCCGTCATTGTAAAATATATCAGCAGAGAAGTACTCAAAAAATTATTTTTTAATTATTTAATGCGTTCTCGACTGTAGTAGCAACCCTCGTCATTGATAAACCGTTAGTGATGCGAGGATTTAAATTTTTTTATTCTTTGGTTGCTGATGGCAAAATAGTATATTGTAAGTCAATATACCCGAACCGCGCCGTAAGGGAGGGGAGGAAGGTGGGAGTGAAAGTGGAAAGAGAGAAAGAGGAGCCGTAATGGAGAGCTACGGAGTAATTTTGACCACCTGGGGATCTTTAACGTGCGCTGACATCGCACAGCACACGGACGCCACTTCGTTTCGCCTCCATCGAAACGCAGCCGCCGTGGTCGGGTTCGAACCCGTGAACTCCGGCACAGTAGTCGGGCGTCTTACCCCGGCGGGGCAAGGAATGAAAATCATACTTGGTGAATATATGAGAATGTTTGTGACGCGTTGATCGTGTTTGAAAGACTTAAATATATTGTTACGAACGAGGAACAGTCAGGCAGTTGGTATGTGGGTAATGAGAGTATGGGCCATGCTTCACAAGGTCAAGAAGAAAAAGTGTACATGAGCTTGCCTCCCCTGAGCGATATTTAGTCATCATCATTTCATCGATACATCGGGTTAAGTCAATAAAATTTAGCCAAGCTTGCATTGTTAGTATTTGCTGTTTTCATTATCTCTCTTTTCAAAGCCTGCATTTTGAATTTGTTAAATATGCATCTGACTTGACTCTTCTAAATTACCTCGTGGTTGGTTGTAGTTTCATGAGTTTAATGGAATCAAATGACGTCAGCACATTTGAGAACAGATCTTACGAAAACATTGGAAGGTAATAGTTTAGTCTCAGGAGGTGCTAGTCACGTGCATTAGAAGATTAAAAACCTCAGCAGGCACCGGACAGAGGGAGGATTGTTTAACAGAAAAAGAAATTAAAGCTTTTGAAGTATAATCACATCAACGTGCGGGTTTCATCTCGGGTGATGAATCAGTATGTCGAGATATTTACGTTCAATTACTGCAGTGAGCAGCATGTCGTTAATAGCGCATAGAAATTTTGTCTGATTTTCGCTTTCCTGTTACCTTGATAAAAATTGATTTATTTATCTCCTCTTAGTGTCATCTGCCACTCAGAACACCCCCTTTTTTATCGATTTTAGCTTGTCAGTGCTTAGGGGCTTTGAGGCATTTCAATTTGTGAATTTTCCGATATACGATGCACTCGTCTGCGAGAGTTTCGTATGCTAACGTCCAGATTAGACGCGAAACCATTTATCAAACTTCGAAAGGGAGCAAGGGACAGAGCATCGGTTATAATATGGACAGTATGGGTTGTTGTTGTTTTTGTGGCTGTAGAAAGATAGAAAAGAAAGTGCACGAGCCTGCTACTGGCTCTGTAGCTGAGCCACCTCCGCTGCTTCGTGCGGATAGAAGAGAAAATGGCAAGCAAGGAAAAAAGAAGAGGGAGAGAAAGACGCACGCCGCAACAACAGTCCTACAACAGATCAAAATTCAGTGACAGGCTAGCCCTCGCGTATGGGAAGATTGTTGGCTAATTACTGCAAGGCTAATTTGTAATCCAGTTAATACAGATCCAGGAACGAGTGTCGCTTCTAACTTTATAATTACTTTATTATGCTCAACACAAGCAGTACTATAAATAATTATTTTATTGAAACCACAAGAATATTATCTGGCACTTTGTGTTTTAAGAGAATTTGCGCCGCATTACTTCCGCTTATTGTGTTAGCGTTAAAAGCACTTGACAGAAATCATGTTGGACTGTTGAAAAAACTTTAGCCTTCGAGCAAAAAGTTGTTTTGAAGGGTAATGTGTTCAAGCATTTCATGCACAGACAAAGAAATGCAGTTAAGTCTACAAATAACACCAGCCTTGTTTCTAACTTGTAAATTCGGCTGATGATTACAATTTTATTTTTAAAATAATATATACGTTTTATTAGTTTATTCAAGACCATACATAAATACTTAAGCGTATCGCCGCAGAAATGATATTGGGATCTTATATGGCTCTGGTCCTTTTTGTGTCCAGAGCTAATAACAAAATAAATGCGCCACCCACGGCCGCAGTTAATGGCTTCGTATGTTATGATCTGGTGTGGTTGAACAGCGGAGCAATACCTTGTGATTAGAAGAAATACGTGTTGAGTTATTTGACGATTTTTTTCTTTTTTGCTGGCGATGTATGCTTCATGGGTTGCCCCAAAGTTTAGCTGTTGACGTCCTTATGAACTAATTGTTTTTAAATCGTGTGATTTTCAAATTCAAATTCATATACTTCTGCCTTGCATTGTTACAGACATCAAAGGCGCAGGAAAAGCTGCGAGATACACTTAGCAGCCTTTGTTCGACGGTTCATGTTTTGTACGTCAAGTCTGAGAACGTATCGTGTTTTAGGGAAGGATATTAGCTTTAATAATTTTTAATCGATTAAGTTTACATTTTGCATAAACGTCATTACAGATCTAAGGTTGTATCATTTGATTTTTGCCTTGTATATTGTAACAATTTAGGAATGCAGTGCGTTACAACCATTTTGAAAGTTTCACGTAATATTTTTGTCAGTTTACATTGGCCTAAAAGTTCATTAAATGAATGAAAGTCGAAGAACAATGGCCTAGATTACCAGTACCGTCAACCCTACTGAAATCAAGAACGCCAGCTTGCGGTCGCGAGGAAGAAAATATGCTCACAATGGAGACGCTACCTATAATTAGTGGTCGGAAATTGTATGAAACATATCTATTTTAGTTGGTCGAGCGAACAATTGTGGAAAAAATATATCAGGCCAAATATTCTAGTAGCAAGTCATTGTATACACGAGTTGGATGACTTACAACCTGAGCAAGGTTGAACTGCAGTATGACTCATGAGATCTACAAGAGATCTCATGAGTCGCAGCAATATAGCACTGTGTGCTAGTTAGTATTCGGAATGCTAAAATTGTCAATAATACTGATCTGTTTCCTAAAAGATGACGTTGAATACGATTTTTCAATGCTTTCATCAGCCCATGGTCACAAAAAATTTCTCGATAGAAACCGCTTGACACAGCCGCATGTGAACAAAGTATTCGTTTGTTTGTTTAAAAACGAATGGCCCCTTTCCCATCAAGTGCTGGCTGGTGTGATCCGAATATTGCTTACTTCAGGGGTGGAATTCCTTATTTCATGACGCCAGATGAGAGCCACTCTTCTGTGACAGCCAGAAAATCTAGTTCTTTGCCGATAAGGGTAATTTCTAATCACCGAAACTCTGAAGAATCAACGAGGAAGCATGTTTGCAAATGTTATCTATGTTCTTGACAGGGATTCCATGGTGTAGCATAATTCCTTCGTCTTGGCTGTTTTCTGATAGAGTAGCAGAATACGCGGTTTAATTTCAACTATATGTTCTGACTGTTGTATCAACCACTTCTGTCTCCACCCCCCCCCCCCCTCCCCTTCCCTTGAAAAGAAAAAAGTCCCCTTTACGCGGAATTTCAAAAAGACAAAGAAGCCTTGGCCACCATGGTCTTCATTGCACGGCCTTCGAGAATTTTTGCTGTACACGCGAACCGATTTATCTTAACTGACTGCGTAGTCCGACCTGTTTACTCTGTTTTAACATTTTTCTTTACAGTTCCTTCGCTTGTGTCGTGATCCCCATTCGAAGCCCCAGGATTGTCATATAATATGAGGATATTCGATAAAGCTCGTTGCTGGTGACACATTATTAGAATAAAAAGGATGAGGACAGAGACCACGAACACGAACGCCACTAACAACTGGCTTTATTTCCCGCAGTAGTTAACAATATATAGGGCTACACATCGCAAACGCACATGACGCTAGGGCAACGACAGCCTTCATAACAGAAAAGCAAATCTCATCTAATATCTACAGATCGCTGAAAGAACCGGCAACAAGATAATCAGCCGAGTAAGAGCATCAGGAACAGACATCGAAGAAACCTAAAAGAAAAATGGGCACGCGCGTAAAAGACGGTATACACATCTTACAAATAGCTCTCCACGGAAGGCGCGCTCGGAGGAGTACAAACGTATTGACGCATCGCTAATACAGTAATTCGCCTTTTTTGTGGATGTGAAAAGCCTCCAGCAAAACTCTGGCTTTTGTGCACGAACGCATGGCCAGAATATTTGCTTCTTTAAAGCGAGGTTCGCACTTGCACGTCAGAACATGAGAGACTAAATTTGCGAACTTATCTTTTTGTTCCATGTTTAGGGCATGCTCCCTGAAGAGGTAATTAAGACAGAGTGCCGTCTGCCATATGTAACATCTTCCGCAGGACAGGACAATTAAGTATACCACTCCCAAGGCACATTTGACGAAGGCTTCTTCAAGTCGCTTCCTGCAACCACGCTCAACCTCCCCGCAGATACGGTGGCAGAGTTTGGCCAACTTATTTGACGCCGAGTAAGCAAGCGGCACATTGCGCCTGCTGACCACTTTCTTGAGGTTATGTGAAAACCTAGTGAACATAAGGCATAACCACAGGTTTCCCCTGGCGCGTTCAGTAGCGGCCATCTTTCGTCGGGTTCCATGTTTCTTGAGGAGGCTTTCCTGCGACTGCCGTTAAGGCTGAGCACGAGAAGCCAGCAGCCAATAAAATGAGACTTTTTTTTTCTTGTTGTGCCAAGTAAACAGCGCAACTAAAAAGAGCGCGGTAGTAAATATCGCCGATGACGAATGGTCGAACGTCATTCAACTGTGAAGCCGAACGATGGCCAAATGAGAAATGCAAATTGCATCGGCGTTGCAGTTGAGCGACAGCACAGAGGATGAGACTTTGCAGAAAGTGAGTACGAACGGAATTGGAATTTTCCCATTTTTTCCCGCCTTGATTAATATGGGAGTCTCTAAGACTTGGAATTTGCTCCGTCTTCTACCTGACCCTGCAGGTAGCGGAATCGCTGAGAGGCAGAGCCTACGAAAGCTCACACATGCTTTTGTAGGCGCATACTATGGCAGGCACATCAGGGGACCGTTTCCTTGTACTAAATGACAGATATATTGGCAATGTTCCTAGCCAAACCTTCTCAGATTATGCAAGTCCGGAGAACACGCATCTCATCTCCCTCATTCATCATCATCATCATCATCATCAGCCTGATTATACCCACTGCAGGGCGAAGGCCTCTCCCATATTTCTCCACTTAACCCGGTCCTGTGCTAGCTAGCTGCATCCACTTGACCCCTGCGAACTTCTTAATCTCATCCGCCCACCTAACTTTCTGCCGCCCCCTGCTACGCTTTCCTTCCCTTGGAATCCAGTTTGTTACCCTCAGCGACCATCGGTTATCCTCTCTTCGCACTACATGTCCTGCCCATGTCCATTTCTTCTTCTTAATTTCTACTAGAATGTCGGTAACTTGAGTTATTTCTCTGACCCACTCTGCACGCTTTCTATCTCTTGATGTTACCCCTACCATTTTTCGTTCCATAGCCCTCTGGGTTGTCCTCAACTTAAGTAGAACTCTCTTGGTTAGCCTCCACGTTTCAGCCCCATAGGTGAGTACAGGCAAGATGCAACTGTTGTATACTTTCCTCTTGAGCGATACCGGTAAGCTGCTAGTCATAATCTGCGAGTGCTTGCCAAATGCGCTCCATCCCAATCGTATTCTTCTTGTTATTTCCTTTTCGTGGTCCGGGTCTGCGGTTACTACCTGTCCTAAGTAGACATATTCGGCTACTACTTCCAGTATTTCGCTACCTAATGTAAACTGCTGTTCTTTCCCGAGGCTGTTGAACATTACCTTAGTCTTCTGCATATTGATTTTCAAGCCTACCTTTCTACTTTTTCTGTCTAGGTCATCAATCATTATTTGCAGTTCACCCCCGAGTTGCTTAGCAAGGCAATGTCATCAGCAAATCGCAGATTACTGAGGTATTCTCCATCTACCCTTATCCCTAACTGCTCCCATTCCAAGTCTCTGAATACCTCCTCTAAGCAAGCTGTGAATAGTACTGGGGAGATTGTGTCTCCTCTGCTAACACCTTTCTTTATGGGAATTTTGTTACTTTCCTTATGCAGAACTATGGTTGCTGTGCAGCCACTATATATATCTTCCAGCACTTTCACGTACGGCTCGTCTACCCCCTAATTTCGCAATGCCTGCATCACCGCCGAGGTTTCAACTGAGTCAAATGCTTTTTCGTAATCAATGAATGCTACCTATAAGGGCTGGTTATATTCCGAGCATTTTTCTATCACCTGATTGATGGTATGGATATGATCGATAGTAGAGTACCGTTTCCGAAACCCTGCTTGATGCTTTGCTTGATTGCAGTCTAAGGTTGTCCTGATTCTATTAGCGATTACCTTAGTAAATACCTTATACGTAACAGACAGTAAGCTGATTGGTCTGTAATTTTTAAGGTCCTTAGAGTCCCCTTTCTTGTGAATGAGGATAATGTTTGCATTCTTCCATGGTTCCGGTACCGTCGATGACACCAGGCACTGCGTATACAGGGTGGCCAGTTTTTCTAGCACGATATCCCCCCGTCCTTCAGCAAATCTGTAGTTATCTGATCCTCTCCAGCTGATTTCCCCCTTTTCATAGTTTCTAGTGATTTCTTGACCTCGTCCTTCGTCACTGGTGGAACGTCTGACTGTTTTTCCCTACCGCCAATCTCATTACGGTCCTGACTACTTTGGCTACTGTAGAGATCTGTATAGAACTCCTCGGCTACTTTGACTATCTTGTCCATATTAGTGATGACGTTGCCCGCCTTGTCCCTTATCGCATACATTTGGTTTTTGCCTATGCCCAATTTCTTCTTTACAGCTTTAAGGCTTCCCCCGTTCTTTACAGCATGCTCAATTTTCTCCATGTTATACTTCCTTATATCGGCCACCTTGCGCTTATTGATTAGCTTTGATATCTCGGCCAATTCGATCTGGTCTGTTGGATTGGAAGCTTTCATACTCCCTCATTACTCCGGTGGAAGTAAATTTGCCAGAATCTGCAAATCCGCCTAAGGCCCAGATACGGTAAACAACAACAAGATCCTCCTGGATGAAGAGTATCTACACTCCTTAACTAAATGCATGCGGAAATGTTGGTCGGAGGGTCAATCCCCCAAACGTGGTAAACGGCAGATACCATTCTCATTCCAAAACCAGGCTCAGCCTAGAGAACCTTGGGCCAATTTCGCTCACCTCTTTTATAGGTAAGCTCATGGAGCATGTAGTTCACACCTGCCTCAACACATCTATGGAGGAGCAAGAGCTTTGCCCTTCCCCCTCCCTCCCCCCTCCCCCCTCCCCCTTCCCCTCAACCCCTGTCATGGCTTTTGATAATGTGAGACATGATGCGACTACAACTTTTTTGTAGCATTTTGGCAGCGGCGGCGGAGCGGTACAGACGTGATATAATCAATCTTAGCTTTGTTTTACAGTCGCATACTGCAGTGTTCCTAGGTGCTTTACAGAAGAACCGTCATCCTCGCTTGCTTTTTTTTTTTAAAGATTGAACCTTCAAACATCGCCTCAAGTATCGTTTCGACATCAGCAAGAACCAGCTAATCAGCGGGAACTTGCGGCTATGACAAAAGGTACAGGAACGTTGTCACAGGAGACGAACTTCAGTAGGCATTTTGGCAACGGCCACGGAGCGGATCTTTTGTCTCAAGTTAATGAAGTGGCAGACAAGATTGGCGTTAAGCATCTCGCTCAGGCAGACATTCTCATAGGATGTCAGCGAGGCCCGGAAAGACAAAAGGTGTCACTGCTCGCTTCCCGAGCCTGCGAGATGCTTGGCTGCAGAAAAGGGAGGCTCTAAAGGAAAAGGATCTGGCTTAGTGTTCATCCCTGAAAACATAATCAGCTGCTCGAGGTCGCTTTTGCTAGCCACACTGGGCTAAACGGGCTGGCTTTGCTTGTGACACGTCGATGAAAAGGTGCGTAGAAAGAGCGGCGATGGAGCTAAGGTGATCAAAAGCATGAGTGGCCTTCCCGTCCTTAGTAGATAAACACTTTGTCATGCAGTTGAGTCTGAAACCTTTATCTTGAAATGGCGGACCTATAGACACGTTACTATAGAAAAATTTGTAAAGGAGTTTGGCGGCCAGACATGCGGTTATCTCCAGTGTTTTCACTTAAAACAAAGTTTCGGAACGAGAATCTTTGTTTAATAAAGTTGATAATCGTTTCGATGTGCTGATGATAACATGGCAGACACGCAGTTGTGACACCTTTGATCTACCAAACATAGAACATTCTCTGTTAATAGAACGACTCGTCGGGGTGGTGGTGTACCTGTACTCATAAGCCGTCTTCTGCAGCCCACCATGCTGTCCGAATTATCTTGTGTTACTAATTACTACTTGATTGTTTGCTTGCAAATGAAAGACGCTATATATAATCGCCCCTTGCCACCGTCCACCAGAGGCTTATCTGTCAGAATGCTTTGAGTTTTTGGAACATCTTTTGTTAACCAGAATGGGTGTCATCGTAAAGCAGCGCGAATCAGAGAGGAAATGTAGCTCTCCTCTCCGTCTTGTGTTTCATTTCATTCCCAATCGCCCAGTTTTCTCTTCTCATCAAAATAGGCATAATATGGTACTTTCTGAAGATTTTAATATTGATATGAGCAAAAAACGTACGAAGAAAACAAAATTTTATAAATGTGTTATCATCAGATGGCTTCATAAATCACATTGTTTCTGCTACGCGACTAGCCAAACACAAACGATTCTAGACTTAGTAATTATTCATTACGATGCCAGCCTTGTGAGTACTCTCACCTATCCTATTAGTGACGAGTATTTTGTAGTATCAAGATCCGGAAAAACCTCCAACCCAAAGCGTTTACTATGTATCAACCATTTACAGCAGCCCTCCTTGCTGGAAGCATTTTATTTAGAGTTGGAGGCAATCTGTTGGGACAACGTCCTTCAACAGATGCGAATATAGCATATGAAAACCCTGGGTAACAAAGGACCTAATGAAGAAGATTGAGAAGAAAGAACGTCTGTTGAAAAAAAAAATTATTCGTTCTCGCGCAGAATCTGACCTCGCTGCTTTCAAGAGATTGCGCTAAGCAATCAAATGAAGCATGCAAGGGACTATCAGAATATGTTCTGTTCTAGTGCAAAACACGCGTACTTTTTGTGGAATAACCTACATGCACGGATGGGCCGGAGCGAGAAAAAGGCTGTAGTTGAAGAAATTCTTCAAGGGCAGCCAGTAAAGAAATGGTGAACATTTCAATGATCACTTCGTTTGCAGAGACTTTATAGCAAACCAGACAGGATCATACAACATTATAGGGAACGAAAACTGTCATACACTGTTTTTCGACCCCACAGTTACAAATGAATTGCGTTCTGTCTTTCTGAGCTTAAATAGTTCTCAGGGTGTTGATGCTGACGGCATGCAAATATAAGACCTGTGAAGTATGCGATAGGTATAATCAGCATATTTTAATCTTTACATTTCTACAGCGGTGTTCCCTACAAGAACGCCAGTCGCCCGCGTGATTGCAAATCTTTCCCACTTTTTCTAAAGGTCTCGAGAAAATCATTGTCAATCGAATATTACCTTTATGTAGAAAACATAACACATTAACTACCCAACAGTATGGCTTTAGAAAGGACAGGTCTACAGAGCTGGCGCTGTTGGATCATAAGGAATATATTCTAAATCATAAAAAAAAAAGAACAGATTGTTGTAGGCATTTTGTCGATTTTAGGCATTCGATTATATAGGTCATGGCATTCTTTTCTAAAAACTTAATATACGTGGCCTTGCTTTAGCCTTGTTAAAGAGCTACCTATCTCACAGATTTCAATACGCTCACATCAATGGTTTCACTTCACATAGAAAACAAATAGTGTCAGGAGTTCCAAAAGGCAGCATTTTAGGCAATGTCTTATTTAATTTATGCATTAATGATATTTTACTGATTTGCTCAGATAATAAGTTAATTATATATGCTGACGATACGAGTGCCTAGTAACGTCACGTTCTGAACAGGAAGGAATTACTAAAGCAATTTTTTTTTGAGTAAATTAGACTTGTCGACTTCCTTTAATCAAATTAAGATTAGCGCGAACAGAAAAAGCTAGTCGTTTCTATAACAAAAGGAAAACAGATTTCGTTACAAGAGGATGTACTATTTAGATGCGTACGCCTATTGATGTGGTCGATGGCGTAAAGGTACTGGGGGTATATTTAGTCCAACTTTGCAATGGGATGATCACATCAACCGTTCACATGCAAATTAAGTTGCATAACCGGCATATTAAATCGCAATCGCTATGCTCTTCTGAAAAGAGCCAAACTAATCAATAATCTATAATGCCCTCTTTGTCTCCCACCTGAACTATTGATATTTTATTTTATTTTTTATTCTATTACAAATTCCTGCAGCGCCCGAAGGCATTATTGCAGGGGGAGAGATGAAAAGTAATCTTGCTGGGAACGCCAGTGATAAAATACATAAAAATGAAGAAAATAACAGGACACAAGTGATAATGCAGAATGAAAAACATGGATCTAAAGGGGGCAACTGCGCGACGAACAAAGTGATGAAAACACTCAAAAAACAAAGTAATGAAGGAAACACACGCAAGAGAACTGGGCGCCACGTCACACATCCGATAAAAAAGCCCGAAATAAAATTTTCAGTGCAACACTCAGTGATGCCAGCTGGCAGCCGGTTACACTCATTGATCGTCAGTGGAAAAAACGAGGTTTTATACACATCTGTCCGGCACTTTATTTCGCGGATCTTCCACTGATGATCAGGTCGTCTAGACAAAAAGTGAGGTTGAAGCAGGTACCGGTCTTTGTCAATGCTGAACTTTCCAAAATAAATGCGATACTTGATCTGCAGTCTGAAATGTTTTCTGCGGTGAGCTAAAGATTCCCAACCAAGATGATGTTTAATAGACGTGACACTAGATGAAAAATTATAATTATTAGACACAAATCTGGCAGCATTATTTTGGACGCGTTCAAGCATGCCTGATAAGTAAATAAACTGGGGATCCCATACAGGGCATGCATATTCAAGAATTGGCCTTATGTAAGTGAAATACAGGAGCTGCTTGACATTTGACTGCGCTTTGCTGAAATTACGCTTTAAAAAATTAAACATTCTGCAGGCTTTCGATGTAATATGCTCAACTTGTCTCGTCCACGTAAGGTTAGAGGTGAAATATACGCCGAGATACTTATATTCAGAAACTTTTTGCAGGGGAGCATTATTATAGTCGCTCCGGGGAGCGACTATAAAAACAAACCTGCTGCAGCTCCAAAGACTGCAGTCAAATTATGCCGACAGTAACGTATAAGCAACGACAGAATTCAGCTTTTTTTTAGAAATGGCAGAGTTATGGTCCAATAATCCAAACTACAACGTCTGAATTCCAGAATGGTGGAAAGTTCGAAAATGTTCCACAATATACGGAGAACAAATGCTCTGACGTAATCTTCCGAGATTATTGAATATTCTTAAAAAAGAATATATTCAAAACCTCTTTCTCAGATATTTACAAACACTTTGCTGCTCATTGACATTTCTGTTGTAGGCTGTGTAGCCCGCCGAGGGCACCTGTGCGATGAAACCACAAGCTTATCAAGACGACGCTTGGCACCGCGCAATCGGTGGTCGGGCGCAGAAAACAAGGGGGCGTGACGCGGGTTATAGAAACACAGATTCAACAGAGCTAGGAGGGCTTTTTCCTTTACGGTGGACTGAAGATACGTTGTGCAAGTGCGATTAGAGCATGGGCATGTGTATTTACCTTTCTGATTGCTGCCCGCTTAGCTACAGTTGCTTTTTTTTTTTTCTTTGTGTAAGCGCTTGAATTCCTTTTCTGTTGCGAAACAAACGCAATTTGTTTTCTCGTATACGTTGTTGTGCCGAAGGGAGCGTAGCCCACGTCACCCGTTTCGTGAACGAGTGCTCCCTTGGCAGTAGCGATCAAACCGAGTCAGCGTCGGAGAGATGAACATATATACAGGGCATATTTAAAGCGAAATCGGCGCGGGGGACTAACAGCTACACACAACAGAAGTCACACAGGACGGCCGGGGAGACTACGACGTGTCCCTAGCTCCTTGCGAGCGGCACTCGATGAACGCTCATTGATGTCTCGCTCTCCGGATGCACTGCGCTCGCTTTATATAGCCTGGAAAAGTCGGTAGCACTAATATTGTCCAATCCGGAGGCAGCACGTGACGGCCGCCCAAGAGATCCAATCAGCGAGCGCGCTGACCGCTCGCTTCAAATCTCCCGCGATGCGAAGTCGACTCGCCTCCAGGGAACCGACGCCCGGGTGTCTGGCATTCCAGACATGTCTGATCATGTGGACCGCCGATGCTACCGATGCTCCCTGGCAATGCGCCACTGCCTTGGGGAGCGGCGCTGCTGCCTTGGGGAGAAGCACGACACTCATTTAAGCGAAATCCGGGTGACTCGGCCGGGCACAACAACGTGTGAGTTTCATCGCTTCATGGGCAGGCCCGTGGTTCCCGGACCTACACTTCCCGTAAGGCCTGGCCTTCACTGCGAACATACTTAACCATTATAGGCAACCTGCAGTGGCCAGGCGGCGCTAGTGAAGTGCAGCGTTCAGCGCCGCCTACGGCGGCGCCAAGTAATCTGAGGCGGCCGGCGCGGTCGGGTTACGTTCGCGTTGTACGGCGGGAAGCATCTCGGCTCTCATTTTCTGCGGTTTTAAGGCAATCTAATGTCTTCAGAGCTACTTCCGAAAACCAATACTGGCGAAAGGACACCGCCTGTTCGAGAATGGTCATGCTTAGAACGTGAACGGTGCCGACGTCACCACGAAGTGCGCGCCGCTCGCACGGGATACCCGCGCGCACCAATGATTTTTTTTTTTGTAACGAAATTCATTGTCTCAGGGCATCAGTCGGATATGTGATGATGAATTAAGAAATGATTAAATGAACGAAAAATGTTGTAAACGTACCTTTTCATTTACCTATTGCGTTCACACCTCATACCCAAATATTGAAAGTGCAGAGAGAACCTGAGAAGAGTTGATCGCCGTTACTTCTTTTTTTGTTCTTGCTATTTGACCTACAGCCGCATAATAATTTCCTCGCGATTTCGCTTTACAGTTTAATACCATGACGAACACTTTTCTTCGTGGTGCACCTTTCGACAGTGCTGCGGAGGTTACAGGAGGCATGGTGCGGTACCCGCTATGGATGTCGTGGCGATTGCAAGCACTGTGCGGTTGTAGCGTGCGTCATCAACGAAACCTAGCATTTAGTCACGGAGGACCAGGCCGCCGTCGCATAGGCCTGCGTACCGGGGGTGGGGAGTAGGGGGCCTCCTACATCGTTGTAAAACTAAAGCTCTTAACAACAACAACTGGCATGCATTTTGTACCTCCGTACCTCAAGCTTGGGGAATGTATTTGTCCGATGTATTTGTCACCACATGTTAAGTCATCTATTCAATCCCCTTAACATGTGGTGACAAATACATCGGACAGACAGGAAGATGCATCAATGATCGTTCGCGAGAACACAACAAAGATGTGCAAAAAGGTTACAAAGGACATATCGCAGACCATATCAAAAACTGCAGGGAATGTCTACCAGATTTTCAACAATGCAGAGTCATAGGACACCACGCTGATCAACTGACTAGGGAAGTGATTGAGGCTTTTAACATAAAAACTAATAAATACACCTGTGTCAGTGCTCCGTCTGTGCTTCTGTCCGACAAAGAAATAAGGTTTCTATCTGCAGAACTTTGATCGCCGTCGTTTACCGCGCTGTTAAAGTTTAAGCAGTTTTTAGCAGTAACCTGTCAATTTTATGAATTCCACTCCTTTTGTATATTCTATCAATTTTATCATGTTTCGATGCTTCGCTTTTATCGTTTTTATGGCTCTTTACACCTTGTCACATTAACTGCTTCCCATCTTTCGAATGTATCTGTTCACTTCAATCATCTCTTTTTAGATTATATCGTCTTTTACCCTCATCAACCTACCACGCTCTTATCGCTTTTACGGCCCCCTACACCGTGTTTGACGTCGACTACTTCTGGTTTCATCACCCAGTTTTCTTCTTATATATTGCTCACTTATGTTCAATAAATCAGTTGTAAGTCAGCGCTCGTGTTGTACGTTTTGTTCTCTCGTCCCTGTTCTTTTGCGCTGTTTTAGAATGTATACATACCAACTCGCCCAGGCTTCTATTTTAGCAGTTTACGTTAGGTAGCGAATCACTGGAAGTAGTAGGCGAATGTGTCTACTTAGGACAGGTAGTAACCGCAGATCCGGACCATGGAAGGGAAATAAGAAGGAGAATAGGATTGGGATGGAGCACATTTTGCAAGTACTTGCAGATTATGACTAGCAGCTTACCGGTATATCGCTCAAGAGGAAAGTATACAACAGTTGCATCTTACATGTACTCACCTATGGGGCTGAAACGTGGAGGCTAGCCAAGTAGGTTCTACTTAAGTTGACAACGCAGAAGGCTATGGAGCGAAAAATGATAGGATTATCATTAAGAGATAGGAAACGTGCAGAGTGGGTCAGAGAAATAACTGAAGTTACTGACATTCTGGTGGAAATCAAGAAGAAATAGGCATGGGCATGGACATGTTGTGCGAAGAGAGGATAACAGATGGTCGCTTAGGGTAACAAACTGGATTCCAAGGGAAGGAAAGCGTAGCAGGGGGCAGCAGAAAGTTAGGTGAGCGGATGAGGTTAAGAAGTTCTGAGGGGTCAAGTGGATGCTGCAGCTAGCACAGGACTGGGTTAATTGGATGAATATGGAAGAGGCCTTCGCCCTGCAGTTTGTATAGTCAGGCTGATGATGATGATGACATCTGTAGTGTATGTCGATGCAGCAGATTCCTTGGCTGGAAAGATGGTAGCTGTGATCACCACATAATATAGTACAGTCATAAGGGGGGGTATACGTACTCGGGACACACGTGTTGGAGAAGAAACAGCCATTCCTCTAGCCATTACAGGACCCTCGAAACCATAGTCAGCGATTCATAACTGTCGATACGCAATTACTCGTTGGGAAGAATCTCCCCACAAGCAACGTGTATTCTGCAAAATTCTCAGCCTACACGGCGCATTCTCTTAATCGGGAGGTGTGCTCATCACTCCATTGCTGGTAATGAGGCAGCTCATAATATAGCTCCAGAACTGTCCTGCCGAGCTGGGTCATGCAGCTCACCCACTATAATCTCCGGAAAGGACAGGTTGTCGTCTCGTAGAGAAATCGTACGGCACTACAGGTCTGCCATACTCAGATTCTCCCCTGCAGACAAAACGCTGTCGAAACGCCAGGCCAAACAATTGCGCAGTTGTGTGTGTCCCTAGTCATTTTGTCCTTGTCTGCCAGCGCTGCGACACCATAATGTTTGACAAAGAATGGCGTAAACTTCAAACTAATACCTATCCAAATCCCCAATTATGTTGCCTATATTCAGAAGGACTCTATTCAGACAAATGCAAAAATTATGATCCCAAAGCCGATCTGTATGATCTGGTACTGCCCAGTCCCTACCACTAGCCACATCATACGCAACTCTGATCACTGGGAGACTCTACTGCTCAGCCCCGACCCGGGAGATAAAGCTCATCGAGCTGGCCGAAAACGCCGCAGCTGCCCAAGGGATAGTGGCCATTCGGGTAGCTCCTCTGTATCCACTGGAAATAAAGTTTCACCGCCGTCACCCGCTTTGCAAAGTGCGCGTGGCTGTAATATTTTGCAGAGACGATCATGATGGACCAACTGATGCAATAGGCTTGTTTTTTTTTTTGTTTTTTTGAAGTCTTAATGAGGTCAATGGCCACCTAACGGTCGGGAACGATCAGTGAGCTAGTGTGAGCGAGTTATATAGTGGGTAACCGATGGCCCCCAAAAAACATGGGAAGGAAAACGTACCAATTAGCGGTATGAGAGAAATATGGGCTAATCAAGAAAGGAACTCTGGTGAGCTTAATGTGTTCTTGGGTCGTATTGTCTGCTGCGATGTTATTATTGATTGATGTTTAGCGTTTAAGTGAGTCTATGACGACAACGTAGTGCAGGGTTTCGGAGATTTCGACCGCCTAGGTTCTTCAATGTGCAATGACGTATGGCGCCTTCCTTTTTACGTTTACCGAAGAGCGACTGCTAAGATTGAATCGCTGACAGTAGTCGATCGTCCTAACTACTGAGCCATCGCAACGGTGGTGTGTTATTATTGGTCGTCATAACAGTCGGTGGCAACATGACCGCCACTGGCGCACGCAGGGCAATGTGAGAGGTCATTGGCCTAGGCGACAGCTCAAGAGCCCACGAGTGGTAATAATAGCTTTACGTGTCCGACGTGCGGCTCAGGGTGATGTCTTGTTCCCGGTGTCACGAGTGTTAGCTTTAGAGTTGCTAACGCGGAAAAGAATGTACAAAAGGATAGAAGGGCAAACTACAAGTTACAGTTAATGAAGTTTAATATATAAACACACACAATGTACAAGGGTAAAATACTAGGCACGATTTCGCACAATGAACCACTCGCGCACACGTTCGGACACACGACTGACCGCTTCGTCTCGCCCGTTTTCCGCGCTCCTCTCTCCCCACAAAGAGGGTGCTCTGCTCTTCGTCAAAGTTGACAGTCTCGCACTTGAAGGTTGAAAGAAACACAAACACGCCCCGAAAACACTGAAACACACAGAGAGAAGGGACGCACAGGTGCAAATGTCCTCTTCCGAGAAACGTCGGGGTGGGAGTCGTCCCGCGTCCGAGCCAAGGTCGCTTCTTCGGAATTGGAAACACTGCTTCAGGCCTCTCCTGCACAGGGACACAAAGAAAGACCCTTTTGGCAGTAAAATAAGAGGAATGGCCATTAGTAAAGTGAACACACATAAAGGAACGAACGCCCGCTACACTTGCTTACACGAGCACTTGTGGCTGATATTTTATTTATTCATTTGTTTATTTTATACCCTCAGGGCTTAGAAGAGGCGTCATATAGCGGAGGACTTTTATACATGATTGTAATATAAAATTAAAACAAGGTGAGGAAGATAACTTCATCGTAAAAATAGAGACAAATATATAGCGCGGTCATCGATATGATATGCGATAACTATAGGATTGTGCCTGGAGCACTTTCCTCGGACAAAAAGCGCAGCTAAAGTTATGTTGCGTCGCCTGTGAAACATAGACATCCAGTGGCCCGCGCGCTCGCAGCTTGATCGAAAAGTTCCGGAAGGCGTAATTTGACGCACCTGCACCGCCTATTTACAAGGGAGACTATGCTCAGCTTAGTGCGCCTGACAGAGGATAGAGGGGATGCAGGCGATTGAGATGCGGAAGAGCGGGCATAGGATTATACAAAGCGTTCCTCTTCGCCGACACGCAGGGCAGGCCCACGTGCAGCGTGTATCGCCCTTTGTGGCGTGTTCCGTGCAAGCCAAGCATGTTCACCGGTACAAAGCCGACAAAGCACAAAGCGCACAAAAGATGACGTCGTTTATGCCTGACCACAAAACGCGGAAGCACGAGGGAGGGACCCCGCCGGCTTTGACGCGCGACAGATTAGCACGCAAACGATGTTGAACGAGGGACGCTCGCGACTCCCCCAGGCGGCCCTGCGACGTGAACGACAGCGTGCATCATTGCGATGTTTGACTGTAGCGATATGGGTGCGACGTTGGCAAACACGAAAGCTCATTTGTCACCCCGAAACTGCACCAAGTGCTTCTGCCTTGCACCTTGGAGCAACTGCGCTTGATTTCGCTTCCTGTGCCCGTATACGCGGCACCCGCAGGCGCAGTAGAGGTGCGCACGGGCCAAAATTTTGAGCCCGAGCCCGGCCCGACTCTGAAAGGGCCTTAGTCCGGACCCGGTGCTGCCCGTCATGCTGTAATTGCAGTTGAAGCGATGATATGGAGGAAAAAATTTCCGGATGAAAACTTTATCCATGATCTTGAAATGCTGAATCTCAGGTTTGAAATGACAAATTTGCTGAATATATAGAGGCACATCACGCACGCAGAATTAACTTATTCTTCGAAGTCAACAAGTTATGCCTTGAACTGAGGCATTTACGGCGCTCGAGCGTGGGTAATGAACCCGGTAGCGCTGAAGTTGCTCGCGGTGCTAATAAAAAGCAAGTATTCGCTAAGAAGGTTGCTTGCTTCTCCAAAAGTGCGCTTCCTCTAAACCTAAACACGGGGTTAATTTTGTGGCCAAGTTCTCGGTGAGCTCGCATCGCTCATCTTGGGCCTTTAACGCGAACATTTCGCAACAAGAGTAACAAGAGGAAACTCTTGCAGCGCAGATGCTTTGAACTTCAAATCAGTCCGTGTCGAGGCAGAGACGTTTGATATATAGGCGACAGCGTGGCGCGAATCTCGAAACGGATACCTAAACATCAGCGCCTGTGTGACCCAAATGGAGACGCGAAACTCTCAACTAAATAGCCCACAGGCAGCCCTTCTATTCAGTCACTGCTACCAAATATCCGTTCGCGACGAGAAGGCGGGGAGGAAAGGCGGCCGACGCCGGGAAATCTGAACTCGAAAGCGCTCGCGTGGGGATCGAGGGCGCTGGAAAATGCCGTGCATCGTAAATTTTGGAAGCGCTGAGGCAGACAAAGACGAGAGAAGTGGACGGGACAAATGATACTTGTAACTGTGGTTACTTGAATCTTCCTGTCCGGTGACTGGTGTTCCTGCGCAGACGCAGCAACATGGACTAGCGCAAAGTATATAATAGCAAAGGTAAAACAAATTGAGAAAAGAAAGCGGACCAGACACGCTCCTCATTTAATAGAGAGCTTTAGTTTAGCGTTAGCGCAAGTAGCGGTGCTAACGGAAATAAAGTTAGCTTGCCGCAAAAGACCCACTATCAGATCTAGTTTTAGTATAGCGTTTAGCAAACAGTACACAAACATGAGGCATCAGCGATTGAGGATATATGGGAGGTAAAGTCCCTTGATTATTTGAAAGTAGCGACACTCTCCTCCGCGCCGTGCTTTCCTCCTCGATTCTCCTCGCGCGGCGGCGGCGAGCGCTGCGCACGACATGCTTTTTCTCCTTGGCGCCCGCCGGCCGGCTGCAGCAGTGAGCGAAGCGCGAGCTTTTGGGCCAGCTCTGCGCTCAAGGAGTGCACAGAATTTTTGAAAAATTGCGAGAAAAGCATTGAGAATGCCGAAAGTAAAGTTCATGAATTGATTGGTTTCTTCTTAGAACTGTTTGAATGGGGAATACTGATAAACAAAGCTTTCAGGCGAGTTCTGTGCTGCAGACACTTTTTAAGTCACTTAATGAGATATTTTACTTTGTGCACCTAATCTAGTACTGCCTATGACTTTTTGTTTGTTTTTTTAGAGCGTGAAATCTGTCACCGCTGTAAAACTTCGGAAAACGATCCCTTCAAGATCAGAGAAGGTCAAAGCAGGACTTAGTCTATTTCGACTGTCATGCTATCTGTCTAAGCATAGTATATGTCACGTGATCAACCATGAGATTGGATTATTGGTTAATTGTACATGTATTGTGATCAATTACTGGGCCAAATTAATTGATATTTAGTAAATTTCAATTAAAATCTAAATTTTAGCTGCAGCATCGAACCGTATACCATTAGAAAGCTTAGACCTAGTGTAATGGCATTGTGCTAGTTGGCGATCCGGAATAATCTGCGTTAATTGTTAAGTTTGTATTAAACCAAACATTGAGGCGTTCCTTGCCACTTCGGGGCAAGGAACAGGTTTGCCACGGCTGTCTTGATATGATGCTGATGGAGGAATTAAATCATTTTATGAGTACGCGGCCACTCACTAACTTCGCGTGTGGTTAAAAGACAGCAGGGTACACTGGGAGAAGTGGTGCGCCCTATTGCTGAAACACTGAAGTTCGGGGGCAAGCATGCAGTGGCCTCATGCGCTATGTAAAAGAGCTTGATTTCATTGAACGCAACAATCAAATAAAAAAAATTACAGGGTGCACATAAATCTTCGACGTGCGGGAATGCGAAACCATATAACTGCCAATTCATTAACTATCGCTATCCTATCTATCACTATATCTACTAATGCCTTCAAATGACTATCATAACTGTCACTCTCCGCAACGAACACTATCACCTCACTATCCGGATCTATTACTATCATTTACTATTAATATCCGTAACAGTCATCATCATTAGCTATCACTATTCATAACCATCACTATTTATTCTGATGCCGTCCCATGACCCATTGATATACCTCAATATTCATTGACTTACGTTGTCAGTCATACCTCTATTATCTCATAATATCTGATGAGACAACTATACATTGACTTTTCATTCTTATACTTTCTTGTTTTCTCATAAATGGAGGTGGGAAAAGAGCAAGCCACAGAAATAACTGACTACTATCATCCCGAGGTTCATGTCTCTGTCGAGGAGGCTTCCTTAAGGACAGGTCGGTGAGAGAACATTGATGGAACTGCGTTGGGCCTCAGCTTTTTTTTCGAGTTCGTGTAATATTGGCGGCTCAAACTGGTTTTCAGTGAAATGTAGCTAGAACATAGAGCGATGAGTTAATCACGCTGGCTAGGTGAAAAAAAAATCTTCTTGCATACAGTTGAAATGAGTAATACGTTACAGTGCTAAGAATTGTTGCTCGCAAAATGTTCCCCTATTTTACATCATAACCATAATCATTATTGATTGTTTAAGTTTCGTAAATACAGAAGATTGATGCAATGATTCCGGCTGATTTGACATCGATGGGAAAACTTCTCTCGCAGTAAATGAATATGCGGAATCGCGGTTTTAGAGCTACAGCTTTCAAAGCGAAGGTAACCTGCCAACGCCTAGTAGTCATAATCAAAGTGAAGCGTGTATGATCATGTGAACACCCCCCCCCCCCCGCACATTGGCCGTATCCCTAATAAAACGAAGGCATACTTTTAACCCACGCATGCGTCGAAGCATGGCAAGACACATTCAAGAATTGAAAAAAAAAAATGCCGTACGACCTAACTAGTGCAGATTACCCGCAATACCGCGGGTTTACTTGCCAAAGAGTTTTCAGGGCCAGCATTCAATGCTCCCGAGTAACTGACGCACACTACAAGTAAAAGCTGGAAAGACTAGCTCCTCTACAAGCCTCAATTTTGATTTTTAGGGAAAGAGGCCAATGATACTACCATAATCGCGACAAATGCAATCGAGAGACTGTACTTTTCCAGTTGTCACTGACTGCCAAAATTAGATTATAGTGCCGTATTTCTGACTATACAGAAGTCGACAGTGTGTGGAATGACGGAGCCTCGCAGAATATTCAGCATGCTGCAGAGGACAATCTTATTTTTATACAATGAACATGTTGCCGCCGCAAAAATATTGCGGAGCAAGCAGGAATAGAAAACGCAGCGTCAGGTGACGCGTTATTACGGGGAGTGAGAAAGGTGCCTTACGTCGCACACAACTATGTTCTTTCTAGGAATAAGCCTCTTTGGACTAATCTTGTGAATCCACTGACTCTTGCGCAAGCCGTCACGTTTGCCTTGAGGTATCATGAATACCGCATAACCATCTTCAGGCCGCTTGCTGCAGTTGTACGCGCAACAGCACGGCATAGAGCTTGCACGCTGTAATAAAAGCACAGCGCGCAATATTCGCCCGCCGAGCCTAGGAGAAAAATGGCGCGAAGGAAAAAGAAAAACATAAGGAAAACGCCGAAAGCGCATTGGTTTCCAAGGGCAACGGCAGGGAGACCAATCATCGCTCAGGAAATTGGGCGGAGAACCGGCCTTCAGCGGAGGGGTGCGCAAGGGGCGAGGAGGAGGCGAGGAGGTAGCGCAGCGGCGGCGGCAAAGTTCGATTGTTGGCGTAACTTTTTAATTGGAGGTAAAGTCCCTTGATAATTTGAAGGTAGCGACACTCTCCTCCGCGCCGCGCTTTCCTCCTCGATTCTCCTCGCGCGGCGGCGGCGAGCGCTGCGCACGACACGCTTTTTCCCCTTGACGCCCGCCGGCCGGCAGCAGCAGTGAGTGAAGCGCGAGCTTTTGGGCCAGGTCTGCGCTCCAGGAGTGCACAAAATTTTTGAAAAATTGCGAGAAAAGCATTGAGAATGCCGAAAGTAAAGTTCATGAATTGATTGGTTTCTTCTTAGAACTGTTTCAATGGGGAATACTGATAAACAAAGCTTTCAGGCGAGTTCTGTGCTACAGACACTTTTTAAGTCTCATGATAAGGTTTTACTTTGTGCACTTAATCTAGTACTGCCTCTGACTTTGTGTGTTTTTTTTAGAGCGTGAAATCTGTCCCCGCGGTAAAACTTCAGAAAACGATCCAGGCTGGTGCTTTGAACTTCAAGATTAGAGAAGGTTAAAGCAGGACTTAGTCTATTTCGCTACTGTCAAGCTATCTCTCTAAGCATAGTATATGTCACGTGATCAACCATGAGATTGGATTATTGGTTAATTGTAAATGTATTTCGATCAATTACTGGGCCAAATTAATTGATATTTAGTAAATTGCAATTAAAATCTAAATTTTAGCTGCAACATCGAACCGTATACCGCTGGAAAGCTTAGGCCAAGTGTAAAGGCACTGTGCTAGTTAGCGATCCGCGATAATCTGCGTTCATTAGTTAATTTTGTATAAAACCAAATTTTGAGCTTTTCCTTGCTGCTTCGAGGCAAGGAACAGGTTTGCCACGGCAGTCTTGATATGATGCTGATGGAGGAATTAAATAATTTTATGAGTACGTGGCCCCTCACTGACTTCGCGTGTGGTTAAAAGACAGCAGGGTACATTGGGAAAGAGCAAGCCACAGAAATAACTGACTACTCTCAGCGCGAGGTTCATGTCTCTGTCGAGGAGGCTTCCTTTACTTCAGGACAGGTCGGTGAGAGAAAATTGATGGAACTGCGTTTGGCCTGTTTTTTTTTTTCGAGTTCGTGTAATATTGGCGGCTCAAACTGGTCTTCAGTGAAATGTAGCTAGAACATAGAGTGATGAGATAATTACTCAGGCTAGGTGAAAAAAAAATCTTCTTGCATACAATTGAAATGAGTAATATGTTACAGTGTTAAGAATTGTTGCTCGCAAAATGTTCCCCTATTTTTACATAATAACTATAATCATTATTGATTGTTTAAGTTTCGTAAATACAGAAAATTGATGCAATGATTCCGGCTGATTTGACATCGATGGAATAATATTTCTCGCAATAAATGAATACGCGGAATCGCGCTTTTAGAGCTCCAGCTTTCAAAGCGAAGATAACCTGCCAACGCCTAGTAGTCATGGTCAAAGTGAAGCGTGTGTGATCATATGAACACCTCCTGCACATTGGCCGTATCCCTGATAAAACGAACGCATATTTTTTAACCCACGCGTGCATCGAAGCATAGCAAGACACATTCAAGAATTGAAAAAAAAAATGCCGTACGACCTAACTAGTGCAGACTACCCGCAATATCTCGGGTTTACTTGCCAAAGAGTTTTTCAGGGCCAGCATTCATTGCTCCCGAGTAACCGACGCACACTACAAGTACAGGCTGGAAAGGCTAGCTCCTCTATAAGCCCGAATTTTGATTTTTAGTGAAGGATGGCCAGGGATCCTAGCATAATCGCGACAAATGCAATCGAGAGACTGTAATTTTCCAGTTATTTCTGACAGCAAAAAGCAGATTATAGCGCCCTGTTTCTGACTGTACAGAAGTCGAAGCGTGTTAAATGATGGAGCCTCGCAGAATATTCAGCATGCTGCAGAGGACAACCTTATTTTTATACAATGAACATGCTGCCGCCGCAAGAATATTGAGGAGCAAGCAGGAATAAAAAACGCAGCGTCAGGTGACGCGTTATTACGGGGAGTGAGAAAGACACCCGACGTCGCAAACTCTGTTGTTTCTAGGAATAAACGTCTTTCGACTAATCTTGTGAATCCATTGACTCGTGCGCAAGCCGTCACGCTTGCCTTGAGATATCATGAATACCGCATAACCATCTTCAGGCCGCTTGCTGAAGTTGTACGCGCAACAGCACGGCATAGAGCTTACACGCTGCAATAAAAGCACAGCGCGCAATATTCGCTCGCCGAGACTAGGAGAAAAATGGCGCGAAGGAAAAAGAAAACACAAGGAAAACGCCGGATGCGCGTCGGTTTCCAATGGCAACGGCAGGGAGACCAATCGTCACTCAGGAAATCGGGCGGAGAGCCGGCCTTCAGCGAAGGGGCGCGCAAGGGGCGAGGAGGAGGCGAGGATGTAGCGTGGCGGCGGCAAAGTTCAATCGTTGGTGTAACTTTGAAAGTATCAAGGGGCTTTAACTGGAGGTGCTTGCCAGCGCCGCCTGGTAAGAAAAATCTTCACTGAAATGAAACAAGGCGTAGGTTGAGCCACAGGGAGCCGAGACAATCTACTTTGAAGCCGCGAGCAAAGCGAAACGTTTAGAAGCAGACGAAACTGGAAGGGTACCCCTTCCGCTTTGGAAGCAGACGTGCGAAACATCTGCTTCTACAGGTGCTGTATACAGACATTCTTCTGCGTCTGAACATTCCACACGTCTGCTTCCAAAGCGCAGACAACGTGCCCTTCCAGCGCTGAGCAACTGAAAAGCACATTCTTCGGGCGTTTTTTAACTATACCGTCGAGCGTCTTGGATGATTCACGATATCTGTCGGTGTTGACATGGGTGGAGTACGAAGAACTGTATCTATAGAGCACGTAAGTCAGCGCGAACTAGCGAGTTCACTCGAAGCCGACAGTTTGGAAATCTGGCTGCAAAGCATAAGTTAGCCGACTATAAGCCGCTACCGCTCGAAGAATGGTCAGCGGGTGTATCTGCTGGGCTCGTCCAAGTCCGCCATCTACGTGGATGCAGCCAAATATGCCTCGCTAGCTGCCTTCACAGCGGTCGTGGTGGACCACACGGGTCGCCTCCTCACTGCGGCCTCGCTACGTACTAACAGCGCTCAGTCAGCCGAAGAGTTGGCCATCGCTCTGGCTCTCACTACCCCAGACCCACTCACATCCCGGACAGTCTTTACCGACTCGGCCTCCGCCTGTCGTGGGTACCGCGATTTAGTCGTAGACCACACCGCCGCTACCGTTCTTCAACATGCACCGACTCCCGCCCCACCGACTAAGCTAGTCGGACCCCTGGACACGACGTTCTCGACGGTAATCAACAGGCACATGCCTGGGCTCGCGCTCTTGCCTACCGAGCTGATTCGCCGCCGAGTTCGCCGGGCCCTTCTCCGGCAGCGTTTAACCCTGTACTCCCTGTGTACCGGGAGATCCTTGAATACTACCGCGCGACACGTTGCGCCTTCCCGCGACCTCACCGCCGCCTCTCGCGGACCGAGGCGGTCTCTCTCCGAATGCTCCAAACTCTGACTTTTCCCTGCCTCACTCGTCTACACCGTATCCATCCAACTCTCTATCGTCCTGAGTGCCCACTCTGTGGGTCTCTAGCAACCCTATACCACACTGTCTGGGCCTGCCAAGCTATTCAAGCGGCCCCTCGTATACTCACGCCAAATGAGGCGGACTGGGAGAATGCCCTTCGCGCACCCGACCTGGAGGACCAGCGTCTGCTCGTTCGCCGGGCTGAAGCAGCAGCGAGGGCTATTGGGACCCTGGACTGAGGGTACCACTCCTCGTCCCTCATTATGTAATCGCCATATCAGAAATAAACGTTTTTCACTCACTCCGCGCTGTTCAGTTGTCCTTCCGATTCGAAAAGAGGATTTTGAGCAACTGTACAACTGGCTTTCTGTGTCAGACACTTTCACCAGCGCCCAAGGCTAAGTTAATGTATCTGGCCGACAGGCGCTTTGTATTGAAGACGGCTTTCGTATTCTAACCGCTGGTGCGATTTGGTACTCATCTTCGGCCTGCATTCAGCAGTGATGCCGAAAGTCATGGTTCAAACTACCAGCTACATTGTTGGTAGTTTTCTGCACCTGTTTAGCGATGTCAACAATCACAGCTGGCTGAAGCAATAATTACATTGTGCTGACGGAGAAATTCGAAGCAGTGAGCACTCACACAATGCATGATATATATTTTTTTAGTGTCACTTACGCTTCGAATCAACGCTAATACCACGTGAAAAGTATACCTATGCGCCAACCACGATTGTTGAGCAGCGGGTGTTCGGATGCTCGAAACAGAAACAGGTGCCCGCAGAAGTGCGACGTTGCGTTGAGCAGTGAAACGTGCATTTTCCGCTACACTGTGCTTCGACGTTGGATATTTTGGTTATGGCGCTTGTCGTCTGCTCTCTTCTACTCCGAGGATGGATGGATGTATGCTACAAGAACCCCTCTTGCCTGCCCTTTTGAAGTGAGATTTTGAACATTTAACAGATGCATTGCAAGCTTCACAGCCAGCTCAATATGTTCTCGTAAATTGTAATTATATATCAGTCAAAATTAGTAGTTAAATATAGTAGCCACCGAAACTAGACTTTAAACCAGTTCGCTTTGTTCAGAGCGGTTGAATCGTCATAGGCGCGACCTCATTAGGCTTAGGAGCATCAGATTCCAGAACGAATTTTAACAACAAAGCTTCTTTATACCCTGCACATCGGCGTCAAAGCAAGATTAGTAAAAGCGAAAAAAGACAGTACCAGTAGTTGCCCATAAACGTGCCAACCGGAACTGCAACGACTCTTTGTTCGTCTGAATCGGACGGCTGCCCGATCTATGGACGCCGCCTTGTTTTCACGCTAAATGCGCAAACGACGCGCGCTGACTTCTCAAAAATGCGTGTATGCGATGGCACTATTTTGCTGCTAGCGTTCAGCTCATGCGCATTTCTGACCCGCTATTTCGCTAATCCAGTGCCTCCTGAAGAACAGTGCCTGCAGCGTCGCGCCTGTCTCCATAGTAATGCAATTGGCGGTCTGTTTCGCTGAGGAACTGTGTGGTGGTGCTAGCGTCACGCCATACAAGGCCATGAAATACAAGGCCATGAAATACCTAGAGTAGCAGAATATAAATATCTGGGGGTATGGGTAAACGAAGGATTGGCATACATTGGAAAGCATGAGCAATCACTTAAGGCCTAAGGGCGAAGGAATGCCGGGATAATGAAGCATAAGGCATTGTGGGGATACAATAGGTGTGAAAGGAGTTATGGTGCCCGGACTTACTTTCGAAAATGCAGTTTTGTGTCTAAAATCAGAGGTACAGTCGACATTAGAAATAAATCAGAGATCCGTTGGACGATTAGCACTAGGTGCCCATGGCAAAACTACAAATGAGGCGGTACAGGGAGATATGGGCTGGGCATCTTTCGAAGTACGGGAAGCTCAGAGTAAAATATTATATGAGGAACGCCTGAGGAAATTGGACAGTAACAGATGGGCAGCTAAAGTATTTAAATACCTGTACTTAAAAAGCATTGACTCACAACAGAGGAAAAGAACTAGGAAACTAACTAGTAAGTATGCTAGTCACAAGGACGGAGAAATAAAGAGCATTAAGCAACAGGTGAAAAACACAGAAGGTAAAAATTAGATAAATTCGATGGAAAAGAAACAGAGTGTGAAATTATACCGAAAGTGGAAAATGCAGATCAGGAAAGAAGATTTCTTTGATAACTCAAGAGGCAGTGCCCTACTTTTTGAAGCTAGATCAGGGTGCCTTAGAACACGCAGCTACAAAAAGAAATTTAACAATGGAGATGACGCATGTGCTGTATGTGGTAATGAAACAATTGACCATAGTATACTCGAATACGCTCCCTATCGACGGATGCGAGGCGACGTGCATGGTGCTCATCCACCCAGAGGTATACGATCTCGGGCAAAGGCGTGTGCCTCCTCGTTTCCAAGTAGTTCCGCATGGGCTGGCGCCCAGATGAGCGTCACATTTCTGGTTGGAGTTCAGCGCCTGAGTATGGTGCTAGCTTGCCGAGAGATGCGTCCAGAGCTAAATGTACAACGCTTATTTGAGTCAGATATAATTCTGGTGGCGGCCGAGGAAGCGATGGCTACAGCGATAGCCGCCTTCTGAGTCGTGGTCATAGATGAGGTGTAAACGATTCCTGCCGTGACATGGCAGCCGTCGCTGCGAACAGCCCCTATCGCTGCCTTAGCGCCTGATGAATATAACGAGGCATCAGTGTATACACGTTGGAATACTATTTATAGAGTCTATGCAGTGCCAGGGCCCGGATCTTCCTGCGTTTTCTATCCCGTTAAGGATGCATGTGCTTTGGTAGTGTAGCTCGTATGGAAGTAGGAATTGTGTCATTACCGGATATTCCACCGACGAGTGATTAGAGAAGCGACTGCAAACGAGCTCGTCTATAGAGGTTATGTGAGTCTGGCTAATAATTAAAGGATTGCGCTAACTTGACCAAACATACAAACGGGATCGAACAATACCTGGCAACTTAGCAGCGAATTGCGGCAGACAAAAATGCATGCCTTTGTTGGAGAGTACTTCAGTTTTGTTCCGATTCCACAACAATGGCCACAAGAGATCTGGGAGGAGTTTAACTTGGCCTCGGTTACGAGGTATATAAGCCAACCTTCGGTAGCTTTAAAGGGACACTAAAGACAGCCAAAGATGGTATGAAAATCTAATAAACTACATTTGGTGACACTGTCGCCGCATATCCAGCAGCAAAAAATCGAATAATTGCTGAGATATTGCGATAAGAAGTTGAGGTTTTTTTCTTGTTCCCGCCGGTCGAATTCAAACTGTGCCCTTCGACTACGTAGTCGGAGTTGAGTGACGCACACTATGACGTAAGCGGAGACTCCGTAATAGCTAGCGAGCCAGCGCGGCCCGCGGCGTCGCATCCCTCAAGGGCCAACATGGCAAGAGCGTACTCGCAATGACGGCCTCAGCCGAAATAAATAAAACGATGAAGAGAGTAATTTACCGAGCGATGAGCCCATAAAGGAAGTAAAAAAAGAACATGGAGCGCTTGTAATGCACAATACTTTACATGTTTCTCAAGCTTTCGCGCTCCTTCTTGCACTGTGTATAAACAAATGACCGCTTCCTGACATGTTTACATACAAATAAGATTTAGTTGCCAGCAAAATAGTGTCCTCGCTGCTGCGCTTGTCAGTTTTGAAGCTTCATCGCACTTTTTTCCTTTAAGGTTTGTGCTACAGCTCCGTGTTCAGCGAAAATTACGTCCAAGGTAGCAGAACATGACCGAAGTGCCGGCGCCACTACATTTGCTAGCGCTGTGAAATTCCACGTGTTAAAATGGATCTAGTGCACAATATAGTGCGCATATGCATCCAGAACATTAGTTGCAAGACGTGAGCGCAGGCAGCATGCGCCGATGATTAAGAAGTTGTAATTTTTAGACCGGCAGCAGAAACACTTTATTGTAAATGGGGCCGTGACATAAAAACTAGAAATATTTCCAAGGTTTCCGTGTTAAAACTAGAGCCAGAATGGTTAGTTAGTTTTGAAGGGTTGTCACATATGAGGGATTTTTAATCCGACAACTTCAGCTAAGGAAGGCTGAAGCTTTAAGTCAATGCTTGATCTTTTATTTTGTCATGTTACTGATGTCACATGTGTCTTTTTCTGTACGTCCTCGGTCAGGAAATAAAGAAAAAAAAAAGCGGCGTAGCCGAGCGGTTAGCGCCGAACGTTACGGAGCAAGAAGTAGCGTGTTCGATCGAGTCTTACCGCTACCGGCAGTTTTTTTTTTTTTTACAAATCAATTTTTTTAACCTTTTGTAATGTATTTCTGGTGCTTCGTTATTTTTAGTTTTTACTTTTTACCCGAGGCCCTTTTTTTCGCCGGGCAACGAGCGCAATATACCGACGCTCTCCTTGGTATAAGCGGCAAGAGGCCCCTTTTGTTTACGACGCCTGCAAATAGCACGTTGAAGGTCGTGAGATGTGCTATGATTTAGTGAACAATTGAATGATAATGCGTTTTTCCTTCGGTACTTAGCATATGTATGCTTTTCGTGGCGTACGTAGCTGCAGTCAAGCGGTCAGGTCGCAGTCGAAGCGGCAACGGCGGCGATATGTTGGCGCAGAAGTGTGAACGAAGGAGTGTGTCGGCGGCAGCGGATTTCGCTCGCTCGTGCCTCCGAATGCTCAAATGGGAACCATCAAGGCGCATCTGCTGCTCCAAGCTCGTATTTCAGGCGCTGCAGGTTCAAACAAACTATCCGAGTGCGCACGAAATGCCTGAGCCGAAACATAACCAAAACTGAAGTGGGCGCCTGTGTACAAGTATATTTTTGTATTTGCCTTGCAACGTTTACGTTGTCTTTTCGCCGTCGTTTACGTGTGATAAAAGAGTGTTATCATGTTTGAGAAAAAACGTACTACCGCATTCAAACATGCAACGTGATTCGCATTTGGCGCCTCCGGGATCCCTAGCGCGTCACGTGATTTGTAGTTGCGAGCCTCGGCCGTTTGGCTGTGGTGGCGATACCTGTATTTCTGTTATTCTTCTTTACTCCCTTATAACAGCTCTGTTTTCAGTAAGAGTGGTCTTTTTGTAATCAGGAACTGGCATTCTATCGATGCAAACCCACTTCCTTTCTCTCTTTAGTGTCCCTTTAACTTCAAAAGAAAGAATGTTTTTATCGACTGAAAAGGTAGCTAACTAAGACTTCTGTGCACAGGACCCCGCGTTTCACTCCGCTTTCTTGCTTCCACTGAATTGTTGTTTTAGTTTTTTGTGTATTCGTGTGACGATAAGGTGTGCATAAATATGCGCGCCTTGGAGAATAAAATTAAGTTAAAAGTTGTGCTTTGTGTCCCGTGCCATGTGTTTTTTATTCCGTTTGCTTGTTGTGTTAAGCTAGCGCATTCCTTTAATTATTATGAACAACCCTTTAAAGCATTATTGAGTCTGGCTATACTTGTGCTGTCTTGGTTCATTCCCTCAAAAGTATTATGTATTCCCACTCGTAAGAAACGCTCAGTGGAAGCTCTCGGGGCAAAGCGTAAGGCGGCACGTGTGCTGCTACAAATCAGGCCGCCTAAGCGTTCCCTATATTTCGTTAGGAGGTACGCTAGTACATGTGTGATTCTGCTGGTAATGTAAGCCTGTGTAAGCGAAATCTGTTTGATTTCTGTAAGCCCGTTTTCCTATGTGGCACGCGTAGGATAAGCCTGATTGTCTGTCGGGTATGCTTTTTGATTGTTTGAACTGTGCCAGTGTGAGATTCGTGGATTGTGTGAAGCATGCCTAGGACGCGAATATTTGGGACTGCGGGAACTGATTCTGTACTAAAAATGAGCTGACTATTAATCGGTGCGCCGGATGTTCGGTGAAGTTTGTGCATGAAAGTGCCGATTTCGTGTGGGAGCATGACAGCCCTGTCTCATTGACATTGGCAGAAATTATATTTAGCGTTGTACGCCAGTGGAGTTCTATCTCTGCGTCGCTACTACGGCATGTCCAGAAAGTTATGTCATCGGCATAAAATGTGTAGTGCAGGATGGGTATCGAATCAACCGGCGAAAGCTGGGCACCAGCCGGCCACCCCATTCTGTCACTAAAGGTAGTTGACTTTCGGATGACCTTGCCACGGAAGTTGAGGGCATCTCCTCTGAGACCCACAAACACTCTAAGGGTGTCTCAGAGTGTGAGCGCCGATTATTAATTATATATAATTATTAACTCCGTCTGTAAGGGCATAATAGGTATTCGTCTGTTGCGCGTTTTGCGTCCTGGCCGCGATGGGGCGTTCCTCGTGCTTTGGTTAGCGTTCCCCGTGGTGACGGACGTCTCAAGCAATACAGGGGGAACCGCTGCCGTCCCTTGCATTGCTTCGCGGGCCTTGCACGAGCGGCGCAATGCGGAGATCTACTCGCTAGACTGCAGTTCTTGTTCTAGGATGGTGCTTCCCTCCACGGTGACGTTCATGATAATGCCGAGCTCGCCGGCCTGGCGCGAGGGTGCCGTCAGACTTAGCGAGGTGGCTTTCCCTGGCTGCACAGAACCCGGCCAAAATCCAAAAAAGGATGAGTTTTGGCTCGCAGCTAGGCAATTGCGTACAGTCACTGGTGGCGTTACTCTCTTGTCTGATCACAATTGGTTGGCTGCTGTGAAGTAAATTTCTGAGAAAACTCACAATATTTAGCCGGCGCCCATATGCAGAGCGCCTAACCCGCATGCCCCCCTAGCGGCGTTTTTCTTTTTTTTCTCAGCGCTGGCCGCACGGGTTGCGCGAGCTTGCCACAGTGGTTCCACTCGCGAGCGCTTCGGTTGACGGGATTCTGACCGTGTGCTCCATGGTCGTCGCTAGTTTGTTTCTTATCAAGGCCACGGCAGATGGCGCTTTGAAAGTGGGCAGTTCAATAAATGAGTCTTTGCATTGTCTTTGCCCTTATTGTCAACCCCGTTTCTTTATGACGGAATGTTTGCTATTACTTTATAAAGCAGTGGTTAGGGCGCTCGACAGCTGTAACCCAGGCATGAAAATGATCAGCGAACAACTGTGACGAGGACAGAAGAAGAACAGTGGGCACTCGTAAACGTTTTCACATAATGTACTACCAGCAAGGCCAAACTTCTGTGTTAGTGCACCTAAGGATGCGGGACCTAATTCTGGTCGCGGCGGCCGCTTTTCGACGGAGGCGAAAAGTGAGGCGTCCATGCGCTGTGCGAGCCACTGCACCAAAAGATCCCCAGGTGGTCGGGAGCCCTCCACTACGGCATCTCTCATAGCCTGAGTCGCTTTGGGGGTTTAAATCTTACAATACAAATCAAATCTAGGTGTAGATTTATGCAGGGAACCAATGGTGACTTTACCTTATCGCAGACGTTATTTACGCGAAAAAGAAATTCTAGCACATTATCCTGACGCCGATGCTTGGGATTCATGGAAAAGGCAGACGGTTTGCTGGAGATTCGGCAAAGCTGCGCGCGCTTTATTGCCGGCATTGGGACGGCTTTCTAAACGCTTCCTTGTAAATAACTATGGGCATTGAGGGGCAATTAATTCTTTATTGAGTATTTGTCGAATCTATAAACGCTCTATAAATTCTCGAAGGCAATTGAGTTATGTTATAAAACGCCAATATGATATTTATTCGTATGCAAAATTAGACAGTTAATTGACACAGTTTAATGGAAACTCAAGCAACACAAAATCAATTAACAGTGGATTTCTCACTTAGTCGATAAATTATTAATATATTATTGATCGATATGAAGAACAAAAACTTAATTGTCTGAAACGTAATTAAGCCTCAATTAACAAGAATTCAATTTACAATCAATTGCTCACTGAGTGAATAAAAAGTCAATATGTCCTTGATTCATATGACCAAGGTAAAGTTAATTGACTGAAATTCAATTAGAACGCAAACAATCGAGAACAAATGTTTTGCAAATCAATAAACAGTCAATATATTCTTGACTAATATGACCAAAAATAAAGTTAATTTACTACAACTTAATTAAAACTCAAGCAACCAAAAGCTAATTTCTCGCCAATCATTAAACAGTTTATTTTTATTCTTGACTGATTCGTGTAACAGAAAGTTAATTTAATACAACTTAATTAAAACTCTGACAAGAAAAACAATTTCTCATAAATCATTAGAAAGCTTATATGTTCTTCACTAATATGGCCTACTATAAAACTAATTGAATACACCTTAAAGGGGTCACGACAGCTAACATTTAAGCACAAAATGATTATTGCATTTCACTCCACACACGTTAATTATAAATCCTCAAAATTTGAGCACATTCGATGCAGTATAGATATAGTTTTAAAATAATTTTTTATTGTTATTGTTATCGAAAACAGCTTCCTGGTTTGGCAAACATTGGCCACTGACATAACAACGAGATATCATCTGCATGACATCTGCTATTTGCGGTGTCGGCTGCACTCTTCTATGCGCGCCTTAGACGGTGGTCGCTGAGAGCCTCTTTTTTTTTCAGCAAAAATGTTTTATTCGTATATTCTATTTTTACTTCAGAAATATTCACTATAATATGCGACCTTAGGGATCCTCGGACTTGTTTTAGGCTTCGTCTAGAGATTGTCGAGAAGGCCGACATCGTTGGGCTCACACTGTATTATTTAAGCATACAATCAGAGCATATTATTCTTACGTTATGAGAGTTAACTTGGTTTAGCAACAAGCTCTTCCGCGTATAAAAAGGTACATGTCCGATGTTTCCTTCCGCCACGTGCGCCGCGAAAGGGGGGAGGGGTTAATGTTTTCTTGCTGATTATTGAGCTATTGCCCTTCGCTTTTTCGGTTCATAAACCAAAAGGAAATCCCAGACAAGCATACGTTGACGCGAGAGAACACCTTGCCACATAGATGAGCAGACAAAAGTTTTGAAAGAAGCGGCGCCTCTTGATTTTCTGGTATAGCGCGTACGTGTTAGTCAAACTTAATTATTTCGGCTCGTAAAGAATTTTCGCAAAACTATGTTCAGTCTGGCCACGGCCAGCGCACGAAAGCATGCGCAGCCTCAGGGCCGTCATCGCAATACCTAACGCGATTCGAATATGCCCGCACCGAACAAAACCTCCCATCTGCCGCCGTCTCCGTCGACTGTGACTGACTCTCGAGCCTAAACTTGTGTTCCTAAGGCGACAACATTTCTAGGCTCATGGAACGAAATCCCCTGCGCGAGAGTTGTGCGCGAGATCTGTCATATTTCGCGAGATGTGTTCTTGTCTAGTGTTCCTGGCATCGGCAATCCCACACTTGTAAGCGCGCCACGGAACGCGAGAGGAGCGATGGTGCACCGGCCGTCCAAGCTCACACTGCATGCCGGAGAAAGTGTGACAGATACTGGCGTTCGCTTTCCTGCAAACTAATTACATGTAGGACTACAACGAACGCCGATTAGAGGCAAACAATTAAAGCAAATGATAGGAGAGGAAGGGTAGGCTTTCGCCAGACACATCTAAGAAACCCACTAAATTTTGTACTGGTTGTCCAGCAAATGACTCGTGATTGCTTCAGTGTAAATATACACTATTTAGTTTTTAGTGTGTGATGCCGAAAGTTGGGCGAGTTGGTTAACATTCATGATGGAAAATAGCGCGAAAGTACACGAAGGACGGAAGGAAGTAAGACACGGACAAGCGCTAACTCGCAACTGCAGGGTTTATTGCTGAAGCACGCAATAAATACAGGTCACATGAAAAAAAATAACAGAAAAAACGAACGGGAAGAGAAGAGAGAGAGAGAGAAGCAGCCTCCTAAATGGGAAGCTAGGCCATAACATAGACAGTGATACACAGTAACACGTGCCAGTGTGTGAGCCCTAAACTCCCGCAGGAATGAGCCGATTCGCGGATTACGACTGCACCCTGTTGTGCCCAGCCAAAGCCGCCCAGAAATTCAGCCGGACGCCAAACTTCTCTGGCGAACACCTCCTTCACAAAATCCGGTAACTGCTCTGCAAAGCACCGGTGCACTTGAGGCGAGCCGTGCCAAGGGGAGAGAAGCGACGTGTTTCAACACGAGCTTAGCATCCAGAAAGCTCGGCGCCTTGGCTCTGGCGGTGGACCCCTTCTCGCCCCGTGACATATTTGAAGCAAGGGCGTAGCAAGCTCTCCCATTGGTCCTGCGAAAGTCCTGCTGTCGGATTCGACCGTTTGAGCGTCAACGGTTTCTCGGTTTACGGAGACTTAAGTGTTTCCGCTCGAGACTCCGAGTGTGAGTTCGTCACTAGCGTCCATCGGAAGCAGTTTGCCCCCTAAGAGAGCGGACGCGGCGGAATCTCCTCGGCCGTCGCTGCGCGAGAACAGTCGCGTATGGCTATGTTAGAATTCGGCCCCAGAGCCGATCTCGTTCTGTAACTGCCTGTAAATAGTGTATAAAGTCTTTTATTCATCTCACCAGCGCCGACTCGGATTCATCGCTACCGCCCACGGAACTGACGGGCCTCGATCACGAAACGGGTGACGAGCGCTACGCAACCAACTCCTTGGCACAACCCTGTTGACGGTGGGCTACTGTGTGATAATCCCACCGGCACAACAGCCCCCAGCGTGTTTGTTTACATGGCTTTTACAATGAGTGGATGCATGCTGCTTGTTGTGACGCCATAAAATGCAAGCTGAGCTAGCAATACCAAAACTGTCAATTTCGTTTCGCACCAGTTGCACCTTTATTTGTTCAGAAACTACCACTGCGCTGCAAGAAGCACCATGATGCTACGTCCCCTGCCTGCGCCGGGTACCCACAAGCGGCTGCCGCTGTGCTCGCCAGACAGGGTCACATCGATGCTTCCCGCCCAATGTGCACTCACTTTGTGATGACTGCCAGAACTACACTCGATGACCACATGGAACAGCTAAAACCTGTAAATGCGCGCTCCGTAATCCCTTACAAAAATGAGTTTTGAAACTCTATTGTTGGACTATTGACCGCCTTTTGAATTTATTGAATTTCGATAGACATTCAACCCCAGCTGAATGCAATCTTTACAGGGCCAACAGAATTTTCATTGTGTTCTACCCAATAGACTTTTTGTGCAATTTTTTCTATGTGCTTTTTGTTGTCAGTTTTCAACATTCACGAACAATTAGCGTGTACTGTTCATGCTGACCAATGTTTTTAAGTAGTTTTAGGCACAAATGATAAGAGCATGATGTGACAATTTCGTTATGAACTTTTGGTCTCACTTGTGATCAACTATTGGCCACATTCTGCAAAGGGAAATATAAGAGCAGCATGCAGTTGCGTGCTCGTTCATGTTATATAAAAATACATATTAACGGTGCACACTTAGCTCAAGCTTCGCAACACAGTGAAAATACGCCCTAAAAACTTCATGATGGCAAAGCCTCCACTAATAATGCAAATACATCGTTGAATGTCAATCAGAATCCGTAATGGATCAGCTTCTGTATGTCGCAGAAGGTAACTTTAGTGGTAGGACATATTTTATATTTATCATAAAACAAGTTCAGTGAGTCATCATACTAACAAACAGGATCCTAGATTGAACCTACCATGTAGGGCAGGACAGAGCTTTTTTAAACCAGTTCCAAAGTTCACTATATATATGCTTCAGGGTCTGACATTCTGCCCAAGCATAGGTATTTTTGCCCGTAGCTTATTGCCGCAAAATGAGGTGCAGTCTGTATTGGAATCCTCCACCGCTCTATGTCTTTGGAGAGTTTTACTGTAATTTGTTTCTTTTCTTTCCTTTCTTAAAGTGGACACCATGCTAAAATGAAGTCACTTTAAACATTGAGGGGTTCTAATAATCACGGATTGATCCCACGGATACTATAGAGTTAACACGCATAGCAAAAACATTCGCGTATGAAAAAAAAAGAAAAAAACAAGATTGCATGCGTCTTCTAACGGCGACTCTTCTTTTCAAAGAAGCATTCGGCCGCCGCCTTGCTCCTGTCCGCATCCCACTTCCCCCGTGCCCCGCGAACGGCGCCAGCATGTCCGGAGAGGTCGAGGGTCGCTTCCTGTCGGCTGGGGGGAAAAAAGGGGGCAGGGAGGAGGGGTTGCTCCCGCTTGGTCTCCGCTCTCTGCCTTCTCCGTGGTTTGTTTTCACGGAGATGACCTTGGCTTCAGCAGTCGCGAAGCGGGGGTGGCGGCTTTTCACCGAAGCTGTTCTTCTGCGCCCCGTTTTCTTTGCACGCAGACGCGGGTACGCTGAGTGCGGCGATGTGCCAGTTCAGTTGGCGTTTTCCCGCCACCGTGGTCGCATCTTGCACTGTGAACGAAGCACCGTATGTAGGTTTTTCGCTGGTGATTATCACGAAGATTGTTTTGTTCAAATTGGAGCGCGAACGTACGAATTTAAGTCTTCGGAGGACTCCGCTCTTGGGTGGCAGCTTCTGCGCAAGGAGGACGTGTTTAAGAAGTTCAACAGTCGCAGGCGTTTTGGATTCTAAGCGAAAAGCCGGCGCGGGCGGAGGGAGCGTCTGCACTTTGGTGAGTGTTTTACTTTTTCCTATTCGTGTTTGTGCCAGTCTTGTACAGTGTGTGTTACAAGGTGAAGCCCGCATGTAAATATTTCTAGCAGACAAACCAGCCTCGTCGGAAAAAAAAGGAGGGGGAGAGAGAGAGAACGAGGCTTGTCTCTACGCGGACGCTGGGGCCGATGGAACGCCAGCTGGAATGGCGACATTTTCTTTCTTTTTTTTTAACCGGTGACCGTTTTTGACGGATTGTTCGGCACAGTGCTGTACTCTTTCGATACGCTACTCGCGCTGAGACGGACACATTATCGAGATCATAATATGCCTCTGTCACACATTGTGGATTATTCAATCTGTGCAGCTCCGCCATTTTTGCAGTGTTTGTTTTTGTTTCCACTCATTTTAGTGCCTATAGTTGGTAATTTTGCTTCAAGTTTTCTTGGTAGTAATGCTTGTGACCTGCGCTTTGCTATTTATATTCACAATGGGATCTTTGACGGCAGCATATATTGTTTATCAGGGAGAAATGAACGATGTGGTAGTGCCGCCGAGCTGTGGAGGCGGCGGTCGATGCCGTCTAAGCAGTGAAAGACAGTGACAACTCATTTTAGACAAGAAATTTCTTGAGCTATGACGTGGAGCAGCGCACAAATGCCTTTGCTCTATTTTTAGGTTAGTATATACCGCAGCTTAATTATGATTTATATTGTTTATTTCAGCATCACATGCGAGGAGTTCCCGGACGTATCAGCGTTTTACGCAAAGAACAGCCTGGCGTCATACCTTGCACATGAATTGAAATAAAGCAAATAAACAGCCCAGCTCATGTTATGGGTTCACCAAAGATGCGTATTTTTTCTTTCTCATTAACGCGCATTTTTTATTCTGTGTTCCCTTTCCGCTGCGGATTAACAAAAAATGCTGCGTGATCAACGGTTAGCCAGGAGCAGGCACGAGGTGGTTTACATTAATGCAAAAGTAGCACAGCACATATCCTTGCTGCGGTCAGTCAACACATTCTATGTTCTGCTCGACCAATCAACAATTTAGTCAGTTTGGTGTAGGTTAATGAGTGAGTAAGTATAATGGGGCTTAAAAGATCAAGATCTGTTTTGTTCTTTTAAGCCTCACTATGCTTATCATTAACCAGCACTGATCAGACAGGATTGTTGATTGGTCGGGCAGAACATATAATGTGGTGACTTATCGCAGCTAGGAGATGTACTGTACTACTTTTGCATTAATGAAAATCACCTCCTGGCAAACCGATGGTCGTGTACTATTTTCTGTTGTTCAGGAGTGGAAAGGTAGCAGAAAATCAAAAAGCGTCACTTGCAGAGTTTCTGAAGCATTTGAGCCTGAAATCAACAGAATTTCAGTTGCGCGAATTCCAAAAGCGCTCTTAAGAAACACATGGGCCACTATTTCATAAGCGCTCAACAAGAGGTCAACACTGCATCATCCAAGATGTTGCCGATTATCGACAGACTTTCAACAGCATGTATTGACACAACGCTTTCGAATTTCTATAGAAACCCTACATGCATTTTTGTAAGGGATCGCTGAAACTGTACACCCGAGCCCCGCGTACTCGCGCTAGTGCTCATCGCGGAACAGGCCGGCAGTTCAGCGCCGACTAACATTCCTGGCCAAGGTGATTGCTGATGGAAAGGGGGATCATATAAAGTGTAGCTGCTTGTTTTCCTTTCTCTAACACGGTTACCCTTACAAAAATGCATGTAGGGTTTCTATAGAAATTCGAAAGCGTTGTGTCAATACACGCTGTTGAAAGTCTGTCGATAATCGGCAACATCTTGGATGATGCAGAGTTGACCTCTTGTTGAGCGCTTATGAAATAGTGGCCCATGTGTTTCTTAAGAGCGCTTTTGGAATTCGCGCAACTGAAATTCTGTTGATTTCAGGCTCAAATGCTTCAGAAACTCTGCAAGTGACGCTTTTTGATTTCCTGCTACCTTTCCACTCCTGAACAACAGAAAATAGTACACGACCATCGGTTTGCCAGGAGGTGATTTTCATTAATGCAAATGTAGTACAGTACATCTCCTAGCTGCGATAAGTCACCACATTCTATGTTCTGCCCGACCAATCAACAATCCTGTCTGATCAGTGCTGGTTAATGATAAGCATAGTGAGGCTTAAAAGAACAAAACAGATCTTGATCTTTTAAGCCCCATTATACTTACTCACTCATTAACCTACACCAAACTGACTAAATTGTTGATTGGTCGAGCAGAACATAGAATGTGTTGACTGACCGCAGCAAGGATATGTGCTGTGCTACTTTTGCATTAATGTAAACCACCTCGTGCCTGCTCCTGGCTAACCGTTGATCACGCAGCATTTTCTGTTAATTCGCAGCGGAAAGGGAACACAGAATAAAAAATGCGCGTTAATGAGAAAGAAAAAATATGCATCTTTGGTGAACCCATAACATGAGCTGGGTTGTTTATTTGCTTTATTTCAATTCATGTGCAAGGTATGACGCCAGGCTGTTCTTTGCGTAAAACGCTGATACGTCTGGGAACTCCTCGCATGTGATGCTGAAATAAACAATATAAATCATAATTAAGCTGCGGTATATACTAACCTAAAAATAGAGCAAAGGCATTTGTGCGCTGCTCCACGTCATAGCTCAAGAAATTTCTTGTCTAAAATGAGTTGTCACTGTCTTTCACTGCTTAGACGGCATCGACCGCCGCCTCCACAGCTCAGCAGCACTACCACATCGTTCATTTCTCCTTGATAAACAATATATGCTGCCGTCAAAGATCCCATTGTGAATTTAAATAGCAAAGCGCAGGTCACAAGCATTACTGCCCAGAAAACTTGAAGCAAAATTACCAACTATAGGCACTAATATGAGTGGAAACAAAAACAAACACTGCAAAAATGGCAGAGCTGCACAGATTCAATAATCCACAATGTGTGACAGAGGCATATTATGATCTCGATAATGTGTCCGTCTCAGCGCGAGTAGCGTATCGAAAGAGTACAGCACTGTGCCGAACAATCCGTCAAAAACGGTCACCGGTTAAAAAAAAGAAAGAAAATGTCGCCATTCTAGCTGGCGTTCCATCGGCCCCAGCGTCCGCGTAGAGACAAGCCTCGTTCTCTCTCTCTCCCCCTCCTTTTTTTTCCGACGAGGCTGGTTTGTCTGCTAGAAATATTTACATGCGGGCTTCACCTTGTAACACACACTGTACAAGACTGGCACAAACACGAATAGGAAAAAGTAAAACACTCACCAAAGTGCAGACGCTCCCTCCGCCCGCGCCGGCTTTTCGCTTAGAATCCAAAACGCCTGCGACTGTTGAACTTCTTAAACACGTCCTCCTTGCGCAGAAGCTGCCGCCCAAGAGCGGAGTCCTCCGAAGACTTAAATTCGTACGTTCGCGCTCCAATTTGAACAAAACGATCTTCGTGATAATCACCAGCGAAAAACCTACATACGGTGCTTCGTTCACAGTGCAAGATGCGACCACGGTGGCGGGAAAACGCCAACTGAACTGGCACATCGCCGCACTCAGCGTACCCGCGTCTGCGTGCAAAGAAAACGGGGCGCTGAAGAACAGCTTCGGTGAAAAGCCGCCACCCCCGCTGCGCGACTGCTGAAGCCAAGGTCATCTCCGTGAAAACAAACCACGGAGAAGGCAGAGAGCGGAGACCGAGCGGGAGCAACCCCTCCTCCCTCCCCCCTTTTTTCCCCCCAGCGGACAGGAAGCGACCCTCGACCTCTCCGGACATGCTGGCGCCGTTCGCGGGGCACGGGGGAAGTGGGATGCGGACAGGAGCAAGGCGGCGGCCGAATGCTTCTTTGAAAAGTAGAGTCGCCGTTAGAAGACGCATGCAATCTTGTTTTTTTCTTCTTTTTTTCATACGCGAATGTTTTTGCTATGCGTGTTAACTCTATAGTATCCGTGGGATCAATCGGTGATTATTAGAACCCCTCAATGTTTAAAGTGACTTCATTTTAGCATGGTGTCCACTTTAAGAAAGGAAAGAAAAGAAAAAAATTACAGTAAAACTCTCCAAAGACATAGAGCGGTGGAGGATTCCAATACAGACTGCACCTTATTTTGCGGCAATAAGCTACGGGCAAAAATACCTATGCTTGGGCAGAATGTCAGACCCTGAAGCATATATATATAGTGAACTTTGGAACTGGTTTAAAAAAGCTCTGTCCTGCCCTACATGGTAGGCTCAATCTAGGATCCTGTTTGTTAGTATGATGACTCACTGAACTTGTTTTATGATAAATATAAAATATGTCCTACCACTAAAGTTACCTTCTGCGACATACAGAAGCTGGTCCATTACGGATTCTGATTGACATTCGACGATGTATTTGCATTATTAGTGGAGGCTTTGCCATCATGAAGTTTTTAGGGCATATTTTCACTGTGTTGCGAAGCTTGAGCTAAGTGTGCACCGTTAATATGTACTTTTATATAACATGAACGAGCACGCAACTGCATGTTGCTCTTATATTTCCCTTTGCAGAATGTGGCCAATAGTTGAATTACAAGTGAGACCAAGAATTCATAACGAAATTGTCACATCATGCTCTTATCATTTGTGCCTAAAACTACTTAAAACATGGGTCAGCATGAACAGTACACGCTAATTGTTCTTGAACGTTGAAAACTGACAACAAAAAGCACATAGAAAAAATTGCACAAAAAGTCTATTGGGTAGAACACAATGAAAATTCTGTTGGCCCTGTAAAGATTGCATTCAGCTGGAGTTGAATGTCTATCGAAATTCAATAAATTCAAAAGGCGGTCAATAGTCCAACAATAGAGTTTCAAAGCTCATTTTTGTAAGGGTAAGCTACAGACGAGCGCAGCTGTTCAGGCCGTTAACTGATCGGGTGTCAAGTTCTCGCTCGGCCTCCGATCCGACCAAAATAAAACGAGCGACTGTCCGTTGATAGTTCCGTCAAACTTCACACTATGGTGATAAGCGACCGTTGTTCGTGCTGGCAGCTCTCTTTGTATCGAATTTTGAACCAACTATCCAGACAAGCTGAAAAAGCACACACAAGATCTTGTGTGCGTATATGTGACATCTCTCGCCCTTATCTTCACCTAAATGGTGTCTACGCCTGCGGGCTCCATCCTTGTTTTAGTGATTCTGCTTGTTTCTGCTCTTTTTACCAATAATTAATGCATTAACTCTCTCAGCCTTCCGTTGAGGCTGGTAAGAACGTATATACGAAGCTGCAAAGCTCGACGATCGACCTTTACAGTTATATTGCAACGATTGCGTGTCCGTCAAAAATTTAGGTTTACTTCTGCGCTCGGCACCTTGCGCTACTGCATTACAGCTATCCTGGCAGTTACGTAAAATGTCAGTCTATGTTTCTTTCATATCGCGAAAGAGAGGAGAATACGAAAGCACGAAAAAGCCAAACGCCAACAAAACACGAAACCTACCGGTGGCTCAACCTACTTCTTTCTTCGCTCCACTTCACTTATGTTTTTACTTCGATGTAAACTAAAGGGATAGCCACACCAATATCATCATTATCATTTTCCCTTGATGTGAGTTAGTTACGAAGGAGAACAAGCTGTCTAGTTGCTACGTATAACCTAACGCATACCCATACCTAGCGTGCCCCACTTTTTGCACGCTGCACTTCTCTTTGTTTCCATGCGGTGGTGCGGAGCGGGCGTGCGTTATAACTCTCGTTGCTTTGTTTCAATAGCGTCGTCGGCATGGTCGCGTTTTTTTTCTGCTTTTTGGTGGCTTGACGATGACTCGCGTTCTTATGAAGTGAGTGTCGGAAAAAAAATGTGATGTTTGCCCGAAGTATTGCGCGGAACAGTTGTCAACGTGCGATGGTCAGCAGAAAAGGAGCCGGCCCCGGCCTTCCTTCTGGACGTTGGTTGGTACACTCTTTTGTTTTTTATTACAGTTTGTGCAAATGCATACGTTATAGGCGTTTGAACGGTCGTTTTAAGGGTGTTTCCGCACGCTTGGAAGCATGGTCGTGTTGAGTTTTGCTGCGTACCGATTTTCGTACTGATGGTCGTACTGATTTTAGGGGCGAGTTGGACGTTGGTGCACATGAATTTACGGGCGTCACTGATGGCTACCACATTTGCTGTAGGCAGGACAAAGGTGTTGGAGCGCAAGCGCTTCCGTCTTGCAGAAAGTGCTGAGTCGCAGGACCCTAAGTAACAAGTGAGTGACGTTGCCAGTGATGTCCATCCAACTGATTCGACAATCATCTGCACAGACGCAACCCGGCTGTTTACACAGTTGAGAGCGGCAGCGAGGCGGTGACACAGACGCTTGGTCCTTACGCTGATCCTCTTCCAACAGCGACCCTACCAATAATCGCCAGTATTCAACCTCTCTTTCTACCACCCCCTAACCTTTCAGGATATGCCATATGAACTGATTCAATATAAGCTATACGTGCAATTTACACGGGTCGTATACCCGCAGAACTGCCAATACGACCTACATGAACTTCCACACACTTTCACACTGAGATTGATTCCTGATCCCGCTGGAATCCCAGACAATGAAAGATCGCCCCGCCCGCAAACATCAGGGTTGGGCGCCAAGGATTCTCTGGCCTTATCCTCCTCCCACGTAGGACGTTACACTTCATTACAAAAAAAGAGATCGGTAACCATTAGAGGAACTCTTTGTACACTTCCACTTTCGGACAAATCCCTCACGCCAGTGCAACTATGCATTCTTCGACGCATACAGCTAAATACACTCCTTGCTCCTGCCCCATCTTTTTCTACCCTATCAGACACTATCCCCAATGATGGAATTATCCTGAACACTATACTGATTTAGAACACGGAATTTTCTCCTGCTCCGTTAGCGAGTCCCCACATTTTTCACAACCTCCCCCCCCCCTCCCCCCCCCCCCCCCGCTGGCGGGCTCGGCTAGCCTCGGACCACCTGACGGATTTGTGACCTTGACTGTGGACGTCCTTGACGCTAACACTACGTCTCAATAAAGGTTTTTTCCCTCCCCATCTGTCTCCACACTCGCTGGAAGCCACTTGCCATGCCTGTTCGGGGTGAGTCAAGGACGTGTTACCTCTAATCTGTCTATCCACACTTGAAGGCGACCAGATCGCATGCGGCGCATTTTCGCCCTTTGCTCTTCTTTGGAATACATTAAACCAGGGGTTCTGAATCTGGGTTCCACGAAAACCAGCTACTCCGTGAGCTGTTTTTGTGGTTTCCGCAAGCTCCCACTACATTTGACCTTTCAAACTTGGAGCCGAGGAGAAAGCGAAATGGGGTGGAGCAGGTGATTAATCAGTGGGAGACGTCCCGTCGCGCCAGCACACGATGGAAAAAGCCATGACGTCACTTGATGGGTATAAGAACAAGGAGCAACAGCGCCTCGACTCGGAGCCAGCGATGGACGCCAGTGATGATACTGCGCTTAGCGCGTCGTACCGATGCCAGTTACATCGGGCTACCAGAGAGTTCTAACTAGCGTAACAATGCCGTGAGGCTTACCCTGAATACCATGTTTAACTAATGCTAAACCTCTGTACATTTGTTATTACACTTTCTAATCGTTTATCGCCTTGACTACACCAACAGCAAAAACGCCCCTGTGCTTTCTTTGGTGTTATTGGCTGCTGGTTCCCTGCATGCATAAATATGTAGCTATCTACAGTCAAGAGAAATACTTGTATAGAAGAAAGGGGGCAGGCACCAGGCCACCTCTACACTGCATTTATTCCCCGGCTGTCCCCACGCTATCGATGTGCCAACATATGAGCGTGTCAACCGCACGCTCATCGTCCCAAACATCATCTTCTTCTTCGTTTCGCTTGCAGATAAGTGCGAATCTGCAACACGCTCCGCGCCCTGAGATAGCTCGAAGCTGCAACAGCGTCACGTACATCAATCGTCTCTGATGCCCACCATGATGAAGTCATTGCGGACATCTCGCTCTTGAAGCTTGATGACACTCAATACTCTGCGAAGACCGGGTTCCAACATCCGTAATTGGACGCCAACAGTGCAGAACTGGATGGATCCGTATGGGCGTGGTAGCACAGGTTCGAAGAGCGCGCTGTAGCCCACACTCTGTCGAATTTGGTGATTAGTCGGCGCTGAGTGACCACAATCTATCGTTGATGGCGCTCGTCCATTATTTGCTTCAGTTTCGCACCGTGGTCGACTTGATGGTTCTAACTGCTCAAGATAGCCTGATCGTGGCCATGGGAGCCTGATCAGTGTTACACGATGTCTACGGGTTCCAGCTCTGTTGGGCGAAGAACATAGCACCACTTCTCCGGATATCGGATGTGACATCACTCGCTCTGCTTCCAGTGACGTACTACGTTTAGAGAAAAGGCCACTCAGCCCTCATTTGAAGCCCTGCTCCCCGGCATGAAGGTCTTACGGCTTCGTCCCACTTCACCTTCAGCATAATCGGCATTGATCTTGTTCATCTGCTTAAACTTGTGAGCTCGAAGTTTTTTATAAGCACATCCTTGACCTAAATGCGGAAACATCTCACGCACACACTCTGGAACAACAAAACACTGACAAAACAGTCTAGGTTTCCATCTTGATTTTTTTTTTCTGCGCACTGGCCTAGCTTTCTTTCTGTGCTCGTGAAACTGTGGCCTCCACTTTTCCAGGCTGTTCGATGATTCGTTGTCGTTCTTCCTCTTCCTTGCGCACTGCATAAGTGCTTGCGTCATTGTCTGACTCTGTTCTTGCATTTGTACAATAATTCTGGAAACAAACTTTTCGTTTGCCACCTTGACCTCTTTCGCAAGCTATACAAAAGTCGGCGCGTCTGCTAGAATCATTATCGAGGTGCCTTCATTCCGCACGTTATTTTCAGAAGTTCTACTTGTAAGTTCTTCGAGGGAGGCTCGCTGCTGTTCGCTTTCTCTGTCTTGCACAGAGACAATGAATGCGCTTTCGTCATTCTTTATTGTATTCTTCTGCATTCCTCCAAGATCAACATGTTGAGCTCTTTCAAAGTCTCCTTCCATTGGTCTTCCATTGGCGGCCCGAAAACAATCTCGCGTGTACACTGCGCACAAGCGTCTGCCCTCCGTTCAACGCGTGTAAATGGATCGATGCGTTCTTTACTGTCGGAGATCTGCGCCTATACACTGGTGCCTGCTTGCTTCTTCCGAATGTGCGTCTTACAGTACGGCAGCCGCTCCTCGATGAGTACTGACACCACTCTGGACCCACTTAATATCACCACTCTTATCTGTGAATTTCTGAGATGCCTCTTCATACTGGGCTTCCTCTGTTGATGCGTTTGGGGTTGAATCGAATAAACATAAATCGAGTATCGGCGTGATAACGGTGGCACTTACCACTTGCCTCGCTTTAAGCTCAATGACAGAATCGGTCGTTAAGTATAAAGGTGGTGTGGCGAAATTTTCCGGTATAACTGCGTTCGTAGACGATGCAGCTGCTACAGGGAGTTCATATGTTGCCTTCATAAAATGTCAGCAGCAGGAGTAGGCACCTGAAGGCCCTCGATGTGGCGGCTGAGGAGCCTCTGTCTGTGTGGCAGTATCCTCGTACTCCTGTACAGCTGTGACTTCTTCTGGACAACCGTAGACTTTGAAGGCATGCATTTTCTCATTCAGCAGCGTCGACCGTCGTTGCAGGTTTTTAGTCTGGCGTGAATGAGCTTTAAGGCGAGAGTAGTCTGTTGTTAGATTTGAGTAGTTTACTTGCCTCGTGGCAGAGCCGGGTCTGAAAATCTCGCCGAATGACGCGTTTCAATTTGATATTGTGTTAACTGCGCGAAAAAGGAGGGCAACAGGAAGAAACACATACGACACTTAGAAGCGCAGATTGTCAACTTTATTCTTCAAGAAAATGCAAGGCGTATTTAAGCGCTCTCTGCTACGTGCAAAATCATTTGCTATCCACGTGAACACAAGATAAACACTATATTTCTGAAATCAGCAAGAAACATACTAAACAATGATAAGACATACATGAAGCAAACTCTGGGCCGGCTCACAATCACACAGGTAATCGAGCTCTGCTAAGCAATCAAGGGAACAACTTGGCTAAGCCAAGATATCAACAGACATCTCTGGACGAAAAGACTGAATTTAAAATTCCGAAACCATCACCGCACAAACCGTGCATCACCACATGGAGGTCTCGACAAAAGGAACACCGTAGCAAAAGCCTAGTCAAAACCAAAACGGAAAAGGATTTCCAAAAATGTGCATCAGCACTCGAAGGCTACGTCAAATACAGGAGCCGTGAAAAACACATGCTGATATGGCGGTCAATCTCTAAACGAAAACCCGAAACACATTGCATAAAAAGTTTATCAGCTCCTAAAAGCTGCGTCAAGTTAAAAGAAACAATGAATAGGCACCAGGTCAAGAGATCAAAACTATTGAAAAGCGAAAAGGCATTCGGACTAAAAATTACAAGCAAAACTTGCACGGGGCGAATCTTAGGCCTAACAGGCTGAGAGGCGTACTAAGAATTAAAGAGTAAAACCAGCAAATGATAAGCCAAACCCAAAAACTTTTGGGAAAGAGAAAAAAATAAGTTGCAGAAAACTGGGTTTGTCCTGAATACCCGCCTGCTCGTAAGCTGTCTAACTATTGAAAGTCTGCTGAAAGCCGTGCAATATTGGGAAGTCTATACAAAACCTTCCAAAAATGAAACTTCTTTCGACGTCAGGTTTATGGAAGTCTTTTTCGGACAGTTAACCTAATTTCACTATTAACCAACTAGCCCGGCAAATCTTGTGGCAACATAATTCCTTTTCATGCGCTCCAAAATGTCTCGTTGAAGCCCTCTTCGTCTCTCTCCGGTGGGGTTCGCTGGCGGAGCTACTGGCATCTTCCTGGAGAGTCGTTGGATTTTTTGTAACCTCCAAGAAGGATCGATGGAGGGGCTCAAATTCCCTTCCCGGGTTTCGGCACCAAAATTATAGAAGCAGGGCAGACACCGCCTCTACACTGCATTTAATTCCCGGCTGTCGATATGCTGATATGGCGCTCAATGTCTACCGCGCGCTCCCAAACCTCCTCCTCGTTTCGCTTGCAGATGAGTGCGAATCTGCGACAACCTGTGCATCAAAAATAAGCATGGTTTTAAAAAGTGCTCGTCCATCGCAACGCAGCTGCTAAAATCAACCCCTCACTTGGCATTTGTGACTTCCTTTAAGATAGAGAAAAATCTACAAAACGCAGGGACACCATCCAATGTGAATTTTGAAACCGTGCAAAAGGCCTGGAAAATGGAATGCCTTCAAAATACCTAATCAGGAGCAGCCTTTATGATTATTATTGTTTAGAAAAAAAAAGACGATAAGTCCAGTTCAGGTTAAAAGTTAACAAAAATGGTCGCACCTAAACGTTTGTGTAGTGTTCTTAGCCCTGTTATCGTGAGGGGAAGCAACGCACTCCTTGCATACAAAAGAAAAAAAGGGGGATCGAATGAAACAAATTCACATCATCTGACAGTGACGTAGTTTATGAAATTTCTCTTGTGTTAGACAACCAGGTCGTTGCATCAAAATGTGATTATTGGAACCTGCCGGCAACGTTGACACAGGATACGGTGGCAAGCTATCCAGACACGTGTCAAAATGCTAATGAATTCCTCAATTTGGACATGCAAGAATCTGAAAAATTATAATCAGCTGCCCATGCTCGACATTTATGAAGCATATATCATATATCAGAACTGATTGACATGCTTAAGCAGGTCATCACTGGCATTAACGAGAAAAAAAGGAATTGACTCGCAGGGTAAGAAACGACGTCGGGAGCGGAAGAAAAAATGGAGAGTGCATACTGAGACTTGGAGGATGTAATGTGTTGAATCACATATTCCCGATCATTACTTTTCTTTAGTCAGTTTTCGTCCTATTAATATAGCTTCTTTCTTGTTTGTCCCTTCCGGCAGTCTGGGTGCAGGGGTTCCTATTTTGAATGAGGAAAAATAAATACAACGGTTACTGATTTATGTCAATCCTTTTTCGGTTTGGTTTGTAGGGTTTAATGTCTCATAGAAACTCAAGCTTTAAGAGTCGCCGTAGTGGAGTGCTCCGAAAATTTCGACCACTTGATGTTCTTAAATTTCCACTGACATCGCACAGAACGCGGATGCCTTCCTTTTCGTCTCATCACTGCTTTCGCCGCCAGTCTATGGCTCGAACACAAGATGAAACAATTCGTTACGCCTGAAACATTGCTCACTGTCGCACATTCATCATCATCATCATCATCAGCCTGACTATACCCACTGCCGGGCGAAGGCCTCTCCCATATTTCTCCACTTAACCCGGTTCTGTGCTAGCTGCATCCACTTGACCCCTGCGAACTTCTTAACCTCATCCGCCCACCTAACTTTCTGCCGCCCCCTGCCACGCTTTCCTTCCCTTGGAATCCAGTTTGTTACCCTAAGAGACCATCAGTTATCCTCTCTTCGCACTACATGCCCTGCCCATGTCCATTTCTTCTTCTTAATTTCCACTAGAATGTCGGTAACTTGAGTTATTTCTCTGACCCACTCTGCACGCTTTCTATCTCTTAATGTTACCCCTACCATTTTTCGTTCCATAGCCCTCTGGGTTGTCCTCAACTTAAAAGTAGAACTCTCTTGGTTAGCCTCCACGTTTCAGCCCCATAGGTGAGTACAGGCAAGATGCAACTGTTGTATACTTTCCTCTTGAGCGATACCGGTAAGCTGCTAGTCATAATCTGCGAGTGCTTGCCAAATGCGCTCCATCCCAATCTTATTCTTTTTGTTATTTCCTTTTAATGGTCCGTATCTGCGGTTACTACCTGTCCTAAGTAGACATATTCGCCTACTACTTCCAGTACTTCGCTACCTATTGTAAACTGCTGTTCCTTCCCGAGGCTGTTGAACATTACCTTAGTCTTCTGCATATTGATTTTCAAGCCTACGTTTTTACTTTTCCTGTCTAGGTCATCAATCATTATTTGCAGTGCATCCCCCGAGTTGCTTAGCAAAGCAATGTCATCAGCAAATCGCAGATTACTGAGGTATTCTCCATCTACCCTTATCCCTAACTGCTCCTATTCCAAGTCTCTGAATACTTACTGTAAGCAAGCTGTGAATAGTACTGGGGAGACTGTGTCTCCTTGCCTAACACCTTTCTTTATGGGAATTTCGTTACTTTCTTTATGCAGAGCTATGATTGCTGTGCAGCCACTATATATATCTTCCAGCACTTTCACGTACGGCTCGTCTACCCCCTGATTTCGCAATGCCTGCATCACCGCCGAGGTTTAAACTGAGTCGAATGCTTTTTCGTAATCAATGAATTCTATGTATAAGGGCTGGTTATATTCCGAGCATTTTTCTATCACCTGATTGATAGTATGGATATGATCGATAGTAGAGTACCGTTTCCGCAACCCTGCCTAATACTTTGCTTGATTGCAGTCTAAGGTTGTCCTGATTCTATTAGCGATTAGCTTATAGTAAATACCTCATACGTAACGGACAGTAAGCTGATTGGTCTGTAATTTTTAAGGTCCTTAGAGTCCCCTTTCTTGTGAATGAGGATAATGTTTGCATTCTTCCATGGTTCCGGTACCATCTATGACACCAGGCACTGCGTATACAGGGTGGCCAGTTTTTCTAGCACGATATCCCCCCCCCGTCCTTAAGCAAATCTGCAGTTATCTGATCCTCTCCAGCTGATTTCCCCCTTTTCATAGTTTGTAGTGCTTTCTTGACCTCGTCCTTCGTCACTGGTGGAACGTCTGACTGTTTTTCCCTACCGCCAATCTCATTACTGTCCTGACTACTTCGGCTACTGTAGAGATCTGTATAGAACTCCTCGGCTACTTTGACTATCTTGTCCATATTAGTGATGATGTTGCCCGCCTTGTCCCTTATCGCATACATCTGGTTTTTGCCTATGCCCAATTTCTTCTCTACCGCTTTAAGGCTTCCCCCGTTCTTTACAGCATGCTCAATTTTCTCCATGTTATACTTGCTTATATCGGCCACCTTGCGCTTATTGATTAGCTTTGATATCTCGGCCAATTCGATCTGGTCTGTTGGATTGGAAGCTTTCATACTCTGCCGTTTCTTAATCAAATCTTTCGTCTCCTTAGACAGCTTACCGGTATCCTCTCTAACTATCCTACCGCCTACTTCTACCGCGCACTCAGTAATGATATCTCTGAAATTATTGTTCATTGCCTCTAGGGTAATGTCGCCATCCTCAGTTAGACCTGAATACCTATTCTGTAGCGAGATTCTGAACTCTTTTTTCCCTCCCCCTCACCGCTAATTCGTTGATGGGTTTCTTTCTTACTAATCTGTTGCGTTCCTTCTTCAGATTTAAGCTAATTCGGGACCTCACCATCATGTGGTCACTGCATCGCACTTTCCCGATTACCTCTACACCTTGCATAATGGCGGGGGTTGAACACATTATGAAGTCGATTTCATTTTTAGTTTCCCCGTTAGGACTCTTCCATGTCCATTTCCGGTTCTTCCGTTTGCTGAAGAAGGTATTCATGATTCGTAAGTTATTTCGCTCTGAAAACTCAACTAGTAACTCCCCCCTGCTATTCCTAGAACCAATGCCATAGTCACCTACTGCCTTGTCTCCTGCCTGCTTTTTCCCTACCTTGGCATTGAGGTCACCGATTAGTACAGTATACTGCGTCTTTACGTTTCTCATTGCCGATTCTACACCTTCGTAGAAGCTTTCAACTGCCTGGTCATCATAACTACATGTAGGTGCATAAGCCTGTACAACCTTCAGTTTATACCGCTTATTAAGCCTAATTACGATGCCTGCCACCCTCTCGTTAATACTATAGAATTCATCTATATTACCCACTATATACTTATTCACAAGGAAACCTACTCCTAGTTGTCGCCTCTCTGGTAAACCTCAATAAAACAGTACGTGCCCATCCTTCAGTACAGTATATGCCTCATTCGGTCTCCTAACCTCACTAAGCCCTATGACATACCATTTCATACGCTCTAGTTCCTCTAACAGCACTGCTAAACTAGCTTCACTAGCTAGGGTTCTGGCATTAAACGTTGCCAGGGTCAGTTTCCAATGGCGGCCTGCCCAGCGGAGCCAGGCATTCTTAGCACCCCCTGCTGAGTCACAGGTCTGACCGCCGCCGTGGTCAGTTGTTCCGCAGCCGCTGGTGACTGAGGGCCGACGTTTTGTGGAACTTATCATGAGAGGTTGGGGCCAATTACTGCACCAGGGTGGCCAACTCCTGTTCTGGTGAGGGAGTGCGTTGCCGGAGGTGTTCACCGGCATGAGGTCGCACCCCAAACCTGTTTATGCAGTTCCATCGACACACGGATTTCTTTTTTTTTTTCTTTTTTTTAATCTGGAGGAGAATTGCGCGGCACGAGGTTTTTAACCCCGGTCCTCTTGCATGCGAGGCGGATGTTCTACCGCTACGCCACCGCTGCACTTACATGAGACAGAAAAACTCGCAGAATTTCTATACTACCAATCCTCCGAGAAAGCTTGCCCATTCAGTGGGTAAGCTTACGTTGAAGAGTAGCAATATTATTCTGCTGCGTGGGCAGCATATATGTATAGCTCAGGTGGTAACCTATGCAATAAGATCTAGAAGGATGGCATAAACTTGCACCAAAAATGTGACAACTCTACTATATCACAAAATTAGTTTACCATCATCAGCCTGGCTATACCCACTGCAGGGCGAAGGCCTCTCCCATATTTCTCCACTTAACCCGGTTCTGTGCTAGCTGCATCCACTTGACCCCTGCGAACTTCTTGATCTCATCCGCCCACCTAACTTTCTGCCGCCCCCTGCTACGCTTTCCTTCTCTTGGAATCCAGTTTGTTACCCTAAGCGACCATCGGTTATCCTCTCTTCGCACTACATGTCCTGCCCATGTCCATTTCGACTTCTTAATTTCCACTAGAATGTCGGTAACTTGAGTTATTTCTCTGACCCACTCTGCACGTTTCCTATCTATTAACGTCATCCCTACCATTTTTGTTTCCAAAGCTCTCTGCGTTGCCCTCAGCTTAAGTAAAACCCTCTTTGTTAGCTTCCACGTTGCAGCCACATAGTTAAGTACAGGTAAGATGCAACTGTTGTATACTTTCCTCTTGAGCGATACCGGTAAGCTGCTAGTCATAATCTGCAAGGGCTTGCCAAATGCGCTCCATCCCAATCTTATTCTTCTTGTTATTTCCCTCTCATGATCTGGATCTGCGGTTACTACCTGCCCTATGTTCATATTCGCCTGCCACTTCCAGTGCTTCGCTACCTATTGTGCATTGCTTGTTCCTTCCCAAGTTTTTTCAACGTTACGTTAGTATTCTGCATATTGATGTTCAAGCCTACCGTTTTACTATTCCTGTCTAGGTCATCAATCAATCTTTGTAGTTCAATATTAGTGCACTCTTTGAAATATTATTTAAGGCTTTCGAAAAGAAAGTTTGGATATAAGATATTTTATATGCTTCGGATGCAAACATGCACCTTTCATAGAAGGATATGATAATGACATCTCCAGGCTAACACTTTAACCTCTTAAAAAGCTTTTTACCTAGGTGGCTTAGTGTTACACTTCAAATGACGGCACAAGTTTAGTCTAGCAAGGCACAACGCTTCATGCTAAGACATAAGCATGTACCTAGTCTCCAAAGAACAGCGCAACCTGACGTCAGGAAAGGTGTCAGCTCAACGCGCCTCCCCTAAAGTCTAAGAGCACATCTTTTTCTTTTTTTTAGCGTGTAAATGACATGGTATTGGGCGCTTGGCAAGAGATTTCGGAGCTCCCAAGGCAACACGGGCGCTTCATGTTTTTCCTTACACTCTACAGCCCTCGACTCGCACGTGGGGTTAGCGTATTCCATATCTGATTGTTTATGTCCTCACTTTTCACCCTTCCCCAGGACAAGTAGGTGGCCACGCGCTAAATCTTAATGCCGGCTTCCCTGAACTTCTTTAAAATAAACCTCACTGTTCTTTTGTGTTAACAATCCATGTAGTTAGTGGGAGCAAAGCCGAAGCCGAAAATTTACATGATGGTTGATTGGTTGCTTAGTTCGATTTAACGTCCCAAAACGGCTCAGGCTATGAGAGACACCGTAGTGAAAGAATCCAGAAATTTATACCACCTGGGGTTCTTTAACGTGCACTGACATCGCACAGGGCACGGGCGCCTTGCTTTTCGCCTCCACAGGAAAGCGGCCGCTGAAGCCAGGATTCGATCCAGCACCCTTGGGAATAGTACTCGAGCGCCTTAACTACTGCGCCACCCCGGCGGAGTGAAAATTTTCATGGGGTCATTCCAAAAGGCCCGTCTGATTTCTTTCGTGTTGATTAATTTCGAAAGTATTAGTGAAAACGTTTTGTTGTTAATATGTTTGCGATGTATATTATTGAAGCAAGGGCCGCATTGGCCAAGGAGTGCCATGACATAAAGTAATTTTTGTCTCAGAAGGCAAGGCCAAGGATACATGTTTAAAGCATTTGCCAACCAACGTGAAGGCTGGTACTCACTGCGTCACCATTGGATACTCGGTGGCACCGGGACTCGATCCCCCCCCCCCCTCCTTTCTTTTTTTTTCCTGCGGTCTATATTGTTTCCTTCCGCGGGTCTGGACCAGACGGAAGGCTCGGCTCTGCTTTTTCGGCAAATCTTCGGTTACCTGCGAAACCATGGCTCAACCATCTCACACTGCAAGTTGGAATGGTTCCTTCCATTCATTAAGGCTCAAGTCAGGTTCCTGATCTGAGGAGAAATTCCTGATCCGAGGAGATAACTCATAGAGTTATCAAAGTTCTACAGTGATGTGTCTAGTGGAAAGGCAACTGGCGCAACCCAGTTTCCAGACAACTGTGGTTATAAAAAAAGGGAAGTATTAAAGTCGTCTTGGCGAACGAAATGGTGCGCGACAGCATGCGAATCTGCTGCGGGACTCGGTGTGAGTGGGCGCCTGGTGCTATTTGCGCCATGATGTTTCTGGAAGCTGGCGCAAGCGTTCTAACTGTTCGGGGAAAAATCTAAACAGAAGCAGCGGGCAAATCACTCAAGACCGGCTTCCCCACTAGCCTTTTGTTGCGCTGTCTGCGCGGCTCTTTTCCCGGTTCCCCTCCCTGGCCGCGCCACAGCTGCCGAGGGGAGCGCTCTTTTCACGCACGTAATCTCGCGGTGGGGAGGGCGGGCTGCCGGCTCACGCGTCCTGTGATTGTTGCTTTCAAGTGGGCTGCCGTCAAACGGCGACAGCCGAGCTCGAACCCGCGGCCGCAGGTCGGGCGCGGACCCCGGAGGCTGCAGGTGTTTGTCCCCTCGGTGACTCGCTCTTCATGAGGCAGCCTTCCCTGGTCGAATGCAGCACAGTCCAGCCCTGTTTGCCGCTGGCTGGCCGCACGTGAGCGGCACCTTTCCGCTATTGCGACCGCGGCGCGCCGAAAGTGGGTGCCTTCGCCAGGAAGCTGCCTCGAAATAACAGTTGGCGTGGGGATGCGAGAGGAGCTGTAAATGGGTTATACAAGTGCTCTTTGTTTTGCGAGGAAGCTTGCTTTTTAAACTTAAATTGTCTCTTTTTTTTGCGCTTTGCTTACCGCCTTTTTATGTTATGTCGTTTGCTTGCATCTTCTTGCTGATAACTGAAGGATACGAAAAATGGTGCCTGGGCCAAGTTACCGCTTGAAGATTGTGCATACGCGTGAGAACAAAAAATCTATCGATGCAACAACAACGCTTAATAAAATTACGGGAGATGCACATAATATTCTAGGAATGTGAGCGCGAAAGCCCAGTCGAACGATGGAGTTTACATTGGGTTTTGTGCTGATCTTCAATGTTAGGTATTTTGCCCACAAGCGAAATCCGACACGTACGCACAATGAAAAACGCAGCTGAACAGAGAGCAATATACGGAAGAAAGAAACACACACGCGGATGATGCTGCACTCACAACTGAATTCTTCAAACCCGCGCACCTTCTTCTCTCTTCACTTCATCTAACTAGACAGCTAACTTCTTGCGTCCCTGTCCTGCCTGTATAAGCGTAGGAAATCCATTTTCCCAACAATCCACTGTATTATTATTCCACAAGTATGACCTCCAGCTAGGGCCTCAACGTCCTTATACGGAAATTCCAGAGGTAGATAGAGCCCAGCTCAGGATTAAGTTCACGTCCCCCTCCAACCGAGTGCAGTCTCACACAACAGACACTGGACCAAGGGGATTATCAGCAAAGTATCCATTGTACTTGGTCATTGCTCTGTTCTGTCTTCCTTGTATTATCCCCACAGCGCATGCGTCGGCAACCACTTGACCAGCCCTGTTGTAAGGCACCCTCCGGATTAAGTTCCGCGCTCGTCAGGAGCCTCCCGTTCGCCCTGGTCGGTGCTTGAACAGCTAATCTTCACAGACAATCATTACTGCGCAAGAACACGAAAGCATATTTGCAATATTCTGCCATGACAATCGGCTCCCGCGATGCGAAAATACCTCGTATTGTAATTTGTGAACATGCCAAGTTTGCAGCTTTCCAAATACGCAGAAGAAACAACCAAACTTTAACTGCCATTAAGAAAAAGTAATATTCCCAAACATCAACAACTGCTGTGATTTCTTTTGGAGCAATGCGTTTTGAGGGAATGAAACAGAACTATACTCTTTGCCTTTTCTATTTTCATCTTCATAAATCCTATTCTTCTTTTCGTAACATGCTTAGTATGGCTTGACTCTTTCGTACTTAAAAATTCATCTTTTCGCTACATTGAACATATGTGCAAAGATTCTTTGAACCCTCTTTATATTTTTTCTTATAACCTTAAACTTAAAAAAAAACTGATAATACACTAATTTGAGTTTTCAATAATTGGTTTCAGGTGAAAAAGGTCAGTATTTCTGAAATGCAGTATATGGCCTTTAGTGCTTGAGCAATATAAAAATTCATTTTATTTCCTTTAAAACAACATATCAAGCTCAAATAAATAGTGAAAACAATACCACATGGTTGGTTAGACTTAAGGACGGTTGAACATAAGCCAAGTATTGAAGGTAAGGGCGTTTTGCTACGGTGGTTATTGGGTAAGCAAAGCTGGTATTGATCCGCTGATACTCCATTTCCTCATCACCTGATACATGAGGATTTTTTCTTTGTTCAGTATCACCTCTCGCTCGGAGCAGTTAAGTTGGTTTTTCATACTTGTTAGATTGGTTTGGTTCTCAATCAGCTGCCATCAAAGCCCAAGCCATGTGACGCTATGCTCGCTCAATTCAGCGCGATGACACAAAGATAGTATGAAAAAGTGAAAACAAGATCTTCTTACAATTACAGACTTGTCATCGCGTTTTTGTCAGCCAACTACCTCATTCGCCTTCATCATATCGTTTAATGAGGTTAGCAATTCCTCCTGCAAGTACTTAGAAGTAATGGTAAGTACCAGTAAGGATATCGTCTTCATCATCGGCCAGGCTATACCCACTGCAGGTCGAAGGCCTCTCCCATATTTCTCCAATTAACCCGGTTCTATGCATCCACTTTAGTGACGCGCTTATGAGCCTCATCGGCCCACCTAGCCTTTTGCCATCTACGCATTTCTCTCCTTCGAATCCATTTTTTTTTCCCTTAGCGACCACCAGTTATGCTCTCTTCGAACTACATGCCCAGGCCATGCTCATTTCTTCTTCTTGATTTCTACAAGAATGTCATTAACTCCACTTATTTCTCAGGCCCACTTTGCACGCTTCCTATCTGTTAACGTTACAGCTACCATTTTCCGTTACACAGCCCTCTGCGTTGTCCTCAACATAAGTACAACACTCTTCGTTAGCATCTGCCCCATAGATGAGTACCGAAGTAAGATGCAAATGCGTCACTATCGTCGCGTACACCAGTCCCTCGTTTGGCGTACCAATAACTCCCTTTCTCTCCCAAGGAAACGTAACTTCAGCCTGTTTTTCGGTTGCCGTTAATTTTGTTTCTCGTGCTTTCCGCTGTTAAACCTCGCTCGGCCTTTTTTGTCTATGCACTCCTTTCCACTGCTGCATGGCTTAAACGGTAACTTCAATATGTTTACCTCTTCCCGTACTACGGCAAGGAAGAATTGTGCCTAAAAAAACGCAGAAAAAACGGCGACACGCATTGATGTTCCAATGTTCAGTTGTTGCAAGCTGCGAACATGTTATTCTCAAGTGTTCTATTCATATTATTTCCCATCCTGTCTCTCAGACATAATTCATGCTTCACAACAAAGGCCATGTTCCCCGCCTTGCCTCATCATGTTGTAGAGCTGGCACTTGCTGCTGAGGAGCCCTACCTAGAGCTCGCATGCGTTGTATTAGAAGCAGCACGCGCCGACCACGCATTGCCAATGCGAAGCCACTGTCCGATGCCTTCAGCAGAGTGCTCGTGGATAACCTACGAGAATACGATGGGTCGAACCATGACATGTGCTGTGCGCAGCTCTTGCAGTCGTCTCCGATACCTTCTCCCGAAGTATAGAATCGTACGACGGCCCGATTCCCGAGTGTTGAGCGAACGCCGCTCAAATGGTGGCTGCATAAGTCTTTCAGCTTCCCAACGTGAAATGGTTTAGCCGAGCGGCGCCAGGTTCTTTCCTGCAGTGGTGGTTTTGTTTTGTGCGTGTTTGTTAGTGTCGAATTCGTTACTTGTGCGACAGATTCGTCTAGGCCTTGTGGGTCGTAGTGATGTATGCAGCAGCATTGGTTGGGCGCATGGTCGAAGTGAGTTTAAAATAGGAAACAGGGATTTTATTGCGAAAGCATTAGCACCTTCACTTTTGAGCCCTTCGCGTAGCGAGGCGGCAGCTACCATTGACCTTTAGCGTGACCTTCGGCGCGCCGCCAAGCACAGCTGCGCAAAAACAGGGCCCTCAACTCGCGTCGTCAACTCGCGAGGCGGTAGCTACCGACCGCGGCCTACCTCCCGCTCCTACCGCAACTACCGCCGGGGGTGCAACGTTGGATACTATAGGAGGTGGCCTAGCGGCAGGTGGAACCAACGCAGTCTCCAGGGATGCTTTCATTTCTGCTGGCGTAAAGAATGCCGTTGCAGCCGGTGCCGGAGCGGCAGTTGTACATTCTGCCTCGACCTCACCCACAACCAAGTATATCGTTGCAGCCACGGCACTCCTTGCCTCGCTTCTAGTTATACATAGAATAACCAGGTAGCACTCCGCAATAAACAATAGTTGAATCATATGCCGTGGCCAGAGTGAATCACTGCATAACCATAAGCATAACCACAAGCACCACAACCAGCTACACCACCAGCTGAACCTAGGCGTAGCCATTGCTATTGCTTTCGCAATTACCAGCCCTAATCTATCTAAGCCACTGCCAATTTTTTCAGAGAGTAATACAGAGACGAGTAACGAGAGAAGAGAATTGCGGTTCAGGATTACGCGACAATATTGCTGAATACTACGGTATTGGACGGCCCGAAGAGTCGACATAAAGCATTTATACAACAGTCGTTACACGGGTGCATCTGCAAACGTCCTGTTCGCCCTCTGAAACGTGCGAGCGATTCAGGCATATCGGGTCCATCTCGCGTTTCCCGCCGCTGCGCCTTCACCTGTGCTGCGAGGCGCGTCTTTCGCGGCTTCTGTGCGGAGGTAAGCCTCTTATGTAAGTATCTCGATTAGTCATAATACATATCTCGAGGTCAATGCCAAGCAATAAGCGCGCGTTAAGGTCCACTCTTGGCTGCAGCTGCCCCGCGCCGCCACCTCATCAGTCCCTTTTTGAACGTTGCTGCCTGTTTCTAGGACATGTTAAGGCGCCTTCCACACGTCGCAGCCAAACGTTTTCGTGATGTTGCAGCTTGGAGCGTTGAGCTGTATGCGGAAGTTGTAAGCGCGGTCTCATAATGGCTGTTCACAGAGAAACACCCGATCAGCAGAGTCTCCTAGCCAGTTCAAGGGCTTTCAATCAATCAATTAGTATCTTGCAGAGCCTTTCACCGCCCACAAACTGAGACAGACATTGGAACACTTTTACTTTGCATTTAGATTATATATTGTTAAGGTTTATTTACAAACGACATCTCCATTCCGCCAACATGGTGAAGCTATGTGTTGAATCCAGACCGAGAAGTTGTCAACAGCTAAATATATTCTCTTGGCATAGCTACTGCTATGTCAAGAGAATATATTCAGCTGTTAAACAAACATTTGTACTTAGGTGAAGGCGGGCTTCGTCGGGCGGCCCAATATTATTAAAAACTGAGTTGTATTTCTGACTTTAATAAAAACCTTGTCTTGCTGAATGAGAAAATGCCGAGACCCACATGATGCTTTTATCTTCACGATAAAAGCATCATATGGGTCTCGATAAAAGATAAAAGATGATCACATGATCACGATAAAAGATATTTTATCTTTACTATACTCTCCTAAAGCACTTTGGTAAAAGCCTGCTCATTTTTTTGTGTTTTTTTTTTTTCTCCTGTAGTCATCCCTTAGATATCGGAGACTTGTTGTCTTAGCGTCAGGCATCCCGCTCATTTTCACCTTTTCGCAGAATTATTGGTTGAAAATTCAATATTAGCCGGCATTAGCCATTCAATAATTGCCAGCAGCAATGTGCTCAACTGTTGATCCTTGTTTAAGCAAGACTCATAGAACATTTAGATGTAGTATTAGAAAAGAAAAGTCCCCAATCATACATAGCTTTCAATAGCAGCGTTAAACTGAGTTCTCTCGATGAGTTCGACTCATTCACACTTTCACTTGTTCCTGCTTGAGGAAAAGCGCGGCAACCAACGAAGAAATGGTCAGTAATTTTTTTCTCCACAATAAAAGACGTGCACTCTTTCCGTTCAAGGCGGATGTTCACATTGTCAAGGCACCGCAATATAATAGTATGCGTTATTTCAAAAAGTTTCAATGCGCGTAGGAAGATTGATTGTGCCCACAAAGCCGGCATCGGCAAATGTGTGTAAATATTCAACAGTGCCCTGCTTTTATGTTTTAACAGATCGATGCTGACAAAAAATCATGCAAATAAGGGAATGTGGGAACTTAACCTTGCTCAGCTCTTCGATGAAATAAGTCATGTTTTGTCTCAATGGCTGATAAACAATAGTTCCGATATTTACCAGGCGATCTCTATATTTTTGTTGTTTTTTTATGCTTCTTGCGCTTATTCAAAGTTCTTTTTTGACTGTATTTACATAAAAGCACACATTAGTTTCAATTTTGTTCATTCTATATGTTTAGTCTGCGAAATTCTCAATTCCTTTGTTCTCAATTTTGCCGTCCACCATCGTAATCTTTGTTGCTGCCAACAACAGTTGCGGATTATCGCTTCGCTTAGAAAGCACAGAACGGCTTTGTGCTGCTTTCCAGTTCACACTCATCAGTACCACCGGGACGCTGTTTTATCACTATCTTTGCAGCGCAAGATGCGCAGAGATTTAACTCGAATGATTGCTAACCCCTGCTTCCACATTGTTACTGGGTTGCTATACACTTCTTTGGCTGGTTTATCTCGAAGTTTTCTTTGTGATCTGAAGTTCAACGCCACCGCGAGCGGCAGGCACTAGTAGTCCGACGACAGACCAGCACGCTTGCCCACCGCCGAATTGCTTAATTATTTTGCGAGCATAAATATGTTCGATTCATTTCAGCGCTGCAGTCTCTTCACTTGTTGGCTTAGACACTGGGACAGTGAGGTTTAATTTTTTTTGTGCATTGCCCTCTGGCCTTGGATAATTATCCCACCCAATTACACACTTCTTATTTTGAGTATCTTTATTGCAGTTCATATCTGCTTGTATTAAAAGCGATATCGTTAAGGGTGCCGTGTCGCATAAAAGCCAAAGTCGGCGTAGTAGTTGTAACGAGAAAATCAGAAGAAAGTAAAAAAAATAAAGTTTTGAGGAAACCCGTGGATTCGAACACGGTTTCTTTGCAGTGCGGGGCGGGCCCGTAACCAGTCCTCCACAGAACAGCATTGCTTCTTTCCGAATAAAGGTGGACCCAGTGCTTAAAGTCTGGCTCCATCGGAGGGGGGGTCTGTAGTGATTATAGCACTGGTGGAAAGGGAAATAAATAGGGAAAGACAGAAAGCGGCTGGTTGCTTGTTCTGCAAATCATTTTATACAAAGAGAGATATCATTATTTTTCTCCATCTCTGGTTTCCTAAATCGTGTTAGTGGTTTTTATCAACACTCACTGCGAAACTTTCGAAACGATAGAGAAGAAATCTTTCGATTACACCGCTGACAAGAACAAGAAATGATTGTCTGCTTTGTATTCATATAGACCTTATACTATCAAGCTAGGGGGGTCTGGACTCCTCTGACGTATTACTGAGGAGTCTCAGACCCCCCCCCCCCCCCCCCCCCTACCCCCTCGAGACCAACTGACTTTAAGCCTTGGGTGGAACATATGCATGCATTGCCTTATGACTGTCAGCTAATGTTTACGTGCCTCATTAGAAAGAAGCTAATTACAAGAGTAATGTTTAAGCAAATACAAAAGAACACTTCCACTTTGCTTACCTGCGACTAGGCGCTGACTGGAAATTCCTCCGATCGTACGGCGGTGGCGCAACTGATGGGGCGAGTCGCCGTCATAAATGAAAACAAAGTGATACTGTGGACAAATAAAACAGTAGTGTGTTATGAGACGTTAGTCGTAGTGAGGCTGAAAAGCATGAGAAGGCGATGCGAACGGGCCAAATAACGCTACGCGTTGAACTCGAAGCTTGAACTTCCTACAATTTTTTCACTGTTATGTGGTGCTGCTTGTTGCCCATAGCATTTGATTACACACCCCAGGGGGTCCCGATACAGTTCTTGACCTTGGGACCTGCTTTTGAGTACTGGGTATTGTAATTTGTTTGTGTAATCAATAAAATACAATATTCAAAAAACAACAAAAAAAGCCAGGTTCCTTTATTGAGACTCAATCAGCAAGCGGGCGAAGAGATGCTTGTAAACAAAAGAACAATGGGTGGAAAGGTGAGGGCTTAGTAGAAACTGCACTTGACCGCCGGGTTCATGTTGGTGCCTGGGCCACAGCCGAACACCGTCTCAAAATCCGGGTCGTTCATCAGCGCAGCGTTCAGTCTACGCCTCGGGGCTTCGTCACAAGCGCTGCTCGCAGAGGCGGCCACCGGCTGGCACAGGTTTAACGCGTGATATACGTAAAAAAGCTGATTCGTCGAGATGCCTTCGGCGTTTTGAAACCGGTAATCTGTGCGGTGCCTGCTTCGAGACATGATGTACATCCTGTATAGTTTGAGCACCGGCGCTACGGCAGCACTTTCGGTGATGTCGTGCAAGATAGCCAGCTCTCGCCTGTGGGCAGCCGCCTCGCCGGCGACGCCCAAAGGGTCGCAGGCGTCGGGGGGCCGCTGGGCGCTGAAGCAGTGCTTGCGTGCTTGGTAGCTCTGGCGCGCAGCCGGAGACCACCAGGAGGCGCTGCCGTCGAGAAGTGTCAGCAAGAGGCATTGCACAAGGCGGGCTCCGATGCGCGGAATCTGGAAGAGGAGGAAAAACTGCGTCGCACGGCCAGTCACGTTCAAAAGCGTGACGGGGAAGTAAACGTTATTCAGCTCGCTGTCCACAGAGCACTCCGTGTCGAAAACGCTGCCTTCCCAGAGGTCGTTCTTGTCAAAATGGTCAAGCAACGATGCGCGAAAGGCATACTGGCGCAAAGCTTGGTACGACTCCAAGGCACGGCCAGGCTTGACTTCGGGCAAGTCAGCGAAAAAGTCGCGCACAATTTGTGTGTTGCTCATCCAGTGCGGGAAAAAAGCATGAATCTGTGTCTCAGTGAGTTTTTTTAACAGCTGCGACTTAGTTGAGACGTCTAGCCATGAGGTCTTGGCTATAGCTGTCATCAGCTCGTGCTTGAGGTCATCGATGATGTTCCGGACAGAAACATTCTCGAGTGTAGCTTTGAATTTCGTGTACGCAAGATAGTGAACAGCACGTGGAAGAGCTTGTTCAAGAGCGTTGAGGCAGGCAACGTCACGATTCTGTGCGCTCCACAAACTAGGCGAGACAAAGGGTCTGATATGGTCCAGCAAGACGTAGCCGAGGTAGTTCAATGTGACGTGTGGGGGCGTTATCCGCACGGCTTCGACTAGGTTGCTGATGTAATCCGCAGACTGCAAAAGCAGGACGGGCTCTCCAGAGACATTCTCCAGCGCGTCTCCTAAGGCACCTAACACAAAGGGCTGGAATAAGCTCAGGTCGCCGATGCTTCTAACTTGCTCTTCACTGCCTTTGTTAGAAACGCTTTCCGTTAGGTGAAGGATATAGTGAATGAACTCAAAAACTTCATCGGACAGACCTCGAGGTACCGTGGCGTTAACGAGTTTCATCCCCTCGTGAAGCCCATGTGAACGTTCACTTACAGAATGATTATTCTTGAAGTCGTCAAGACTTCCGAAAGCACTTGATTTATCCAAGACCACTACAGCGTCTGACGTGCGAGAGACTTTCGTCAGACGAATGTTAAGCAGTGTCGGTATGCCGAACTTCCTAAGAAGCTTGGCTGAAGCGTTCCAGACACTGTAAACAGTGTTGTTCCCGTCAGTCTCGTATGGCCACCCGGAGAGACCAGTGGAGTCCAGCGCGGCATCCAGAGGCCCTGTTTTTAGCGAACGCAACGTGTCGACGTCCATGCACTCTGCCCACAGCTGCCGCGCTGCCGCGACGGGGCTGTCCACGAAGCGTCGTTCGTCACGTAGTACTTTGATGACCGCGTGCTGAACGTCGCTGACGATGGCGGCATCGGCGGCACGGAAGTCCGGCTTGACCGTAGCCACGGAGCACGCGAAACTGTAGAAGTCTATGCACGGATTTACTGACCAGTTGAGGTTACCTGCGATGAACGCACCTTCCCTACGGCACTCGGGAGTCCTGCATAGACCGAAGGGCTCCTGCGCGCCGTCGCTTCTGTTGCCGTGGATGTTGAAGCTGTGTAGGAAGTACTTGTACCACGGACTGTTCATGGTGGTGTTAAAATCGTCCGAGTCTGCGAGCAAAGACATGTAGCGCCGCCGGCCGTACACGCTGAGAATGGCCAGCGCACCTATGATGGTGGCCAGGAGCATGAGGAAGGCGACGATGATGTGCACTTGGTAGCCGGTCTTGCGGTTCTCTCGGTTCACCTCGCACCGGGCCTGCTCGGCCATCCAACGGTCGTACGTCCGGCACGTCTGCCCAAGGGCCAACTTGCTTGACTTTGCCTGCATCATCACCAAAGCCCCATTAAGCCTTCAGAGCCCGTGAAAACGTACAGGCCTCCTAGTAGAATATAAATGGGACATGGAATGAACGACTGCTCGATGATGATGACAAGAACAATTCTTCTTCTTTTCTAACATGTTTCCGCATCGGCGCAGAATAACTGAAATATTACTTTCACCTTTGGTAGAGAAATATCGGTAACGCTTGCTCTTTGCTAGTAATAATAATAATAATAATAATAATAATAATAATAATAATAATAATAATAATAATAATAATAATATTAATAATAATAATAATAATAATAATAATAATAATAATAATAATAATAATAATCACTCAATCGATCTTTGTTTAATGTGCGCAGGAACAATTATGTGGTCTTCATGCTGCAGCACAAAAAAAAAGACAATTCACACACAAGTTTTACACACACAGATAGAACACAAAAGAAGAAACAAATGACACATGAAATGAAACTGAGACGAAAAGTGTCGCGGAAAGAAAGCAATCAATGAGTAGCATCACTTATATACACAGCGAGAGAATTGTAGAGCACACATGATGAAAAAAAAAGAAACAATAGATAGATAGAGAGAAAAAAAAAAAGCAAATAACTGACATTGATCATAGTAATAAAGAATATGCATAAAATAAACAACCATTCCAGGCACATGTGCGTGGTACTTAAAACACAGGCTAGAAATACAGGGACATACAATAAAAATATAGAATTGAACGCGGGACAGTAATATTTGAAAATAAAGTTTAAAGTTAAAATATAAATAAGAAACGGATAAAAAGCAGTACAAGATACTTTAAACAGCGCTGAACAGGAGAAAAAGCAAAACTTGAAGTAAATTAAATACAATACTTAGGCTAGAAAGTGTAAGTTATATGTGATAAATACAGTTTGGAGTACAAAGCTACGAACGTCCAATATAAATGAAGAGAGCGAGTTTTGGAAGATGTCAAGATGAAGACAAAAAGAGTTAAATAACATCTGCATTCTGTCAAAAGGGGAATGGGAATGAAGAAACGGAGAAACTTGAAATGGTCTGAATTCCTCATGCTCTTTCGCGGAACGCGCAGAAGAATGTACTCTAAGAGCTGAGGGTACATAATGCGGCCATGAAGGAGCTTGTATAGAAATATTGTATCTACTCTGACAGGACGACAGTTAAGAGAAGGGAGATTCAGTGGGGTACTCTTGGTGGAGCGAGAGGAGGAAGTTGAGCAAGGAAAGCGATATCGAAATATCCGTAAATATGTTTGCTGTACTCTGTCAACCTTGTTCCAGTTCGATTTACAAGTGCCACTCCAAACAACCGACGCGTACTCCAAAAGCGGGGCATATGGACAGGTACAGCTTTAGGAATGGAAGTGGAGTACGAAACTCTCTCGAAATTCTGCAGACGAATCCGAGTGTCCGCATAGCCCGCTGAGCAATGCATTTAGTATGAGAGGTGAAGCTGAGGGTGCGGTAAAACAGTACACCAAGGTCATTAATTTCGTCAACCCTGTCCAACAACACAGAATTCACAGAATAGTGGTAGAGAAAGCTGTGCATTTTACGAGTAAATGAGACAACCCTAGTTTTGGAAGAATTGAGGGTAAGTCGATTCTTCGCACGCAAATCAGAAAAAGCAGATATGTGCAATTGCAACAACTTTTCGAATTAGCTTTGCATAATCTACTGTCCTTCCATCTCAAACATGTCATCATACCGAATCAACATGGCTTCATATCGGGTCGCTCTACTTCAACCAACCTAGTCACGTTCATGACATATGCCTCTGCAGCAGTCCTTCAGAGAGGTCAGGTTGGCGCTGTGTACTGTAATTTGAGCAAAGCTTTCAACGTTGTTACTCACTCATTACTTCTCGAAAAGCTTCAGTTCTCTGGTTTCGAAGCCTCAACCGTACCCCTCCTACGTAACTATCTCCTTGATCGCTCCTGCTTTGTCAGTGTCAATGGACAGACTTCCTTCGTTTATCCTGCAACCAGTGGAGTTCCTCAAGGTTCTGTATAAGACCCGCTTCTCTTCTCCGTTTTTATTAATGACGTTTCCTCCATCATCAAGAACTCCTCGTGTCTTTTTTATGCCGATGATATAAAAATATTCACGGTCATACATTCTTTTCAAGATTGCTTGTTGTTGCAATCGCACATATCTGCTTTTTCTGATTTTTGTGCGAAGAATCGACTTACCCTCAATTCTTCCAAAACTAGGGTTGTCTCATTTACTCGTAAAACGCACAGCTTTCTCTACCATTATTCTGTGAATTCTGTGCTGTTGGACAGGGTTGACGAAATTAATGACCTTGGTGTACTTTTTTACCGCACCCTCAGCTTCACCTCTCATACTAAATGCATTGCTCAGCGGGCTATGCGGACACTAGGATTCGTCTGCAGACTTTCGAGAGAGTTTCGTACTCCACTTCCATTCCTAAAGCTGTACCTGTCCATATACCCCGCTTTTGGAGTACGCGTCGGTTGTTTGGAGTGGCACTTGTAAATCGAACTGTAACAAGGTTGACAGAATACAGCGTACAGCGCCAACCTGACCTCTCTGAAGGGCTGCTGCAGAGGCATATGTCATAAACGTGACTAGGTTGGTTGAAGTAGAGCGACCCGATATGAAGCCATGTTGATTCGGTATGATGACATGTTTGAGATGGAAGGACAGTAGATTATGCAAAGCTAATTCGAAAAGCTTAAAGGTTGCACATAGAAGAGAAATCGGACGATAATTAGAAACATGAGATTTGTTTTCTGACTTGAAGACCTGAAACACACGTGCTATTTTCCACACGCGAGGAAAGACAGCATTTTTCAAACAGTTATTAAATATAGCAGTCAGTACTGGTACAAAGATACAATTGAAGACTTATTATGGCGGCTGGAACGCCATCAGGTCCAGGAGACAAAGATGGTCTCAGATGCTTAAGACTCGCAGTTATTAACTTCTCGTCAAAGAGAAAAGAATTATATGGTGCACCAGATGGGAGGCATACGGAATCGCAGTGTGGAGGTTCGTATACGGAGGAAAAATGTTGGGCAAAACTGTGGGCAACATAAGCTGATACTAGAATTCGATTTAATGGAACGCTTGCGAACGCACCGCCAGACCTGGCTAGGGCGATTAGTGGCACTCCTCTCTAAAGACTCAATAGTCATGGTCCCGCTTGTATAAGCGTTTGCAAAGAGAACGCAAGCGGCGGTGAACCCCGGGGCGTTTCGCTTAACGATGGGCCTGTTCTTTAAGTTTTAACGCCGTTCTCAATTCTCTGGGAAGTCAGAAAGGAAACTTCCTACGAGTAGGAGTATGAAGAGGTATGTACTGATGCATACCATCAAGTACTATTTCAATGAAGCGACTGACTTGTCCGTCGGCATCACTATAATGTCATTTAAAAGGGGCCAGTCGACAGAAAAGAAGAAATTGAAGAGACCGACATAGTCACCACGTGCATACACGAAACAGGGCGAATTCCCCGCCCGATCTGAATTAGTAGAGGGTGAGGCAGAGACAGAACTAATCACAAGAAGTGGAGGGTGAAATTTGTCACAGCCAGTAAGCGGTATGTCGGAACTCGAGACGCGAACGCTTTCTATATTCGATAGACAGATATCGAGAATATTACCACAGCAGTTTTCAATGAAATTGTGTTTCTACAAAGAGTTAAAGGCTACAAAATCAAGTAGCATGCTACATTTACTCAATATATAATGATTATTGTGAGAAGAAGTAAATGAATTCCAGTTGATGCCTGGAGTATTAAAATGGCCTAAAATGAGAAGTTTGTGTTTGCTATGACGAATATTGAGAGCAGAACATCATCATAGGCTCGTGGAGAATGTAGAAATCTGCAAGTAAACGCTTTTCATGTCGATTTAAAGTGAGCTCAAGCCACACACATTCTTCTACAGTTTCCAGATCGGAACGTCGAACACACTATAGAGAACTGTCAATAGCAATGAGCACTTCCCCTCCTCTGTGTTTGGGTCCAGTTTCAGAGCGGTCGCTTCTAAAAACAAAGTAATTATTAGGAAAGAAATCACTGGAAGGGATATCGCTTGACAGCCAGGTTTCGGTAACTACAACAGCGGTGTAACAACTGGCCAAAACGCTAGAAAAGAATTCAGATCGTTTAGTCCGAAGAAATCGGGCGTTTTGATAACAGATGTCCAAATTAGGGGCCACTGCAATTCAGTTCGGAGGAATGAAGCATGTCGTCGTGAAGCTTCCCACGAAAGTCAGTGTAAATTCAGCCCACCGGAGACATCGAAGGCTCGACAAGCTTACTGTAGGATTCTTCATCAACTTCGATATGGAAGGACGAGTAGGAGTCGTACCTTGTTTTCAGCTGCCGGCAGGAAATGGGGGTAACATACATTGACTTTAGATGGTTAGTAAGGTCTACCGATGTTGTTTCGGGACTGAGCTTAGAGACGAAAATAGCCTTCAGACGCTTCTTTTGGTGATTGGAAACGTTCAGGATAGATGAGCTCGATGCGCCAGTGATGGCTGGACTTCGGTGCTTCTTCATTGCACTAGGTGGGTTAACCGCACGAGGCGGAGCAGAGGCAGAAGATGAACAGGTAAAATCGCCGGGAGTCATCCCTCGATGAAGAGCGGCGGAGTAGTTTGCAGCCGGCTGCTCCTCGCGGGTAGGATTGCATACGGAAACGACGAGAAGACGCTCGACGAGAGGACGCTCACACTGCGAAGCAGCCCGCCGCACAAACTCCTGGCGTAGGCCGCGAACATCGGCACGTAGAGAGGCAATAACCCCGGCTTGTTGTACGAAAGCCCGCGAGTTCTCCTTACGAAGGCGCTCGTTCTCCTCCCGTAAGGGGGAAAGCCGGTCGGGTGGCTGGACAGGAGCGGGGCGATGGGAGAAAGGAACGTAGCTGCCGGCGCCCCTCCGTCGCTAAGCCTAGCACCGTCAGACGACGATGACGCACACAAATTGCACACGAATGGCCGAGAGCCGGACTTCAAGAGTTGCAGCTCATCATCCGCCCAAGTGACGCACTTCGTGTGAACGCGTTTCGCACAGTCGGCACAGCGTGAAAACTGCTGCTTGCCAAAAAAAGGGCGAGAGCACAGTGCGTCCTTGATAATAATAATAATAATAATAATAATAATAATAATAATAATAATAATAATAATAATAATAATAATAATAATAATAATAATAATATAATAATAATAATAATAATAATAATAAATTGGAATCAAACACATTTTTATTCACTTCTATAATAATTGATTAGCCAGTAGGTTCAGTAAGCCTACGATACCGAATGCAATAAATAAGTGCTTGATATTTGTTCTTCTTCTTCATATCGAAGTGCCTATATGGAGGTTTTTCAGCACTAATGCAAAGAGTATTGCTGCTCGGCGGCACCGTGTCAGTGTGAAAACGTTATCCTGGAACAAATGCACGTTCTTGGGGGAGTCACACAGACATGATCTTGAAAAAAAAAAAAACATTAGGAGAAGTCTAGCGAGCTGGACACATGTATCGCGCGAATGCATTTGGAAAGGCAGGCACGCAAGTGAAACGAAGACACCATCAACGCTGCAGAGCCGAGGTTTTCATGAACTGAGGCAGGCCATCTCGAAACTATAGGTAACAGAAGATTCGGTGATGTTTGTGATGTTCCCTTGAGCAGGATAACCTCCCCAGTAAGCGGATGGCGTGATGGTGTGCCATTCATAGAATAAAGAACACCCCTTGCAGGCTTCGCAGTTGGAGAGCAAGGATGCTACCGGTGCCGGTTCCATTCAGAGATGAAGCAAGGGAGGAAAATATGGACCACTTCAGTCCCGGCTAACTCGAGGAACCTCCTTTCACCTGAAGGCACAGGTGTAGGCGCGGAGAGGAAAATCTCTGTGTTCTCCTTCTCTGTATTGTCTACACCTTTTGAACTCTCGATCGCAGTGCCGCCTACACTCCGCGACCGCTGCACTCCCGCATGTCGTTGGCTTCGTTTTAATGGTTTGTGTTTTTCGTGAGCTCCGCCAGCCATTTTGCCGACGTTGACTTTGCGTCGCGGGTTAATTTTTCATGTAGTTTTTTTTCGTGCTCATATGTCATCATGTCAATGCAACCACAGTTACGACGGTGTTCGGTTTTATGTCGTGACCGTTGAAATCCGCCCCAATCGCCTGAGGCCGGCCCTGCTTGGTTTCGCTTCCGCGGCTTGCATGAACCGTTGAGCACCTTGAATCCCTTGCCTGCCGACTAATTACAGTCGAGGGTATCCTTGCCAGCTTTATGTGCGATAGGGCTCCATCACGACCCCTATGTTTGAGAATGAACGTTGGAGCGTGCCTTTTTTGATTACCGAAGGGCAGTGTTAATTTCGCAGTGCACCACCTCAACTTGGTCTTTTCGGAAACGTGTTCGGATAAGACTACACCGACAGAGTGATCAACACACAGAAAGGCCGGTATATCTTGGGAGGCAGCTGACCGATGCGAGTATACACTCAGTGACCTTCCACCCGTGATGTATGCATGTTGATTTTTCAAGAATGACGTGCCAGTTTTAAAGTAAAGGTTCAGTTCACGTGCATATTTTCAACAAAATGCATGCAAATATTTAGTCGTTTATTTGCGCACTTTCTTTCTGGTGTGGTGAATTGAGTGTTCACAAGGCCGCATGCAATGGTCGCATATGCGCGCGAGCTCTCGGCAGCTCCCTTTATGGCGTGTTTTCGCTTACTTTGTCATCGCTGCCGTAACTGGTCAAACTTGACGTGCACAGTGTTTCACGTTCAGCGGGACCAACACGCAGCAGCAATGGCAAAGTAGGCGAAAACGTGCATTAAAGCCAGCTCGCTAGAGCGCGTGTGCACGCACCGTAGTGCTACCGACGGAAAGCAAGCCTTGCATCGCTTGGTTTTACCCGCTCCGAACGTCCTCTCCCTTCGCACCCCAATGGTTAAGTCCATGGTTCGGCCTCCAGACTACAGGGCGCAAGTGAGGGAGGACGGAGCGCTAGGGTGGTAACCCGTGGTCCCTGCACTAGGCACGATCACTGAGGCGATCGTTATTAATCGAAAGAATTTCTTGGCTATGTTCACAGATTTCTGTCCTCAGAGCGCATCCGCAAAATCGTGTCCGCAGCAGTTGTAATTCAGGAATGGTAGAGGTTAATGAGTGGTGTCAATCGATAGAGGGTGACGTAATGTTGTATTCGAAGAAATAATTAGGCCAATAGGTTAATTAGGTAAATAATTAGAGGCACAAATGTCAAAGCAAAGGCGAGAATGGTCTCATTGGCCAATGGTTTGGCTCCACATTTGAATGTATCAAATACTAAAGTAGTTAATTAAATCAGTCAATTAAGGTGACGTCAAGGATGCGATGTCACGAAATCTGAAGTCTAGCCAAAAAGGGCATAGGAAGGGATTGGCGCGCAATTTGAAAGTACCAAAAACTAAAATGGGTAAACAAGCAGAGAGAAGCAACCAACAGCAGCATCCGTGCTTCCGCAATACTCCAATGCAGATTATGCAGTGCTCTGTAATTTTTGGATCGCAGCAAAGGAGACAAACAAGTTGGTATTCATCTTGAGATAACGAAGGCGCTACACACACAAACGCAGACCTTGTGTATCGCTTTTGTTATCTCAAAACGATGCATCGCACAGTGTAATCAATACGTGAGACCGCTGAGAGAGCCCTTGCCAGGTGGGGCTAGGTTATCTACGCAAACTTGATAACCTGATCCTCACAAACAGCTCACTGCCGCCCATTGATTTTCCTTGTAACCACTCAATTGCGTTAAAAGACCACCAATGGTTGTTTTGCCGACAACTGTATAATCTATCATAAAGTTCATAATACGAGAGACCAGGCTATACTACACAATTATCAAGCGAAGATTGCAGCCTCTGAGATTGGTAAATTGCACTAATTACACAAAAATAAGTTGCAACGACCGCAACATGCATAAGCACAACCCTTTTACTTCATAGGTGGGAACGCTGTCGAAAGGAACAAATATAAATATTCAGGAATAATTATTACATCGGATATAAGGTCGAATTAGCATATATTCAAAGTTGTGAAAAGGGCCGGGCGTGAGGAAACTTGGTTACAAGGGGGACGCTGCGAGTGTGTTCCCGCGAGGTGAAATCACTAACATATAAAATTTTAACCACGCCTATTACCAAATATGCGTCGATCGTCTGGGGCCCCTCCACCCCAGGCAACATTAGCGAAATAGAATCTGCTCAAAAGAAAGCTTCCAGGCTTGTATACTGTTCTTATAGTTGGAATACTATCGCCAGTGCTCCTGTGAAAAATGCATGATTCGAAATTTTAGAAAGGCGGCTCAAAAATGATCGATTAAAGTACATGTGATTGCTGCACATCGACTAACTCGACATGCGCAAACTCTTGTACATACAGCAAACGTGCGGGGGGACCATCCGATCGTATCGAAGTGAAAAATAATAATAAATAAATATTCCTGCCATAATACCGTTCGCTGACTCGTTATTTCCGTAGGCTATACGTGAGTCGATTCGGCTACCAGTCGGCGCTTTTAAATGCCAAATTGTTGAATCTTTCATAAAATCCCATAGGTCGAAATTTTAAGTGTCCTAAACAGTGCTACGGCACTATGAGCGTCTAATAGGTTTTTTTATAATCATCATCAGCTGGACTATAGCTACTACAGGACGAATGCCTCACCCATTTTCCACCCATTAACCCGGTCCTATGCTAGCTGCATCGATTTGACCCATGCGAGATTCTTAACCGCGTCCACTCAGCTAATTTTTTGTCGCCCCCTGCTACGCTTTCCTTCCCTTGGAATCCAATTGGTTACTCTTAGAGACCGTCGGTTATTCTCTCTTCGTATTACATGTCTTGCCCATGCCCATTTCTCCTTCTTAATTTCGACTAGAATGTCAGTAAAGAATTATTTTTCGGACCCACTTTGCACGTTTTCTACCTCTTAACGTTACACCTACCATTGTTCGTTCCATGGCCCTCTGCGTTGTCTTCAACTTAAATAAAAGGCTCGTCGTTAACCTTTTGTTTCAGCCCCACAAATCAGTACCGGTAGAATGCAACTGTTCTACACTTCCTACGTATTTTACTAGCCCGCCGGGGTGGCGCAGTAGTTAGGGCGCTAGACTACTGTGCCCAAGGATGCGGAATCGAATCCCGGCCTCGGTGGCCGCTTTTCGATGGAGGCGAAAAGCAAGGCGCTCGTGTGCTATGCGATATCAGTGCACGTTAAAGAACCCTAGGTGGTCAAAATTTCTGGAGTCCTCCACTACGGCATCTCACATAGCCTGAGTCGCTTTGGGACGTTAAACCCCACTAATAGAAACCAAACTATTTTAAACTGCTGTTCCTTTCCCAAGCTGTCCAACATTACCTTAGTCTTCTGCCTTTCTGCTGCTCCTGTCATTAACCACTGGTGGCAAATGGTCCCTTCAGTTACTCAACAAGGCAATGTCATCAGCGAATCAAAGATTGCTGAGGTATCCTTCATCGACCTTGATGCCTAACTGCTCCAATTCCATATCTTTGAATACGTCCTCTAAGCAAGTTGAAAATAGCACTGGGGAGGTCGTGTCTTCTTACCTAAAATCTTTTTAATTTGAATTTTATAAATTTCTTTAGGCATAACTATCGTTGCGGAGCAGCCACTACAGATATCTTCTGGTAATTTCACATATGGCACACCTACACCCTGATCTCGCAACTGCCTGACTGCTGAGGTTTCGACCGAGTCAAATATTCTTTCTCGTATTTAATCAATGAACACTATGTATAGGGACTGGTTACATTCCGAGCATTTTTTCATTACCTCAATGATAGTGTGCATGTGATCGATGATAGAGCACCTTTTCCGAAATAGTGCTTGATTATTTTGTTTATGAAAGTGTAAGGTTGTCCTGATACTATTAGCGATTGCCTTAGTAAATATCTTGTACGTAACGGATAGTAAGCTTATTGGTCTGTCATTTTTGCAAGTCCTTAGCGTCCACTTTCTTATGAATTAAAATAATGTTAGCGTTCTTTCATGATTCCGGTTTATTCAACGTCATTAGACATTGCGTATACAGACAGGACAGTTTTTCTACCACGATAACCCCTCCGTCCTTCAAATATGCAGTTATACCTGAACCTCCCCAGCTGCTTTCCCCCTTTTCATAGCTTTTCATACCTTCGTTACTGGCGGAAAGTCTGATTGATCTTCATTACAGCCAATCTCATTTTTGTCCCGAATGCTTTGGCTACTGTAGAGGTCCGTATAGAGCTCTTCGACTACCTTGATTATCTCGTCCGTGTTAGTAATGACATTGTCCCCCTTGTCCCTCACTGCATACGTATGATTTTGCCTATGCCTAATTTTCTCTTCACCGCTTTCAGGCAATGACCGTTCTTCAGAGCATGCTAATGTTTCCTCATGTTATACTTCCTTATGTCGGCCACCTTGCGCTAATTGATTAGCTTTGATATCTCTGCTAGTTTTATTCCGTCTGTTGGGTTGTACTTTTATACTTTGGCGTTTCTAATCGAATCTTTCATCTTCTTAGATAGTTCACCAGTATCATTTCTAACAATTCTACCGCCCACTCCTACTGCGCAGTCAGTAATCAAAACTGAAATTCTTGTTCATTGCTTCTAGGGTAATGTCGGCTTCCTCGGTTAGCACTGAATATATATTCTGCAGCAAGAGCTTGAATTATTCTACTTTTCTCCTTACCGCTAATTCGTTGATGGACTTCTTCCTCAATAATTTGTTGCGTTCCCTCTGCAAATCAAGCCTAGTTGGACACCTTACCATCCTGTGGTCAGTGGTCTCTATATCAAAATTTTGCGCTTACCTCTATATCCTGCACGGTTAGAACACAATATGAAGTCAACTTCATTTTTAGTCTACCCGTTAGGTCTTTCTTATGCCTACTTCGCGTTCTTCTGTTTGGTAAAGAATGTATTCATGATTCGTAAGTTAATGCGTTGTGCAAACTCAACTATTACCTCCCCCCTGCTATTGCTTAATATAATGCCATAGTTGTCCTCTCCCTAGTCTCCAGCTTGCCTTCTGCCTACCTTGGCATTGAAATCGTCCATCAGTACAGTATACTGTGTTTTTACTTTCCCCAATCGTATAACATAATCTTATAACAGTTTTGTTTTCCGCGAGTGCATTTTCTCAGTTGTCCATCTGGATTTGTGGAAGCGGGCTTGTGGTGCCTTGATGTGTTTTTCGCATGTATTACTTGTGTTTGTGTTTCATGTTTCCCACTCCTGCTTACGACGTAATCTTAGCGCTGTGTGAAAAATAAATAGCAGCATCAGCCACTACAGTTTTTCAGACGATCTGCTACCACCACAATCTGGCAACTGGGGACACGGCGGAAAGTACTACTTGCGTTATGCCGATTACAAAGCTGACCATCGAGGTCCTTGTTTTCTTTATCTGCGCGGTCTTAATAACCACTTCGCAGCTATGCGGCGGGCATACAAGGTAGGGAAGGAGGGAAGAAAGGAAGGAAGTTCATTTCAAAACAGCGAAAAGACAAAACACGAAGAGAAGCAAAGAGGACGCGGCTTTAAAAGTTTTAATATAAGCGATTACCAACTCGCCCAGTCATCAATCTTGTGGAAGGAAGGAAAAAAGGAGAGAGGGAAGTAAGGAAGGAAGAAGAAAAAGGAATGAAGGAAGGAAGGAGGGAGGTAGAAAGGAGGGAAAGAGGAAGGGTTGGAGGGAAGGAAGGAATAAAAAACCGAACTAACTTACATAGAATTATTTCTATTTACTGAAGAACCCATATAGAGGGTTTACAAAAGTACGTCTGGCAACCGTGAGCGGCACCCTGATCCCGCGCTGGCCGCCATATTTTGTTCGCTCCATCCGTTCGCTTCGTGTCCGTCCGTCAGCGCTCGCCGTTCTGTTCACGCTTTTCACGTTTTAACCTAGTGTGCTGCTCTTGGACCTCTGCTCGGTCCCTGGCGGTTTCTGTTAGAGACGCCTAGAAGCGTATTTTGACAGCCGAGACGTGGCGGGGCCCACCGGCTGCGCTGCCGAGCGCAGTTACAAATTGCTCTACGAGTCGTGCATGCCCCCCCCCCCCCCCCCGCCCCCCTTGGCAATCCGCAGCGTCATCCCTATCCAGGTACAGTATCCAGAGTTCTGTAATGTGGATTTTTTTTTTGTCTGTGCGCCTTTGCAGTTTACTTAAATGCCTATGAGAGATCATCGCGAGTTTGTTTGCTTGGTTTGCGCAATCACCGTCGCTCACCCCACTGGAAGATACTTGGTTGGTGAAATGAGCGAAGATGCATTTTATTTTATGATAAAAGGATCATGCGTAATTTGACATAAGTTGGACTGGCGCTTAGCACTTTCCTTCCCATGCCGTCGACGCAGTAGTTGGCATTAGTCTCAGAAATAATCGGGGGCTGCGTAAAAAAAAAAAGTGCCATGGTAATTTGTGCTTCCAGTGATTGAATATTGATTGGTGTGCGATAGGCGATGACGAGTTAATAAAATCTTTGTAACTAATTGATCAATTAATGAAATAAAGAAACGAAAAAAAAGGAAAAATTGGAAAGTAAGGGTTTAAAGGTGTGAGAAAAAACCAGTGCTTGGTGATGCTAAAGAAGAAAATTTAGAATGTGTAATTATTAATTGAAATAATTGAAGAATGTGTTCAAAAGTGTCAAATTGCTCAGAATGGAAAGCCGATTGTTGCTGACGCATGCGTATTGGTGTATAAAAATATAAAACGTCAAATAAAATAAAAATAAATAAAGAAATGATAGAAATATAACATAACATACATAACAACATATAACATACTACACTTGTGTGTAGTATGTTACTTTTGATGAATTCATATTTCGCTGCATTGTATTCTTTTCGCCCCTCCTGCTAGGGCCCAGTTAGGCCTGCAGTATTTGGTAAATAAAATAAATAAATGAATAAAAGAACTAAAACATAACACGCGAAGGAAAAAACATCGTGCGTGTGTGTGTATGAGAGAGAGACACTATCGCGTTATACCTTTAACGGCGGAGCTTAAGTGACCCCCTAATTTTTCTATAACGATATGATATAGTATAAATCTGATTTTATGAACACAGCCAGTTGCACAAAGCACAAACACTTCGCAGTAATGCGAGTTGACTTTTCAAATTTGTTTTCGTTTCAGCCGAGTTCCTCCTCCCCCGAGTTCCTCGAAGCTTCCAATGTCAGCGCTTTCATATGAGATTACGGCTTCAAATGTTTACTTTCTGACAGAGGGAATAAACAAGAAATCGACATATTTAAAAATTCCAGTGAATTTCAGGTAGCTGTGAATTAGCGAACCATCGGGTGACTCGAAAAAACACAAAAGTGAAGCGCACGCTTCGTTATTTTATCGGCCGCGCTGGCAGGATAAAACCTGAGCTGCGCGCTCTGGACGTGGACCGGTCGAAACGGGCTGTACGTGAGCATGTTACACAACACACTAGTGGGATGTCATCTTTTCCTGCTTTTCTAGACGCCGCGGGTTTGGCAGCCGCTTGCTTTTGCAGCGTGAAACACGCACCTCGGGCGCACTAGACAACCGTATTGCTCTCTGCACCAAGCACCACCATTTCGTACGACTGTAAAAAGTAGTTTCAGTAATCATGCCCGTGTCTTAAATGAAATACACAATGGTAAATGTAACCTACGTACAAAATGTTTCAAAGAACGTATTTGCACAATAGCATTCATTACACATCCACTGCTCCTTCTCCCGTGTCCTCCATCGAAGCATAAGCCTATCCTTCAAGTTCACAAGGCTCCATAGCGCGCAAAACAACCTTGCTGTCTTAGGTGATAGCACATTCTATGAGCTAGCTCCCAGTCAGAGGGACGTGCAGTAATGCTTGACATGATGGAAGTGACCCTTGTAAAGCCGATTAGGACTGCAAACGAACGGTCGCATACAAGCGTATACCTTGATTCCGTGCGCGTCTATGACGGTGCGCTGGCTGCAGAAGGACACGCAACAACATGCTGGCATCATTCCGAATAGAGCTTGAAGCTAACAGCGACTGCTGTGATGTTAAAAAATGAAACAATCGCTTGTGAGCATTCCAGTGCACCTTTCGGTGCATGCACGGGTTCTACGAAGGCGCACGTTGACAGCGTACTCGATGGGAGGCGCGGGCGGACTGAGCAAAACATGGCCGCCGCGCACAGTTTTTGTTTCTTTCCCTAGATGGCGCTAACTTTTGTAAAGCCTCTATTACAGGATCCTCCTCACACCTTGAAGAAGTACTTGCTGTAGGGCTAGTTGGTTCATACTGGCAAATGGAACGGCGCAATGGACACGAACACAGGAAAAGAAGAGGGATAGAAAGAGCGTCTACTACCAACTGAGTTTATTGCAGAAGACACCACCTATTATACGCTAGTGTACATCAGATATTAAACATTGCAAAAAAATGTAGATCTATATATAAAACGTTGCAACAAAACCCACATATGAGATGCGTACGGCAGCCAAAACAAGGCAAAAAGAACCCAAATCGCTAAAAAATGGCTCAATGTCAGGAACCCAGAACATGGTATCCAAAAACCAGATAAAATGCTGTTCTCAGTATCTACACGTGACCGTCTAAAAAGTCCAGTTCCTGGTCGCTGAGCTTTATCGACGATGTGCTTATGCAGGTGGGCCCCGCTTTCTGTATATGACACGCCTCAATTATTTTGTAAGAAAGAAGATGATACAGCGCCGACACTAAGGACGATGAAGACGCCGATCAGCTGCCGCCGCGCGCACTGAGAACTCGGACTGTATTGTTCGAACGAGATTGTGCTTCGCTCTACGATCGTCTTTTGTCACTGGTCGCCGTCTCCAGTCCTTCGAATAACCCCCAATAAACCCCACTTCAATACATATATATATATATAGATATGTTTTGAAGTGGGGTTTATATATATATATATATATATATATATATATATATATATATATATATATAAATATATATATATATATATATATATATATATATATATATATATATACATATATGTATATATATATACCACAAGTCCTCGTCTGTCTCCGCCGAACGTTTTCGTCGATAAAGGGGCCACTCTCTCCGTCATTAGCGAAAGTTTTTGCTGCTCGCTTCATAAAGTCACAACCCCGCCTTCTGGACTTTCTCTTCGCACCGCCAGCACCGATTCCGTTCATCCGTCTGCTGCTTGCACAGCGCGTGTAGTTATCGCGAACGTCTTATACGTTGTCGAGTTTTAGTGCTTGCGTCATGCTCGCATGACTTAATTCTTGGCTGGGATTTCCTTTCCCGCCACAATGCTGTTATTGACTGCGCCCGCGCCCACTTCGCCTTCTTTGTGCTCTGTGATGCGGTTCTTGACCATTCGCAGTCTTTTTCTTGCGCCAAACTTGTTGTCGCCGACGACACCGACATTCCACCCAACTGTGCTGTGATCGTTCCCGTGTGTGTACCGTTTTCCTTAGACGCGACTGTTCTTTTTGCGCCTTCTCGCCATAAACTCTTTCTTCCCTTTGCTATGATCGATATTAACCGCGGCGCCGCTGACATTGTTGTTGCGAATGCCTCAACCACTGCGGTCCCGCTACTTCGTGATGAATTCCTTGGCCATATTGAAGTTGCTGACCCCATCTCGCCGTTTGATGTTGACGGGTATTGCCCACGTGCCCACGTAGACTCCCTAACGCCGATTACTGCGTCTTCCGATATGCCGAGTTGGGACCTTTTTCAATCATCTGTGGCCAGTGACCTCGACCCGACTCACCGTGAGCACCTGTTTGCTCTCCTCAACCAGTTCTGTTCTTCGTTTGACCTGCAGACGACTTCCTTGGGCCGTGCGACCGAGGTTGTTCACCACATCGACCCCGGCAGCAGTTCCCCTCTTCGCCAGCGCCCTTACCGTGTTTCGCCTACGGAGCGCCGTGTTATTGCTGAGTAGGTCAACGACATGCTACAACGTGGTGTAATTCAGCCTTCATCTAGTCCGTGGTCGTCTCCCGTGGTACTTGTGAAAAAGAAGGATGGCTCCATAAGATTTTGCGTTGACTACCGCCGTCTTAACAAAATTACAACGTAAAGATGTATACCCACTACCCCGCATTGACGACGCCATCGATTGTTTACAAGGAGCCGAGTTCTTTTTCGTCCCTGGACCTGCGCTCTGCTTAGTGGCAAGTCCCTATGGCTGATTCTGACCACCCGAACACCGCCTTTGTTACACTGATGGACTATGAGTTCACTGTGATGCCGTTTGGTCTTTGCAACGCTCCTGCTAGGTTTTAGCGAATGATGGACAACATCTTACGCGGCCTCAAGTGGAACATTTGCCTTTGTTATTTGGATGATATCGTCGTTTTCTCTCCCGATTTTCCGACGCACCACGTGCGCTTGAACCAAATCTTGGGCTGTCTCACTGGCGCCGGTCTCCAACTTAACCTGAAGAAGTGTCGTTTTGGCGCCCGCAAGCTGACAATACTTGGTCATGTTGTGTCCAAAGGTGGTTTTTTGACCGATCCGGACAAACTACGTGCGGTCACTGAATTCCCGAAACCAACTTCTGTTAAAGCGCTGCGCAGCTTCGTCGGCCTATGCTCATATTTTCGCCGTTTTGTCCGCAATTTCGCTACCATCATTGCACCGCTTAGAGAATTGTTAAATGGTCCCGCTGACTTGTCTACATGGACCCCACTCTGCGATGACGCTTTCACTACGCTCCGACGTCTACTAACTTCACCGCCCATTCTCCGCCATTACGACCCATCCGCTCCTACAGAGGTGCACACTGACGCCAGCGGCATTGGCCTCGGTGCTGTCCTCGCTCAACGCAAACACGGCTTTTCTGAATATGTAGTTGCTTACGCTAGCCGAGCGCTAACGAAAGCTGAGTCTAACTACACCGTCACGGAAAAGAAGTGTCTTGCAATCGTGTGGGCCTTAACAAAGTTTCGCCCCTTCTTATATGACCGCCGTTTCAACGTTATCACCGACCACCATGCCCTCTCTGGTTGGCTTCCCTGAAAGACTATTCAGGACGCCTCGGCCGCTGGGCTCTTCGCCTTCAAGATTTTGACTTTGACGTGATATATCGATTGGGACTCAAACACTCCGACGCTGACGCCTTGTCGCGCTCGCCGCTGCCTTCTCCTGCACCCTCGGACTCGATATCCGAACCCTCCGTTGCAGCCCTTACTACCGACGATCTTCCTTTTGATCAACGCCGGGATCCATGGATATCTTCACTCCTAGACGTCCTCACCGCGTCCTCACCACCTTCATTTCCGCGAGCGATTCGTCGCCACGCTTCCCATTTAATGATCCGGGGTGGTCTGCTGTATCGCAAAGGCTATCGCCCGGATGGTCGCAAATGGCTCTTGGTCATTCCTCGCCATTTTCGCACAGAAAGTTGTGCCCATCACCATTTCGAGCCGCAAAGCGCACATGCTGGTTTATTGAAGACATACGAGCGTCTCCGCCAGCGGTACTACTGGCGGGGGATGTACAACTTTGTCCGCCGCTATGTTCGCTCCTGTACTGCTTGTCAGCAGCGGAAGTCTACTCCGCGCCCCTCCGCTGGCCCATGCCTTGTCCAGCGCGACCCTTTGATCGTGTCGGAATCGACCTCTATGGACCTCTTCCATCTTCGACATTAGGCAACCGCTCGAGAATAGTCGCCGTGGATCACCTCACTCGCTACGCGGAGACTGCAGCCCTGCCTACGGCTAGTGCTCGTGACGTCGCCTCCTTTATCCTACGTCACTTCGTTCTACGTCACGGGGCTCCTCGTGAACTTCTCAGTGACCGCGGCCACGCCTTCCTATCACAAGTGGTCCACGAGCTGTTGGAAGCTTGCAAAATAATACATCGAACCACCACAGCTTACCATCCTCAAACCAACGGCCTCACAGAAAGGTTTAACCGAACTCTTGGTGACATGCTCGCCATGTGCGTTTCTTCTGACGGTCTAATTGGTATCAGGTGCTTCCGTACGTCACCTATGCCTATAACACAGCGTCTCAGGCAAAGAATGGATTTTCCCCATTCTTTCTCCTATACGGTCGTGAGCCTTCCTCTCTAGTGGACACCATACTTCCTTACCACCCCGACAGTTCAGAGTACACTTCTCTTTCTGCTGTTGCCCGTAATGCTGAGCAGTGCCGTCAGCTGGCGCGCTCATTCCCATCGAACATTCAAGATCTTCGTCGACATGAGAGTGATCACGGAAAGCCCGCTGCTGGCTTTCCTACCAACACCCTCGTTTGGCTGTGTGTTCCGGCTGATTCCAAATTCTCTGCAAAGTATAATGGCCCTTATCGTGTATTAGAGCGTACATCACCAGTTAACTACGTCGTGGAGCCGGCAACGCCTTCTTCGGACCACCGTCGCCGCGGCCGAGAAGTTGTTCACGTCAGTCGACTTAAGCCATACTACGATCCCGTTGTCATACCCTCGCCTTAAGTCACCAGGATGGCTCCCTCTTTCCGCCGGGGCAATTGTAAGAAAGAAGATGATACAGCGCCGACACTAACGACGATGAAGACGCCGATCAGCTGGCGCGCGCACTGAGAGCTCGGACTGTCTTGTTCGAACGAGATTGTGCTTCGCTCTACTATCGTCTTGTGTCACCGGTCGCCGTCTCCAGTCCTTCGAATAACCCCCAATAAACCCCTCTTCAGTTTCCCTTTCAACTCGTTCTCTGCCTTTGCCGATAAACATCGCCCCTTCCAGCACGGGTTTGCAGTCTTTGCACTCTCTGCAATGATCTGGGAGTTTCCTCCTTTTTTTTTTGTTTCTTATTGATCGTTTGTGCTCGTTAGCTCTCTCATTGAAACATCGTCCAGTCTGACTGATGTAGACGAGCTCACATTTGAGTGGCATCTGATGGACTACGTCGGTCTGGCACTCGGTACACCGAATCCCATGCGTGATAGCGCATTTCAGTTGTCTGGTCATCATAAGCAAAACGTTGCCAGTTTACATGGCGCTGAAAACACCACATTTACTCCATAACGTCTGCCTGTCTGCTTGATGTTGTGCGCTATTTTGTGCATGTAGGAATTACCGCCACAGGCCTCTTATCATTCAACTTGCGTGGCAGCTCACCGCTGGAAGTGAGCTTGATTTTTTGTCGCAAAGATTCACACACAGCTGTTACCAAGAAGCACGGGTAGCCAACACTGTCCAGTCTCCGAAGCTGGCTGTCAAAGCTGCAGCCTGCAAACGGTGTTTGTAGGACTTTGAGAGAGTGGTTGTAGGCACGTCATGGCGATACTCCGTTTTACCAGTTTGGAATTGGCGCTGCTGAACGGCGTGAATCTTTTTCCAGCTTCCAGTTTCCGGACGTTCAGTTCGACAGCTCGACTTATGTGGTAAAGAACATGTGTGCTTGATGCACAAACCCAGATCCAAAAAAAAAAGCCTCCTGCCGTGCAGTTCGTCAAGCCTGACCTCATTTCGACCCTCCCTTGATCTGTTTACTCTATTTTGAGATTCTGAAATTATTTCTAACGGACGCTACCGCCGACTGTATACGCCCGGTTTTCGGTTCAGACTAAAAAGCGTCTTGACTCAGACGCGTCAATGGTGGAATTAGAGCAGCATGTTCAAGGGGACACACAGAACACGATGAAGCTGTCGGGGACAAAAAAAAACGGAAAAAGGCCAGAATCGAAGGGCGTGTCAGGAGACTGCGGTTTCGTCCCCCTGATCGCCGGCCGAGCGGCCACTCGCGGGTGTGTGTGTTTGTGCGGGCGCCGAGGTGCTCTTCAGCGGCTTGTGTAGCGTTTCTGGCACGACTGCTGCTTGCTACTGCCGGCCGGTCGACCAGCGGCTTGTCGCCCCTCAAAGCGTCCCGCTCCACTGGCGCCGTCGAATACACAACCGGGGCCATAACTCACGAACCTCGGCGGGCCTGCACCACATGTCGGCAGAAGAGGTTCTTGGAAACCCAGCGGGCACAGCGATGGGCTGAACCGCGTCCATGCCGGGCCTGGACATGTGTACGCGCTGGTGGCCTAAACAGACGCGGACGCCAGCCTGCCCTGAAATTCGAGCCTACAAGGGGGCTGCGAGCCGGCACCGAGGAGGCGAGGAGGATTCCTCTGTTGCCGACACCGCCGAACGAGCGTCGCGACTGCCAGGCTCCAAGGGCTCAGGCAAGCGGGGGGAGGGGGGAGGGGCTAAAGCAAAGGAAACAAGGGAGAGAGGCCTGGAGAGAAACACGGCCAACCGTCCTCGAAAAACAGCAGCTTGCAAGACGCCGAACGAAACGGTCGTCAGTTTGAATTTCTGTAAAGTTTCTTTTATGTAGCTACGTTACGTTTAACCGGAGTTTTATTCTGTGACCAAATTATCCAAACGCAGACACGACGACGACAACTACGACAAAAAGTTTGGTGGCGAAACCCGGGACTCGATTTGCCGTGGATTTGTGAGCTTAGCGCTTTCTTTCAACGCTCACCGCAACGCATCCACGCCAGGGACGTCGGCAACGATCTGGTCACAACTGCCGATGTCATCGAACCGGTGAGCTTAATTATTGGCTAACTAATTCTGAAGAAAATGAAACGCCTTTTAAAAAAACTGAAAGTTTTGCGCTCGCAAGTTACGAAGCTGATCAACGAAGTCAACGAGCGGCAAGCGACACTCGCAAATAATGATGCAACGTTGCTGCATGCTAGACTCAGCAAGCTGGAGCGACAACTTGATTCTGTCAATATGGAAATTGAGCAATTGGTACCGGAAGATGACGAAGAAAACGACTATGAGCAAGTATTTCGATATCAAGACCGGATTGTAATCTGCCTCGCTAGACTACAGCTTCAAGTTGATAGTGGTCTGCTATCAATGCAGGTTGTCGTGGGATCGGCGGGCAGTTGCAGTATCATTCAAACGGCCACGCCAGCCGCTCAAACGACCACGCCAGCCACCCAAACGGCCACATCTGTGAAGCTTCCGAAAATCGGCCTGATGAAATTCGCCGGACGACGTTCTGACTGGCAACCCTTTTGGGAAGTGTTCGAGCAGGTAGTAGATAAAAGCGAAGATTTGTCTGACAGACAGATTTCACTACCTGCGAGCATCAGTCGCGGGCGACGAGGCAGCTGCACTCGCTGCTCTTCCAACGGCCTCAAGGTGTTAAAACGACGCCATCCAGCTGCTCAAAAAACGGTTTGGCAACGAGGAGCTTCTAGTTGAAGAACATCTCAAGATGCTGATCGACTTGAAGCCCGTGCGCTCATCAGAAGATATTCATGGTCTTCGCCGTCTCTACGACACCTTGGCGGCACACATCAGAGGCCTCGAGACGCTTGGACAAAGGCTGGAATCCTACAGCTCGATGCTACTTCCGATCGTACAAAGAGCGATGCCACGTGACATCCTGTTGGACTTCAGCCGAAAGGGCGTTGTGGACACAGACAGCCTCGCCTGCGAACAGAGCTCCCTCTCCGATGCGTCGTCACACGCAACGAACGAAAGCGACAAAAGTACTGTTTCTTCCCGTTTAAAGCTTTCTGAGAGTAGAGGTCGAAAGTCGGGAGAATTTGACTGCATTACAAAGCACGGACCTCAGGCAACAACCTAGAGAAGGCCTTAAGGACAATTTGAAGCTGCATGGGAAAACGCATGACAGGCACGTCCGATCGGCTGCGATGCTACATCAAAACGCTACCCCGTTCACCTGCTTTTTCTGCGATTCCAATGAGCACAAAACGCCGAGCTGTGGCGCCGCAAAAACTTTGAAAGAAAAGAAACGACTTCTGCGGTCGTCCGGCCGATGTTTCAAGTGTACGAAATCTGGACATCAGTCACGAGCATGCCGCGTAAGCCTGCAGTGCAAAAAATGTCGCAAGAAGCATGCCAGCACGATGTGCGACCCTTCGTACACCGGTAACAGGCCACCTGAACCGAACCGCACTATGACGAACGCGCAAGTAAGCCTCAAAACTACAACAATGGGAAGCGGCCCTACTCCCAAAAGAACCGCTTTACTGCAGACCGCAACTGCATTATGTGGTGGAGATGAGTTGCAAGGCTCAGGTACGAGTTCTGTTCGACGGAGACAGTCAGCGCTCTCACATCGCTGCTGACACCTCGAAGAAGCTGGGATCCACGCTTCTCGATCATGAAAGGTTGACCATCGGTGTGTTCGGAGGCCACCAAGAGGAACGAGAGTTCCGAAAAGTACGAGTTACCCTAAAGACGAAGCGCGGAGGCGAACGGGAAATCGATGCGCTAGAAACGGATATAATTTGCGATAAACCGATTTCCTCCCCACCAAAAGTGGTACACTTAAGACCCTTGGGTACGAACCGGCCGACTTCTCAAACGAGAACGGCACAGAACGTGTTGAGCTGCTAATCGGATCTGACCACATATGGAACCTCACGACAGGCAGATCGGTCAAACTGGGAAACCGACTGAGCGCCGTGGAAACATCAGCTGACTGGACTATTCAAGGACCCCTTGAGAACGATATCGAGCAAACTCGCTGCTTCCAAACTGTGGTACTAAGAACATCCGTAATCGAAAGGCAGATGACAGACATTATTAACAAAACCTGGGATTTGGAATCAATTGGAGTGAATGAGGTAGAGGAAAACAGCAAAACGTGTCACACCTTGACGACAGCATCAAGCGAGTCGGTAGCCGTTGTGAGGCTGCATTGCCCTGAAAATCAGATTTCGCTCGAGGATAAGCGAGAAATTGCACCGAACCGCCTCAACATGCAGTTGGCGAGCCGACTCACAAGGGCTCCTGATCTTATCGAAGAGTACGACACGGCGATAAGGCAGTACGGAATTCTAGACATGGCAGAATGCGTAGAAGACGAGGCCAACAGCAACCTCTGTGTTTATCACATGCCTCCTCAAGCGGTCATCCGCGACTCCAGTAAACTGAGGGTTGTACTTCACGATTCCCCCGACAATTCAAAACATCTTGATGACAACTTGAAAACCGGACCGAGCTTAACGGTGGACCTCGACGAGCCTTTGCTTGATTTCCGCAAATATCGAGTTCCGTTTGTCGCGGACAATGAGCAGGCCTTTCTGTAAATTGGAATGCCAGAGCACGACCGAGACGCTCTGCGATGTTTTTGGTTCCAAGAGACCGGTACTTCGTTGACTCCCATGAAACGTGGCGCATCAAGTATATAGTACCGTCGGGAACCACCGAAGGATCCCTTCTCTCCGCTGGCGTTCAGCCCTACCTGAAATCTTGCGAGGAAGAGTTTCCCCACACTACAAACCCGCTGCAGCAAAGCCTTTACGTATACGACCTGCTAACCGGTGCACATGACAAAGAGGGGGCTGCGAAGCTCTATAACGAGCCAACGCGATATTTCCCACCGCCTCGATGGAGTTGCACAGGTGGTCATCGAATAGCGAGCAATAACAGATAATAAGGAGTAGCGTGCTTTACTCGGAGTCCAAGTGGCCTGAAAGGTTAGCTCCCATCCTCTACCCTCAGTCGACAGCTCCTGCCAACAGCATGTGTTATCACCACAACACATCGACGAATGGGTGGTATGCCGTGTCACCTGTCAACCATACCCCTCCAGGGTCATGCCTGTGACACATGTCATCCTGGTAAGCGGCTTTCCTACTGAACTGAACTACGGCTGTGTAAACATTACAAGGGTTCAATGCTGCTGAACCAAATATTGAGCGAAAGCATTAGCTGGGGGGACAGAGTGTTCTGCTCTTTTTCTTCTTCCTCAGCCGACATATAAAGCCCCGCTTTAACTAAGCCGTATGAACGTGCCTTAGTGGCCTATAGGGGTAACGTGAATGCCAGGGTCCTAGCAGGCTGATTCTGACATAAACGTCCCATGTGAAACGAGAGACCCAAGTTGGCAGCTCCTGCCAGCCCGTGTGTCACGTGGGGTGTGACGTCACAGCGTCACGTAGGTAAGAAGTACGTGGCTACGGCCGCGCTACGCTGAAGGCTCGAAACCTAGAGTATATTACATATTGAGTTACTCCTTCATTTACAATGTATTATATCCATGGAGTCTTTAAAGACGTAGTAACATCAGGCGTACCAAAGGGTAGTCTACTCGGGCCACTGTTATTTCTCATATATAGTAATGATACCATCAATATATAGTAGCTGATCCAATTCAATTTAGGCTCTTTGCAGATGATTGCGCCCACTTTCATGAGCCTTACAACCATACTGACCAATTACTCCTTATTACTAGAATTACTAGAATTTGAATGGTACAGTGAGTGGGATATGAAACCGAACAGAGAAAAATTGGTCGTCCTGAAAATAACAAACGAATCGCACATTCATTTTCGTACAGTCTTACGTCGCAGCCTCTGACTGAAGTCAGTGAATACAAATATCTTGCAATCACTATATCTAATTATTGGAACCGACATATAGCAAACATAAGCGTAACTTCCTTTCAAAAGCTTTCCCTTCTACGGCAAGCTCCACCGAAAGTTACGCCGTTAGTATTCTCATCAATCATAAGGCCCAAGCTTGAATATGCCTCCACCGTTTGGGACACGCACACAAAACATCATTCACTCACTCAAAATGATCCAACGCAAGGTGTTTTATTTTTTCCAAGCATCGCGCAACGGACTCACCAACCGAATTCATAATGCAACATAACATCCAAACACTCCTACTAAGAAGGAAGATTCAACGACTTAAACTTCTCTTCTTACTGAAACAGTAAATTGTTATTGCACTCCTCGCCTTACCTGAAGCCGCTTAACACCAGCCTGACAAGAACTCGTCACGAACAATGACTAACCCCTTACATTTCTAGAGTAAACACCTTTAAATATTTGTCTTTTTTTTCCCGCTTAGAGTATCGAGCCGACCGCCGCCTTGTGTAGCTAATAGCATTGACTCCATTAACCTAAATCAATCTTGACTACCTGTGACTAGCCTGCTATGATGTTGCTCCTATAAAGGATATCTGTTTGCGTTTGAAATAACCCTTTTTTTTCGCTGCTGTGTGCAATGACGTATTCTGTTATTTATCTTCAAGGTGTTATGCGGGCGATATTGTCTTCCTGGTCCTTCTGGATGTCCAGTCCGCTTTTGACAACCTGCCCCATACCATCATTGAGCAGGCTCTGGATGCCCTTGGAGTGACTGGGAAACTGCGTAGCTTTGTCTCGGCGTTCCTCTCCAATCGCACCTTCCAAGTTCGAGTTGGGCAAACACTTAGCTCTCCTCGTCCTGTTACATCTGGGGTTCCCCAAGGATCAGTCCTCAGTCCTTGGCTGTTCAACCTCGTCCTAGCTGGCCTGCCGAAGTTCGTTCAGCAGATCAGAATCCACAAAGTTTCCTGCTCCATCTATGCAGATGACATAGCCCTCTGGATCCGAGCTCCAAAGAGACGTATTGTCTCCGCTAGGAAGGCTATGCAACAGGCACTGGACGGCGTCCAGTACTTCCTATCATCTAAAGGATTGACCCTCTCGGCTACTAAGTCTGAGGCCCTCGTCTACCATCCCAGAGGAGCACGGAGTTCCCGCCGTCTTGCAACTTTGCATATCGAAGGAACCCCTCTTCCATGGAAACGCCAGGTGAGATACCTAGGTCTCACAATTGACGACCGTCTCACCTGGATCCCAGCTGACAAAGCCCTCATTCCCCATCTCGATCGTGTGGGAAGAGCAGTCCAGCGTCTCCTTGCTAATGGCAATGGTTGCTCCTCCACTTGGGCAATCAAGCTCTTCGAGGCAGCAGCGACTTCGGTCATCCTATATGCCCTTCCCTTCGTTTCCCTTCGGTCGACTCGAGTCATTCGTCTCGACACGATTCGAAGGCGTTGGATTAGAAGATTCCTCGGAGTCCCTCAATCCTCACAGATTCCCGCTACCCTTGCGGAAGCTGGTATCTACCCTCTGGATCTTCTCCTCGCCCAGAGGGGACTGACCCACATTGATCGTCTCAGCCATGCTCCAGATGGTGCCTCACTCCTAGCACGGCTGCACAGCAAATCCCATTCTCGTATGGGTAAGCTGTATACAGTGTACAGAGAAATCATCGGTCCTGTCCCAGGTTTCTCAGTCCTACCCCCTCCACCCAATCGACCCCCAATTCCTGTCTTTTTGGATACGGATGGTCACACCAAACGTCACACCCCTGTAGCTGCCTTCCAGCAGACAACTGCAGCCCTCCTTGAGGAGTGTAGAGAATCTACACTCCTCTTTACGGATGGCTCGGTTCGACCCGCTACCTTCCAAGCAGCTGCTGCTATGACAGCACCGCAGCTAGACCAGTCTAGGTCCTGCCGCCTGTCATTCCCTGCCAGTTCAACAGCTGCTGAGCTGGCCGGTCTACACCTAGCCGCACAGTTCATCGCTTCCAGTGTCCCTCCTGGACCTGTGAATGTTCTGTGCGACTCCAGATCTGCTCTGCAGCTCCTGACTATCTACCACGGCACCAACCTCTCGGTGAACATTCTCCGAGCCCGTCTCCTAGCCCTTCAGGACTCGGGGTATCAACTGGCCCTACATTGGGTTCCAGGACATACTGGAGTCCAGGGCAATGAAGAGGCGGATGCCTTGGCCAAAGCGGCGCATGACAACGGCGCCCCAGTCACTGAGGCTGTCACACCTTTTGACTTTTCAAGACCCCTCTTGAGAAGGTCGATAAGGTCTTTCCATCCTGACCGTCGTATTGCCGCTGGTGAACATCTCCAACGGCTCTCTGACAAACTTTCACGGAAGGACAAATCCCTCCTCCTACGACTTCGAATAGGCTGCACGTGGACTCCGTCCCGCATGTATGCCTGTGGCCGAGCTCCCAGCCCAGCCTGTCCCTCTTGCGGCAATACTGGCACACTGGGACACTTGCTCCTCGTGTGTCCAGCCTCCGCTGGCCATCGCCAGAAACTTCTGAATGGCTATCGGAATCTTGGTCTCCCTGCTGATACCGAAGGGCAATTGCTCTTCCCATCTCGGAACCAACTTTCTGCTCACCGGCTCCTCCTGATTTATCTGGAGGAGTCTGGCCTCAGCTCTGTTCTGTAGGCCTGCATGGGCCCATAGTGCTTCGTGCGGAAATGGCGGCGACATAGACGGCGTCAGCAACCTTCCCCTCCCCAACCTTCCCCTAAACCCAACTTCCCCTTCCCCCTGGTCACCAAGAGTGATGCCACAAAGATGGCCAACATAAGACGTGACCAGTACCCCCTCCCCAAAAATAAACCATAGTCACCACCACCACCACCTTCAAGGTGTTCAGTTATTGTAACCCTGGTTGCTGTGAATATTGTGTTGTGTACGTTTTTTTTTTATTTGGTTATGTGATACTTTTAATGTTTCCCTTCCTGCTAGGGCCCATCAAAGGGCATGCAGTATATTTTAAAAAAAAAATAAAAATTAAATATTGACTTGCTTGATTTGTTTTTCTCGAGTCTGAGAAGCGCACATGTCTGCTCGCGCATTGCCTGTAATACCCACATCACTCGGGGCCCTGCAAAATTTTGATGTCCACAAACAGCGGCTGCTGTTGCGTTATCAAACATGTTCCCATGAAGCTATGCAGACGCATATCTGGGGTGCGCCAGGGGATGAGAATAAAATGAGGGAGTCTGTGGTGTAAATAGTACTGTTTGAGAAATCTTGTTTGGTGTTTTTCTATACACACACACACATACATAAACACACACACACACACACACACACACACACACACACACACACACACACACGGGGCGCCATCAGGCTCAAGATTAGTCAGCAGGGCGATCGTGGTAGGGTTTCATCCGGACGACGTGTACAACATCAGTAAACTTGCGTCGTCTGCGGCTTGAGGGATCTTGGGTCGCGGATTCAACTTCGTAAGTAACGACGCTGAGGCGGCGGAGGACACGGTACCGGCGCAGCAATTTTTCAGAGAGCCCACGATGACGAACGGGCGTCCAAATCCAGACATAGTCTCCAGGCTCGTAGGCAGCGAAGCGCCGTCCCTTGTTGTAACGGTCAGCGTCTAGTTGCTGTTGTAGGTATATGCGCTGCCTTGCCAGCTGCCGCGCTTCTTCCGCACGCTGAGTAAAACTAGCGATGTCCAGGTCAATTAAGCTCATGTTCGTCGTCGGTGTATACAGGCAGCATTGTATCCAGTGGAGTGGTCACTCGACGGCCGAAGACAAGCTCGAAGGGTGTGAGCCGCGTCGTCTCCTGAAGTGACGTATTATATACGAACGTGGCATATGGGAGGATTTGATCACAGGTCTTATGCTTTATATCCATGTACATAGACAGCATGTCGGCCAGAGTTCTGTTTAGCAGTTCCACCAAGCCATTAGTTTGCGGGTTATATGCCGTGGCCCGTATATGGCTAGTGTGTGTAAGGTTCAGTACAGCCTTAGTCAGGCGGGCTGTAAAAGCTGCCCCGCGGTCGGTAATGATAACAGCCGGAGCGCCATGACGCAGTACGATGTTTTGGACAAAACACTCTGCTACTTTGGTGGTAGTTCCATTTGTGAGCGACGCGGTCTCAGCATATCGGGTCAAGTAGTATGTCGCGACAACAATCCAACGCTTTCCATTAGTTGACTTCGGGAAAGGGCCAAGAAGATCCATTCCCACTTGTTGGAAAAGAGTTTTCGGTGGAGCGATCGGCTGAAGAAATCCAGCTGGTTTCATGGGTGGAGTCTTTCGGCGTTGACAGTCACGGCAGGTTTTAACGTAAGATCGTACTGAAGGTAATAATTTCGGCCAATAGTATTTTTCCCGAATTCTTGCAAGCGTACGACTAGCTCCCAAGTGGCCGGCGGACGATTCGTCGTGACAAGCGCTCAAGATGTCAGGCCGTAGGTGCGTAGGTGCTAGGAGTAGAAATGTCTCTTTTGATCTTTCAAAATTGCGCTTGTAGAGAACTCCACTTCGTAAAGCGACTGACTGCAAGCCACGACGAAAAACAAGCGGTACTCTACCACCGCGTCCTTCCAGCTAATTGATGAGCGGCGCAGGCTCCGGGTCCTTGCGTTGAAGGTCAGCCATATGGGATTGGGTAATGGCGCCAATAAAGGGAAAATCGTCGGAGTTTTTCACTGCAGTGGAGTCCAATGGCGCGCGTGACAAGGAAACCGCATCTTGGTGTTTATGTCCCGACTTATAGACAACAGTAACGCCATACTCTTGAAGACGGAGGCTCCAATGAGCTAATCGTCCAGACGGGTCTTTAAGGTTTGCCAGCCAGCATAAGGAATGATGGTCGCTGACAATACGGAAGGGTCGTCCATACAAATATGGTCAAAACTTGCTGATGGCCCAGATTACCATAAGGCACTCCTCCGTTGTCGAATAGTTCGCCTCCGATCGTGAGAGTGTTCGGCTCGCGTAGGCGATAAGCCGTTCTACTCCGCCTTGCCACTGAATGAGTACCGCGTCGAGGCCAACGTTGCTGGCATCCGTATGTACGTCGGTTGCGGCGTCTTCATTGAAATGGGCGAGTATTGGGGGTCTGTGTAGGCGTCTTCTAAGCTCCTGGAAGGCTTGTTCTTGATCGTCTCCCCACAGGAAGGGTATGTCTTCTCTGGTTAGTGTTTTCAGTGGTTCAGCTATCTCAGAAAAACCTTGGACGAAACGTCGGTAGTATGAACAAAGCCCTACAAATCGCTGGAGTGCCTTTTTGTCGGTGAGGCGTGAACAATTTGACACTGCGGTAGTCTTCTCGGGATCAGGGAGAACGCCCTGTGCACTGAAAACATGGCCGAGAAAGCGCAGTTCCTTGAAAGCAAAGTGGCATTTCTCAGGCTTGATCGTTAGTTGCGCGCCTTTGAGTGCTTGGAGCACGATGCGCAACCGGTCCAAGTGTTGCTCGAAAATAGGCGAGAAAATAACATCATCTAAGTACACCATGCACGACTGCCACTTCAGACCTGATAAAACCGTGTCCATCATACAAAGACCAAACGGAAGCACCTTAAACTCGTATAGGCCGTCGAGCGTCACAAATGCAGTCTTCTCTCGGTCTCTCTGATCCACCTCGATTTGCCAGTATCCGCTTTTGAGGTCTAATGAGGAGAAGTACCTGGCGTCGCGTAGTCGGTCGAGGGCATCATCAATCCTGGGCAGCGGATTGATGATGCCTTTTTGGTCACGTTATTTAACTTTCGGTAATCGACACAGAATCTCAAGGTGTCATCTTTCTTTTTGATAAGGACCACTGGCGACGCCTATGGGCTCGTCGAAGGCTGGATCCCGTCGTCCGCAAGCATTTCATCCACTTGCGTTTTAATGGCGTCACGTTCCTTAGGAGAAACCCGGTACAGGCGCTGTCATACCGGTAACGTGGTGTCATCGGTGATGATGCGGTGCTTGGCGACAGGAGTGCGACCGACCTTAGAGCCTGTGGCGAAGCAGTCTGCGAAATCGTTCAGAAGAGCCGAGAGAAGATTCCTCTGATCGGGCTTCAAGTCGGGGCTAATTTTAACGGTTTGCAGAGCATGACAAGGTGCGGCCTCTTTTTTAGGGTTCGCTCCGGCGGTGCATAAATGAGGCAAGGCAGTAACATCGTGAAGGACGGCAACAGCCGAGTCCTTAGCGAGATGCCACATCTCCTTAGCAAAATTTGTCAGGAAGACAGTAGCACAACTGTTCTGTAGTTGTACGAGTCCTCGAGCAACGGCTAATTCCTTCTCGAGTAGTAGCGGAAGGTGCCCATCCGCGATGCCCTCGTAATCGTGGAACAAGTCATGCTTTACAAGAACCAGCACACTGGAACGTGCCGGAACCCTCACGTCATCGTCGACTATACACAAAACGTTCAGACCCGGATCTTCATTTTCAATGCGTGCCACGGCTCGTTTCGTCGAAAAGGAAACACGCGCTTCTTTCAGGTCAATGACAGCGCCGTTGGTATGCAGGAAGTCTAGACCAAGGATCAAGTCTTTCGAACACTCAGGAAGCACGATAAATTCTCCGACATACACAAAACCACGGATGCCGACCTGCGCTGTGCACTTGCCTGCAGGTTCAATCAAGTGACTTCCCGCCGTGCGAATTTTCGGGCCGGACCAGTGTGTCAAAACTTTCTTCAATTCTCAGGAGAGACCACGGCTCATTACTGAATAATCGGCACCAGTGTCGAGTAACGCGGTAACATCCACTCCATCAATCGTTACACACAAATCGGAGGTAGTATGCTGTCGCTACCTGACACAAGCGAAATCTCGTCCGGTCGGCCTGACGATGACGGAGGATCTTCACATTTCTCGACATCAGCGACCCTGCCTCCGAAGGCCGCTGGTATTAGTTTTCCCGGCTAGGGCTGGGAGAGCGGCGTCGGGAAGAGTTGGGACTTGTCGAACGGTAGCTTGTCGGGGACGTAGACCGACGCTCTTGGTAACCGGACATGACGAGATACTGTCGCGCTGCAAGGTCGCTTGCAATCTCAGTATACCCGTTCGGCATTCCGAGGGTAGAGGTCCTCCGAGGCGAAACCTCGCATGTTGACGCGGCGGTACGAGCACGCCCGGTAAAGGTGACTGGTTTCACCGCAATAATAGCACAGGGGCCGACGGTCCCGGAGCCGCCATACTTGACTTTTACGGGGTTGCTGGTAGATTGGCGGAGGGGAGTAGCGAGACTCCATGCGGCTCCATGCGAGGACCCTGCGGCTCTATTGCTGGAGCTGTGGCGTTGATACTATGGTCCGGAGGGGGAGCCTTACGTAGGACGGACGCGTAGGTGGGTCTCGCGTCGAACGTCTGGTGGGGAACGCGCTGCTGGGGAACGTCAGCAACTTGCTCAGCTGTCATACGCACCTCGTTCCGGACGACTTCAGCCAGTGAAGGAAAAGGTGTTGTGTTGTAAGGCATCCGGAGCGCTTGCAGTTCCTCCCGCACGACAGAACGGATGAGATTGCGTAATGCGTCCATGTCGCTACTGACATGCACAGGGGGTGCGTCGGACCCAATGATGTTCACGTCACGGTTGTACTGACGGGCTCGGTGTTGCATCGTTGTCTCCATGGTCGCTGCCTCGCTGAGAAACTCCGCCACATTGCGCGGTGGACTGCGCACCTGTCCCGCGAAAAGTTCTTGTTTAACGCCCCGCATCAGGTGACGCAGCTTCTTATCTTCTGGCGTTTGTGGGTCTGCACTCTTGAAAAGGCGTGTCATGTCCATTGTCCTCAAAGAACATACGCACGCTCTCATTCTGGCGCCGACTGCACAAGTGTAACGCAGCTTCTGCTCGCCCCCGGCGGTCGGCGCTAGGAAAAGTGGCTTTCAAATCACGACAGAAGGCTGCCCAGGATGGGAAGGAAGTCTCATGGTTTTCAAACCATGTCCGTGCAGGCTCTTCAAGAGCGAAGAATAAGTTGTGGAGCTTACGCTCATCAGTCCGCCCGTTGTAACGAGTGACTCGCTCGTAGGTCTCAAGCCAGTCCTCGGCGTCCTCGAACACGTCGCCATTAAAAGAGGGGGGTGTTCGCGGCTGATGACACAGGATGTGGGTGGGAAGCCTGCTCTCAGATGTAATTGCAGCAGGTTCTACGGCCGTGTGAGGGTGCGTCGTCGTGGTAGCGGCCGGATGGAGTCCGAATTCAGGGGGCTCTCCACGTAGGCGGCAGCCGAGGCGTTGATGTACGGGGGTAAGCTCCGTAGTGAGATGTTGATTATGCTCGACTGGATTGATACCCGGCAATTCCTCCACCAGATCTGTAACGTAGCGTTCCACAGAAGGCGCTCTGTCACTCTGGCACCGAAGAACACCAACAACCATCCAGGTCAGCACGAAAGCGGAGCACCGTGTCGTCTTCTCTGAATGGCTCATAAATGCGCAACAACTTAGACAGGACATAGGAAGAAACACATACAACAGTTCACGAGCGCAACTACCAACTGTTTAATGGGGTGAAGCAACAACAGCATATATACAGAAAAGCAGAGCATGCGTAAAGGTAGAGCAGGCACACACATCACAAACACCGCAATTTTACACAAACGAATCAAGAAATGAAACTTCAGCGTTATAGATCTGCAATGAAGCATCACTTACGAAGCGATCAGATAATTTTTTGACATGGAAGGCCTCTAAGACAAGCCGGGCTTTCACATTGGTACTCCTGCCTAGAATTTTTGGCATCTCTAATCTTGCCCTACACGTGCTAATGCAGGAAGAAATGTCCCTTACAAGGTTTTAATTTTTATCATTATTGTCTACACTTTTTGCATGCTCCCGTAGCCGGTCATTAACGCCACGGCCAGTTTGGCCTACATAGGAAGAGCCACAAGAAAGGGGCAAGCTGTATACCACTCCTGTGGCCCACTTAACATAGGAGGTGCCATGCCTTTTTTTGCACCCCTTTCACGAACGCCAGAAATGCGGCAGCAAAGCTTTATTAGCTTGTTGGGGGCTGAGAACACCAAAGGAACATGGTGTCTACCGGCCACTTTCTTCAGGTTATGAGACACCTGGTGCACATAGGGGACCACAACCGGCTTTGAAGCCGAGTAGTCAGGTCTTTTTTGGGCGCCTTTTTGTTTCTGCAGGAGGGTTTTCAGCGACGGCAGATATGACACGACCAGGGAAGCCTATCGCCAAGAGGCGGGAAACCTGATAGTCGAGACTTTCCTGCATGCCATGAGGGCACGACTTGTGAAGCGCCGACTCCAAACAGAGAGACGCAATGGCTCTTTTTACAACCTTGGAGTGTGAGGAGTCGTATCTCAGTAGCTCCTTGTTAGCACGGGGGAATACATATGGCAAATGTGGTTGCCCCAGAACGTAAGTTTGAGGTCCAAAAAACGTAATTCATGATTATCTGAGAGGTCATGTGTAAAATCCAACCCTCGGCCCAATTGATTAGAAGTAGTTAAAATCTGTGAAACAACCTGGTCAAGGTATGTAAAGGTCCCAGACTTTAAAAGGATTAAAAAATCGTCCACATATCTAAAAACTTTTAAAACCGGGCCGTCACTTAGGGTTAGTTGTAATGAGTGGTCAATATAAGATAAAAAGATGTCGCATAAAATGGGTGCAACACATGAACCTATGCAAATGCCTTTGCGCTGCAGGTAAAACTGGTTGTCATAAAAGACAACCATCCAATGTGCCTTGTAAGGCACATTTCTTCCTGCATTAGCTCGTGTAGGGCAAGATTTGAGATGACAAAGATTCTAGGCAGGAGTACCAATGTGAAAGCCCGGCTTGTCTTCCATGTCAAGAAACTTTCTGATCGCTGTGTAAGTGATGCTTCGTTGCAGATCTATGATACTGAAGTTTCATATCTTGATTCGTTTGTGTAAAATTGCTGTGTTTGTGATGTGTGTGCCTGCTGTACCTTTACGCATGCTCTGCTTTTCTGTATATATGCTGTTGTTGCTTCACCCCATTAAACAGTTGGTAGTTGCGCTCGTGAACTGTTGTATGTGTTTCTTCCTGTGTCCTGCCTAAGTTGTTGCGCATTTCTCTTATATACCATGAATGGCATGTTTCAATATTGTAGCAATCCTACAGAAGAGGAAAAACATAGAAGTAGACATGGACAAAGACATTGAAAAGATGTGGAGACTCTCGTGCCCGTGCCGGACTCGCAGCCGTTGACCAGCTGAGTTCTCTGCCCCCTCGACCCGTGCAGCGCTCCGACGTCAAACCCCCGTCGTAACAACTTGGTGGCAGGCGCTGGGTACGAATACCCTCACGACACATCATCAACCACTGGAGACTCGCCGGAGCCGTCGCCTTGCTGGTCTTCCTCCCGTTCCTCTGAGAATGGAACAGACAAGTGAGCAGTCCCGAACATCAATGCGAAGCCTTCTGTCCCCGTCTGGTGATGTACCACCTGCCTCAAAAGCGACGCTACCATTTCGAGAGCCTCCTTCTTTTGCTGGTCCAGCAGGGGAAGATGATGAGTGACTTACTCATTATGGACGTGTGAGCCGCTTCAGCCGCTGGGATTCGGTGGCAAAGTTCGCGAATGTGGTATTCTTGACGCAGACCGCCTTGATGTGGTACGAGAACCGCGAAGACTCTCTGACCACTTGGGATGGTTTTGTAGGAGCTATAAAAGAATGTTTTGGCGATATAACTGCAAAGAAGAGGCAGGCCGAGCAGACATTTGCTCAAAAAGCTTAAACAGCAGGTGAGACTTGCACCACATACATCAAGTCAGTACTGAAATTATGCAAGATAGTCAACAGCCGGATTATCGAGGAAGACAAGGTAGGTCATCTGCTCAAGGGCATCGCGGAAGAAGTCTACCATTTGCTCATTGCGAAGGACAACTTGAGTTCGGTAACCGACGTTATTCGACACTGCCGGACATTCGCGGTCCTCAAGACACGCAGCATTACACCAAAGTTTGGGCTAGCAAATGTCACTACCGTAGCAAGTGTCGAAGACTCTACATCGCAAAGTCCCCTGTGCGTCATCCGTTATATAGTTAGGGATGAAATTGCATGACGTGAGCTGCTTTCCCGGCCGCCCTCTGGCTTCGCGGATGAAGCATCTGCTTTTCCAACCCATGCATGTACGTGCCCACCAACGCCCAGTTATACACCAGTCAATGACACCGACTTCGCCTGCCGCGAAGACCTTGACACCCCGCGACCAGGGCCCAACCAGATTTACCGCCAATTCTCTATCCTCAGCGCAGAGACCCTCGGTGCTACTCTAACAGTACACCACGCCTACGGCGGGAAAGCTACGTTGACCCGGAACTTACATTTGAATATTCGTCGCGCACTGCCTTGCAGAGTCGCTTTTTGATTGGCCCGCCACTTTTTGATCGCTGATACTGCCGCTTTTTGATCACCCCATTCCCGTATGTTACCGGTGTGGTGTCGCGGATCACATTTCCACTACTGCAATCGGCGCGCATCGTTCAAGAATCCCGCGACGGCAACGAACCGACACGCCCTTCAGCCCTACATCGACAGCTATCGGCCAGAACATCGCTCCCAGAGGGGCAGTTTTCAAAACGAAGGGCTCCGCAGCCATTCTCTAGCGTCTCACCGTAGTGTGACACCACCTCCGTCATTTCGTGTGCTCCGTTCCCTGTCACCACGGCGCCGATCTCCGCCGCCCTTGCAGGAAAACTAGACAGCGCGGCCAATGGAGGGGAGGTCGCTCGACAATGTGCGCTGCTACCTATTATTCTTCCGTCTGTGTGCATGTTTAAGAACAAGGTCAATGTGCTTATTGATGGTTTGCCTACGATAGGGTTGGTAGACACTAGTGCTACTGTTTCAGTAATGAGTTTAGATTTTAGGAACCTTTTGAAGAACAAAGTTGCGTTTGTTTGGGTCAAAACTGCTAATTTTTATGGAGGAAGAGGAGAGTTATCGTATCCGGTTGTGGTATGCAGCGTTAATGTTTCTTAGGGGGGCACAGTATTTCCGGCGGAGTTTGCAGTACTGCCCCGATCGACACACGACGTAATCTTGGGAATTGACTTCCTGCGTATGTGCGGCGCTACAAATGATTGTCGAACGGGAGAGCTAAGTGTTAGTGGTTCTCTTCCTCATGAACTTTTGGAAGAGACGTCATATTATGAAGACGTTTTGTTTGTGCGCGGTGTGTGTGTGTGTGTGTGTGTGTGTGTGTGTGTGTGTGTGTGTGTGTGTGTGTGTGTGTGTGTGTGTGTGTGTGTGTGTGTGTGTGTGTGTGTGTGTGTGTGTGTGTGTGTGTGTGTGTGTGTGTGTGTGTGTGTGTGTGTGTGTGTGTGTGTGTGTGTGTGTGTGTGTGTGTGTGTGTGTGTGTGTGTGTGTGTGTGTGTGTGTGTGTGTGTGTGTGTGTGTGTGTGTGTGTGTGTGTGTGTGTGTGTGTGTGTGTGTGTGTGTGTGTGTGTGTGTGTGTGTGTGTGTGTGTGTGTGTGTGTGTGTGTGTGTGTGTGTGTGTGTGTGTGTGTGTGTGTGTGTGTGTGTGTGTGTGTGTGTGTGTGTGTGTGTGTGTGATGAAGTTATCATACCGCCACATTCTGCAGTGTGCGTCCAAGTGTCTTGCTCCCATGTTATTAACGACTCTTTTGTGGCTACTGTGGCGCCTCTTAATTTACAGTGCGTAAAGAAAAATGTGTTAGTACCGCATTGTTTGGTTTGCGTCAAATAGGGCCGTACCGGAGTGTGGACTATAAATTTCTCACCGGAACTGGTTATTTTTCCAGCGGGCTCCAAACTAGCATGTAGCGCGACCCTACCAAATTGTGTAGCTGTCGTTGCTCCTTCCCTAGACAACCCCGCTACTAACTCACCTGCTGACGAAAAGCTTCTTCTGATGATCAGCACACCGTTGAAGACCTCACAACGACAGATGTTGAAGAACCTCTTGTCCCAGCACATATCCGTTTTTGATTTCGCGCAGTCCAACGGCTCACAACGTTTTCCGCTGTCGTGCGCACGCCACGGGATTGACACGGGATCTACACATCCGATCCGCCAAAAGCCGTACCGCGTGTCGTCGTCAGAGCACAACTAGTTAAAGACATGTTGAACAGGGGCGTAATTCAGGAGTCCTTCAATCTTTGGGCTGCTCCCGTGTTACTGGTTAAAAAAAAAGGACGGAACATGGAGGTTCTGTACCGACTACCGTCACCTCAACTCCATCACTAAAAATGATATCATATCGCATATCGACGATGCTTTAGATTGCCTTTTCTCTGCGTCTTATTTCTCTCCTGTTCATTTGCGATCGGGGTATTAGCAGATTCCAATGGACCCTGCCGACAAGGAAAAAACATTTGTTACGCAAGACGGCCTATTTGAATTTAATGTGATGCCCTTTGGCCTATGTAATGCGCCGGCCACATTTGAAAGATTTATGGATGGGCTCAAGTGGGAAATCTGCATGCGCTATTGACGATGTTATTTTTGGCCGGACCTTTACAGAACATAACACCCCACTCGCTATTGTTTTAGATTGCCTGAAGAAGGCTGGCCTTGTCCTGAATTCTAAAAAGTGCCTTTTTAGCGAGCGTCAAGCACTGGTACTCGGACATCTCGTCGACCGCGATGGAGGTCGGCCAGATCCACAGAAGACTGCTGCAGTTGCAGCATTCAAACGACCCCAGAATCAAAAGGAGTTCCGCGGTTTTCTAGGGTTGTGCTCTTACTTTCGAAGATTCATCCCAAGATTTGCCGACGTCGCTTATCCTCTAACTTCCCTTCTACAAAAAGACGTCCCTTTCGACTGGACCTCAGATTGTGACGCGTCTTTCCACCAGCTTAAGTTTCTCCTTACGTCATATCCCATACTACGGCACTTCGACCGCTCTGACGCAAGTCCACACAGATGCAAGTGGGATTGGTGTATGCGCTGTGCTTATGCAACGTTTGGCAACCGGCGAACATGTAGTTGCGTATGCAAGCCGTTCCCTCAGCAAACCTGAGCATAACTACACTGTTACGGAGCAGGAGCGCCTCGCTGTAGTTTTAACTGTTCAGCGGTTTCGATGCTACCTATACGGACGCCATTTCACGGTTGTGACGGCCCATCATGCCCTGTGTTGTCTCGGCAACCTTCTTGATCATACGATCGTCTAGCACGCTGGGCCCTTCGTCTGCAGGAGTACGACCTAAGTGTTTCCAAGAGTGGCCGCAAACACGCCGATGCAGACTGTCTTTCACGTCTTCCCCTTGCTACGACCGAAGGTGACTCTGCTGCCTTCGATCACTACATCGCCTTCGTCGCGCCCGAGTTTCCCGACGCCTCGGCCCTGCGGACTGCGCAAGAGACCGACATAAGCCTCGAGCCACTGATTGCGGCGGCGCGAGATTCCACAGCTCCCAGCTCATTTTGTTTCCGTGATGGCCTTTTGTACAAAAAGGCTTACTCAATCACCGGCACGAATTTTCTACTTGTATTTCCAGAGAGCTAGCGCTCGTGCATCCTGCGTGCCATGCACGACGATCCCACTTCTGGTCACCTAGGCTCTGCACGAACGCTATAGCCACCGTGCCCGCGACCGGTTTTATTGGCCGAAGATGCGCCAAACGACTGAGCGATATGTGGCGAGGTGCACTGAGTGCCAACGATACAAACGGCCTACGTCCACGCCACAGGGCCTGCTGCATCCTGTGACTCCACCACATGGTGCATTTGGGAAAGTTGTTATCGAGCTTATGGATCCCTTCCCAAAATCTTCCTATGGAAATTGCTGGATCGTGGTTTGTGCCGACTACCTCACCCGCTACTGCGAAACGGCCGCTCTTCCTTCTGTCACCGCCCACCACGTGTCCATGTTCTAGCTCCGTTCCGTCGTCCTGCGCCATAGACCTCCGCTAGTGATCATCAGTGATCGAGGTCGGCAGTTTACGGCAGATGTTGTGGAAGAGCTTCTCCGTTTGTGCGCGTCACATTTCCGACACTCCACACCATACCACCCACAAACCAACGCTTTGACGGAGCGAACCAACCGCACACTCGTCAACATTCTCTCTATGTACATTGGCATCAGACCACAAGAACTGGGTTACATACTGCCGTTTATAATTTTTGCCTTCAATTCTGCAACAGATGAGCCGACCGGCTACAGCCCGTTATTTTTTCTCTATGCCCGTGATCCTCGGTATTCTCTCGACACTACTCTTCCCTATTCGTCCATGAAGAACCTTGCATCGCCGAAAGTCTTTGTTGGGCCGAAGAAGTTGGACGTATCGCCCGTTTGCGGATTCTGGCTTCGCAAGAGCGTTCGAAAGCTGGGTACGACAGACAGCATCACCATGTGTCTTACGCACCTGGAGACTTGGTGTGGCTTTGACGACTTCTCCGGAAACGAGGTTTCACCCAGAAAATGCTGGCCCATTACGCTGGCCCTTACGTTGTCCTCGACCGCGTCAGTGACCTGAACTATGGAATCGCGCGCATGAACGCAAGTGGTCGTCGCTGAGCCACATCAGAAGTCGATCATGTCGCCTGTATGAAGCCGTGCTACTCCCTTGGGAACGAATAACTCCCTCGTCCAAAGGGGCTTCAGCTTACTAGGGGGAAATGTAGCAATCCTAAAGTAGAGGAAATATATAGAAGACATGGGCAAAGACGTTGAAAAAGACGTGGAGACTCTCGTGCCCGTGCCGGACTCGCAGCCGTTGACCAGCTGAGTTCTCTGCCTCCTCGACCTGTGCAGCGCTCCGTCGTCAAACCCCCGTCGTAACAATAAATATATGCATATATGCATCTATATATATATATATATATATATATATATATATATATATATATATATATATATATATATATATATATATATATGACGTAATATTCAGCGCTGAATACGAAAGCGCACTGCAGAAGACCTCTTATTTTCTCTCATCTTCCTCACCCCACTGCACTAGCAAAGTGAACTTTATTTTATGACCATCGGTATACAGGTCTGTAAACTTGCTGTCTTTTTTCCGGAGTACGCGGCATTTTTGAATGATGTGCTCTGGTGGGGTTAATGTTTTACAAAACTGCGTTGATTAAGATCACAGATTCAGGGCTAGCGTACCATGGAGTGAGCGTGTCATGAATGATGTCTGATAACGCATTCAGTATTCTGGGATCTCGACACATCTCTTATATTTATCATATTATAAATATATATTTTTTAAGCTGTGGACATTTTCCCACGGCATAGCCGCTGCAGCAATAAAGTTTTGTTCAGTTATTAATCTGCGCCTATGTCTGTGTTTTTTCTTCGTCCCATGTTTACCACTGTTTAAACTGTATGTCATGATGTAGCAAGTGGCCTGGATAATTAATCCCGTGACATATCTTTGAATCGCAGCCGCAATGGCCGCATTGCTTGGAGTTTGTAACCAGACACTAATTTAAGGAATAATTAGTTACAGTTCAATAGCATATGCATATATGTTTTTGTGTGCAAATATAATTTTAATGATACACGCGCAGTAATTTCGGTTCCTCAATTTTCAAGAAGGAGTCAATTTGCTTCCGCAAGAAGTCTGCATATAGGAGATGTCTAGTATGTTCCGCATATATGGTAGGTAAGCTCGTTCAGCCGTACGTTTATATTTATTTTATGTTTTTTTATTTATGTGCTTAATTTAATTTTATTACTTTTAATGTGGCCACACTCTCCCCAATGACGCTTGCTGTGTGATTTGCTCTGTTGCGTGCGGGCATAACCGACTGCTACAAAACGCATACCTGTGGGTCGCGCGGAACAAGCGCCCTCTGGTCAAGGTAGGCGGGCTTCCTCGAAGGAATGGCCGGCCTCTCGTACATCGATGTGGCGGCCGTAGATGTTAGGTAGGATGTGGCACCCGTTGACGATAGGTAGGATGTGGGTGCCACGCTACTGGCGGCCATGTGCCCGTACGTCTGTTCCGAGTCAGCCGTGGAGCTCTCGGTGAAATACTCTTCCTCGGTGTAGGTGCGCGACATGTGTCTAAGCACGGGCGCCGACGCCGTGTACGTTGACATGGGGAGCAGGAGTGGCGAGGCGGCGGCCAGTGTCGGCGCCACCGCGGGCTGGTAACCGCCGCCTACGTTTCCGTAGTAGTCGTACACAACGTATTGCGGGGGAGATACGCCCAGGGGAGCAGGTGTGGCCACCTCGGAAACAAACTGTGGTTGCGGCTGCTCCAGAAATACGGGAGTACATTCTTGGGACGAGTACTGTTCCTCCTTCATGGCATTGAATGTGTCGTTGTATGCCCACTCCGAACCAGCGCAGGTGGCAGGGACCTGCCAGAGTGGCTGAGTGAGCTCCATGGTGCCTGGCTCGCAAGGGACCGCCACCGGAACCTCGCAGTCCACGTCGCCGCCCTGGACGATTGTCCGCGCCATCGAGGTGCACACAGGCGGCGTCGGCGCAGCAATGCAAGGAGCGGCCGTGTAGGCGGGGCCACTAGGAATCATGTATGTGGCGTGTGAACCAGTGCTCGGCTGCGACACGGTGGCCGTTGCGGTGACGCCTGTTGCCCCCACGATGTGCGTCCCGCTCAGCACCGGCGCCACGATGGCGGGAGCAGACACCCGAGACGTGACCGCCAGCATGTCTTCAGCCAACAGCGGCTGAGCCTCCATTGCCGGCAGCACCTGAGGGGAACAAGCACAATGTAGTTCTGAGCCAGCTGACATGAATTGTTAAGAAGCGCCGTTGGGAGCAGAACTCAACGAGACCGAAGGTCAAGGCGAGGTTTTCTCGCCCTATTTTTAAAGTGTTTAATCTTCCTGACGTGCAAGTAAAGGGTTACTCAAGCATTTGCGTGATACTCCGCTGCTGTTCCGCGCATAGTGACGGAGTGAAATCGCCTCTAGGGGTGGTGCAGTGGTTACGGCCCAAGGACGCGAGATCGAATCCCGGCCTCGACGGCCGCAAGGTGCCCGTGTGCTGTGCGATTTCAGTGGACGTTAAAAAGCCCCAGGTGGTCGAAATTTCCGGAGTCCTTCACTACGGCGTCTCATAGCCTGAGTCGCTTGGGACGTTAAACCCTACAAACCAAACCAAACCAAATCTAGCATAGTGGCCTACGTCTTTCCGCCATTCGATCAACGTAAAGGGCATTCTGGCCTATTAACGCCATATGAAAATAATTACGAATAAATACATTTCTTACAGGAAAACGATCAAATTACTCCTCAACCATAAATATTCATATTTAGAACGCGCGTTTATATAGATTTTGTAGGCAATGATGTGGACGTTGGGAGCTATACACCACTTTCGCACGTGCTCAATAGAGCATGTAGTATAATGCGATTCTAAGTACCAGGTGTGGACAATATACATGTGCAGGACTGTCCGCAGCGGCTCAGTGATTAAGACACTCCGCTACTGAATCGGAGTACGCGGTTGCGAACGCGACCTTGGCGGTCGCGTTTAAAAGGAGTTGAAACGCAAAGGTGTCCGCGTACCCTGCGATATCAGTGCTCGTTAACGATTCTTAGGTGGTGTCCCTCAGCCAGCATCCCTCGGCTATACATCGCAACTTTCACTTTTCTTTCTTCATTCCCACTTTCCTCCCTTTCCTTAAGACGTGGTTGAGGTCTCAATAGAAAAGTGTGACAGACACTGCGTCTTTGATTTCCTGTAAACGAATTCACATATTCATAATGACACGAACGATTCAAGTCTTTATTCTTTTTTGACAGTCGCCGGCATGGCCTTAGCACAGTGATTCTAGCATGAGGATCGATTCTGTCTTATGGTTTTTATTCAGGCTGGTTGTCGCGAGATGCTGCTTTATCAATTTCTTTGTTGCGAAAGATGCGTCGAGAGGAATCTAGAAGATTCCTGCCACTCGCATGTGTTTCTGCAATGTTCCAGCTTACGCTAGACACGGTCTGCGGCTTTATCTCGATGTTTCCTTGCCGCCTTTAAACTGAGCGTTGGCGCGTGCGACGAGAATTCTTAGTTCGATGACCTACGAGAACTTTTTATGTCATCGGCGCCGCCGATTCACTTAGTCATTTTGCGGGCGCGAGGCAGTCCAATAACGAGTTTCATTCAAGTGCAGCGCCAGTGTCTTCATTTGTGGCTACCGGGCTTGTCACTACTACGTTACATCTGGGGGAGGTGCTGTCGTTCATGTTTCGGGCCCCTCCTACAAGCCGAGACAACCGCCTTGCTCGTGTCGCCCACCGACACTCGTGTGGGAGAACTGCCCACAACCCACCGAGCCAGCCGCCGACTTCAATGGCTACAGCATCAACAAGGGTTACTACCGGGCCCGGAAGGAGGATCCCGCAGTAACAATGACTCAGCCTACAGTTCCCGTTGTTACGCAGCAGCCCCGACCCCCCGTTTTTCACGAAACAGGGGAAAGATGCCGAAGAGTGGTTCGATCAATACGAGTGAGTGGCAGCCTTTAACAGCTGGGACGACGCTGTGAAGCTCCGGAACATCTTTGCGCTTGATGGTACCGCCCCTACGGGGTTCGAGAACCACTGATTTAAAAAAACTGATTTATTTATTTATAGGAAGGGAAAGTCGCGGTAACTGTCTCACTTGTTTACTGTGGACACCGCAACCGCGCCGTAAGGGAAGGGATGAAGGTGGGAGTGAAAGTGGAAAGAGAGAAGAGGAGCCGTAGTGGATGGCTACGGAGTAATTTCGACCACCTGGGGATCTTTATCGTGCGCTGACATGGCACAGCACACGGATGCCACTTCGTTTCGCCTCCATCGAAATGCAGCCGCCGTGGTTGGGTTCGAACAACTTCGGCATAGTAGTCGGGCGTTTTACCACTGCACCAAGAGCTGAAATGCTCCTTCAGTCTACAGTCTAGTTGCTCAATGTATCCGTCCTCGCACACGTTAACGAAATGAAGTGCCGTTTTCGTCGGGCGACCCTGAGATGAGCGACGACAAGACAGCACAAGACAAAGCAGAGATTGAACACCGAAGCCAACATGCAATACGAGGACGCGAATGAGTGACCTTGAGGTTGCTGTCGACTGTCGCATGGTTGCTGCCTTAGCGGACACAGCAGCTGACTATCAGTGGAGCGTTCGCCGCCCAGCTCAAGAAAGTGACGACCACTTGGGATGGCCTGCTAATCCGCACCGCTAGTGACAATGTTATTACGCCGTCGGGGCGATGCACCGCAAGGGTTAGAGTAAATAGACGTACTTACCCTATCAGCTTCGTCGTCGTACAGCAATGCTCGCGCGACGTGATTTTGGTTATAGATTTTCTGAATGAACATCGGGCGATCATTGACCTTCGCTCTAAACTCATCAATATCTCGACGGACAAAGTCAATCCTGATACGAGAATGTTGACGCATGACGTCGCACTCAGTCTCCTCAACGGAGAATTGAGCGTATCGCCCCGATCAAGCGTCATCATCCCTATTGGTACAAAAGAAGTCGAAATCGCTGAAGGGGTCGTCGAAGGAAACACCCAGTTGCTACTGAATAGAGGACCTAGCATCGCAAGAGGCATCACTAATTTCCGGCGTGGACAAGGTCACGTGATGGTCACCAACTTTACCGAGGAATACTGGCGTCTCAGCAAGGACATGAAGATCGCTCTTCTCGGCCACTTAGCAGACGCCTGGGACATCCTCGCTCTCCCCGAATAATTCGAATATGATGCGCCTAACCAAGACTACCAGGTCACGTTCGACGTCAATCCAGCGCTACCCCGAGCCAAGCAAGACCAGAGTGCACGTTAAAGAACCCCAGGTGGTCGAAATTTCCGGAGTCCTCCACTACGGCGTCTCTCATAGCCTTAGTCGCATTGGGACGTTAAACCCCACAAACCAACCAACCAACCTTCTTCAAAGATAGAGTGAATGCTTTTCATCAGCATCGAAGCTGCATCAAACTCGACTAATTATGCACCGCATTGTCAACCACGAACACACCCGACCTCTCCGCCAAAGCCCATACCGAGTATCGCCGAGAAAACGCCAAGCCATCCGTGACCAAGTCGACGATATGCTTCGTGGCGATGTCATTCAGCCATTTAAGAGCCAATGGGCAGCACCAGTCGTCTTAGCGAGGACGAAAGAAGGTACACTTCGCTTCTGCGTCGATTGCCACGGCTTGATGAACGTCCCGAAGAAAGATGTCGACACGCTGCCTCGCAACCGACGACACTATAGACCGTCTCTGCAGCGCTAGGTATTTTTCGTCAATGGACTTGAAGGGCGGGTACTGGCAAATTGAGGTCGACGAAAGAGGCCGCAAGAAGACGGCGTTCATAACACCAGACGGCCTCTTCGAGTTCAACGTAATGTTATTTGGCCTGCGCTCTCAGCCAGTCACGTTCCAACTAGTAATGGGCCCTGTACAGGTTGGATTGAAGTGACGAATTTAATACACTTGGTCGACGTTGTGGTCTTGTCGTGAAACTTTGAAGACCACCTGAAACAGCTGAAGAAATTGCAGGATGACATCAACTCACCACGACTAACGTTAAAATAAGAGAAATGTCACTTCGTCTGAGGAACTGCTGTTCCTAGGTCATATCGTTAGCAACGATTATGTTCGCCCAGACCCGGAGAAAACAGATGTGATCGCAGTTTCTACCACCTGCAGACAAGACAGCTGTGTGCAGATACCTTGGTCTGTGCGCGTACAATTGACTATTTGTAGGAACCTTTTCGCGCATCGCCGAACCATTGAAGCGCACAAAGACTGACGTACCTTTTTAATGGGAAGCGCTGCAATGAAGCTTTCAATGAAATTAAGCGCCGCTTACAGTCCCCTCCTATACTAGGCCACTTTGATGACAACGTCAAGAGAGAGGTAAAGTCTTTGTCAAAAATATGCGGCCCATTACATTTGCTTATAAGCCCTCTAATGGAGATTCTGGAAGAAATACTGGGTTATATATGTAAGCTAGAGAAGGGTGAGAATCAGATTTGCCATCTACGAGATTTGAAACCCTAAAGGTGCACAACGATCCCCATTACGGGGCTTAGAAGCAAAAGCCTAGGGCCGTAAATTTTTTACAAAGACTGTACATACCGAAGTGAGTAGTCTGGACCTAGATGCCATTCTCTTTGAAAAGAACGCCCGACAGGAGAACGTAATCGCCTACTCTAGCAGGTCCCTCTCGAATGCCGAAGCCAAGTACTCGACGACAGAAAAGGAGTGCCTCGCGATCTTCTCGGCCACTTCAAAGTTTCGCCCGTACCTACATAGTCGACCAATTAAGCTGTTAAGCGATCATAACACACTCTGCTGGCACGCCAACTTGAAAGTCCCCCCAGTAGCCTTGCACGATGGAGCTTACGCCTCCAAGAATTTGACATCACGGTGATCTACAAGTCTGGTTGCAAGCATTCCGACGCAGACTGCTTGTCATGGACCCCTTTTGATGCGCCCCCGAAGAACGATGACCATAATGCCTTCTTAGGACCGGTAAGCACCAGCGAAATTTCACAGCAGCAGCGCTTGGACCCTGAGCTGAGAAATCTAGTGGGTTACATAGATGGTAACACTACTTCTCCTCCGACTGCATTCAGGCGTCAGTTGTCCTTCGCGTTACACAACGACGTCCTAGTGAAGATCTTCGCACCCAAAACGACGACATATCTCCTTGTCGTGCCGAAGGAACTACGAAAAAAATTTTTTTACACGCTCTCACGATGAGCCGACAGCAAGACAGCTCGGAATGGCACACACGCTACATCGCGTCGAAGAAAAGTATTGCTGGCCGCGGTTACCTGCCGACGTCGCACATTACGTGAAAACGTGCCGTGACTGCCAGCGACGCAAGGCGCCTAAAATGAGACGTGCTGGGCTTCTGAACCCCCATACCATCCCCGACCAAGCCATTTAAGCAAAATGGAATGGATCGCCTCGGGCCCTTTCCGACCTCTTCTATAGGTAACAATTGGGTCATCGTGGCCATCGATCACCTTACCCGTTACGATGAAGAAAAGGCACTGCCTAACGGTACCGCAGAAGACGTAGCCAGGTTTTTTGTCGAGCACATTCCCCTGCGACACGGTGCCCTCGATGTGCGCATCACGGACAGGAGAACAACATTTACAGCTGACCGAAGGACGACCGCCTATCACCCGCAGACGAACGGACTCACGGAACGTCTGAATATATTCGCCGCGAGATCGACCTAGAGATGGCGCCACCGTCGCTCTGGTAGTGTGGATCGGCAGCCGGCGGCGCTCGCAGAAACGCAAGCTGCGTAGGCCTCCTTCCAAGTTTAGGGCGGGTTTCTTGGCGATGAAAACGTGTCTTCTGCAGTATTTCTGCAATATTGCAGAAAAATATTCAAGGATTTCGCCAGTGTAGCAGAAGAAGCGCGGATTTTAGGAAAACAAAGCACGCAATCTAGATTTACTTTGCACGTTTCTTGCGCTGTACCGCGCTCACGCGCCTAATACTTGGGCTTACCTAATGACAGCTTTGTTTTTCTTATCGACTTTTAAACAGTTTGCGTGTGTCTCATGCGAGTGAGACCGGTGAATTTAGTGTCAAGCCCAAGCAGATAAAAGGTTCGTGCTGTGACCTGCAGTACTTTAGATTGAATCGAGAAAACCTGGTTCATTATATCGTACTTGACTCGAGGATTAAGCAGGTTAATTGTAGCACTAGCAGCGTATTGCATGGCGAGTTGCTTTAGACTGAGTGCACATCAACTCTGGCCCAAACAAACACGCACAAGTATTCCCCAAAAATGAGATCACGCCGACACTATACAGGAAACCTCTCCGCACAGGAAAGCTGATTGTTCAGGTGTACAGCGCTAAGTGGATTGAATTTGCAGAGATGCTTTTTGCGGCCACTGTCATGGAATGTGATAGTGTATTACTGCATGCGCCACTAACTGTAAGCGATTTCCTGAAACTGAGAAAAGTATAAGGGATTTCTGATGTGTGTGATGTCAATATATAATGGTAAATTAGTAGCGTAATTATTTTGTTTTGTATTGCCAATAAATTTCACCGTGTGAGAGAACTTTTACACACTTGACAGAATTTACAATAATCAGCGATTAATTTTCAGTAACATTAAAGTGCAAGCTACGAATTAATCGCTGCGAAGACATCGTTATAAACTGCGCATGGGCACTGTCATGTTCTGGGAAGCAATTTTAAAGGCTGAAAATTTCTTTATCGCTAATTATTTAGCAGTGACTGAATCTTATGCGAAGTAAAATATTAGGGTTGCTTCCACAACAGGTGCCGGATATAAAACTATTTCGAAAGAAATGGAGGTCATCTTATCATGCGACTATAAAGATGTATTTATTCCCGAACTAAACACTGATATTTAAGCCCGCATGAAGCTGTTTTACTCCCCTTGTCTGAAACGACTAGCTTGCTCGGAACACAGTACATGGAGGAAAAGGGATTATAATCATTATAATAGGCTACCAGTAAAGTACCGTCTGTTGCAGAAGTTTGCGGCCCAACGCGCCGGGCAGATGAGCAGTATCGCTCCCGAGAGGCGGCGCTGCGCCCGCCGGCGCCGCCTGGTGACGCAGCTATAAAGGGTGAGGAGACGACTTGTTCTCTTCCCCTCATCCCGCGGCTGAGAGCAAAGATGTGCGATATCAACCGCTGGATGAGGGGAAGAGAACAAGCCTCCTCACTCTTTATAGCTACGTCACCAGGCAGCGCCGGCGGGCGCAGCGCCGCCTCTCGGGAGCGATACTGCTCCTCTGCCCGGCGCGTTGGGCCGCAAACTTCTGCAACAGACGGTACGTTAATCGAGGTGTATTATGCAATATTTAGTGTAACAATTAGTTGCAGGGAAGATGTTTCCCAAACATTCAATTATTTCTTTGAAGCAAAATGTGCTCACTACCACTTTTACGGATGCACAGAAGCCTTCAACAGCAAAAAAAAATATAATGAAATGCATATTTGCTCGGGTTTAACGCATGAAAGCGGCATCGGCTATGACGGATGATTGCAGAGGCTGGTTTTGGTGTCGTTTTTTTTTCTTCATTGCTAACACCACATTTACCACATGGGATTGTTTATTGTGCAGAGGAGCGCCTTTCGAAACGGTCGTGTCGTGATTGAATACCCCGTTCTCGAAATGAGCAGTCGAGCGCCCTTACCATTCAGACACTGCGACAGTGGTTTAAAAGCACAAAAAAGTACGCACACAACTCTATCGTGCATACAGAAGGCATAGCAGGCATAGTGGCCTGTTCAAACTGCATTCTGCTATATGAAGCAGTCTGCGGTGGCATATGTTTTAGTAGCTCGGTATTCCAAACAGAAACGGGAATATGCGATTTCTGAGCGTTTGCATTAACTTTAACTGACGGCAGTGACCTGTTTTGCTTTGTAAGGCGGTAACGACAGTACCACTTCGTTTGAAACATTGCGTGTCAAAGGATCTCAAGCGCCGAAGACCGCGATGGATGATGTCCTTATCCAAGCATGACATACTCGATACGGACAAGTTTTTTTTTTTGTACTGAAGCGTGGGGTTATAGACTGTTCATATTGTGAGCACTGTGTGGCTCTTCATCTTCCACACGGCTGTTTCATCTTCATCCTGCTCCCTCTTGTAGATACCCATCGTCATCGCGGAGTGTGTTTGGCTGCAGTGTGCCACCAAGGCTTCAGGTCTGCAATAAAGCCTCATGCCTCAAGTCCGACCTTCGCGTTACCTTACACGTGGTGGAGGTGCGCCTTGATTTCCCCGCTGCTTCCTCACCTGCATCCACCTGGAGCTTCGTTCTGGCCGCCGTTTGACCCCGACCACCATCGTCATGACTCAAGAGGGCCTCTCCGCTATTCCGGCCTCTACCAACTCGACTCCAGCTCCCCTTGCCACTTGGACTGTCAGTAGCCGTCAGCGCGACCCGCAGATGTTCGCCGGTCTCCGCGGCGACGACGCTGATGACTGGCTCGACAGCTACGACCGGGTCAGTGCTTTCAACCGGTGGGACGATTCTCTTAAACTAATTAATGTGTCCTTTTATTTGACGGATGTGGCCAAAACGTGGTTCCTAAATCATGAATCGACGATTACTGACTGGGCTACCTTTAAACAAAAGTTACGCCAGATTTTCTGCGCTCCTACTTTTCGCACGGAGTCCGCCAAGAAGAAGCTAGAAGCCCGACTTCAGCGGTCCAATGAGACCTGTACTTCCTATATAGAAGATGTTCTTGCATTTTGTCGGCGCATAAATGACACCATGCCAGAGGCCGAGCGGGTTCGGCACGTCCTTAAATGTATTGGGCCACTCGCCTATAACGCCCTGGCCGTGCAGAAAACAAACATCACATGTGCTACTCCTGCCGCTGCTCCGGATCGCTACGCCATTATTTCACACCAGCGAGCAGATCCCTACTGTCTTTCTCTAATCAACCTTCTCACCGGTGCTCCTCACCCTCCTACCGCTAGGATGCGCAGGCAACTCCAAAAGTTCAAACTTGACAACGACGGGCTCTCCCGTTATATTTATTGCTATGAAGGCACCCGTTGGGTCCCCGTTATTCCGAGAGCGCTTCGCACCTGTATCCTGGCGGCTTTCCACGATGATGCTACAGCCGGTCACTTAGGCTTTCAAAATCTTACCACCGCGTGAAAACCCGTTTTTTCTGGCCAGGCCTCGCCTCAAGTGTGGCAGAATACGTCGCCTCTTGTCTGCCATGTCAGCGCCGCAAACGGGCCACTTCTCCTCCTGCTGGCCTACTACAGTCGCTACCTTGCCCTGCTACTCATTTTGCCGTTGTTGGCATAGACCTATACGGGCCACTTCCATTGTCCGCACGAGGTAATAGCTGGATCGTAACCGCCGTCGACCACCTAACACGCTACGCTGAGACCACTGCCCTGCCTAATGGCTCAGCACATGAGGTCGTGACCTTCTTTTTGGAATCGCCAGTACTGCGCCATGGGGCCTCTCAAGTGCTTCTCAGCAATCGTGGTCGGACATTTCTGTCGACGATTGTAGCCGAAGTTATTGAGGTCTCAACCACACATCACAAACTGACCTCCAGCTATCACCCGCAGACCAATGGGTTGATTGAGCGGCTCCACCGCACGCTTTCTGACATGTTGCCTATGTACGTCGACCAGGACCACCGAAACTGGGACGTAATACTTCCTTCTGTTACGTTCGCCTACAATACGGCTGTACAGCGGACCACAGGTTACACCCCGTTTTTCCTCGTCTACGGCCGTTCTCCCGCTACCTTTCTTGACGCCTCTTTCCTTTCTACGCATGCCAGTTCCTCATCCTCTCTTCCTGACCAGTTCCTTTCCCGAGTGGCCAAATCTCGCAGGCTTGGTCGCGTCAACACGGAAGCTAGCCAGGAAGACTGCAAGTGCCGCTATGATGCAACCCATCGCCAAGTTTCGTTCCGTCCCGGCGACGAGGTATTACTTTGGACCTCATTACGCACTCCTGGCCTTTGTGACAAGTTACAGCACCGTTACATTGGTCCTTACACAGTTCTTGCAAAAACCACCCCGGTCAACTATCGCGTCTCCACTGTTTACCCTCCTCCGGACTGTCGTTACCCTGGCACTGAAGTTGTCCACGTTTCACGTATGAAACCTTTTATTCGGCGCAATCCTGCGGACTAATTGCGGCCAGGCTGGCTGCTTCAACTGCGCGGGCGAAATAGTGTGAGCACTGTGTGGCTCTTCATCTTCCACACGGCTGAACGTGCTGTTTCATCTTCATCCTGCTCTCTCTTGTAGATACCCATCGTCATCGCGAAGTGTGTTTGGCTGCAGTGTGCGACCAAGGCTTCAGGTCTGCAATAAAGCCTGATTCCTCAAGTCCGACCTTCCCGTTACCTTAGAATATTTATTTTGCAAGAGGTATATAGGTAAGCAAAAGCGCACAGGAACCGCGAAACAAGCAAAAGCACTCCTGTACACGCCGCATGCGCGCGCGTAAATCACTGTGGGCTGGCACGCGACGCGAAAACGCATCCACACTGAGTAGGTTTCGCCGCTGAGCCGCAAGGTGGCGACTCTGCTCAATCTCGAGGCCAATAGCCGACATGCTCCTCATGTACATTGACGTCGAACACAAGACTTGCGACGCCAACTTGCCGTACGCGATCTTCGCGTATAACACGGCCATCCAGGGGACAACCAGAGCGACCCCGTTCAAGCTTGTGTACGCAGGCAGCCCGCGACAACGCTTGACGCGTTGCTGCCACACGTAACAGAAGACAACTTCGACGTCGCCTTCTACCTGCAGCGTGCGGAGGAAGCCCGATGACTGGCACTGCTGCGTATTAAAGACCAACACCGCACCGACACCTGACGATACAACTTACGACGACGCCACACATGTACAAGCGAGGAAACCAAGTGTGAGTTTGGACTCCAATTCGCTGTCGTGGACTAAGGGAAAAGTTACTACGCCGATACTTTGGGACATTCAGAGTCGTTCGGCGCATAGAATAACTTGATTACGAAGTCATCCCTGACGGCACGATCACATCCCAGCGGCGTCGGGTGTGCCTATAAATCGTCCATGTGGTGCGCCTAAAGCCTTATGTCGCGCGTTTAAGCGCAGTAATTTTAATTTATAATATTTTTTTTACCTTTCTGTGTTTATTTTGCAAACATCGGGGCGATGCCTTTTTGAGGGGGGAGGGGAGTAATACCGCGAACGTAAAGTCTTTATTTGTTCTTTTTTAACAGCCGCCGGCATGAGGCCTTAGCACAGTGATTATAGCGCGATGATCGATTATGTCTTATGGTTTTTGTTCAGGCTAGTTGTTGCGAGATGCTGCTTTATCATTTCTTTGTCGCACAAGATGCGTCGAAGGAAATCTAGAAGATTTCTGCCACTCGCGTGTATTTCTGCAATGTTCCAGATTATCATAGTCACAGTCTGCGGCTTTATTTGGATGCTTCCTTGCAGCCTTTAAATTGAGCGTTGGCGCGTGCGATGAGCAATCTTAGTTCGACGACCGACGAGAAAGCTTGATGTTATAGCCGCCACCGATGCGCTTAGTTCTTTTGCGGGCGCAAGCCAGCCCACTAAGGTGTTTCATTCAAGGGCAACGCCAGTGTCTTCATCCGTAGCTACTGGGCTTGTCCCCCTACGTCACAATATTGTTATGTGGTGTACCATGCTGGCATTCAGCAAGTGAAGAACGAAGTGGCTGGGTGTGTGGACGAAGACGACGCTGAGTGTTGAGTTATGCGGTTAAGCGGTGCCCATCAATTCCAGAGTGGTGTTGCCCATCAGTGTGTGATTTCCACTCGTAACATTTTTGGTGGAGGTAAAATAATCGATCTCGTACAACAGGCTGGATCTCTGCAGTGGACGCCACGTCGGTACCGTCACCATGTCCACAGACGCCACCCCCAATTGTCATCATGGCTCAACCCCGGGTCCCGGGCACCTTCTGCGGGACCGACGACGTTGATGTGGACGACTGGTTGGCCCTCTACGAACGAGTAAGCAAACGCAACCGCTGGGATGCAACGCTCATGCTGGCAAATGTCATATTTTATTTGACCGGAACCGCGTCCGTATGGTTTGAAACGCACGAAGACGAGCTCACATCTTGGGACGTATGTAAACAAAGCTCCACGACCTCATCGGCAAACCCACTGGACGCCACCTTGCTGCCAAGAAAGACCTGGCACCTCGTGCGCTAACTTCCTCTGAATCCTATATTTCCTACATACAAGACGTCCTATCCCTGTGCCGAAAAGTCGACTCGGCCATGAGTGAGGAAGCTAAAGTGGGCCACATATTAAAGGGCATAGCCGATGACGCTTTCTACCTCCCTTGTGCAAGGACTGTTCTACTGTGGACTCTGCTCTTAAGGTGTGCCGGCGCTTCGATCAGGTGAAACAAAAACGCATATGTCACCGTTTTGACCGCCTGCTGAACACAGCTACTAGTTCGTCCAGTAGTGACCTGCCTACTCTCCGTCAGCCCTCCAACCAGACTAACTTGTGTTACGTTTGGCGCGCGTGGGCCTGGGGTAGCGTACCGCTGCGGCGCGCGGCCCCTCGGTAGCGCTGGCCTGGCGGCTCCGTGGACGGCGGACGGCATCAAAGGTGCCAGCAAAGACGAGGAGTCTTCTAACGAAACAACACTCTTTACTACAACATCGTGAAGATACGGGCAGAGAAGCTGACCCGGAGAGAATACAGACACTCTCACACAGCTGGTGTCTAGCGTCGTGCCAACGGCGCGTCAAAGTAGTCTCTGTCCCAGCGGAGTCGGCCGCTGCATTTTATAGGTTTTCCCGTTCACAGGGAAAGGGTAAACTCTCACAGGAAAGGGAGAGCCAAACATGTTGGTTCACGACGAATGACTCAATCGCAGGTGTTCCGACCTCATTTCCTCCACCTCCTGCAGACAGGAGAGGGCGACGCACTTTCCCTCGAGCTCCAGGCTTGGCCAGCTTTTGCACACACACGCACGCACACACATTTGGCGCGTGGCAGGAACACGCTGAGACTTGTCGGCGGGAGGAAGCGTCGCGCGGCCGATGAACAGCGTCGAAATGGCCGATCCGCTCGCGGTTCTGCCTGTTGCTATGCGGTGGCCGCGTAGCTGTCCCACTTCTCGGTGGAGAAACGTAACAGACTGCCCCGCCGGGGAAGGGAGATCCCGAAGGGCAGGGGACTGCATCCGCTGTCCGGAGGGATCGGGATGTTGCTAGCCGGGTTCATCCGACTCTGTTTCTCTTGAGCCAGTCAGCCTGAAGAATTCCTCGGCAAGTCCGGGTTTCCAAGGCACTCTGCAACTTGTCTTCAGGAGAGATTTCTGACAACCTACAGCATCACAACCACGTTAAAAACTCAACTGGTCAGCCAGCAAGCACGGCACAAACTTCACTAAGTTATGCCAGACTATTTCCCTCTTTTATGCCCCCATCTACATTAAAGGGCAGCCTAGCAGCACTTGGAACGCGTCCACAAATTTGAAAATCGCATTTTCAAAACAGCACTTCAAACAAAGATAATACAATACAAATTTTCAAAATCCTATGCCAGGAAGAAAAACAACAAGTGAAAATTGAGGCTTCTTCTCACGTTAAGGGCTTCGACTTAAGCCATCGGCATTACCGTTGAGATCACCCTTTTCACTAAAGCTTCGGCTGTCCGTTTCTCGGAACAACCGTACCTTCCTGTTTCTGTGCGAAGAAACACATGAGCATGAATCACTAGCTTTGCTAAACAACCTATCCCTCTCCTTACGCTTGGCGCACCAGTCACGCATTTTCTTTGCACGGGCGCATTTGTGCCTTCGGGATAGTCGCTTTCTCTTTCGCGATAGCTTACACTTGCTCCATTCTTTCTCGCGCCTGCCTTTCCGCTTTTTTCTACGGCAGCACTGAAACACATGCTTTCTGCTTTCTTTTTGCAATCGTTTCAGTTTGCTCTCCTTACGATGGCAGCGTTCTTTCTCGCGCCTGCCTTTCCGCGTTTTTCGTCGGCAGCGCGGGAATACTAGCCTTCTGCTTTCTTTCTGCAATCGTTTGAGTTTGCTCTCCTTACGATGGCAGCATTCTTTCTCGCGTCTGCCTTTCCGCGTTTTTCGGTGGCAGCACTTGAATACTCTAGTTCCACTTTCTTTCGGCGTGAGCTCTGGCAAGCTAGCGGTAACCGGAGCTAGTAGGACACCGGTGTCGTCTGAGTGGTCAAAGTGCGGCGCCGCGTCTGCATCGCGGCCAGCAGCGCATGACTCACTTTCCGTCAAGTCCGAACGACAACTGCTCACGCCAGCCCTCAAGCTAGGCATTTCCTCTGGCGGCGCCGCGGCTGCATCGCATGACTCACTTTCAGTCAAATCCGAACAACCGCTTATGCCAGCCCTCAAGCTAGGCATTTCCACTGGCTCGCCACTCACGTTACACGGGTCCTCCGATGAGCCGCATCGCTCAGCGTTAACCGGCGCACGATCAAGCTCCGTCGACAGCTGGGGCGCTTCGGATAGCGTGAGGGTCATGTGTGCTACGTCCGCGTTCGCACTGGGGTTGCTTTCGCGAATACAACCTAGCGTGGTATCAGGGCACGAACGATTCTGACTCTGCTCTGGTCGCTCGCTGTCGCCTTCGCAAGTCTCGCTCTCTACAGCGAACGCGCACTCCTCGTCGGTCTGCCCTGGCTGATCACAACTCGCGGGCTGCGCAGTTTCCCTGATCGGCCCTTCGTTTTCCTGCGTGCCCTGCTCTACGACACAGCTGATTTCGGAAACCGCAATTTTCTCACTTCCAAGCTGGCTTCCTTCTCCGCCACGCTCTACACAAGCTTCTGCATTGAGAGGCGGTTCAGTTATTACCAGTTCCCTACTCTCATGTGATGGAACTGTATCTCCTACAGCTACTTGGGTCGGCATGCAGTTCACCTCGCTTAACGGCGTCACTTCGGACTTCCCGCCGTCTCAGCTAGTGGCTCGACCAAGGTAACACGATGCTCTTCTGTTAGAGGCTCGGTCGGCTCGCTACTGCGGTCACGTTGCTCGGCCGCTTCCCCAAGCTGTTTCTCACCCTCCGGTGCAAGTTCGATTTGCTCCCGAACTTCCGCGCTGTCTAGCCATTCGCTTACAGCGGCTTTCAACTGATAGGCCAAATCAGAGTATGCCTCGTTACAATGTTTCTCGCTCTCATATCTCTTCCGAAGATCCTGAGGCGTTATCTGATATCGTATCAGCAATGACTCTTTTAGTTCATCGTAATTTTTCAAGCGGTCGCCAACCAATCGCTTGATTTCTTCCGACGCTTCAGCGGAGAGAAGAGCTACCAACATCTGCGCCCAACTATCTCGCTCGAAACGTTTACTTCTGCAGACATTCTCGAAGTCTGCCAAATACTCGGCCACATCCTCGGCAATGAGGAACGGTGGCGGACCATCTCGCGGTATTGAACCGTTACACTGAATGGCATTGCAAGCTTTAATCCTTTCCACGCTCATTCTATGTGCTGATATCTCCAGCTGCATCAGTTTCCTTACGCGGGCGTCCTCTTTCTCGAAACGTTCCCTACGTTCACGCATCTCTTTCTCGTAATGTTCTATACGTTCGCGTTCCTCTTTCTCGTGACGTTCACGTTCCTCTTGACGTTCGTCAATGATCTCAAGGCATTCCAAAAGCTCGTCATCTTCAGCTTCCAACGCAAGAGTAGCCTTTAACACTTCTGGTTTTCTGAGTTTGTCTGACAAATCCAGACCCAACTCCTCCGCAAGCTCCAGCAATTTTGGTTTGCGCAACGACTTCAAATCCAAACTCATGGCTGTTCCGAGTGCTGCCTCCTCTACTGCCCACTATTGCCTTGCTGCGCTTAACCCAGCAACAACGACAGCACAATTACCAGCTCTGTTCTCTACTTAACAAAAGCCTGGCAAAACTCAGTAGAAGAAAGTCCCGCACTCACCAAACCTCGCAGCCAAGAATCCAACGCAGTCGTTCCGCTGCAGGCAACCAGTCATCACACAGGGCTCGTTGCACTGCTCCCGACTTTCCGCTAAGCTGCTTTGATTCACGGGTCACGCCTGTGACATCTCCGCTCTTCCCACCAGATGTTGCACCTCGGTCAGGCCTGGCTCGTTTCACCGACCACGGTCACTGCTTGGTCGTCCTCGTCTCTCCGCTGTTCACCAGTTGTTGGACGACGGTATCGCCTGGCTCGTCCCTCCAACCACGGTTACGGCTTGGTCGTCGTCGTCCCACCGCTGTTCACCAATTGTTACATTTGGGTGTCGCGAGCGCCTGAGTAGCGTACCGCTGCCACCAGTTGTTAGGTTCGGCGCGCGGCCCCTTGGTAGCGTTGGCCTGGCGGCTCCGTGGACGGCGGACGGCATCAAAGGTGCCAGCAAAGACGAGGAGTCTTCTAACGAAACAACAACCTTTACTACAACATCGTGAAGATACGGGCAGAGAAGCTGACCCGGAGAGAATACAGACACTCTCACACAGCTGGTGTCTAGCGTCGTGCCAACGGCGCGTCAAAGTAGTCTCTGTCCCAGCGGAGTCGGCCGCTGCATTTTATAGGTTTTCCCGTTCACAGGGAAAGGATAAACTCTCACAGGAAAGGGAGAGCCAAACATGTTGGTTCACGACGAATGACTCAATCGCAGGTGTTCCGACCTCATCTCCTCCACCTCCTGCAGACAGGAGAGGGCGACGCACTTTCCCTCGAGCTCCAGGCTTGGCCAGCTTTTGCACACACACGCACGCACACACATTTGGCGCGTGGCAGGAACACGCTGAGACTTGTCGGCGGGAGGAAGCGTCGCGCGGCCGATGAACAGCGTCGAAATGGCCGATCCGCTCGCGGTTCTGCCTGTTGCTATGCGGTGGCCGCGTAGCTGTCCCACTTCTCGGTGGAGAAACGTAACACTTGACACGTATCGTCCACCGGGAACTCGAGACCATAGCTCCCTCTGTTTCCTCATCGCAGCTGACGAATAACACCCTGCCTAGGGTATCCTTCATTCAGGCTGTTCACCAGGAGGTTGCTAACATGGGCATCTCTACTGGCCATGTCCCGGAAACCATCGACTCCAACTCGGCCCTTCCTGTGATCGCTGCTGCCTCTCACCCCAGCTTTATGCCTCGATACCGCTACCGCAATCCTAATGACTGGCGTACCGCTGACGATCGCCTCATCCGCTTCAATTGTTCCCGCCTTGGTCATATCTCCCGTCACTGCCGCAACCGCTGTCGCAGTGGCGTCTCTGCACCGCGCCGTTCATCGCCCCAACCTGAACCGCCTCGTGCTGATTTTGTTCCTTCTGTTCGTGTTTCCCGCCGGTCGCCTTCCCCGCAAACTGACGTTCCCGCTCTCCTCTTCCTCGTTGTAATTCTTCACAGTCCTCTTGCGGCCTCTTCTCGGAAAACATGACGATGTAGCTCACGGAGGTGACGCTGCATTCGCGACCCTGACTGAAAAACCTCTGTTGACCTTTGCTCCACAATCTAACCTCATCGAAGTCCTTGTTGATGGTGTTCCTGTCTCTGCCCTTATTGACACTGGTGCACAACTCTGCCCTCAGTTCCTCGTTTCATTGTCGCCTGAAGAAAGTACTGACGCCAGCAGTTTCGCCCACCGTTCGTGTCGCCGATGGCAGCCCTGCTGCCGTGCTTGGTACGTGTACCGCCCGTGTAATCATTGCTGGTCGTCACACACCAGTCTTATTCACCGTGCTCCACGAATGCCCCCATGACCTGATCCTTGGCCTTGACTTCTTGGCCACTCACTCAGCCCTTATTGACTGCTCAACCGGCATTCTACGCCTGGACCTTCCTCTCTGCTCTGAAGACCTCTCCACGACACCTCACCTCCGCTCAGCAACATATATTCACGCCTCCCTCCTGAACCTGTTGTTTACGTTCCTATATGCCCTCTCCCGCGCGTGCCCGATGGAGACCACCTGACGTGCCCAATTACAGACGACGTACTGCAGCGTCACGTCATCCTCCCAAACCTCATCGTACACGTATCTCAGAATCGCACCACTCTCCCAGTCCTCAACTTCAGTTTGTCAACCTAAGTCCTCCCAGACAGAATTTCATTAGTTGAACTTTCCCCGCTGACCAACTGTGAACTTTCAGCCCTAATTACCAACCCTCCCTCTGCACCTTGCACAGACCCTACCGCTCCTATGTCGTCTCCTTTACACCGTGATCTTGTTTCCAGCATGATTCCGGCCGACCTGCAACCTGATTCTGTCGACACGCTCAACAAGCTGTTACTTTCATATAGCAACATTTTTTATATTGGAGCCCGACCTCTTGGCGAAACGTCTGTTGTAGCCCACCGCATCGACACTGGCGATGCTGCTCCTGTTTACAAGCGACCGTACCGTGTCTCTCTTTCCGAGCGCCAGGTGATTCAACGTGAAGTCGACAAGATGCTGGCCGACGACATAATTGAGCCGTCAAACAGTCCCTGGGCGTCACCTGTTGATCTAGTCCAGAAGAAAGATGGGAGCTGGAGATTCTGCATCGACTATCGCCACCTCAACAAGTTGACCAGAAAAAACGCCTACCCCCTTCCGCGCATCGACGATGCACTTGATTGCTTACATGAGCCAGCTATTTTTCCTCCATCAACCTTCGCTCTGGCTACTGCCAAATCTCCGTCGATGAACGAGACCGCGGAAAAACGGCATTTATCACTCCTGACGGCCTCTATCAATTTAAAGTCATGTCTTTTGGCCTATGTAACGCCCCTGCAACTTTCAAACGGGTGATGGACTCGTTGCTGCGCTGATTCAAGTGAACGACGTGTCTTTGTTACTTAGACGACATCATTGTTTTCTCGTCCACTTTTGACAGCCACTTCTCTCGCCTTTCTACCATTCGAGAGTTATTCCGCCACGCCGGCCTTCAACTCAGCTCCAAGAAATGCACTTTCGACCATCGGGAAATCAAAGTTCTTGGCCCCTTAGTGAATGCTGCTGGTGTTCAGCCTAACCCCGGTAAGATTCGCGCCGTTCGTACTTTTTCCACGCCACGTTCATCCACTGACGTTTGAAGTTTTTTCGGCTTGTGTTCGTATTTCCGTCGTTTCGTCCAGAACTTCGCAGCCCTTGCTCGCCCTCTCACCACCCTACTGAAAAAAGGTGCACCTTTCTCTTGTGGCTGTGACCAAGCTGAAGCTTTCTCTAAACTTATCGTTTCTCTTACTAATCCACCCATCTTGACCCATTTCAACCCTTCGGCCCCTACCGAACTCTGCACCGACGCAAGTGGTCATGGCATTGGAGCTATCCTCGCTCAGCAACATCACAGCCGCGCCAGAGTGATTGCGTATGCCAGCCACCTACTATCTAGGGCAGAACGAAATTACTCTATCACAGAGAGGGAGTACCTAGCTCTTGTTTGGGCTATTGCGAAATTCCGCCCTCATTTGTTTGGGCGACCCTTTACATTTATTAAGAACTACCATGCCTTGTGCTGGCTGTCTTCACTCAAAGACCATACTGGACGTTTGTGACGCTGGGCGTTAAGGTTGCAGGTATACACCTTTTCCATGGTTTATAAGTCTGGTGGGCTTCACCAAGATGCAGACTGCTTGTCCCGCCACCCTGACGATCCTCCCAGCTCTACGGCCTGTGACATTGACGCATGCGTCCTGTCTTTATCGGCCTTTTCCCACATAACCGACGAAGAGCGCTTGGACTCCGCGCTCCAATATATCATCGACCGTCTGACTACCGGCCAGTCTCATCCTACTCTAGCCATGTTCGTACTACAAGAAGGGGACGCACTATATCGCCGCAATATGTGACCTGATGGCGCTGAGGTCTTGCTCGTCGTTCCGAAACATCTGCGCTCCACCATACTGGAAAAATTTCATGATGCTCCCATCGCTGGACATCTTGGCGTGTCCCGCACGTGTGACAGCGTGCGCTGCCGTTTTTGCTGGCCGGGTCTCTATCGCTCAGTTCAGTATTATGTGGCCGCATGTGAGCTGTGCCAGCGTCGGAAAAAACCATCCGCATTGCCATCAGGACCCCTGCAGCCAATATCCATCCCGACGGAATCGTTTTTCCGTGTTGGTGTTGATTTGCTCGGACCCTTCCCGGTCTCTGCCTCGGGCAACAAATGGATTGCCGTAGCGACTGACCATATATGCTATGCTTTACACCACTACCCGCGCGATCCCGAAAAGCTGCGCTACAGACGTCGCCGATTACCTTCTCCACGACGTCATACTACAACACGGTGCCCCTCGTGAACTTCTCGCGGATCGTGGTCGCTGCTTCCTCTCCAGAGCAGTTGACGAGCTACTTCATGGTGCACCGCTCGCCACAAATTTACCACCGCCTATCATCATCAGAACAACGGCCTCACAGAATGCCTCAACCGTACGCTCACATATATGTTATCAATGTATGTCTCCGATGACCACCGAGATTGGGACATTAATCTACCCTTTGTAACATTCGCCTATAACTCTTCTCGTCATGATACATCCATAATTTCTCAGCATTGTTTTCACTCTACAGACTGCCGATTCTACGTCTTCAAAGACGCTTTTGGTCATCGTACTATAACCACCGGATGTAGGCGCGGAGGGCCATGCCACCTCAAATTTATGCCTCTGTTGAAGCGTATTCACGACAACTATTACGCTCCCTTTAACCTACGAGGAATTGCACAGTTAGTTTCCGTTTCTGCGGAGTAAAACATGCACGGCTCAATATGCCACGTGCCATTTAGTATCCGCTTGTTTCCCAGACAGCATATATAAGGATGTCAATCGCCCTCAAAATCGAGGACACACGAATGCCAAAAGAAAGGGACATGCACTGCCGCGAGTCATCGCCAACTATATAGCCAAACTTGTAGATTTAAGACATATCAAACGAGCTTGAGAGAACGAGAAATGATCAGCATTTTTCGGTCCTTGTTCTTCAAGCTCTTTCGATATGTCATTCATGCACCTACTGAGCCATTCCACCTTTTTTGTTGCGTCATAATAGCCCATCTTTTATATAGTAAGTTCAAGTACTACACACTTTCAAGTTCAGTTTCCATTGGAGGTCCATCCTTAGAGCCACAGAATATGAGCACCCTCCGTTGCATCACAGCTAGATCAGTTGCCCCGCTGCCGCGATGACATGCAGGCCAGAGTCTCGTGTTTTCACTCTGCATTTCTGCTGCCTATTATAAGTCCTTAATTTCATCAGGTACCGTTCGTTATTTCCTTCCTTTCTTAGCAATAATATGACTCAGTATATCGCAAAAGAAAATAGCGCGAATTAGTACGGATCCATGTTGCGGCATCACAATGTCCCGGGACAAATACGAAGAAAGAGAAATGTGATCCCAATTGTTTTGTATTTCTCTCCGTCTTTGTCCTTGTGAGCCGCAACAAGATGGTTCTGTATATTACTTCTGAAATTCGCATTTACGTTATATACCCCTTAAAAACCAGTTCGAATGATGCTTCCTCCCGGCAAGACTAGATAGGTACTAGCACGGTTTGACGCATGTATCATGCTGTAAGGCCGATTTAACACCTTTCTACAGCCACCCAAACATCGTCTTTCCAACCTACCTGCTCTCATGATTCTCCAGGTTCTACTAGTTTAGCCCACCTTATATCACCAGCGTCACTAATACTTTGCACAACGTTTCAGACTACCCGCGCCTTAATTTGTCTCTAACCCCGTCTCTTCAAAAATTCGTTCTCGTTTTAACGTTCCTTCATTACCGGAGACGTCGTATGACCCTGACATTCTTCATAAAAGCTGCTTGCGTTTGGTGCTTTTTTCTTACAGGGTCAATGGCAATCTAGATTTGTTTTCCTTTCGTTTTCATGTATGGAACTATCCAGCGACACCCTGCGCCATTAACTCTTGAATACATTTTGGCGGACAATGCGAGAAAGCATTTGCGGACTACAACGTTGAACGTAGTTTTCAGGCTCTGGTCTGCCAAATCAAACATCAAGATACTACCCAGTCTTGGGTCCCGCCGTTTTGGCACACTGTCAGTTGTTTACGCAGGTCCTGGCTTCGACGATGCTTGCACCGCGGGCGGCAACATATTTTCTAGCTTCTGTGGAACCAGCCTCGCTAAATTCTGCCCCAGCTCCACCTCCCTTGGAAAGCAACGGCCCACCTAGGCGTGCCTCCCCGTGATCGTCAAGGCGATTTCCCCGCTGTTGGCTTCTATACCACAAATCGACTGAAACTAGGAGTGATAGGCAGTCCCAGTGTGACGACCCAACTACATAAGGGGCGTTACTGTATGCGGTGCACGTGAATTGCATGTTGCAGGGCATCGCGTTTTCGATGTGCTCACGTCAGTTGTTTAGCCAGGTCAGTTACATGCGAAATGCATGCTATTTTCGTACCGCGAACCGATGTACAGCCTTTGTCAAAAGTTTAGAGCCCGGAGGGTTTGCTTTTAAGCTGTATATTATGACTTCATCAACAATATTCGCACTCCTACCCTCCCTAGACATGCCCTTTAAACTGAATTTCAACAAGTTACACACCTACAATCGGTGCTTCATCTATGACACCGGCTCTGAAAAGTTGGTCGAAACTGCAAGACAGCTAGCTAGTCGTGAAGGATCGGCCTCGCCACGTGTCTTTACATATTCCCCATCCTCGTCGATCGAATCCAGTGGCCGATGAGAAAGTTTTGTTGCGAAAGCAACATTACGCCAGGTTTCGCCTCGTCGCGTAGCCGGTGGCCGGTGGGCACGAATGGTCTTAAACAGCCGTTGCCTAGCATACGTTTCAGCCGAGCTCCGCTAGGTCGTGCCGCTGTCGTCGGCGCCGCTAGCGCCGCGCGGGCAGTCGCTCGCTCCGCTCTGCCAGATGGCGCCGCAGTCGGCGCCGCGCCGCTGCCGCTCGCTCCCGCCAGATGTGTGCTCGCGGGCAGAGAAGAGAAGGTGATGCTTCGCCTCGGTGGAATCAGCCTGCCATGACATTAAATTCACGTTACCCCTTGCCGCAGGCAAGAGCTTTGAACTCGGGTCGCTCCTTTCATATGGGAGGATGATATCAGAATCAGCTTGCCAGAACCGTTTCCATCCTCGTTACCCCTACGACACACAGGCACGTCCATACGGCTTGGTTGAAGCGTGACATTATATTGGGTTGGTAGCTTACGCTCTCGCGTCATACCCTTAAAGGATGATATTAAGTGTCTCCAATAATGTAGAACTTACACTGATAGGGCGTGATAGGGGAATAATGTAACAGGCAAAAGAAGCTTCCACCATTGCTTTCTCAATTCAACTAGGGTTAGCCAGAGCTACACCACAACTAATTTTTTTCTTCTTGTGAACTGTCGTCGCCTAAAAGTAAAATTGACTATTTTGCTACTTTCACATTTTCAGCCAAACCTGACGTCGTACTCGAAAGCGAAACCTGGTTGCATGATTCTATTGGAGATGCTGAGGTTTTCCCTTCTAGTTATGACGTGAACCGAAGTGACAGGGACACTCACCGGGGCGGTGTTTTTGTAGCGAAAGCTACACTACGCTAGTCAGCAGCGCATTTCGCCGTGTGTAAGACTGGCCACTAGTGCCCATGCGCGGGAAGCGGAGAGGACCAAGAAGGGCGTTGCGCATGACATCAGAGCTCGCGGCCGCGTGCCGACTCCACTGCGGACGCAGCAGAGAGGCCCGAACAAAGAGAAGAGCGTCTTGCCAAGCGGAGGCGCCAAGATGTAGAGCGCAATAAAAATAAATAATAATAATATAATAATAGTTGACAGGTAAGGAAAGGCGCAGTATCTGTCACACGCTCTGTGGACACCTGACCGCGCTGTAATGGAAAAAAAGGGAGGAAAGTGTGAGAAAGTGGAAAGAGAGAAGAGTAGCCGTAGTAGAGGGCTACGGAGTAATTTCGACTACCTGGGGATCTTTAATGTGCACTGTCATCGCACAGCGGGAGAGTGCTGTCTGCTCCTGGCCCTACGGGAATGAGACTGGAAGGTCACCGCCGCTTAATTACGGCGGGAGCTAACTTAATAATAATAATAATAATAAATTGGTTCACAGGAAGAGAAAGGCGCAGTAACTGTCACACTTGCTCTGTGGACACCCGAACCGCGCCGTAAGGGAAGGGAGGAGGGTGGGAATGAAAGTGGAAAGAGAGAAAGAGGAGCCGTAGTGGAGGGCTACGGAGTAATTTCGACCACCTGGGGATCTTTAACGTGCGCTGACATCGCACAGCACACGACGCCTCTTCGTTTCGCCTCCATCGAAACGCAGCCGCCGCGGTCGGGTTCGAACCCGGGAACTCCGGCACAGTAGTCGGGCGTCTTACCACTGCACCACCCCGGCACGCGGGAGCTAACTTGCCATCGGAGTTTTATCTGTGTCAGGCCGTCATTGCACCCGCCACCGCTTCGTTAGAATGAGGACTTGCCATCGGAGTTTTATCTGTGTCAGGCCGTCATTGCACCCGCCACCGCTTCGTTAGAATGAGGACGTGTGTTGCGACGCGCGTCTCTCTCTTTACCTCTTCTTTTTCTTTCTTCTCTATTTTCCTTTCGGTCCGCACAAGGCAGCGGAGGTGGCTCAGTTACAGAGCCAGCAGCAGGCCCGTGGACTTTCTTTTCCTTCTTCCTACAGACGCAACAACAACAACATTGCACAGCCCGCGGACGTGTCTCCATTTCGCCTCCATCGAAACGCAGCCGCCGGCAGAGTGTAAAAGCGGCGCATAGTAGCAGCAAAGAGAAAATGAGCATAGGAAGGTGAAGAGAGCAGCTAAGATGCCCGAACAGGGAGAGTAATGGTTAACCAAATTGTAATACGAGACTGCCGAGTGTAATAGACGCAGCATAGCCGTATTTTATGGCTGTTCCCGTGTGTTGTTTTGATGTCTCATCACCTGACTATAGCACTTGTGATGCTTGATTTCACTGTATGTCCCCCCTGCAATATAATGCCTTCGGGCGCTGCAGTTACCTGCGCATAAATAAATAAATGAACAAATAAATAAATAAATACCGCACTTGAGAGGATATTGCCTGAAACAAAAGCTTGAGCACGGAAATCGGACTGCAGAGAAAACAGCCGTCATGAATATCCTTCCTTTAAGGCCACTGCAAAGCAGTGCCGACTCAATGTACGTCATCTGACATGGAAAAACATTACTGCTAGCAATATATACAAGGCTAGGCTGCAAGGGAAAGAGACACCGCCAATTAGGGACATGAAGTAATTCAAATTTGTCCAAACAAATGAACTGAGAGAAAAGGCTAAAGTTTACTCAGACCGTAACATGTTTTTTTTTTGGCTGGCACGGAAGGCTGTTAAAGAGTAATTCTTTAGAAAGCGTGTACGACGAGTCGCATGGAGTCTTTTCTCGTAGATAATCTGTCTAATAGTGCACCCCAGAAGCCTGTGCAAAATCGCAGAAAAAAATAAATAAAAAACATCCGGGAGTGGCCGGGGTTATATTGAGCTAGAAGCTGCTGTATAAAGTGTGTCCGGCGTCACATTTTTGACGTGTTGAATATCGCTTGAAAATGATTGGAGACATCTAAGCTCCGCCTTTAAGGACATAACGCGATAGCGCAGGCTACCAATTCACACATAATGCTCCGCATTAACCAAAAACCGCATGAATGCGCCTCCGTGGCTTAAGGTGTAATACGACGAACCGCGAACTGAGCCGCATCACGTGGTGTCGGCCCGCGACAGCGTTCACACGGTGGACCAAAATAGCAGCCGACAAGCCGGACAATGGGGCAGCCCGGAGGGATACCTCGCAGTTTCGCGATACCGCGCCCTTTAATATTTTAAAGCATTATTTTCCAATGGCGAGCTGGGCGTGCATTTTGGCAGTGTTCAGATACAGTACTGGACTCGTCTAAACATCGGCGAACCTAGATTACCGACAACATACATACATTTGACAGCGGTCCGCTTAATCCGTTCAATCCTAAATGTAAAGATGGAGGCGACTGCATCCACAAAAGCGGCCGGCTTAACCGTCGCTACGCTTACCCAAGGCTGCCGAACTTCACTGTAGTTACGCGAATAGGAGTTGTTACACAGCTTGCAACTACTACCCATTGAGCCATCTTCCTGACGAAGCTGCATTTACAAATTTATTAGGAAGTTTTAACACCGAGTGCGGAGTGGCTTAATTAAATGTTTTTCAGTACCATGTTTGTTTTTCTGGGCCTTGGAGTAAACGGCTTAGGCTTAGTTGTGAGTCAGCGCATGTACTGTGGCTTTCTTGTTTCTTGTCCCTTGTCTTCGTGTTCGCGCTGTTTATATTAATAGTGAATTCTGCGTGGTGCATACGTGTTCGTTTGCGAACTTCTCTGCTTTCTTTAAGTAGCTGTGGTCTATATTTTTCGTCATTTTTCACTAAACCCGCCTCTGAAAAGACTCATGCGGGACGTGACGGGGCAGCAATGCTGCACATACCGTCAGGCTATGCTCTAAGACTTGTGCAAAAACGAAGTCGGACGCAGCGGTGCAGCGGTGGCGTAGCGGTAGAACATCCGCCTCGCATGCAAGAGGACCGGGGTTCAAATCCCGGTGCCGCCCAATTCTCCACCGGATGAAAGAATTGCATAAACAGGTTTGGGGTGCGACCTGATGCCGGTGAACACCTCCGGCAACGCACTCCCTCACCAGAACAGGAGTTGGCCACCCTGGTGCAGTAATTGGCCGCAACCTCCTATGATAAGCTCCATAAAACCCCGGCCCTCAGTCACCAGCGGCTGCGGAACAACTGACCACGGCGGCGGTCAGACCTGTGACGCAGCAGGGGGTGCTAAGAAAGTCTGGCTCCGCTGGACAGGCCGCCATTGGAAACTGTCCCTGGCAACGTTTAATGCTAGGCTTCTAGCATTAAACGTTGCATTAAACGTAGCATTAAAGGGTTCTAGCACTGCTAAGCTAGCTTCACTAGCTAGGGTTCTAGCTAGTGAAGCTAGCTTAGCAGTGCTGTTAGAGGAACTAGAGGGCGTGAAATGGGATGTCATAGAGCTTAGTGAGGTTAGGAGGCCGAATGAGGCATATACTGTACTGAAAGATGGGCATGTACTGTGTTATCGAGGCTTACCAGAGAGGCGACAACTAGGAGTAGGTTTCCTTGTCAATAAGTATATAGTGGGTAATATAGATGAATTCTATAGTATTAACGAGAGGGTGGCAGGCATCGTAATTAGGCTTAATAAGCGGTATAAACTGAAGGTTGTACAGGCCTATGCACCTACATGTAGTTATGATGACCAGGCAGTTGAAAGCTTCTACGAAGATGTAGAATCGGCAATGAGAAACGTAAAGACGCAGTATACTGTACTAATGGGCGATTTCAATGCCAAGGTAGGGAAAAAACAGGCAGGAGACAAGGTAGTAGGTGACTATGGCATTGGTTCTAGAAATAGCAGGGGGGAGTTACTAGTTGAGTTTGCAGAGCGCAATAACTTACGAATCATGAACACCTTCTTCAACAAACGGAAGAACCGGAAATGGACATGGAAGAGTCCTAACGGGGAAACTAAAAATGAAATCGACTTCATAATGTGTTCAACCCCCGCCATTATGCAAGATGTAGAGGTAATCGGGAAAGTGCGATGCAGTGACCACAGGATGGTGAGGTCCCGAATTAGCCTAAATGTGAAGAAGGAACGCAACAGATTAGTAAGAAAGAAACCCATCAACGAATTAGCGGTGAGGGGGAGGGCAGAAGAGTTCAGGATCTCGCTACAGAATAGGTTTTCAGCTCTAACTGAGGATGGCGACATTACCCTAGAGGCAAGGAACAATAATTTCAGAGATATCATTACTGAGTGCGCGGTAGAAGTAGGCGGTAGGATAGTTAGAGAGGATACCGGTAAGCTGTCTAAGGAGACGAAAGATTTGATTAAGAAACGCCAGAGTATGAAAGCTTCCAATCCAACAGACCAGATCGAATTGGCCGAGATATCAAAGCTAATCAATAAGCGCAAGGTGGCTGATATTAGGAAGTATAACATGGAGAAAATTGAGCATGCTGTAAAGAACGGGGGAAGCATTAAAGCGGTAAAGAAGAAATTGGGCATAGGCAAAAACCAGATGTATGCGATAAGGGACAAGGCGGGCAATGACATCACTAATATGGAAAAGATAGTCAAAGTAGCCGAGGAGTTCTATACAGATCTCTACAGTAGCCAAAGTAGTCAGGACCGTAATGAGATTGGCGGTAGGGAAAAACAGTCAGACGTTCCACCAGTGACGAAGGACGAGGTCAAGAAAGCACTAGAAACTATGAAAAGGGGGAAATCAGCTGGAGAGGATCAGATAACTACAGATTTGCTGAAGGACGGGGGGGATATCGTGCTAGAAAACCTGGCCACCCTGTATACGTAGTGCCTGGTGTCATCGACGGTACCGGAACCATGGAAGAATGCAAACATTATCCTCATTCACAAGAAAGGGGACTCTAAGGACCTTAAAAATTACAGACCAATCAGCTTACTGTCTGTTACGTATAAGGTATTTACTAAGGTAATCGCTAATAGAATCCGGACAACCTTAGACTGCAATCAAGCAAAGGATCAAGCAGGGTTTCGGAAACGGTACTCTACTATCGATCATATCCATACCATCAATCAGGTGATAGAAAAATGCTCGGAATATAACCAGCCCTTATACATAGCATTCATTGATTACGAAAAAGCATTTGACTCAGTTGAAACCTCGGCGGTGATGCAGGCATTGCGAAATCAGGGGGTAGACGAGCCATACGTGAAAGTGCTGGAAGGTATATATAGCGGCTGCACAGCAACCATAGTTCTGCATAAAGCAAGTAACAAAATTCCCATAAATAAAGGTGTTAGGCAAGGAGACACAATCTCCCCAGTACTATTCACAGCTTGTTTAGAGGAAGTATTCAGAGACTTGGAATGGGAGCAGTTAGGGATAAGGGTAGATGGAGAATACCTCAGTAATCTGCGATTTGCTGATGACATTGCCTTGCTAAGCAACTCGGCGGATGAACTGCAAATAATGATTGATGACCTAGACAGGAAAAGTAGAAAGGTAGGCTTGAAAATCAATTATGCAGAAGACTAAGGTAATGTTCAACAGCCTCGCGAAGGAACAGCAGTTTACATTAGGTAGCGAAATACTGGAAGTAGTAGGCGAATATGTCTACTTAGGACAGGTAGTAACCGCAGACCCGGACCACGAAAAGGAAATAACAAGAAGAATACGATTGGGATGGAGCGCATTTGGCAAGCACTCGCAGATTATGACTAGCAGCTTACCGGTATCGCTCAAGAGGAAAGTATACAACAGTTGCATCTTGCCTGTACTCACCTATGGGGCTGAAACGTGGAGGCTAACCAAGAGAGTTCTACTTAAGTTGAGGACAACCCAGAGGGCTATGGAACGAAAAATGGTAGGGGTAACATCAAGAGATAGAAAGCGTGCAGAGTGGGTCAGAGAAATAACTCAAGTTACCGACATTCTAGTAGAAATTAAGAAGAAGAAATGGACATGGGCAGGACATGTAGTGCGAAGAGAGGATAACCGATGGTCGCTGAGGGTAACAAACTGGATTCCAAGGGAAGGAAAGCGTAGCAGGGGGCGGCAGAAAGTTAGGTGGGCGGATGAGATTAAGAAGTTCGCAGGGGTCAAGTGGATGCAGCTAGCACATAACCGGGTTAAGTGGAGAAATATGGGAGAGGCCTTCGCCCTGCAGTGGGTATAATCAGGCTGATGATGATGATGATGATGACGAAGTCGGACGCAACTGTACATACTGCCTATGCTATTTGATGCTATTCAAAATGTGTTAGTGCACTTCGTTGATGTGGGCTAGCTCATGCGCTTTAATCGGCAAACGCTCCCCTCCGTCCACAGACGCTGCCAAGTCCGTGGTCCGCGGCCAGAGAAAAATGCCCAACTATTATCGCCTGGTGCGGTCCGCGTAAGAACACAAAAACATGATCATTTCGCGAAGCCTTAGAAACGGAGCTAGCGTGCAAGAAGACCGGGTGAGCCAGCGCTGCACAGCGGCAGCTGCTATGCTGCTGGAAGCAGAAAATTCCTTATCACACCTACTAGCCAGTATGCATGGGTCAGCGATCCTCACGAAGTGGTCAGTTCGGATAGGGCTTGGTAAGCACGTCAAAACAGGCTTGCGGTCGGTCGTCTGGATACACCGTAGGGGTAAAGTGAATACAAGTGTCCTGGAAAGCTCATTTGATGCCCTTCCACATGAAAGGAAAGACCAGAGTCGGCAACACCTACCAGACGTAACGTCCGCCAACCCTATGCTCAGTCAGTGCATGAACGTGTCAGCGGCCAGCTACCGCTTGCCAGAGTCATTGTCGTGACGGGAAATTACAGCGCGTTTAACAACCCCACACACGGAGAGAAAGGAAGCAAGACAGGTGCTATCTATTCCGTCCTAAAATGCACCATCTAGCCCCAATGTTATCTTGAACCATGGTCATGATGTTTTCGCTGACAATTAACTTTAGCGCCGGCGCAGCACCGGAATAAATAGCCTGACCTTAAATACCACTTGCGACATCGTAAAATGTGGCGTGCTCTCTGCTAACACACCACACTTTCCGACCACTCTCGAAGTGGAGGCTGTGGCCATAGAGATATCGGGCCGAAAGTGAGACATTCGGCCATCCCCAGCTTCCTGTTAGCTCGCCCGCCCATTCTAGGTTGTAAAAGGTAACACAGTTGGTTCCCGCCATGCAGGAGCGGTACTCACCACAGAGTAGTGCCCTGCGTCGCCCTGGGTGGCCAGGCCAAACCACGATGGGACCCGGTCCGAGAGCGGATGCTGCGAATAGTCCTCGTAGCCGGCCGTGTAGCGAGAGAAGCGGTATGGCGTAGGCGACCGGCCGTGGGGACGCCGCAGAGTTCCGTCCGAGTGCCAGCTGCGCTCCCTGCGTCGCTTTTGTCGCCGCTTCTTACGGCGTCTACTGCGCTCGTCGTAGTCACCTTCGTCGCCTCCCTCGACCAGCAGCTCGGAGCGGTCCTCTTCGCGCCTCTGCAGGTCACCCCAGTCACCCACCCGCTCCGCCGCTGCTACTTGGTAACAGGTCACTGACTGCCTGGTCGTCACTGTGTCACTAGAAGACTTGTCGTCGGCTCCTTTAATTGTGTATCGCTTGCCCGCAAGCAGCTTTCTCGGATCCACGCGGGTAATGTGCGTGATGAACTCGAACTCTTTCGAACAGCGACCCGAACGTGAGGCCGAGGAGCGGCGCCTCCCCGTGGATGTGCTGGCGCGAGATGTGCTGCCCATCGTCGAGGACGATGAGCTACCCGACGTGGATGAGCTACGGCGCGTCGTCGATGAACGGCGCCGTGTTGAGGAAGAGCGCCTCGTTGTCGACGAGTTCCGCCGACGGCGGCGCCTTCGCCGGGGCTTATTTGGAGCGGTGTCACCTTCATTGAGGCCTAGCCAGGAGCAGAGTGTGCTCACACATGAGTCCTGCTTACGCTCGACCTTTTGACGCCGGGAGCGCCTGCGTCGCCCAGGAGACGAAGGCGACGCACGACGGGAGAGAGGCAGAGTCGGCATCGCTCGAAACTCGTCGGCCACATTCTCCAGCATCTGACAGCACTGCTCCAGTGCGTTGGCCACGCTAGCCGCTGGTCCCGCCATCCTCGTCGGCCCCGTAGTGAAAATCTGGCTCTGCGCCAATGTCAAACCGGCCGGAGAGAACTGGGCTTGCTCCTGAAGACGCTCGAATGGAATGTCCCCCGTGCTCTCCCAGTCCCGGAGTGCGCGCTGCTTGGCGGCGCGTCGTCGACGCCTTTTCTCCTTGCGAGCGCGGCGCCGCCTCCGGCGCTCCGTGCGGCGCTCCCTGCTTCTGAGCCGTTTTAGTTCGCGTTCCGTCCGGTTGTTGACCATCATGCTCAGCTGGTTGAGGATCTGGGCCTCCTTCTGCACGTCCGAGCTCGAGCTGCTGGACCGGCGCGCGCCGGCGACCGCCAACGGAGCCGCCGCACCCAACATCGGAGCACCAAGCAAAGTGGGCGAGGCCATCATTAGGGGCGCGGCGACACCCTCGCGCGGAGGGCTCACGCAAACCTTGGTGTCGATGCGTGGCATGCCATCGGCGCCCGTAACTTTCTTGGAGGTGGTGCGTATGATGCGCGCACCGGGACTGATGTCCCCGGGGCGTGTCCCGTAGCAAAGGCGAGACCGGCGGCCCCCGACGCGACAGCCTGGAAGCTCGATGCGCCGAACGATGTTCTCTTGCGATGTGGAGTAGCGCGGCTCTCCGTCTGGCGATGGAAGTTCCTCAATTGTTTGTCGAGTGATGGCTTCGATTCCCCGGCGAGGCGGAGGCGGCGGCTCTTCTTCAGGTTGGATCATTTCAATCTCGGTCTTAGTGCGGATCTTTATCTGCGGCCCCCCAGGAGCTTGAACTACCTGCTCTGTTATTACTCCAGGATCTGACACTTCTATAGCAACTGGTGCGATATCAACCCCTGGCACTGCCGGAATGGCCTGCACGTTAAACTGCTGGGCCATTGACTGCTCTGAAGAGCCAAAGAGACCAGCCGGCGGCGCTCCTTCGGGAGACGTCAGCAGTGGCTCTAAATTGGGCGGTTCCTGTGAAGACAACCTGTTGAATGTCTCGGGTGAGCCAACCATGCGGATCCTTTCTAACACCGGCCCGTCCAAGGAAGACGATGACGAGCGCTCATGCGTGATCATAATCATGCCGTCTGGGAAACCCATCGGAGGTAACGGTGGTATGTCCTCCTTGCACGGCTGTGGCGCTGCTGCTGCCTGTGGCGCAGAAGGTGGAGGTGATGCAGGAGCAGGAGGAGGGGTAGAAGGCGGCGCCGCTGCTGGCGGTGGGCTGGCTGGAGGCGGGGTCTTGGACTTTTTCTTGCTTCCCTTCTTTTTGGCCTTGGATTTCTTGCGTTTTCCCTTGCTTTTCTTACTTTTCTTCTTCTTTTTCTTTTTTTTCTTGCTCTTCTTACTCTTCTTGCTCTTGCTTCCTTTGCTCTTCCTCTTCTTCTTCTTCTTTTTCTTCTTTTTTTTCTTTTTCTTTTTCTTCTTTTTGCTGCTGCTCTCACCCACGTCGTCGTCGTCATCATCTCTTTTGATTGGCTTCCCCAGTTCGAAGCGATACTTCTTCCGGCGCCGTCGGCGCTTCTTTTTCTTTTTCTTTTTTCGCTTTTTACGCTTTAGCGTCTCCTCGTGCGGCCTCTCCGGAAGCAATGCCTGTTCCTTGGTGTCGGCGCGACGCGTCATGTGCACCACAACGTCCGATGCCTGGTGCTTGTCGAACTCCTGGACGCGCACGTCTTTCTCGAAAGAGAGCCTCTTGTTCTCCTTGACGATCTCCTCGCCCCAGTCGAGGTCCGACGGGGTGTCACCCATCGAGATGTCCCACCTGTAATGATAACCGCTCTCTTGTTCCACGACGGGACGTCGCGTCAGCGGCGTTACCTCCTGTGCCGCTGGCGCGGCGGCACCAGCGGCTGCTGGAGGCGGTGCTGCCATGGCACGGACACCAGACTCGGTCACTCGCAGTGGCCCTGTCCGTCTCTCTTACTAGCCAACGCACGCTGCCGCAGCTCAAGGCTCACCAGAAACCGCGGCGCACGTCACCATCACGGGTAGCCGCCTTCGGTGTCCGCTGCCGAAGGCCACAGCACACATGTATACTTCCTCCATGCGAAGGGGCAATGGCGCACCTCGTCCTCGTCTTTGTTCACCGCTGCACTGTACCCGACGACGATGATGATGATTATGGCCTCAGTCTCAGTGGCGCATATCCACAAGGGGGCTTGGCGAAGGTGCATTGCAGACACAAGCACATTAATAAACAAGGAGTGCACTGTTTGGATAGTTTCGTGCTTTAGGAGAGTGATTTGAATAAAAAGTAAAAAGAAATCCCTACTACACTTTCCCTGAAGAAGGAATAGAGGAAGTCTTGCCCCAGCAAGATGAATCTCGAAATGATTTCTATGGAGAGAAGCAAACCGATAGGAAAAGGTGATGTATAGACCTCCTTCGCTCTGCTACGTCATGAAGATGCTGGGGCGCTGTCTTCATTTGCGACTTTCGCGCGGTAGGCAAAAAAAAAACTTCAGTTGCGTTTGCCTACCGTGAATGCGAAGTAGTTTGCTGCTGAAAGCCACAGAAAGGGGAGCTTGCACAGGTTTCTTGGCCACGAAGGCCGCCGCGGGGAAGCGCGAAGACTGGATACCGACGCCGGCTCATATTTGTCCCGGCTAAGTAGGAGCTTATTCACCTTTATGCTATAGCGTTCTATGTGATCAAAGGTTGCGAATAACCCCAGTTTGGCCTTCTTTACGACGCGTAATGAAATCATGGTACTGCCTTTGAGCGGGCGTGCGACTGCGCCCGTAACACATGTAGACGAGGCAGCCAGAACATTGTAAAGCGTATAGGTCTTTACGACGCGTAATGAAATCATGGTACTGCCTTTGAGCGGGCGTGCGACTGCGCCCGTAACACATGTAGACGAGGCAGCCAGAACATTGTAAAGCGTATAGGCCTGTTTCTTTGTTGGAGCATGCATAGATGTGCTTACCTATGTAGACATTTCCTCAAATACTTTTTTTTTTTTCGCTTTCACAACTGTACGTATACGTAGTGAGCTGCTGCGCAAGCCATCTATCTTCCACTCCTCCGACGTTATGTTGCATGGCTAACATTCGCCGTGTTCACCTCAAATAATTTTATTTATTTGGTGATGATCCCCAGGCGAAAATGAACAGTTAGTAGACTTTCCTCGGCAGCACCCACTTGAGCTGGCAATTCTCTTTTCCAATTGAATTACTAGTTGGATTGCCATTTTCCGGCTGGAAGATGGTGAGATTCCAGCGGGAAATTTCCCAGCTGGAGCATCACTAGAGGTGTAAATTTCCCAGCTAGAAATTGAAACATTTCAGCTGGACATGAGTTCTGGTTCAATAACACAGCTGGAAATCGATGTCATTTCAGCATTGGCAGCTGCTGGTTTGCTCAATTGCATTTTTTTTTTGTAGCGAGCTGTTTTAGTTGTATTCGCAGCGGCTAATTGTGAATGTGAGCTGTGGGTTTGAGTATCACCGAAATACATATGGGCTCATGATTCAAATACTCTGAGGATATTTACCTGAGCTACGTGTTGCATGGCACACTCTCATATTCTGAGTTAATCCCACATTGAAATGCGGCCACGGTGGACGGCGTTGAACTAGGTCGCCCAACCTACGGAACCACAACGGGCACTGCAGCTTGTAAAGAAAGCTAAAACCGTGAATACCCGTGATAAAATTGAGAACTGTAACGCCGACAGCCACCCACGAACAGAGCAGATACAACAGGCGCGCAGCGTGTTGATTTGAACTAATAACGTAAGAATAAGCAAATCCGTACGGGCTACATCTGAAGAATCACCTAAGAGTGCAATAATAATTCGAGTAGAATACTCAGTAAGTGATTTGCGCGCGCTGTTTACGAGCGAGAACAATTAGCGTCTACTTACTCTACTCAGAATAGCTGTAAGCATCATGAAGCTCTGTTCTTCTCGATGCGGTCCGCGGTTAATTTACTGGGCACGTTTACTGGGCACGTTGCTGTTCTCGCCGTTGCTCACTTTCGCTGGCGGGCAGCAACGCTTCGCTTGCGAGCTTTGAACTCCCTCTGTCTGTAGGGCGTGCGTGTCTGAAAGCTGCACGCCTGTACGTAGAGTTTTTCTATGTATCTCTTTTGTCCTCACTGCTGAGGCTCAAGAAATACTCACAATACAGTGGGTTTACACGAACCCGAAAAAGTCGAGTCGGGTCGTCGGGTCCCCTTTTAGAGTGAAAGGTAAAAACCTAGAGGAATAGGGTAGAAGGACAGTCAAGCGTTTCAAATTCAAAACTTGCTCTTCCTCTCGAATAATCGATTCGACCTGCATTCCGCCAAGTTTATGTACTGAAGGCTAGAGCACATGGTTATTCCATCTGCGAAAAAAAGGCGCCCGCATAACACAATACGCTCTTGACAAGCTTGGCTAGTGCCGTGTTTTTTGCCTGCCGTGGATCGCAGACGACTGCAGCGCCACCTCGACCACCTTGTTTGTTTGTATATGGAGGAGATCTATAAACTCAAATTTTCCACATGGCTCACAAAGCTTCCATAGATAATCTTGCTTGAGAGAAATAAAGATTTAGTAAAGTTATTATGCAGTGCACGATGGTCATAGGCTAAAGGAGGCTATGACTATACCTGCCACCAAAGATAAAAAGATGAGATCTTATAAGTAACACTCCCCCCCCCCTTCCTCCTCCAGAAAAAGGTTTCCTGCCCTTGATTGCACCAAGATAAGCTGAGTTTGCTTTGGAGGTTGCCCTGTGGAGGTATTGTAAACAAGCGCTGCCCTATTCAGGCTGTCCTCCGAAGCCTACGAAGACTGGCCGGCAGCCAGTGGTGGCGCCAGGCGCAAGCATTGCTGATCATCGTTTAGGAATTCGTCGTGTTGACCCTCCTCGTTCTTCGTTAGGCCGCGGGCAATTCTTGAGAATAAAGAATCAACGCCTCCTTCTCATTTAGCATCACAGAGCTGCGTGCATCGCCAACAGAATGCGCCGTCCCTATGGTTATACATATTAGGGCTAGCACAACTGCGGGTTCCGGACAGTACAAGTTAGTGAGAAGGCGATAATCTAGAAGCGTTGTCATTTCACTGAAAAACAGGAATATTAAACTTCCAGTGTTTTGTGACCAATCAGCTTAATATACTGTCAACTGCTTTACGCCATATCCCCGCAATCTTTCTCATCTGCCCACCAGACCCTGAAAAGCTCAGGTTACGCGTGCCTTCTTAAGTATCCAGTCTGTTACCCTTAGCGACAGTCGGTTGCCACGTGTTCATATTGCGTGGCTTCTTCATTTTAGGTTGGACAAACTAGCTTTTCTTCCCGAACTCCTCTCCACTGAAAAGGGGTCCATCACAGAAAGAAAACTGGATAACACTGAGGTACAATTAATCATCTAACATTCTCCCGCGAAGATTTTTAATCTGGCAGTTGTAGCATGCAGACGTGTACACGTGCATTGAAAGAAAGATTACTGGCAGCACCGTACTTCGCTTACGAAAGTGGCACCCGGCCAACCAAGCTCGCTTGTTGACATTTTTATTTTTGCTGCTTGCTCGCGCGCCAAGGATAAACAACTGAACGGAAATGGAAAAAGGCCGCAGTTTCCTGCCCGCGCCTTCGCAGCTTGAATCTTTGACAAATGAACGATAATTCCTTCTGGATGACGTCACGCACAGCGTCTGAGGCTTATAGACAGAATTCGCCCTTAAGACCGGCTTGAGCAATCACTCAGGTGCGCAGCAACCGAAAAAAAAACTGTGGTCGACTAAGATTTACTTCCAAATGGTAATAATGTGCTGAAACACGTAACGTTTTATTTTGCTTTCAGTTCAAGGCTAAAGTTTCAGGCTTCTGGCAAGGACCGGAAGAATCGAACACTGTACACTTCAGTGGTAGCATACTCGAGAAGTTTTAGGGATTTTTTTTTTTTTTGTGGTACAAAGCAGTGGCGTTTGGACTAAGGTGATAGATATGCCGGTTGATGCAACTCAAGGATGCTACTTGAAAAAAGGTGAGCTTGAATTCCCTGCGCCCGGATGGAAGATAATAGCGACTGCAAGAAAGTTGCATTGAAGCATGCGGAGGAGTGATCGACTGCGGCATTAGCTATAAGAACTAGGATAGAAGCTGTTCCGAATGGCTGTGATCTTGAATTGGTTCAAGCTGGAAACATAGCATCGGCCGCAGTCTTTCAGAGAATAGAATTGCTACGACAGACTCGTACCAGATTTTCTCCCTTGACATCGGTAATGTTGCACTGAGCACCATTTGACTGCATGCAGATCTTAAAGGTCGCCCGTACCGCGCTCCCGCGACACTGGTGTCATTTGGGCCCTCCGAGAGATTTCCTGTACTGGCCAGATGAGCTATTTTTAGACGGTTGCCTGCGATAGCAGCTTGTGGAAGCAATAGAATGTTGGCAAAGATTTCATGTGAAAATCATCAAGCTTCCTTGGCGTTCACGTGATATGGAGCACATGAGGATTGTGTTAGTTCTAATGCCAGGAAAGTATCCGCTGAGTCTTCGCTGCAGCTGAGTTGGCCACATTCGGCGCCAGCGCCGCACGCCTTGGTGAAGCCATTTCGGAAGCTTTGGACATGCAGTGGATCGCGCTGCATTCTGAGCTATCTGGCACTTTGGTTCAGCGGCAACGAATGCATGACGATGACGGGGCTACAGTACACATCATAGATGTGATGGCTGTTGTGGACGCTGCTGTTGTCAGCTGAGCGATGAGCTCCCATCAGAAAGGGGAGCGAAGATACCTTCGTCCAATAGCAATGAAGGGCAACCTGCAATGACTGGCCTCCTAAATTCCGCTCGTACGTTCCTTTATGCATTTTATTTATTTATTTATTTCATTCCTTATTTCTTTCTCTTCTTTCTTTCGTTCTTTTCTCTTCTCTTTCTTTTTCTTTTTCATGCCCATTTGTGAGTGCAGATAAATATTGTTAATATTATTTTAATCTGCAGAGCTAAACCTACTGAACCCAGCCTCAGCATAACTAACCGCTTGCAATTCAGTGCATTCTGCGCAAAAATCTTCTGCAAAAAAAAAAGAAAAAAAAAAAAAGAAGAGACAGCTGCACACACCTCCTGTAAAGCCAGCAGTTAAGTCGCCGCTTCACTACGTTGAGAAGACAGTTGATGGAAAGGCCATTGAAACAGTTCGGCCTCAGTTTAAGTAGCCCGATATTGTTATCATTTGGCGCCACCATCCTTGAACACAGACACAGATCTGTTTTTACCGCCATTCAATTTTTTGTACTGGAATCAAATCGTTTGCCTTGCTAAATATTTCAACATCACTTGTTCTGCAATTCCAGTGTCAATCTCCCGTGCGTGTTTATTTTATATTTATTTATATCCCTTTTTGTTTCCTTTCCTCTACCCCTCAAATCACTTTTTTTTACATGAAAGTAAATTTCAAAAAATTTCTTCGCTACCCAGCTTTTGGCCGATCTCCCTCTGTATGTGCCATATGTTATTTGGTCAACAACAACAACAACAACAAAAAGTCAGCAGTTTCGTCGGTACTGCATTTTCGTCAATAGAGTGCAGCAGTGTCCACCTTCAGCGTGTTTCGTCGGCTGTCGTCGATGCTGCTGGTCCGCTCGGCTTCGTGGTCCTCGCTGTACACCGGAAGAGACAGAGGACAACGGAAAGCCTCTGAAGCATCCTATAGATCAGAATATGTGTGGTGAGAAAAAGGCATTTGGTTTGTGCGATATCCTCGGGAAGTGTAAATGCAAAAAGGAGTGCGATGATAGAGGCGCCTGACTTGAAGGCGGGCCAACCCATTCCAAGGGCGGCGTTCAATACAACAGATACAAAAAATGGCAAGCCTCGCAGCATTTCAAGTAGCTACCCTTACCGTTAGGGTTTGCACAATCGTCGGAGGCATTGATAGTTGCGGCATGTTTTAAAAAATGGAGTGTGATGTTGACAGCCATCCAGGTAGCCGATCTGTTCAATTGTGCTTGGAGCGATGAATACCGAGTGGTGTTAGGTAAGCGTAAGGCCCTGGTGAGGCTTTACTTACTGATTTAGCGTGTTTATACAGCCAGGTGGATATTTGGAAAGGTTAAAGATGATAATAATCCTGTTCCTTCTCACTGTTCCTTTAGCACTAAGTTTGACAAGAATACCATACGATTCCCTAGCCACGTTAGCAACCGTTATCGGTTACTGGGTGTGGCCCATATTCTTTACTGATCACTGTTTGGTGTTTGTTCAAGATAAGAAAGTTCAGGTAACGGTCTAAAACAAATGTCTCCTGTCTGATGGAATCTTTCAAAGTGCAAAGAGGAGCCGGTAGTGGAGGGCTTCGGAGTAATTTCGACCACCTGGGGATATTTAACGTGCGTTAAAATGCCAGCGCACATAACGATCCCCAGGTGGTCGAAATTACTCCGGAGCCCTTTACTACAGCTCCTCGTTCTCTCTATCCACTTTCACTCCCACCTTTCTCCCTTCCCTTACGGCGCGGTTCAAGTGTCCACAGAACCGCCTGACAGATACTGCGCCTTTCCCTTCCTGTGAACCAATTATTATTATTATTTTGACTCTGACGTCAGGAAATTTTGGGAAGAATCTTCAACTACAGATTTTATTTTAGTGTTCGGTATCTGGTCACCTGCGAAACAAAGCAAAAAGTGCCTTATTCCATATCTAAGGAAACATTTATTTAAAAATTTGAAGATGTGTACATGATGAAATGGTAAAAAAAAAACTAAAGTTCTTATAAAGATATAGGTTGGCTTTTTTTTTTTTTTTTTAGCCGACGAGAGCGCTCCTGTCGCGTGGCGTTCCTTAGCACGCGTTCAATGTGGCATTGCAGATATAAGGGGCGCATCCTGCCTCGGCCACTCAGAACGCCCCAAAAGTGGGACACACTTTGTCCATCACAGCATGAGCCATTAAAGGCTTTCGCCTTAAAAAAGAAACTCGCCACAGAATATCCGCCGAGCCATTACCATCCCAAGCACATGCATTCAGAATATCACCAAGACCGCCGACAGGCAAGAGCCACTCACCTCTCTCGAATATGGGACAGCCAACCGAATACTCTGTACGTAGACGCTGCTGGCCCTGTTAACGGACACATGGCCATTACCGTGACGTATCTCCAGCGGGCACTCTTCTCAACTATGCCTCTCTTCGCACCACCGAGCCGAGTATTGCCGAAGAAGCAGCCATCGCTCTGGCCGCCGTAACTAATGCACAAGCTACCATCATGTCAGATTCCCACACCACCTGCCGTAACTATCTTCACGGACGCATCGGTGCCGCCAGCCGCCGAATCCTCGTCGCTAATCCTCCGAAAAGGATCAGTGTGATCTGGATTCCGGGACACCAGTCGATGCCCGGCAGTGAAGCTTCCCATCGACACGCTCGCGCGCTCCTTCTCCAAGCCTGCCCTTTCCCGGATCACACGTATGCCTCCCCGATCCTTAGAAGAGACAGGTACTCCCCTGATGGGGCTGGGACAGGTAGGTCACCGCCGCTTGCGGCGGGGGCTAGCCTGCCACAGAAGTTTTATCTGTCATCATCATCATCAGCCTGATTATACCCACTGCAGGGCGAAGGCCTCTCCCATAATTCTCCACTTAACCCGGTTCTGTGCTAGCTGCATCCACTTGACCCCTACGAACTTCTTAACCTCATCCGCCCACCTAACTGTCTGCCGCCCCCTGCTACGCTTTCCTTCCCTTGGAATCCAGTTTGTTACCCTCAGCGACCATCGGTTATCCTCTCTTCGCACTACATGTCCTGCCCATGTCCATTTCTTCTTCTTAATTTCCACTAGAATGTCGGTAACTTGAGTTATTTCTCTGACCCACTCTGCACGCTTTCTATCTCTTGATGTTACCCCTACCATTTTTCGTTCCATAGCCCTCTGGGTTGTCCTCAACTTAAGTAGAACTCTCTTGGTTAGCCTCCACGTTTCAGCCCCATAGGTGAGTACAGGCAAGATGCAACTTGTATACTTTCCTCTTGGGCGTTACCGGTAAGCCGCTAGTCATAATCTGCGAGTGCTTGCTAAATGCGCTCCATCCCAATCTTATTCTTCTTATTTAATTTTCATGGCCCGGATCTGCGATTACTACTTGTTCTAAGTAGACATACTCGCCTACTACTTCCAGTATTTCGCTACCTAATGTAAACTGATGTTCCTTCCCGAGGCTGTTAAACATTACCTTAGTCTTCTGCATATTGATTTTCAAGCCTACCTTTCTACTTTTCCTGTCTAGGTCATCAATCATTATTTGCAGTTCATCCCTCGAGTTGCTTAGCAAGGCAATGTCATCAGCAAATCGCAGATTACTGAGGTATTCTCCGTCTACCCTTATCCCTAACTGCTCCCATTCCAAGTCTTTGAATACTTCCTCTAAACAAGCTGTGAATAGTACTGGGGAGATTATGTCTCCTTGCCTAACACCTTTCTTTATGGTAATTTTGTTACTTTCTTTATGCAGAACTATGGTTGCTGTGCAGCCACTATATATATCTTCCAGCACTTTCACGCACGGCTCGTCTACCCCCTGATTTCGCAATGCCTGCATCACCGCCGAAGTTTCAACTGAGTCAAATGCTTTTTTCGTAATCAATGAATGCTATGTGTAAGGGCTGGTTATATTCCGAGCATTTTTCTATCTCCTGATTGATGGTATGGATATGATCGATAGTAGAGTACCGTTTCCGAAACCCTGCTTGATCCTTTGCTTGATTGCAGTCTAAGGTTGTCCTGATTCTATTAGCAATTACCTTAGTAAATACCTTATACGTAACAGACAGTAAGCTGATTGGTCTGTAATTTTTAAGGTCCTTAGGGTCCCCTTTCTTGTGAATGAGGATAATGTTTGCATTCTTCCATGGTTCCGGTACCGTCGATGATACCAGGCACTGCGTATACAGGGTGGCCAGTTTTTCTAGCACGATATCCCCCCATCCTTCAGCAAATCTGTAGTTATCTGATTCCCTCCAGCTGATTTCCCCCTTTTCATAGTTTCTAGCGCTTCCTTGCCCTCGTCCTTCGTCACAGGTGGAACGTCTGACTGTTTTTCCTTGCCGCCAATCTCTTTGTGGTCCTGACTACTTTGGCTACTGTAGAGATCTGTATAGAACTCCTCGGCTACTTTGACTATCTTTTCCATATTAGTGATGACATTGGCCGCCTTGTCCCTTATCGCATACATCTGGTTTTTGCCTATGCCCAATTTCTTCTTTACCGCTTTAAGGCTTCCCCCGTTCTTTACAGCATGCTCAATTTTCTCCATGTTATACTTGCTTATATCGGCCTCCTTGCGCTTATTGATTAGCTTTGATATCTCGGCCAATTCGATCTGGTCTGTTGGATTGGAAGCTTTCATTCTCTGGCGTTTCTTAATCAAATCTTTCGTCTCCTTAGACAGCTTACCGGTATTCTCTCTAACTATCCTACCGCCTACTTCTACCGCGCACTCAGTAATGATATCTCTGAAATTATTGTTCCTTGCCTCTAGGGTAATGTCGCCATCCTCAGTTAGAGCTGAAAACCTATTCTGTAGCGAGATCCTGAACTCTTCTGCCCTCCCCCTCACCGCTAATTCGTTGATGGGTTTCTTTCTTACTAATCTGTTGCGTTCCTTCTTCAGGTTTAGGCTAATTCGGGACCTCACCATCCTGTGGTCACTGCATCGCACTTTCCCAATTACCTCTACATCTTGCATAATGGCGGGGGTTGAACACATGATGAAGTCGATTTCATTTTTATCTGTTGTGGGCCGTTACTGCACCCGCCACCGTTTCGGTGGTGGACGACGGCTGTTGTTGCGGCGCGCGTCCTTCTCTCCCTCTTCCTTTTCTTTCTTCTCTAGTTACTCCCACCTTCCTCCCTTCCCTTACGGCGCGGTTGCGGTGTCCACAGAAAACAAGTGAGACAGTTACCGTGCCTTTCCCTTCCTATAAATAAATCATTTTTTTTTTTCTCTAGTTTCTCTTCTGTCTGCCCCGCCGGGGTGGTGCAGTGGTAAGACGCCCGACTACTGTGCCGGAGTACCCGGGTTCGAACCCGACCTCGGCGGCTGCGTTTCGATAGAGGCGAAACGAAGAGGCGTCCGTGTGCTGTGCGATGTCAGCGCACGTTAAAGATCCCCAGGTGGTCGAAATTACTCCGTAGCCCTCCTCTACGGCTCTTCTTTCTCTCTTTCCACTTTCACTCCCACCTTCCTCCCTTCCCTTACGGTGCGGTTGAGGTGTCCACAGAAAAACAAGTGAGACAGTTACCGCGCCTTTCCCTTCCTATAAGTAAATCGGGCATAAAATCTCTCGTCTGTCTGCACGAGGCAGCGGTTGGTCGAAATTACTCCGTAGCCCTCCTCTACGGCTCTTCTTTCTCTCTTTCCACTTTCACTCCCACCTTCCTCCCTTCCCTTACGGTGCGGTTGAGATGTTCACAGAAAAACAAGCGAGACAGTTACCGCGCCTTTCCCTTCCTATAAATAAATCGGGCATAAAATCTCTCGTCTGTCTACACGAGGCAGCGGTTGGTCGAAATTACTCCGTAGCTCTCCTCTACGGCTCTTCTTTCTCTCTTTCCACTTTCACTCCCACCTTCCTCCCTTCCCTTACGGTGCGGTTGAGGTGTCCACAGAAAAACAAGCGAGACAGTTACCGCGCCTTTCCCTTCCTATAAATCAATCAATCAGGCAGCGGAGTTGGCTCAGCTACAGAGCCAGTAGCAGGCCCGTGCATTTTCGTTTCCTTCTTCCTACAGCCACAACAACAACATACATACATAGAACTGCTTGAACATTACAGGCTGTCTCGCCGTACATTGCCTCCCCCTTCTCCCACCCTGTCTACTCAAGAAGCAGCAACTTACCGCCGCCTGCAAACTAATACCTTTGTTGCACCATTTCTCCTAAATCTCTGGTACCCCTCCCTTTATTCCCCTGACTCCCCACATTGCGCTGAGCGGGCAACGCTCTACCACATGGTTTGGGCGTTCCAAGTTACCCCTTCTCACGGTGCAAGTATATTATTCTTACACCGTGCTCTTTCTTTAAGCCCTCTCCCCTACCCCTGCACGGAAGATTGGGAGGCCGCCATGCAGGACCCCTGCCTGGAGCGCCCGCAATGGCTGGCTCGCCGCGCTGTTAGTCCAGCCACGGCCAGAGGGACCCTGGACTGAGGGTCCCCCCCCCCCTCGCTGACTATATACATAAAGATGTTTTGTCCTCCTCCTCCTCGGCACAAAACGGTGAAACACGAGCGCAAACGAAGCCGCGCGCGAAGCGGCAGCCACGGTGGCGAACGCAAAACAAAAAGGAAAAAAAAAAAAATGACGCGCTCGTCATGCCAGCCAATGGGAGACGCGTAACGGCGCGCTTGAAGAGCGCACCGCGTGACAGCTAATCAGAGGCCATAAACGGCCACCTCCGGAAAGCCAGCGCGCGCAGCCATTCTATAGTGTACTAGTACACTGTAGCCATTCCGCTTGAGCGACGCCATTTTGAGATAGCGCAAATTGCGCACAAAGAAATCAGCTTCAAACCAGGCCCAAGATGGCTGTGTAACCCAATTAGGAAGAACATGTCTAGAGGCTTGCCAAAAAACGGCAATGCAGAGAGATATAGTAGAGACTGCGGTACTAGATCGTCTTTTTTTTTTTCAAGGTCTGTTGCAAAATATCCCGATTGCATCTTACAATCGATGAAGCAGTGATCAATGTATTTCGGAGAATCACGAAGGCGGCAATTCACTCGTGATAGAAATGTACAGCGCAGAGAAAGACAAGGACAAAATGAAGACACATGGGACACTTACTGTGGATATGAAAATTAATTACTGTAGACAGTTTACTGAAGTTACAAAAATGCTTTTTTTCCCTAACCTCGTTTTAACAGGCAGGGTCTCAGCGTGTAACAAAGAAAGTTTTCGTAAGCCTTTGTCAAAAGGGCCAGGAGGTCTGCTTCTGAGCCGTGTAGTGACACTGATTTAGCATTACTGGAGGTCCTTCCCATTGGAGAGGGTATAGGCAAGAAATCTTACTATCAAGAGATTTGGAACACCATTCCAAGCCACCCGACGTGGATCAGAAGCACACCCCATGGGCTCTACACATTTGACAAAGACTGTACATGGCGAGGGCGGCCTTTTCCGTACTCTTTTGAGTACATCATGTCCCGGCAAACTACACAGTACGGTACATGGGTGGATGAAAGAGCATAGAAATTAAATGTTTGTACAAAGGCTTCCGCGATGCAGAAAACTGGAGCTCTGGGGAGAAACGAACAAGTAAGAAATGAAGAGATAAAAACACCTCGTGCAATACACCCCATAAGCACGGACAATAGAAACGTTAGAAGACACAATAAATTCGTTAAAACATGACCTAGATTAACTTGCACTAATGCACGTACTATTGGATGGTGGTGGTGGTGGTGAAAACGTTTATTGCATATTTGGAGGTTTGACGCGGAGCCTTAAGGGCTTCGGCCTTACAATACTGGGTGGAGACCCTAGTCAGGGACCCCATCGGCGGTTTGGGCGTGTAGGTCGCAGCAGCCGAGCAGGGTCGCCACACAGTCCTCCAGGAAAGGGTGGGGGGAAGGGATGGGTTTTGTTGGCAGGCCCATACCATGTGGTAGGTGTCAGCCACCTCCCCACAGTACTGGCACTGGCCAGTGAATTGGGAGTCAAAATGTTTAAGTACTGCCGGACACAGCATTGTGTTAGTGAAGAGGCGCAGGAGCAGGCTCTCGTTCGCTTTTCCTAACCCTTTGCAGGGGTTAGGGTATTTACGATGCGTCACGGAAAACATGAAACGCGAAACTATCTGCCGGACATACAGGTGGACTAGACCAAGGCCGCCGGCACTTACAGGCCCCAAGGTTTTCACGCCTCATTGATTCAAAAGATGAATCTCACACAAAAGTAGCAAACACTCTGTGGAAGCGCTGGATATAGTCTTTCGCAGTGAATTATTTGCAGTATATAATAAATTTAGTGTCTAGAAACAGATTACAGATGGTAGCTCTGCCAAAAATAGACTACACTATGACAAGCGATGGGTGCTGTAGTTATATTTGTCTTTTTGTAGCGCTACTTTGCTGTTTCGAACTTTGTATCTTTCCCTCGAGTGCGGACGTCCTTCGACAATTGCCCTGTAAACACGCTGAACCTTTTTTTTTTCTATCACCATGGGATAGCCAATATCATGCATCAATAAAAGAATCTTTTTTTTTTGCATGTACATTTCAGGATATCCGAATATGTTATGTGCTGGCTATTTTTCATAGTGTTACAGTTAAATCTTGTTACAAGAGACAGTGTTACAAGAGACACTCGGTTATAACAGACACTTGAAAATGGTTTGGTTGGTTTTCCTATGTATGTCCTGTAAACAACATTGCATACAAGAGACATGGTTGCAGGAGACACTCTGTTACTAAGGGCAACTTTTTCAGATCCCTAGAGTAAATTTTTCGCTATTTATAAGAGACACAACTCAGGGGTGCTCATGCAATGCAGCTGAAGCGTGCCAACTCATACATGATGCACTTCAGATTCCCTTACCTAAATTCTGTTTCATATCAGCATCCTTCTTGTTGCACTATCTCAGGAAATGAGGAACGTTTCCCCATGATTAGAAAATCAAAGCGACCCCGTTGTTTCAGCCACTGGCATCGCATTACTGTCACCTACGAAGCAAATCAAAATGCTTGAATGACATCCAGCATTTTAACTCCTCACTGTTAAAATTTGATCACAAGATGAAAGCTCAGAATCTTGATGTCTTTCTCTTTGTGGACATTGCTTCGCAGCACAAAAGTTCTCGTGCTCAAAGCCACCAAAGTTATTTTTTCCCTCCGAACTCCACACCCTACCTTCAACCAATAGGCAAAGGCATTATGCGCTCTGTCAAGTTGCTGTACAAAACAAGGTTGGTAGAACGCTTGTTGCTCAATAGGCAGCAAGACTGTACAATAGTAATTGATGCGAAGTTTGCTGTTGAGGTGATTTCAAGGTGTCTGGAATGGCTTGAGAAGTTAACCTGTTGAAAACTATTTCAGACAAGCAGGCTTTAAATGTGGTGACATGATTTAAGAGGGCCCATATATGGATACTGTAGAAAGTTTCCTTGAAGATGAAGCATGGGCGAGCATGTTTTGAGGAATTCGTATCTGCAGACGTGGATCTTGTGTGCTCCCGAAGAGCTTTCGGACTGTGCAATTCTCGCGCAAGTAAATGGCACATGTGCCATAGAGGGTGACTACGGGGACATTTCGGAAGAAAAGTGTCAGCATCTGAGGTTGATGAGCATGTAAGAGTGCTTCAAAGGTATTAGAGTAACAGGAAGGCTCGCAAAGTGAAGTGCTTTACCTCCAGAATTTTGGAAGGAATGCACTCTGCACTCACAAAAATACATACTAGTATGAATAACTTGTTTAAGCTTTCCTGAAGAATTTCCTGTTAATGCATGTGAATGCATTTATACGCTGATGTGCAGTAAACTGATCAACACAGTGCTTTTATAATTTTTAGTTACAAGATACCTTGCTTACAAGAGACATCTTTTTTGGTTCCCTTGAGTGTCTCTTGTAACGAGGTTTTACTGTATAGCCTGTTTTTTCTTTCTATTACAGAGATATCTCTTACTATGCCACATGTCAGTTTATTTTTAGCTGCACATGCTGCCAGCGGAACACCAGCGGCAGTATTTCACTTCCCATTACGCCTTTTGCCCATGCAAACCCTTAAATGAGCATCGCTGTTGATTTGCAGCTAATGATGAAGAGTTCGGTAGGTGGCGACGTGCTTTGAGCTATGGGACCGGACAGCTGGACGAGTGGCGCCGCCTCTCGGCGCTTCGCTCGTTGTAGGGCCGGCGCATTCCCAGCGCATTGCGCTTTTGGTTTGTGTGGAAATTGGAAATCCTAATTTTTAGGCGATGTGCCTGAATATGTCCCCAGGAGAGCAGAAATTTGGGCTAGTTGTGTGAAAACATCCGGTGAAACGAAGTCTGGCCAAACGAGTCTGGCGAGACGTGGTGAGTTGTTAGCTGGCAGCTACGCGAACGTGTCGGGTGCTTCTAAATACATTCATTTCTGCTGGTTTTCATATGAGTGGCGGGTGACCTGAGCACGGAGGTTTAAAGACAGATGCGCGCGTCTATGTATTTGGTTACTCTCTGGTCGAGGAAAGCACCAAATGTTTTTTCTTTTTTTTTTTAAATACGGTTGCAACCGGATGCTTTGTGCCTTCTGTTCCCCAGGAGTGACTTCACGACATTCTCGGAGCCAAAGCCATACTCCTTCATCTGTAGTTATTTTATTGACAATTAGAAATCGGGGGAACCACTGCGTACAAGAAAAGCAGCACGGAAAAGGCCGCCACCATCGTTGTTCGAGCCGCTCTTCAGTGATAGGCAGAGATGCATGTTAGCGCATCTACTTTCGCTGACATAGTTATAGAGAATTTACCCTTTTTCTCATAACAGAAAGGGGAGATAGGAGACGTGAACAATTGCTATTCCCATAAACTTCTTGTCGTTTTTCCTTCTTTTCGTTTGTCGACCAATGCCAATGTGCTGAGAAATCTGCGTTGATACTTTTAGAATCTGTTAACATTTGTGACATGCCCTTCTCGCCTAATAAAATCACTCATTGCAGAGCTCATTCAATGCCACATGTTAACAAAAGCTGCTATTAGCTCCATATAAAATGCAAACAAGAAAAAAAAACGATATTTTAGTTGATGAAAGTGAACTTGAAAGCAGTATTTTTTTTTTTTTTTTAATTTCGAAGGCACGCAGATTGCCGTTTGGCATGTCAATAGATCCCGCCCACATTTCTTCTCGAGTAGCTGCTGTTTATTTCACATTCACGTTGCACCGGTTTACATATTTTCTCAGCAGCGCCAATGTCCTGGCCGGAATTGGCGTGTCAGTGAACGAGTGTTTCCTGGTTAGGACGTAGTATAAGAAAATGCTGTTTGACTTCGGAGAAATTGCTTGTATGACTAATACTCTAAACCAGGGGCGTAGCCAGGGGTGGGGGGGGGGGTCTTATGGGGCTTCAGCGCCCCCCCCCCCTCCCCCCCCCCCCCTGAAATGTTTTTGTACTGTCATGCACCGCCATCCAATACAACCTTCGACGCTGGAAAGCATTCAGGATTTTGTCTACAGTATCATTTTCCGATTCGAAAAAACTTTTATGCATGAACACTACGAACTTGAGCTACATCTCGTAGCAACACCCATGCAGCTCGAGTCACATAAAACAAGGAGCCACTTCCGAGCACGAAGCTTGAAGGGCGTATGGATGGCGTGTGTACTCATCGCGTCAACTCGCGGCGGCAGCGGAGTGAGGTGGACGAAACAAGACAGCGTCTAAGCCAGGTTTCCATTCCTGCTTCAAAGGCGGTATCTCAATCGCCTTCGACTCCCCGCTTGCTCAAAATCCCTGTGTGTCTATCCCACTGCCCTCAGCTAAACCCTCAGCCCATAGAACTGCTGCGTGTTTGTTTTCGTGCTTTTTTTTTTCTCTTACCTTCTGCGGATCCTCACCGTGCTGTAGCAGCTCTTTATGGCACTCCCTTGTGCTTCTCTCCGTACACTACGCTCTCTCTGTGGTTGCGCTTTTTGTTTGTGGTAGTGTTTTCATTTTCGCGCTTGTTCCTAGGCGCGGAAGAAAAGGCGCCGAACGCTGGCCCAGGGGCGTTTTGGTTTTCCTTTTATTGCACTTCATTTTTTCCCTACGCCGCTGCGCAGCAAGACAGAGTTCTCTACGCGCAGCTCCGTTTCTGTTCCAACCGAGGTTCGCGCAGATTCTCCAACAGTTGAAAACAGAAGTGGATCCAGCGGTCGCCAGTAAGCGACCAAAGGCATCGAAGCGGCGCCGACGGCGGCGAAGTGACCCTTTGTGTTCTGCTGCGGCACCCCCCCTTTCGGGACGGAGACGAGCTGCCCTTTCAGAATCCCCCTTGGCGCCCACGGCGGCGACAACGGGAACCTGACCTTTTGTTGAAAGTTCGGAGGCGCATCGCCGATCAGTACTGGCCATGATCGCCGACTTTTTGAGGCAGGCGGGTGACTCCTGAGAAGTAACGCCGGTGAAATGACCTCTGCCAACGGCCGACTTCTCCGGCTAATTCGGCTTGTGAAGGAAATTTCCACCGCCTGCATGCACAAGATCGACATCAACATCGGAGATGCTAGCCCTCGCCACCGAAAGATGTGCGTAGAGGCTCCAGCACTATACCCTCGGCAGTGGGCAGCATCTCAAGTCCTTGCTTGTGCCTCGCTGATTGGGCTGTACAGATTGAACTTTGTTTCTCAGTAGGGAAGTCGGCATAATCGACCATATTTGAACGAAAAAATTGTCTCCGCCGAGAGTTCCTTTTTCGTCCTTCAAATTGTACATATTTCATCATGCAAAGAGTTGTATGAAGCATTTCTTCGCCTCTGCTCCCTGGCTGCTCCTGCTCCTTCTCCTTTATCTCGGCTCCTCATGGTTCCACTGCGGTGATGTCTAAGCCCCCGAACCCTGATCACATCACCTACACCTCGAAGCCCATCTCTTCTCATCAGCAGCAGCCTTCCGAGCCAGGACCCGGGAACCTCGGTCCGGCGATAGACATCCCAGGCGAACCCCCTTCAACAGGGATGCTGCGTTTGCCTTCGAGCCGTGCGGACGTGCGTGGCATGGGCTCCGTGAACGTTTACTCGTCGCAGCGGAACTGACCTGGACTCCATCCGACACTGTCAGCGAAGGTGTCGTGCACCTCTACGAACCATTGTTCAGACATTTCCGCTCATTGGGACCGACTTAAGAAGCTTTTCCTGTCCCGCCAGGCGTGGGAACGCGCCACCGGTTAGGCTTAACGCCGCCGGCTGCTCATCGCCTCGTGCGTCTTTGAGCCTACATCATCATAGATGGAGTACGCCGTCGAAGGCGAAGAAATTTCTTCTCAAAAATTTGAAAATGATCCACGGTGGACCCGCGCCGTCCGGGCCCGCAACAAACTCTACCCTACCATGAAGCAGTCATCAAATGACGCATCAGCAGAGTCCAATTCCCAGGCAGGTCCAGGCAAGCCAGCCCAGTCGTTGCAAGACGTATCTACTACAAACAAAATCAAGAAGCATGCTCCCCTTCCTCGTCTACCAACTTCAGATTTCAAGATCGTGTTCCGCCCGGGTGGTCGTCTCGACCTGCGTCTCGTGAATGGCGGTGCTCTTCTCCACCTTCTCTGCACTGGCACAGAGATTGACTATGCAGATGCTCGGGCTCAGGACAAGCTACGGCTTAACCCTTACAACAACTCATTCACCGTAAGTATGCCTTCAGGAGCCCGAATGAAGCGCTATGTCCAGATTCAAGAACTGCGACTTCACGACCAACAGTACCCGGTGAAAACATACGTCGCTGCCCCTGACAACGCTGTCAGGGGGATACTTTACAACGCAGTTTATAACCAGACCCAAGAAGAAATCTTCTCCGACCTTGTGGCGCTGAACGCTAGCCGGCATTTTACGATCGCCGACGCTCGACAACTAGGACGCACCAAGTCCATATTGGTTACCTTCATCGACACTATGGAGGTTCCAAAACAGCTTGTCTTCTACGGCACCCTCTACCATGTTACCCTTTCAAGGCGAAAGTTGAAGCGTGCGCCAACTGCCGCAAGCCAGGCCACCGTGCTGATGTGTGTCCCAAGGAACGCCTTTGTCCACGCTGTGGTGCGTCTCACCCCATCAAAGAAACGCCGGATTGCACTCCCAAGTGTATCATCTGCAAAGGAGCGCACTTCACAGGAACGCGCAAGTGCAAAGTGCGTTTCGAGCGCTCCGGCAACAAGACGCCTGCCTCCAATACTGGGACAACGCCTCCAGCAGGTCTACCACCAAATCCACCACCCAAAAGTCTCAGGGAGTCGCGAAGCCGCTGACGCTCTTTCTCCCGCTCAAGAACTGACCGCAGTCGGAGCCGTTCCGTGTCCTTCCCGCCACTTCCAGGCCAAAAGGTTCATCATCATCATCAGCCTGATTATACCCACTGCAGGGCGAAGGCCTCTCCCATATTTCTCCACTTAACCCGGTTCTGTGCAAGCTGCATCCACTTGACCCCTGCGAACTTCTTAATCTCATCCGCCCACCTGACTTTCTGCCGCCCTCTGCTACGCTTTCCTTCCCTTGGAATCCAGTCTGTTACCCTCAGCGACCATCGGTTATCCTCTCTTCGCACTACATGTCCTGCCCATGTCCGTTTCTTCTTCTTAATTTCTACTAGAATGTCGGTAACTTGAGTCATTTCTCTGACCCACTCTGCACGCTTTCTATCTCTTAATGTTACCCCTACCATTTTTCGTTCCATAGCCCTCTGGGTTGTTCTCAACTTAAGTAGAAGTCTCTTGGTTAGCCTCCACGTTTCAGCCCCATAGGTGAGTACAGGCAAGATGCAACTGTTGTATACTTTCCTCTTGAGCGATACCGGTAAGCTGCTAGTCATAATCTGCGAGTGCTTGCCAAATGCGCTCCATCCCAATCTTATTCTTCTTGTTATTTCCTTTTCATGGTCCGGATCTGCGGTTACTACCTGTCCTAAGTAGACATATTCGTCCACTACTTCCAGTATTTCGCTACCTGATGCAAACTGCTGTTCCTTCCCGAGGCTGTTGAACATTACCTTAGTCTTCTGCATATTGATTTTCAAGGCTACCTTTCTACTTTTCCTGTCTAGGTCATCAATCATTATTTGCAGTTCATCCCCCGAGTTGCTTAGCAAGGCAATGTCGTCAGCAAATCGCAGATTACTGAGGTATTCTCCATCTACCCTTATCCCTAACTGCTCCCATTCCAAGTCTCTGAATACTTCCTCTAAACAAGCCGTGAATAGTACTGGAGAGATTGTGTCTCCTTGCCTAACACCTTTCTTTATAGGAATTTTGTCACTTTCTTTATGCAGAACTATGGTTGCTGTGCAGCCACTATAAATATCTTCCAGCACTTTCACGTACGGCTCATCTACCCCCTGATTTCGCAATGCCTGCATCACCGCCGAGGTTTCAACTGAGTCAAATGCTTTTTCGTAATCAATGAATGCTATGTATAAGGGCTGGTTATATTCCGAGCATTTTTCTATCACCTGATTGATGGTATGGATATGATCGATAGTAGAGTACCGTTTCCGAAACCCTGCTTGATCCTTTGCTTGATTGCAGTCTAAGGTTGTCCTGATTCTATTAGCGATTACCTTAGTAAATACCTTATACGTAACAGACAGTAGGCTGATTGGTCTGTAATTTTTAAGGTCCTTAGAGTCTCCTTTCTTGTGAATGAGGATAATGTTTGCATTCTTCTATGGTTCCGGTACCGTCGATGACACCAGGCACTGCGTATACAGGGTGGCCAGTTTTTCTAGCACGATATCCCCCCCATCCTTCAGCAAATCTGTAGTTATCTGATCCTCTCCAGCTGATTTCCCCCTTTTCATAGCGTCTAGTGCTTTCTTGACCTCGTTCTTCGTCACTGGTGGAACGTCTGACTGTTTTTCCCTACCGCCAATCTCACTACGGTCCTGACTACTTTGGCTACTGTAGAGATCTGTATAGAACGCCTCGGCTACTTTGACTATCTTTTCCATATTAGTGATGACGTTGCCCGCTTTGTCCCTGATCGCATAAATCTGGTTTTTGCCTATGCCCAATTTCTTCTTTACCGCTTTAAGGCTTCCCCCGTTCTTTACAGCATGCTCAATTTTCTCCATGTTATACTTCCTTATATCGGCCCCCTTGCGCTTATTGATTAGCTTTGATATCTCGGCCAATTCGATCTGGTCTGTTGGATTGGAAGCTTTCATACTCTGGCGTTTCTTAATCAAATCTTTCGTCTCCTTAGACAGCTTACCGGTATCCTCTCTAACTATCCTACCGCCTACTTCTACCGCGCACTCAGTAATGACATCTCTGAAATTATTGTTCCTTGCCTCTAGGGTAATGTCGCCATCCTCAGTTAGAGCTGAATACCTATTCTGTAGCGAAATCCTGAATTATTCTGCCCTCTCCCTCACCGCTAATTCGTTTATGGGTTTCTTTCTTACTAATCTGTTGCCTTCCTTCTTCAGATTTAGGCTAATTCGGGACCTCACCATCCTGTGGTCACTGCATCGCACTTTCCCGATTACCTCCACATCTTGCATAATGGCGGGGGTTGAACACATTATGAAGTCTATTTCATTTTTAGTCTCTCCGTTAGGACTTTTCCATGTCCATTTCCGGTTCTTCCGTTTGCTGAAGAAGGTATTCATGATTCGTAAGTTATTGCGCTCTGCAAACTCAACTAGTAACTCCCCCCTGCTATTCCTAGAACCAATGCCATAGTCACCTACTGCCTCGTCTCCTGCTTGTTTTTTCCCTACCTTGGCATTGAAGTCGCCTTTACTGCATCTTTACTTTTCGCATTGCCGCTTTTCAGGATTCGCTTTTCAGGATTCATCTAAAAACCAGGTGAGCTGGAGGCTGCAGCCTTCCTCGCTCGAGAAAGAAAACGCGGAGCTGACAGCCAAATTATCATCCCAAGGTCGCGAAATCGCTGCTCTTAAAGAGCAGCTCCGAATCCTCCTAAGGCGTGAACGCTCCCCAGCGTCATTGCCCCCAGTGGTGCAACCCCCGGCAAATCAAAACATGCCCCATTCCTCCTCTGTCTCTACCCCCTCCAGCTCCTCCTCACGCGCCACGTCACCAGCACGTGCGCTCCCCGCTAAGCGAAAGCCCGCTGATGATGCTAATAACCTTTCCCAGCCAGTCACTGACAACCTTGTACATCAGGTCACGTCATTCATGCAAGATTTTGAGAAACGCATGATGGCGACACTTAACACATTCCGCTCTGAAACTCAAACGTGGATGAAGAACATTTCTGACCGCGTGGCGGCGCTCGAAACACGCCAGAGCAATCAAGAGGCGTCTGTCGCACAAATCCAAACGCAATTTCTCGAGCCTCCCCCCAGAGGTCATACGTCACCCGTTACATCTTCCGCGCTCTCCGTCATTGTCCAAAATGGCTGCGACACCCCAAACCATTAAGGAATGGCAGTGGAACTGCAGGGGGTTTCGTTCAAAACGAAACAACCTGCAGTTTCACTTACAGACCCCTTCCAGCTGCGACACCCCAGTGTCATTGCGCTTCAGGAAACGCTATCGTCAGTCAAGCTCCGTAATTACACTACATACGAACCAGCTACTCCACAACAGACCAGGGTCGCCACACTAGTCCTTCGCAATCTAACTGCGATAGAGCACCCGTTAGAGATAGACGACGTGGACGGTCTCTTGCTCGAGCTCCTCCCCCGCACACGCAAATGACTCAGTCTTTTCATCCTAAATCTCTACAGCCCTCCCAAATGTCCTCCTGCCCCTCTTCTTGCTGCTCTCCGCAAGGCGATATCGATAAGCTCGAACAACACACTGCTTATAATGGGTGACTTCAACGCCAGCCACATCAGCTGGGGGTACCGCAAAAACTGTCGTAAAGGCACCTCCCTATGGTCATTCATTCAGGACGAAGGCCTCTCCCTGCTTAATGACACCATGTTCCCCACGCGGATCGGGTCAAGTGTTCAACACAACACCAGCCCAGACCTCACACTTAGCAAACACATTCATGACAGTCGATGGGTCAACACAAATCATTCACTTGGCAGTGACCATTATATAATTTCCACAGAGCTCAATATTTCTTCAATTACCCCGCTAAAACGACGAGGAGTTCAAGTGGTGAACTGGGACAAGTTCCGCCAGATACGGAGGCTGGCCCCGGACACCATCACAGACCTCTCTGAATGGACCGACACCCTCACCCGCGATGTCGCCCGCGCTACTTCCACCATTCCCGAGCCTGAGGACACGTCGAGTGCTGATAGCCGCCTTCTCCATATGTGGGGAGCACACGCCAGCCTTCAGCGGCGCTGGCTATGTCAGAAGCACAATAGACCTCTTAATCGACGTATCTCTAACCTTGTGTGCGAGATTGAAGCGCATGCACGCGACCTAGCCCATCAACAATGGGGACAACTCTGCGACCGCATGAGTGGCAATTTAGGCCTCAAAAACACTTGGTCCCTACTGAGGCATCTCCTCGACCCGGGTCACTCGAAGGCTACCCAACACAGGAATATCACACGCATCTTGCATCAACTCCCCCTCTCAGACGACGCGCTTATCCAAACCCTTAAAGATCAATATCTAACCCCAACCCCTCCCACGCCTCTTCCCCCGTATTCGGGGAGCCCCAACCCGGACCTCGACGCGGATATCTCCCCAGCAGAAGTTCGCGCGGCCATGCACAAACTCCGAACCACCTCAGCCCCAGGCGCTGACAAAGTCACCAATAAGATGCTCCGCAATCTGGACGGCTCGTCTGTAGAGGCTGTTGCGGACCTGTTCAATCAGTGCTGGCGAACGGGAACCCTCCCCTCACAGTGGACTCATGCCTGCATAAATTTCATCCTCAAACCAGGCAAGCCTCTTGATATCAAAAATCTGCGCCCTATTTCCCTTACGTCCTGCCTCGGGAAGCTCTTCGAGAACGTAATCCTTGCTCGTCTCCAGGAACACATGGATGATAAACTCCTCTTTCCCCCACAATGATAGGATTCCGACCCCACCTATCCACTCAAGATATCATGCTGCAGATCTCAGAAGACATCATTCACCCCCGGAACAGGAAACGCACGCGCGCGGTGCTTGCCCTCGACCTGGAAAAAGCATTCGACAATGTACACCATTCGGCCATTTTGGACGCTCTGTCATCCCTACATGTCGGCCATCGTATTCATCAATACATCTCAGCCTTTCTTCGCCAGCGCACAGCTGAAATCAAATTTGGCTCCCTCTGCTCCCCAGTCTTTACCCTTGGTAACCGACGCACGCCTCAGGGATCTGTGCTCTCTCCGCTTCTGTTTAATATTACTCTCATCCCAATGACAAAGGCTCTGTCAGCCATTCCCGGCCTGTCGCACTCTCTATATGCTGACGACATCACCCTGTGGACCTCCACAGGTAATGTGGGAACCATTGAAGAGAGACTGCAGGCTGGCGCAGATGTGGTGACCTCTCACGCTCAGAGGGTCGGTCTTGCATGCTCACCCACCAAATCTGAACTTTTGGTCCTTCACCCGCCTAGAGCGAGAATCGACAAAGCTCCCCCACCTAGAATCGAGGTCACTATTCGCGCCGTCCGAATCCCGGAGGTGGAGAGAGTTCGCATCCTTGGGGATGATTCTTCAGAACAATGGCAAGAACACTGCCACGATCACCAAGCTCAGTGTTACCGTTCAACAAACAGTCCGCCTGATTAGAAGAATCGCTAATAAACACAGTGGCATGAGGGAACACGACCTCCGTCGCCTGATCCAGGCTTTCGTTCTTAGTCGGGTAGTCTATTCATTACCATACCTCTTCCTCTCTCGAGTAGAGGAGAACAAGGTCAACTGCCTTATCGGCCAGGCGTACAGGACGGCCCTCAACCTTCCCCGCCACACGTCGAATGAACGTCTTCTTAAGATGGGCGTACACAATACCCTGGCCGAACTCATCGAGGCTCATCGGTCTGCCCAACTTGATCGGCTCTCCTCCACCTTAGACGGCCGTCACATTCTTGACGCTATCGGTCTACGTCCCCCTGGATATTACGCCCACACCTTCTCCCTCCCACGCCACACACGAGAACTCCTTACCATTCACCCCCTACCCAAGAACATGCACCCCGAACATCACGTGGCTCGTCGTGCAGCCTACACAAACACTATGGCACAGAGCCGGAGACCGTCTACGTCGATGCTGCCTCTTACACATCTTCTCCCGCCTTCGCCCTAGCTGTAGTGTCAAACTCCTCCACCCTTCCTACCGCAGGTACTGTCATCGCTTCCACTTAATTTTTGCCCTTATCAAGCTGTATTTTCTCATTTGTAATGCTCCACTGTATCTTCGTATTTCCATACATATGTCTCGGAACTCCCGCTTTTTATGTGCGCTCTCTGTGCGACCATAATTTCGGTGCAATTACCCAGAAAACACGACCGGTGACAGCTGTTCATGTGCAATAAATTAGAAGAAAGGACAACGCCGTTGGCCGTTGCACATGCGCAAAAACGTAAACGAGGGTGTTGGATGACAAAGATTCAATAAAGTATTCGCCGTCAAAGTGTTCATTTCATAGCTTTTACGTTTTCATATAAGCGGCATGCTGTTTTGCTGTTTGCTGTTTTCGAACTGATATAGTTTTAAAGTTCGTTTAAAATTTTCTGTACTTATTAGACAGATTCACGGAAACATTGATATCAGTTATTTCTGCCACAATTTTTGGCACATACATATATGTTCTTTTATAACAAAATGAATATTTTCCTTGTCTTGACAGTGCGTAGCGCTCAATAATTCATTTGCAGCATCTAATACACAATGGCTATTGGCAATGACAGTGCTGGTATTAATAAGATATTTGATCCCTCGACAAATTTTATATGGAGGAAGCCCCCATTTATATATTATATTATATTATTTGTGTAATACATCATATATTATAATTATACATTATATATTATATGGAAGAACTTGAGCCCCCCCCCCCGAACAAATTTTCTGGCTACGCCACTGCTGTAAACAGATGTAACGGCACTCCGGCAAGCTGCAGTGACAATGTATGTAAAAGGAGTGGCTTTACCATATCGGAAATCATTGACGTCCAAATAGAAAACTACCTACATGGTCGTACCCCTCACATTCGTCGATATGCGGCTACAGCGGTCAGGTATCGGCCCTGCATGTTCGTGGTACGCTGAGAAAGTAGAACACCTTAGTGAACAAGCCATCATAGGTATGCCCTCTTTGTTGTCTGCTGGCTTATCTTACAACACATCACGCTGTCTGTTTTTATACCATTGTATTTAACAGTTTTGGCAGTATTGGACTACGGCCTTCAAATGCTCAAGGCAGGTACAGTCAACAGCATTGAACTTACTTCACTGGGAGAACGCTTAGACGAGCAAAAGCCAAATACTTCCAAGACCGCTCTGTCATAGCAGGTGTCCGAAAAAAATACGGCAGCTCAGAGCAGGAAATTTCACTTTTCTTTACACAACCTCTGCAGCATGTCGAGAAAAACGTATTCATTTTATAGCATTTCCAAAGTCCGTTATCTGTACCAGTGTCTGTATCCGCATGTTCAACCAGAGCATTGTCGTACGTGTAAAAATGATGCTGAGGTGGTGCTACTCATTTTGCTTATATTGTTACGAAGAAGATCGGCAGTGGCGCAGGAGTAGCCCTCGCGCTAGGCCAATCATTAAATCCTCCTTCACCCTATCGCCATGTTGTGCTGTCTTCTCGCTTGCCACCACGTAACATTTTAGTGGAGGTGCGGGGTACATTATCTCCATCCTCGCCTTGGAGCATGGACGCCATCCGTACGTCGGGACCATCGACCAAGAGCCCTGGAATATAGCCGCGCAGCTTCGCCCCAGCCCTTCCTGCCCAGAACCAACCAGCCGCCACTACCGCCGCCCAGCCCCCAGCCCGGATCCGAAGAGAAGGCGCACAGACGAACGAGACTAAAGACCGGAATGACCCGAAGGATGGACACGAACACGCAGCCCCCGCCCAAGCCGCCCGACGCGACCTCGAGGCATCGGTCCCATGGATGCTTTGGTGGCGGATGGTTGAAGAGCTCCAGGATATCACCCACGTATCAGACATCGGGGTGGCAAGCCAGTCATTCACTCCTGTCTTTCCTTGAACATCCTCACCGTCACGTCACCATCAACTTCAAGCGAACCGATCGGGACGATCGCTCGGTGGCCCCTGGAAGTGTTACGAAGATCGGCAATGGCACGGAAGGAGCTCTCGCACTAGGCCAATTCCATTACATCATCCTTCACCCTATCGCCATGTTGTGCTGTCTTCTCGCTTGTTACCACGTGTTATGTCACCACAATGGTATATTATGATTAAGCTTGGTAGTCTCAAGGCTAGGTTCAGTGAGCCATTGTAGCATAATTGTGCAGGAAGTCCTGAAAGTATGTTTGTTTGCTTGTAATACGAAAAATATAATTCTACTTTTGCCTAGCTTGTTTAGTTTTCTCATTTTCCAGCTCTCGTTGCAAGGTTGATGCTAGAATGTCATCTGCTATCTATTCTTATTCGTTTGAGCCTATTACGAAACACAGATGCAGCAATGTTTTCATTTTACATAAACGCTGACCATTATAGCTACTGTAGGGGTGTGTTTATTCAGTCGACGCAGATGGATTGAGCTGCTCAGGATGATTTCGCAGCGGAGCGTCAGGCGTACCGAATGACAAAGACCACGACCAACTTCTTCGTTCTCGAGAGCGCCAGCATGCGACGTATATCAGTGGCTATAACGATGAAGATTACCACACTGCAGTTTCCCCCCGGGTAGAGAAGGAGCCATCCTGGCGACTAATGGAGCCGATAGGACGGGCGGATATCGTAGTAGGGCTTGGTTCAGTCCCCATGAACTATTTCGCGTTCATGGCGACGCAAGTCCTCAGCGGGCGTAACGGGCTCAACTACGTAGTTGACAGGAGATGTTTTTTAAGGACGCGGTATGGACCGTGATACCGAGCAAGAAACTTCTTTGAAAGGCCGGCGGTTGTGATAGGAACCCAGAGCCACACCAGGGAGATGGGTGCATATGGCGCCTCACCAGTGTCACGATGGTGTTTTTGTTGCCACTGGTTTTCCTTCGTAAGCGAACGAGCGAGCTGACAGCATTCTGCGTAGTGGGCAATGTCCGAGAGTGGCGTCGATTCAGAAATATCAGGGCGGTATAGTGCTCTAGGGCGGTAGGGAAAAAGCGCGTCCATTGTGCAGGTTGGCTCGCGCCCGTAAAGAAGAAAGAAGGAAGACAATCCAGTCGTGGTCTGTGTCGCAGTGTTGTACGCGTAGGTTACGAAGTGAAGAACCTGGTCCCAGTTGGAATGAGCGTCGTTGACGTACCGTCTTTGCCAAAAGTAACCGAGCAGCCCAGCAGGCCGGCGGAGCAGGCACAGGCACGGGGCCGAGCTGCGGCGCTATCATCGCCGTCGCTGGCTGTTGCTCTCCGGCGGCGAGTGTAAGTTGACTGACGTAAGCATGCTCCCTCGCTCTCCTTCTTGGGATGATAGAAACTAAGCGAGTATCATGCGCGGTGCCTGATTTGATGCCTTCAGAACTCTGCGCTACTGACTAAGGGCGCTCCGCATAGCATCACTCGCTCAGTGCTTCTTTTTGTCTTGCGCTGTGAAGCTGCGCTCTTCGTTAGAATGCCTTCGCGTTTAATATCGGCACAGTGCTCCCATAGTTGGAACGAATGGACAAATACACGCTTTTATACTCGTTTGGATTGTCCGGAAAGCATGGCGGGGAATTGGTTTCGAAAACTCGATGCTCTTTTCCTGCGGTTCCTAGTCGTCTGTTGTGACCACTACCGGATTTGCTGTGACGCTAAGTTGAAGGAGAGAAATATAGGACTTCCAGTTGTTTCATATGCCCCTCCAGCTGCATACCTTCTTTCCCGCTATTTGGTAATGTAAAAAATGCGCCTAGTGTTTTCCGCGGTGGTAGTTACGTTAATGCGTTAGCCTGCTGCTGATCGCTTCGTTTAACGACTGAACGGCATAAAAATGTCATTCTCACACCTTAAACATATGTCGCTCATTTTCTCAATAAGTGCGCCGCTTTTTTTTTTCAATGGAACACCATGCGACAATCCTAACAGCAATATTTTCTGGAAGTGAAAAGAAATCCGGACACGCTGCATTTGGCTTGGACCGCGCAATACTTTTGCGTTACTGTCTATTACCTTAGCGACTTGATTGGTAGTTCAGTGCCCCCTGGTAGAGTGGTGCATCGGTGACTCAATAAATAAGTTGCTGGAACAACACCTTCAACTGAAACACAATATCAAGCTTGTAAACCTGAGACCCCTCTTTACTGAACTCCGTGTCTCCAAAAAGGTGAAGCTTATTTCGGAGGGAATATCAATGCAAGTGGAAGAAAAACGTCTTCGTAACATCCTTCGCAATAGCAAGACTTTCATGGGGGAATCATATGCCAGGGAATATTTACATCACTCCTTCGGTATTGCCGAATATTTTTTCAAGCAGTTGCAATCTCTGCTCAGATTTTCGGCATGGCGTTGCAATCGCGAAAACCATTGCGCGCTTCTGTGCGTTAATAAGCGGTAGCAAATGAGACATTAACGGATTCGCTTCATTACATGGACACGAATAGCAGCACTAGAAACAGTGGAAAATATCACCTTGTTTTTATTTCTCCATAGATCGGCGAAGCGACATAATCGCAAACTAGAATTCACGGAAAAAACCAAACCCAGGTTTCTATCATGCCCTGTCTGACTGTGCTAACATTCTAAACGAGACAAAAATAACTTCTTTTCCAATCTCTTCATCTATACGGGAGCTGTGCACAGGGATTCAAGATGCAAGGTGTTCTAACAAGAGCGCAGCTTCACGACCCAAAATCAGCATTGAGCGAGTTTTGCTGTGCACAGCGCCCTCCGTGACTAGCATAGCATTCTAAAGGAATGAATTCGGACGGCGCTCATGGTACCCGCTTATAATTTATCATCCCAAGAAAGAGAGCGAGGGAGCAGCCTTACGTCAGCAAGCTTACACTCGCAGCCGGTGAGCAGCGGCCAGCGACGGCGACCGCCACGCCGCCGCTCGGCCCGGCGCTTGCTCCGCCGGGTGGCTGGGCAGCTCGGTTACTTTTGGCAAAGAGGGTACATGGCCAGCATGTCACTCAGAGTACGGTTGAAGCGTTCTGTCAGGCCATTCGTCTGAGGGTAGTAAGAAGTAGCGATGCGATGAATGATGGGGCATTCTTTCAGTAGGGCCTCAAGAGTCGGACAAGAAAACGCGTCCGTGGCCACTGAGTATACTTCGGAGTCCCGTGGCGAAGAATCAAGTTGTTGAGAAGAAACAAAGCAACGTCTCTTGCGGAGGCAGAGGGTAACGGTGATGTTTCAGTGTAGCGAGTAAGATGGTCTACTGCCACGATAATCCACCGGTTTGCAGCGGAAGTAGTAGGAAGAGGGCCATAGAGATCTATGCCAACGCGGTCAAACGGACGAGCAGGACAGGGTAGCAGCTTCAACGAAACAGGGGACTTCTGAGGAATTTTTCGGCGTTGACAAGATTCGCAAGCGCGCACGAAATGTCGCATAAAGCAGTACATTCCACGCCAGTAAAATCGCAGACGTAGGCGCGTGTAGGTTTTCAATACGCCACCGTGAGCACACTGTGGGTCACCATGGTACGCAACACAAATGTCGGCGTGGAGATGACGTGGGATGACTAGAAGCCACTTCCGTCCATCAAGCGAATAATTGCGGCTATAGAGAAGACCGTCACGAATGGAGAAGTGGTGGGCTTGCCGGACGAGCGCTTTGGATGAATGACCGGGAGTAGGACTTGAGAGAAAATCTAAATGTGCACTGATCCAGGGGTTATTCCGCTGTTCTGTAGCCATGTCGACAGTGGCAAGAGTCGAGAAATCGTAAGCACAGACGTGGTCAGACGAGGTATCACTAGGCAATGGCGAGCGGGAAAGAGCATCCGCGTCCGTATGCTTCAGACCTGATCGATAAATGACAATGTCATCTCCTGGAGACGGAGAGCCCAGCGAGCAAGGCGACCGGATGGGTCTTTCAGAGAGGCCAGCCAGCACAAAGCGTGGTTATCGGTCACGACATAAAACGGTCGGCCATACACATAGGGTCGAAATTTTTCGATGACCCAAATAATGGCCAAACAGTCCCTCTCTGTGACTGAATAATTAGACTGTTTTCGTCAATGTTCGGCTGGCGTCATACTCGCTGAAACCAGGCTTAGGTTGGGTAAGGACGGCACCAAGCCCAATACCGCTTGCGTCAGTGGGGATCGCTGCAGGCGCAGTCGGATCAAAGTGGCGTAGAGTGGGAGGCGAAACCAACGTGTGGCGTAAAGTGTCGAAGGCTTTATCGCAGGCTGGAGTCCAGGCGGAAAGGTCGGAGCTGCCGGTAAGGAGCTGGTTCAGAGGAGCGACGATAGAGGCGAAGTTTAAGATGAAGCATCGAAAGTAGGAGCAGAGGTCGATAAAGCTCCGGAGCTGCTTCAGGGAGGTTGGATTCGGAAACTCTGCAACTGCGCGAAGTTTAGTGGAGTCGGGAAGAATGCCGTCCTTAGAGACTACGTGGCCTAAAATTGTGAGTTTTCGAGCGGAAAAGTGGCACTTCTTCGAATTCAACTGAAGCCCAGCGTCAGCGAGACACGTGAGGACATGCTTTACGCGAAGAAGGTGAGAAGAAAAGTCGGTAGAAAAAACTACGATGTCATCCAGATAACAAAAACAGGTCTGCCACTTGAGTCCACGAAGAACAGTGTCCATCAGGCGCTCGAAAGAGCTGGGGCATTGCAGAGGCCAAAGGGCATAACGCTGAGCTCGTATAAGCCGTCCGGTGTTATAAAGGTAGTTTTCGAGCGGTCATCATCAGCCAACGGTACCTGCCAGTAGCCAGAGTGCAAATCCAGAGGAGAAATACTCGGCTCCCTGTAAACAGTCCAAGGCGTCGTCGATTCGCGGCAGAGGACAGACATCTGTGCGCGTGGCCTTGTTTAGCCTACGGTAATCGACGCAAAACCGGATGGAACCATCTTTTTTGGTGACCAAAACCGGAGAAGCCCGCGGACTGTTACATGGCTGTATGACGCCCCGGCGAAGAATGTCGTTCACGTTATCAGCAATGAGTTGGCGTTCAGAGGGTGACACGCGATAAGGACGCTGTCGATTGTGTGCGTAACGACAGACGTGCGACCCAGAGCAGTGTGAGGAAGATCGAAGGCAGAACTGAAGTTCTGTAGAAGAGCAGCGAGTTGATCGCGTTGTGCGGGTGGAATATCTGCGTCAATAGCTTGTTGAAGAACATCGGGTGGTGTGAAAGCGGTCGCTATATCGCAAGTGCTGAGAACATTAATGTCTAATAAAGTAGGCGTGGCAGGAAAAGTATTTACAAGCGCGAGATCAAGTTCTTTATTACAACCGAGACACTCGCCGCGGAGCAGGACGGATGGGTACGAAAATGGATTTGAGACGTACATTGCACTAACGCCATCTTCGAACTTGAGGACAGCAAATGAAAGCAGGAGGCAGGGATGGCGTGAAGCGGCATCAGAAGGTGTGAAGAAGACAGTCGAAGTAGGAGCGCTTTCACAGGAAAGTGGAACGAGGGCAGCAGAAAATGGAGGAATGTCTGTGTCATTGGCGACAAGGAGTTTTGCAGACCGGGTAGGGACGTCACACAAGACGGTATCACAAAGACATAAAAAGGAAACTGTCGCGCGAGCGCAGTCAATAACGGCACGATGAGTGGAAAGGAAATCGTAGCCCAGGAAGATGTGTGAGCAGTGAGACAGTACAATAAACTCGATGGTGTATAAGACGTCTTCGATGAGAACACGGGCCGTGCACGCCGCTGAGGGATAAATGCGCTGTGGTGAGGCGGTGCGAAGTGAAAAGTCGGAAAGCGCGGTGGTCACCTTACGAAGGCGACGGCAAAGAGCTTCACTGATGACGGATACGGCAGCGCCCGTGTCGACAAGAGCGAGTATTGCGACGCCGTCGACAAACACTTGTATTACGTTAGCGGGAGAACACGGAGGACTTAAAGAGTTCGAACGAAGCGCAGTTCTTGCCCCGGGAACTGCGACGGTTAGTTTCTCTCAACAGCGCCGGTAGAATGTCGGAGAAGCGGGCACGGGGAACGGCGACGAGGGGAATATGATCGGCGAGTGGTATACGTTTGATTGTCGCGAGATAAAAAGTCGGAACCGGGCGGAGTTTTCGGCGAGGGCTGGTCCGTATCGTAGGAGTAGTTCCAGAGGTCAGGTCGAGAAGGTGGAAGGCGTTGGCGGCAAAGACATGCGACATGGCCCGGCAGCCCACAAGAGTAGCAGATTGGCCAGTTGTCCGCGGTACGCCAAGGGTTCGTAGGTCGTTGGCGTACCCTTGGAATTGGGACATGGAATGCAGACCCAGGCGAAGGCGAATGAAGGTTGGAAGGAGCGGCCTGGTAGGAAAGAGATGCTGGTGGCATTAGCGGCCTGGCCGCAACTTGGGCGTACGTCTGTGGTGCCGTTACTTGCGCCGGCACGGGGCTGGGCGGCAGCACAGGGCTGGGCTGGAGCATGGAGCTGGGCGGAAGGACATCAATGATGTGATCTTTGCACGGCACGCCGTATGGTAGGGGCCAGACAGAGCCATGTCAGGAACAAGGCGGCCAGTATCCTGTTACTGAGTGACCAGTAACAGGAGGAGCAAGCTCTCGGGTTTATGCTCACGTATTTCATGAGGCAGGTCGAAAAATCCCCTACGTACGATTCAGCATTAAAACTTTTTCACAGCATGTTCCACAGGCGTCGTCTATTAGTTTCCCCTTATTTGCGAAAAGGTTTGCATTGGCCAGGCCAATATATCGTTACAAGCCGCAAGCCAATGAAGACAGGAGACAGAACATGACCGATGACGATGGTAGATGACGTTTAATGAATGTTCGCGGGCCTAGCGCGAGCGCTCCTGTCCGCGCCACTGCCCGCTTCTTCTTCCTTGTCGTCCATAACATGACCCGGGGCCACCGTGCGATCGTCGCGATCGTGGACGAGGAAGTTTAGCGATGTTAATGATTTTATGGCATGATGATGGGCGTGTCTGGATGCTTGAAGAAGAAGAGGAAGAAGGAAGAATAGAACGGCTTTCTGGTACGATGTCTGATGCGTGGGTGATCCGCCTCCCTTGGAGCTGTCAACCATCCGTCACCAGAGTCCATGGGACCGATGGCTCGAGGTCACGTCGGGCAGCTTGGGCGGGGGTTGCGTGTTCGTGTCCATCGGTTCCTTCGGGTCTTTCGGGTCCTTCATCTCGGTTCTGATTGGTATGTCTGTTCTCCTTGTCTTCAGGCCCGGGCAGGGGGCTGGGCGGTGGTAGTTGTTGAGGTCTGGGCTTGAAAGGCTGGGGCGAAGCTGCTCGGCGATGTCCCTGGGCCCTCGGTGATGGTCCCGGCTTGAAGATGGCGTCGATGCTCCAAGGCGAGGATGGGGATGCCGTACCCCGCACCTCCAACCAAATGTTACGAAGCGGCAAGCCGATGAAGACAGGAGACAGAACATGACCGATGACGATGGTAGATGACGTTTAATGAATGTTCGCGGGCCTAGCGCGAGCGCTCCTGCCCGCGCCACTGCCCGCTTCTTCTTACTTGTCGTCCGTAACAACATCAATGACCGGCTTCATAAAATCAGCCAACCTTTTTCCATTCATTTAATCATTTATTCATCCTTCATCCCATAACCTACTGATGCCCTGAGGCAATAAATATCGACTTAAAAAAAAAAAAAAAAAAGAACACCACACTTCCCTTGGTTCTGCTGGAGCAAATTTGCCTCGTCATTGCCACGAGTGTGGTTGCTACTCTCTTTTTGGCAATGTTAGCATCCTTGGTAGAAGTAGAAGCAAAGAATGCGAAGTTCTTGAAGCCTACCACATCATGTTGCTTGGCGATAATTGCGCAAGCACAATTTCCATGTGCTTGCTTGACAAAGAAATTGCTTTCTTGGCCCGATGGTGATAGATTTGCTACCCATCTGTTGTGTTGCCAGTTGTGGTCAGGTGATTGTGGTTGTGCTGCGCATGTCTTGTGAGCTTTGCCGGGAAGATGTTTTTCTTCAATAAAGCGCGTTGATACTTCAGTCGTGTGTGCATCTCTCTTTTTCGCCCTTCTTCCTTTAACTGGCTTTCCTCATAAAGAACTATATACCAACTGGCCCAGATTTCCACTCTTCTGCAAAGGCACTCCAGGCCGGCATCGATCGAGTCGGAGATATCTCAGTACAGGTGGCCTCACCTGCTCTGTCACAGTCAGGGTATATAATCGTCCCGTCCCAAGGATGACGCCCTCCAAAAATACTTCGAGATCAACCTCCAAGTGCAAGGCAACCCGATCCCTCGTACAGATCACATCAAAATGTTGGGCCTACACCCACGGGCAAACGGTAGCATCATCATCATCATCATCATCAGCCTGACTATACCCACTACAAGGCGAAGGTCTCTCCCATATTCTATGCTCAAATTAACGCATCGACCAGTCGGTAGTACAACCTCCTGCTCCTGGTTCAAGCCTTTATCTGCTCCCGCATCAATTCTTCTGCACCGTATACGTACGTCTCACTCGTGCCAAAAGCGAATGACTAGCAGCGTCACTTGGATTACCACACGATTTTTTTTACCTATCCCTTTACCTCCCTGAATATTGTCACTCGGTGGTGACAAGGTCGATGACACAAATGAAGAGTCGGTGATTGCACTGAATAAACTCTTCATTGGGCTGCGTTGCGCCCGCGAAAGGACTAAGCAACTCGGTGGCGACGATAGCAAACGTGCTCGTCGATCATCGAACAAAGAATGCCCGTCGCACTCAACGCTCAATTTAAAGACTGCTCAGAACCACGTCGCAAACTGCTACTAACACAACCTAGAAGATTGTAGAAACATACGGGAGTGATCGGAATCTTCGAGGCAAATCTCGGCGCATCGTTCGCGACAAAGAAAATGATAACGCGTCGTATCGCGACAACGAGCATGAACTAACACGGGATACAGAATTGATAAGCGCGCCAGAATCAGAATGATAAGGCCGCATGCCAGTGGCTGTCGAACAGGAACAAATAAAGATTTAAACAGTTCGCGGCATTACTTCCCCCTTACAAAACATCGCCTTGATGTTTCAAAATAAACAGGCATGAATTAACATAAACATTGCAAAGTAAACATAAATATCCTTTAGCGCGCATAATATGGCTTAAGGCGTATAACATGCACAATTTCTAGATGCACTCGGTGCGGCTGCGATGTTGCACCGCCGTCGGGAACTACCTCGTAGTTCAATTGTCCTAGTAGCCGAAGCACCTTGTACGGGCCGAAGCATCGGCATAAAAGCTTATTGCTCAGTCCGCGGTGGCGAATCGGCATCCAAACCCAGACTTGATTTCCCGGATTGTACTCAGCATTGCGTCATCGTATGTTTATTATTTAATAATTTATTATTGTGGTAGACGTAGCCGGTATAAAAAGCAAAACTGTTTATTTATGCATCAGGTAATGGCGCCCGTTTTCGCTCTCCTTGGCGCGGTCGCCCATGCCGGGGTTTCCCGGCAGTCCGCCTGGTTAGCTTGCCGCTTGGGGCGCTGTCGTCAGTAGCACCCACAACACCCCCTTCCTTGAAAAGTTTCATCTCACAGGTACAGGCGTTCTGGTCGCTTACAAACACGTCCACTTCTTGTGGTGCTCGTGTCCTGCAACGGTTGCAGGTGCCTTGCTGTACGTCTTGCTTGTCCTCTGTCGGTTTGTACAACGTAGGACCTTGGTTCTTATGTTGGCTGTGTTACCACGCCGTGTGATGCAGCTCCAGCTAGGATGTACACCGCTGTGCCTGGTGGTAAGCGCTCTCAGCTCCGTACCTTGTGCCGGGTGTCGTGTGATCGTTTTGCACGAGCTCTGTAGGCCTCATTATTTTGTCTGAATTCCCTGTCGTCCCACTTCGGGGCTAGTAGCTTCGAAGTGGTTGGTACTGTGGTGTTCAAACGACGACCCATTAAGAGTTCTGGTGAAATCCCTTCCACACTGGGTGTGGCCCTGTAGGCAAGCAGCGCTTCATGTATGTTCAAAGAATTCCTCAAAAGCTGCTTTGCTGTCTGCACAGCCCTCTCAGCCATACCGTTGCTCTGCGGGTAGTAAGGGCTTGAGGTTGTGTGTGAGGCTCCCCAGTGATGCACTAGTTCTTTGAACTCTGTGGAAGTGAACTGCGGCTCGTTGTCTGTGCGTATTGTCCGTGGAACACCGTACCATGCAAACATTGCTTCCAAGACTAGGGCTATGGTTTTGTAGCTGTCCTCGGCAGCTGTTCTAGCTCGAAAAATCGGGAGTAGTAGTCTACTACTACAACATACTCTTTCCCCTCCAACGTGAAGCGATCCATGCCGTCTGTGTCCCAAGGGTGTGCTGGCAATGGGGTCAGAAGCAAGGGTTCTGTTTCTGGATTTCTGTGCTCTCTGCAAGTTGGACACTTTTCCACGTAGTCTTCAATGTGCTTGCCTATGCCTGGCCACCATATGCATTCTCTTGCCCTCGCTCGGCACCTCTTTGTGCCCTAGTGGCCTGCATGGAGTTTTTCCAGAACCTCTACTCTGATGTCAGGCGGGATGATTATTCTGTCGCCTTTGAGTAGCAGACCATTAACGAGCGAAATCTCAATAGCCACCTCGACGTACCTTTTTCAGGTCAGGTTGGCCATGATGCACAGTTGGCCATGATGTAGTGCAGAAGGTAGCCACCCTGAAAAGTGTTTCGTCTGACTGGATGCTTGCCCTGATTCTGTCCAGCATTTGGTTTGAAGCAGGGAGCTGTTCAAGTGCTAAATATTCAAACTCGCGCACTGCACTCTCGAGAGTTCTTTCTTTGCCTGCTGGTTTCCCAAATGGCTTCCAGGACAGAAGGTCAGCTGTGTACAGCTTTTTGCCGGGAGTGTGGGACATGATGTAGTCGTACTCCAAAAGGCGCATCCTGAAACGTTGAAGGCGAGGACTCAGCTCGTCAAGTCGTTTAGTCGTCAGCAGCGGTATTAACGGCTTGTGGTCCGTTTTCACGTGAAAGGTTGATCCCAGCAGGTATTTGCGGAAATGTTCGCGAGCCCATGTGATTGCCAGTGCCTCCTTTTCGATTTGGGCATATATTTGTTCTGTATCCGTAAGAAAGCGGGATGCATATGCCACAGGTGGGAGCTTTACGTGCGACCGCTGTAGAAGCAAAGCCCCAAGACCGTATGAGGAAGCATCCACAGACACTGTGTGAGGCGACTGAGCATCGTAGTGAGTAAGAATCGGCGTCCTGCTTAAAGCTTGCTTGATTTTGTCAAAACTCTGCTGTTGAGCTGGGCCCCAGTGCCAGTCGGCGTCTTGGTGGAGCAAGTCTCTGAGAGGCTTCGTAAAGTCTGCTAGCTTTGGAAGAAATTTCGCTAGGTGGTTTGCAGAGCCCAACAAAGACCTGACTTCTGACACATCACATGGTGGGTCGAGCTGGACTATGGCCCTGACCTTTTACGACCAAAGCCGGTCGTGGGGCGACCATGCCAAGGAGAGCGAAAACGGGCGCCATAACCTGATGTATAAATAAACAGTTTTGCTTGTTATACCGGCTACGTCTACCACATGGTGGCAGCGGCGGGATAAACAACGCAGCGTGACACCCAGATGGACAGCGAGCCCAACGTAAGCGGCCGCAACGTCACGCCAGACACTCGCGGCGCGAACGAAGAGCTCGCCAGCGGCACTCCGAAAATGACGTTCAACCCGCTCGCAGTGGAACTGCCGACAAAGACTGATTTCCGCAAGCCCGAAGATTGGACACGATGACACCGCAGATGGGAACGCTACCGACTCATCTCCGGTCCGGCAGGACAGGACGAGACGACGCAAATCAACACATTACTCTAGAAGCGGAGGACGTGCTCGCTGCTTTGAAACTGACGAACAAATGGCATCATACTCCACCGTGGTGAGTGCTTTTGAAAAGCATTTCCTACCTCGAAAGAATGTCGGCTATGAGAGAGCGCGATTTAACTCTCGAAAACAAGAGCAGCATGAAAACGTCGACGCATTTGCGACTGAACTGTTCAAGATGGCCGAAAGATGCGATTACGGAACTCTCAAAGAAGAACTGATTCGGGACAGGCTCGTGGTCGGCTTGCGAGACGTAAAACTCAGCGAGAGCCTGCAGCTTGACGCAGAACTCACTCTCGAGAAAGCAATCACAGCTGCCCGTAGGTAAGAGAGCGTGAAACTTCAACACAAGGAAATTCGCTCCATCGAACAGCCAGCTCTCGACGTGGGAGAAGTTCGCGGCCAGACAAACGTCAAAACTCGCCGGAACGAAGCGAAGGTGCCTTTCAAGTCACGCCCTCAACGTACACACAAGACGTGAGACGAACGCTGCAAGTGGTGTGGTGGTGTGCGTGACCACACGAAGACACAGTGTCCCGCGATAGACAAGACGTGTAACCAGTGTGGGAAAAAAGGCCACTACGCCCGCGTCTGCATGTCTAAGCCGAAGGACGAGACCTCGAGTATCCGAAAACGACCAAACGATCTCGGAGAGCTATATCAAGGTGAAATCAAAGTGGGAGTGAACACACCGTGGAGGATTACTGCTACCGTGAACAACTTGCCTTTTACCTTCAAGGTCGACACCGGCGCGGATGTGACTGCAATCGTACACGACCAGTACAACAGAACCGTCATGGGACCCATCACGTCAACGTAGGAGCTGTTGATAGGCCCAGGCCAGACAGCGATAGCCACTGTTGGTTACATCGATGCAATAGTCACCTGGTGCAACACTGAAGTCAAAAAAGCAGTATTCATCATCAAAGGATTAAAAGAACCGCTGCTCAGTCGACCAGCCATAGAATCATTTGGGATTCTACAGCGCCGTCTTGAGCTAGACGAAACCCTCGCACAATCACCTGATGTCCCCAACTTCTTGGCATCATACCCAAAGCTAACGTCTGGGCTTGGAGTCATGAAGACTGAGTACCGCATCAAAGTCAAAAAGGATGCTGAGCCATACGCAGCCAGTTATCCTAGGCGCGTGAATCTTCCACTGCTTCCACTTGTGAAGAAAGAACTAGAAAGGATGGAAGGCTTTGGAGTCATCCAGAAGATCGAGCGAGCAACCGAGTGGTGCTTTCCAACGGTTGTCTCACGGTAAAAAAACAATGAGCTGCTCATCTGCGTGGACTATGGTCACCTCAACCAACAAATAATACGCGAACGTGTGCTCATGCCTACAGTGGACGAGTGTCTTGTAAAATTAGCAGGCTCAACAGTTTTCAGCCGCCCAAATGCACGAGCAGGGTACTGGCAGATGCCATTGTCCAAGGACTCTCGCGAATACACAACCTTCATCACACCAGTTGGCAAGTTCCAGTTCCTGAGGCTTCCCTTCGGAATCTCCCCAGCGCCAGAGTTCTACCAACGAGAAATGCTCCGTGTGCTCGAAGGACTAGATGGTGTGAGTTTTCTACAAAATGACATCATTGTCTCAGGGAAGACAACTGAGGAACACGACACCAACCTACTGCTGGTGCTGAGGAAGCTGGAAGATGCAGGTGTTACCCTCAACATCGACAAGGGCTCCTTTCGACAAACAGAAGTAACATTCTTAGGACACGTCGTAAATTCAACAGGAGTCAGTGCCGACCCGGAAAAGGTCAGGGCCATAGTCCAGCTCGACCCATCATGTGATGTGACAGAAGTCAGGTCTTTGTTGGGCTCTGCAAACCACCTAGCGAAATTTCTTCCGGAACTAGCAGACTTTACGAAGCCTCTCAGAGATTTGCTCCACCAAGACGCCGACTGGCACTGGGGCCCAGCTTTGCAGCAGAGTTTTGACAAACTCAAGCAAGCTTTAAGCAGGACGCCGATTCTTACTCACTACGATGCTCAGTCGCCTCACACAGTGTCTGTGGATGCTTCCTGATGTGGTCTTGGGGCTGTACTTCTACAGCAGTCGCACGAAAAGCTCCTACCTGTGGCATATGCATCACGCTCCCTTACGGATACAGAACAAAGATACGCCCAAATCGAAAAGGAGGCACTGGCAATCACATGGGCTTGCGAACATTAACGCAAATACATGCTGAGATCAACCTTTCACGTGGGAACGGACCACAAGCCGTTAATACCGCTGCTGACGACTGAACGACTTGACGAGCTGAGTCCTCGCCTTCAACATTTCAGGATGCGCCTTTTGGAGCATGACTACACAATGTCCCACACTCCCAGCAAAAAGTTGTACACAGCTGACCTTCTGTCCCGGAAGCTATCTGGGAAACCAGCAGACAAAGAAAGAACTCTGGAGAGTGCAGTGCGAGAGTTCGAAGAATTAGCACTTGAACAGCTCCCTGCTTCAAACCAAATGCTGGACAGAATCAGGGCAAGCATCCAGTCAGACGAAACACTTTCCAGGGTGGCTACCTTCTGCACTACATCATGGCCAACTGTGCATGGGCTGTCACCTAACCTGAAAAGTTACGTCGAGGTGGCTAGTGAGATTTCGCTCGTTGATGGTCTGCTACTCAAAGGCGACAGAACAATCATCCCACCTGACATCAGAGTAGAGGTTCTGGAAAAACTCCATGCAGGCCACTTGGGCACAAAGGGGTGCCGAGCGAGGGCAAGAGAATGCATATGGTAGCCAGGCATAGGCAAGCACATTGAAGACTACGTGGAAAAGTGTCCAACTTGCAGAGAGCACAGAAATCCAGAAACAGAACCCTTGCTTCTAACCCCATTGCCAGCCCACCCTTGGGACACAGTCGGCATGGATCTCTTCACGCTGGAGGGGAAAGAGTATGTTGTAGTAGTAGACTACTACTCCCGATTTTTCGAGCTAGAACAGCTGCCGAGGACAGCTACAAAAACATAACCCTACTCTTGGAGCCAATGTTTGCACGGTACGATGTTCCACGGACAAAACGCACAGACAACAGGCCGCAGTTGACTTCCACAGAGTTCAAAGAACTAGTGCATCATTGGGGAGCCTCACACACAACCTCAAGCCCTTACTACCCGCAGAGCAACGGTATGGCTGAGAGGGCTGTGCAGACAGCACAGCAGCTTTTGAGGAAGTCTTCCAACATACACGAAGCGCTGCTTGCCTACAGGGCCACACCCAGCATGGAAGGGTTTTCACCAGGAGAACTCTTATCGGGCCGTCGTCTGAACACCACAGTACCAACCACTTCGAAGCTGCTAGCCCCGAAGTGCGTGACGACAGCGTATTCAGGCAAAATAATGACGCCTACAGAGCTCGTGCAAAACGATCATACGACACCCGGCAAAAGGTGCGGTGCAGAGAGCGCTTACCACCAGGCACAGCGGTGCGCATCCTCGCTGGAGCTGCATCACACGACGTGGTAACAGAGCCAACATCCGAATTAAGGTCCTAAGTTGTATAAACCGACAGAGGACAAGCAAGACATACAGCAAGACGCCTGCAACCGTTGCAGGACACGAGCACCACAAGAAGTGAACGTGTTTGTGAGTGTACAGAACACCTGGACCTGTGAGATCAAACCTTTCAAGAAAGGGGGGTGTTGTAGGCGCCACTGACGACAGCGCTCTAAGCGGCAAGCTAACCAGGCAGACCGCCGGGAGACCCCGGCATGGGCGACCGCGCCAAGCAGAGCGAAAACGGGCGCCATTACCTGATGTATAAACAATTTTGCTTATTATACCGGCTATGTCTACCACACTAGGGAAGTCCGGAAACATCCCACAAAAATCCCCAGAACATCCCAAATGAAACAAGAAGTGACTTCCTCAGGACGTCCCAAACAATACCGAGGTGGGACATGTTTGGGGTATTTTAGGAGCTTATTGGGACATTGTTTAGGAGATTTCCCTCTGGTTGTTATTCTAGGCCCTGTCTGTCGAGGCCTCGTAAGAAGCATGCAATTATATGAATCTCAGCTCATGTTCGTGTTATGAGCAGACTCAAGTTGCCATCTTTAATTTGTATTGGGGCAATTAGGGAGGGATGATTTGGGAAGAACTGGAGGCAGAGTTGAATTTCAACAGGAAAACCACTATGCTGGAGGTGACCATTTTCAAAATTTCTAGTTATAATTATTTTGTGTTGAACTAACGATTCAAAACATTATAATATTTACCTAAAAAACATTTTACTTACTCGATATGCAAAGCAATATTCGCGGGCGTTGAACACTGCATGCTGTAACCTGTACTATACACGTTTTCTGCATGTGCCTATAGACCTCCTTCACTCCGGCTAAGTCACGAAAATGCGGTGGCGCTGTCGTCGTTAGAGACTTTCGCGTGGTAGGCAAAAACACGCTTCAGTCGCTTTGCCTACCGTGATTGTGCGATGGCTTGCTGCTGCCGGGGAATGCAGAGCACCATGCCGACAAATCGCGTCGCTATGACATGTGTTGAAAGACACACAAGAGGAAGTTTAGTAAGCTTGCATAGGTTTCTTGCCGACAATAGTCGCCGTAAACAGTGGTGGGCCACCGCGGTGAAGCGCCAAGGCTGGATACCGACGCCTAGCTGCTCATCGAATATGCGGCAAATACTTCGTCACGGCTAAGCTGAAACTTATTCACCTTTACGCCAGCGCGGTCTACCGGATCAAAGGTCGCGAATATCTCGAGTTTGGCCTTTTTACGACGCGTGATGGGATCTTGGTACTGTTTTAGTGCTGGTGCGGGCGCGGGTGCGCAGGTAACATATGTACACGAGGCAGTCATATATATGTTGTAATGCGTAGGCCTGTTTCTTTGTTGGAGCATGCGTAGATATTTTACCTTTGTAAACTGTTCCTCAAGCCCGTTTTTTCGCTGCGTATGTAAGCGCAGTGAGCTGCTACGCAAGTGATCTGTGTAGCACTCCTCGATCCGTGATGTACCATATTGCATGGCTAAACTTCGCTATGTTCACGCCAAATTATTTTAATCTACTTCCTGACGAAGATTTCCACTTCACGTTGACAGCTACTGATTTAAGTTGGAGCTGCATTTTTTATTTATGCTGAGCGCTTTTATTTGTATTCACAGCGGCTGATTGCGAATGCGAGTTGTGGGGTTTATCCTACATTGAAACGTGTGTGGCCGAGACCGAACTGGGCCGCCCTAACTACGGAATCACGAGTGAAGGTAAAAACGGCCCCAGAAAAGAGTTCCTCAGAAGATACAGCCCCGAAAAAAAGGTCCCTGAAATATATATCCCCGGAATAATCGTCCAGAAAGGTCCTATCAGGAAGCGGCCCCTAGGAAAAAATGTCACCGAAGAAATTGGCTGAAAATCTGCCCGGAACTCACTTCGCGAAAAATTGAACATCTTATTGGATGCCTTTTTGTTTGTTTTTTTAGAATAGATGTAACTATTTTTTGGGCACTATGCCCTCTGGGTGTTTTACAGGTTTACAGGAATTGGAGAAGGCTTGGCGAGAAAGCATTGCAACAAAAAAAAACAAAAAAAAGAGCCCCACCACTATAACATCCAGCGAGTATTATACAGTGCATAGTTCCCAGTTTCCAAACTGGGAAATATCGCTCTTTAATATAGATCTAATCACCCGGCTAATATTACACATTCGAGAGACGTGTTTGCCCTCGACAGCACAAATTTCGGCGCCATAACGTTTTTTTTTTCTTTGCGAACACACGGCATCAGTGCCATGTTTTGCAAATTTCAAGCGGACGGGTAGAAAGAAGCACTGTAGCATACATTATGACGGCTAGACACAAGGAAACTCAGTCTACGATTTTAGTAAACAGAACTACAGAACGTAAAAAAAAATAAATAAAACGGCGGGGTTCAAAATATAATGTTCGCTAAAACCATAAACATAATGTAAGATAAAAACAATGAAAGTTGATTAAAATGAGCGTAATTCATCGCTGATAAGCCAAGCACCAGGCAAGGGGAAAGCTCGACTTTGCAGTACGTTTTATGGCATCTGTTTGGAGAGGTTTTATCCGGGGTCATTTTTTCCTGGGACGTTTTTACCGGAACCCACGGAACCACAGTGGCCGCTGCAGCTCGTAATTGTAATGCAAGCTAACAGCGCGAGTACCCGTGATAAAATTGCTACCTTTAACGACGACAGCCGCCCACGAACAAAGCAAATATAACAGATGCGCAGCGTTGTGATCTCAACCAATAACGAAATGATACGCAAATCCGCTCGGTGTAAAGGCTACTGTTGCCATGCTAACCTAAATCATCTTAACTATACAGCCGCTCGACGCTAGCGAGGTGCTTCGTGCTTACCAAGAACGCTCATTTGCCGCTCGGTGTGAAGAATCATCCGATTATGCTATGATGCTTCGAGCGGACTATTCGTACGCGGTTTGCGAGCGCTATTTATGACCGAGAAAAATCCCCGTCAGCTTACTTGGCTGAAAGGTAGTTGTAAGCTTTGTAATTCTCGACGCGTTCCATGCATAATTTTCTGGGAGAAAACAGAAAATAGATGCCAACGTCGCTCATTTTCCTCGGCTGGCAGCAACGCTTCTCTTGTGCGCCTTGAACCCAATCCCCATCGGTACGGCGTGCGGGTCCGTACGCTGCACGCCGTGTACGTAGAGTTTTTCAGTGTATCGCTTCTGTTCTCACCGCTGAGGCTCACGAAATACTAGCACATATGGTCACTTCGTCTGCCTAGAAGGCGCCTGCAAATCACAATAACACGGCCTTGACAAGCTCGGCCACTGTACCCCGGCCGCGGTCGTGCTTCTTGCCTACCGTGGGATCGCTGACGAGAGCAGCGCCATCTCGATCGTCTTGTTTGTTTGCAAACATGAAGGAGGTACTGGGTGTCGCATACTATGCATAATAACCACACAGCGAAAACCTTGCGGATCATGAGAAAGTAGATAGATAGATAGATAGATAGATAGATAGATAGATAGATAGATAGATAGATAGATAGATAGATAGATAGATAGATAGATAGATAGATAGATAGATAGATAGATAGATAGATAGATAGATAGATAGATAGATAGATAGATAGATAGATAGATAGATAGATAGATAGATAGATAGATAGATAGATAGATAGATAGATAGATAGATAGATAGATAGATAGATAGATAGATAGATAGATAGATAGATAGATAGATAGATAGATAGATAGATAGATAGATAGATAGATAGATAGATAGATAGATAGATAGATAGATAGATAGATAGATAGATAGATAGATAGATAGATAGATAGATAGATAGATAGATAGATAGATAGATAGATAGATAGATAGATAGATAGATAGATAGATAGATAGATAGATAGATAGATAGATAGATAGATAGATAGATAGATAGATAGATAGATAGATAGATAGATAGATAGATAGATAGATAGATAGATAGATAGATAGATAGATAGATAGATAGATAGATAGATAGATAGATAGATAGATAGATAGATAGATAGATAGATAGATAGATAGATAGATAGATAGATAGATAGATAGATAGATAGATAGATAGATAGATAGATAGATAGATAGATAGATAGATAGATAGATAGATAGATAGATAGATAGATAGATAGATAGATAGATAGATAGATAGATAGATAGATAGATAGATAGATAGATAGATAGATAGATAGATAGATAGATAGATAGATAGATAGATAGATAGATAGATAGATAGATAGATAGATAGATAGATAGATAGATAGATAGATAGATAGATAGATAGATAGATAGATAGATAGATAGATAGATAGATAGATAGATAGATAGATAGATAGATAGATAGATAGATAGATAGATAGATAGATAGATAGATAGATAGATAGATAGATAGATAGATAGATAGATAGATAGATAGATAGATAGATAGATAGATAGATAGATAGATAGATAGATAGATAGATAGATAGATAGATAGATAGATAGATAGATAGATAGATAGATAGATAGATTTATTGAAAGGAAAAGGCAGAGAGATTGGCCGGAATAATTCTAATCTGGCCTGCTACTCTGCACTGGGGAAGGGGAAGGAGAGAAGAAAGAAGGTCATGATGGGTGACGATGTGGGAGAAGGCATATGAAATACATATACAGATACAGTAGCTTGTACCAGCATAAGAAACAAAACTGGCATCAAATTCACGCTTCTTGGAAAACGCCGGTAATAGCATTTGATACTGAAAAGACACTTTGAAAATATTCATTAAAGTGCTGCGCTATGTCTATGTCATCAGTTATCAGTGTGTCATCCACTGTTAATTGCGGAATTGATTTCTTTTTCTCCTTCATATGCTTCCAGAATTTATCAGGATCATTTTAATGAAGTTGGGCAGTGAAGTATTATAGTAATAATGTTTAGCTGCGTTCACCTTCTGTTCAAGCACATCCTGAGCTTCTTTTATTTTATTCGGATTGATATGCTTTTTCTTTAACCTTTTTAACTTTAGCATGCATCACGTCGCGTGTCATCCAGGCTGTACGCTTGTGAACTTTCTTTCTCTTAGTAGGTATGAATTTTTCTACTCAGTGAAGACACATACTTTTGAAAGTATTCCATAGGGAACAGACACTGGCGCTGCTAAAATCGGCAAGACAATTTTCCATGTAATTTATGATAGAAACGTCATCAGCATGAGAATAATCTTTGTAAGAAAGCACTGAAGAATAGTTTTCCGCTATTTGCATAAGTGGAAGGGTAACCCTCACCATGCAGTGATCAGACAGTCCTTGTTCTATAGAAATGAAATATTCTGGGAAATCCCGGCTAACAAAAACCAAATCCAGAATTGAGCTGCATGTTCCCTGCACACGTGTTGGTTCATGTACCACCTGCGTTATGTTGTAACGCAGCATAATGTTGAAAGTAAGGCTAATGTTCTTTTTGTTTTGTTTTTGCGAAGTTTATTGCCTCAGGGCATAAAAGGAATGTTATGATGGATGAAGGGTGTGGTCAAATAAATGAAAAAAGGCTGGCTGATGCAATGAAATCGAGGAGTGAACGATGATGCGGTCCCAGTGTCCAAACAGCATATGGCTGTGGATTATGGGGGGAGAGGCCAGCTGCCACCAGGTACCGGATCCACGTTGGCTTCAACGCTGGGCAATCCCACAGTAGGTGATGGATATCAGCTTCTATATTTCTAGACTTGCAGACGGGGCACCCAGGGTGTGGATATAAATACCGAAATTGTGGCCACTTTCGGATCACTGCTGGTGTTAGGGCCACCCCAACTCTAATACTCCGAAGCGCCACCTCCTCTGCACGGGTTAGACCGCGGGGGAGGCTTACCGTACACGGAGGTATAAGAGCACGTGTACGGCGCCGGAGGTGCTCCTTTCTTGTTAAAAGCAGGGTGGCATTGTCCAATTTTATGAGGCTTGGCGATGTCGAGGTTGAGTTTGAAAGGCGGGTCGCAGAATCCACTTGGCTTTGAGCACTTAAAAGGTCACGCGGGGTCCATTCAATACGAATTGGATTTGGTATGCGAGCCGCTAGACTGTGTATGTTCTGGCAGATTTCCGGGCTACTACAAACGCGTCTAAGTAGCTTTGTCACCTGGAGGGCATCTGTACGTATGGCCGTGGGAAGCATGGGAATGGTGGTCACAGAGCGAAGCGCCTCTTGCACTGCAAGCAGTTCCGCACAAAAAGAAGATGGAGGTTCCGGTAATTGAAATGTTGACATCTTGTTCAATGAAGATATGCTAGGACAGTAAACTGCTGTTATCACTTCACAGGCTTTGATGCTTGCGTCGACGTAAATTATAATGGAACCATGTGGCAAGCGGGCGTCTTGTTCCATAATTCGGTCGCGAAGTGACGACGCCGTTTCCTGTGTTCTTAGTCGGCGTAAATCAGTTGGCTTGTTATCGCTCAGCTGTACAAAACGCCAAGGAGGAAGAACTGGCAGTGGCGGGGGTAGTAGTGAATGTGTCGAAGCATAAGCCTTCAGAGCGCACGTTGCGTGCAGAGAGTGTGGCCTTAAGCTTGCGTGCATCACGTCGTTGCTGCACCAGTTCATCTATTGTGTTTAGTTGTGCGTTTTCTTAGAGCGCCACGATTGGTGTAATGCGAGGGAGGCAGGTGATGACCCTCACTGCCTCTCGATTTATAGCCTCAAGTCGATCCCATTGTGCCCTTGTCAAATGCTGAAATTGGGCTTGATAAAGAAGGCGCGGTTGCACAACTGCCCGCACCAACTGTCTCGCAACATCTGAGCGAGCGCCGCCCATTTTTGGAGCAATGCGTCTAATCAGACCCAGTGTCTGTAACGCCTGTTTTTTTTGCGCCAGACAGCCATGTAGTTCCAGTTCCTGACTCATTAATTGTTAAGCCCAATATTTTTACTGTTGAACTTTCCTGAAGTGGGGTTCCGGATAGATGTAGACGAATAGGTGTTGCCGATAGTTTACGGCGGCCCCAGCGGTTGGCGACTGATAGGAACGTAGTTTTACTGGCGGAAAGTTCAAGGCTAATGGAAGATGCATATGTGCACGTTATATCTAAAGCTGATTGCAGGGCCGATGATTGAGTCAGTAGGTCGTTGTGTGTGCTCCACACCGTGATGTCATCAGCGTATATTAAGAATTTAACATCAGAAATTTCATGTAACCGCCATGGTGAGATAAACGCAATATTAAATAATGTTGGTGACAACACAGATCCCTGGGGTACGCCGCGAAGAGGGACATATGATCCTATGGCATCGGTACTGAGGCGTATTGCAAATTGTCTACTTTCAAGGAAAGATTTTACAAAATTGCGTACTCTAAGGGGTAAATGGAGCATGTCAATTGAATCCAGAATGGCAGCATGACTGATATTATCGTAAGCCTTTTCTACATCCATGGCGAGGACGGTGCGTACATTATGGCTGCGTGTTGATGATCATACTGAGGGCGCCAAGACAGCCAATCCGTCTGCTGTGCCTATAGATGGTCGAAAGCCAATCTGGGCCGGGTGGTAGAAACCGTGATGTTCAAGCCACCACGAAATTCGTGTGGCGAGCATTTTCTCAGCAAGCTTGCAAATTGTTGCCGTTAAAGAAATAGGTCGAAAGTTGCTTAGGTCTGTTGGTGCTTTCCCCGGCTTTGGAATAGAGATCACAATAGCCGAATTCCAGCTGTCTGGTACATCGCCGTCTAGCCATACCTTGTTAATGGTGTCAAGGAGTTGAGGAAGTGCATCACCACTGAGGTTCTTGTAAACCTCGTACGTAATGGAGTCCGGACCGGGCGCTGTCTTTCGGTTGACTTCATCTATAGCTGCAAGCAATTCGGGCATGAAGAATGGGCTCGCAATTCCCTCGGTGTCGGCAGCAGATAGCAGCTTATCGACATGGGCTGGCATTCCCCACAAGTAAGTTCTTGTAACCGGTGCAGGCAACACGTCGTACTTGGGGAAAAACTTGCGCGCTGCTTGTCTTGCGAAATCATTCGGAGACAAGTTTGCTGCAAAGCATGCTGCGGCCGCTGCATCAGGACGACGACAACTGTGCTCCATGGCAAGGAAAGTTCGCCAAAGATGAGCATTCGATGACTGTGTGGAGAATTGCTCGCACCACAGGTGCCATTGTCGTCGTCGTGAGAGATCACGCTCATACCTCCGAGCCTTAGCAGTAATGTAATTTAGTCTTGTACGTGCATGCGCAGAAGTTGGGTCTCTGGTTGCAGTCAATTCCGCTTGTCGACGAGCAGCCCACAAGTTAAGCAGAGACACATCCGGTGTTGGTCGACCAACCTCCACCCAGGTAATGGTTGTAGCCTCATTTAGTTCGCTTTTTATGCGGTCTAGAAGCGATGGTGCCGACTCCACAGAGTGATTTTGAAGAATGGCGCGGAAATTGTCCCAATGGACAACTGTACACTTGCGGCGTAATAGTCGGGCCTTTGATGAATAGAGACCGATGACAATAGGATGATGGTCACTGCCCCAGGAGTCCGGCTCTAAGTGCCACGAGGGGGTGCCGGTTCCTGACCACCACGTAAGATCTGGAGCGTACGTTCCACTCCTAGTATGAAGCACAGTCCTTGTTGGTGTCTCTGGATGGTTCAGGAGAACAACGCATCCGTAAAGGCGTCTCGCACTCGCCTGCCGCGAGGACTTAAGGTGGAGTATCCCCAGTCCGGGTGAGGCGCATTGAAGTCACCACCAACTAAACTGGACATCCCGGGTATTGTTGCCTAACCTTCAGTAACCATCCCAGGTTTATGCGGGAGGGAGAGCCACCACCAGATCTTACATAGACTGACACAACTACAACAGTTGTCTTACCAAATTTGACTGCCACTGCAACAACCTCCTGATATAAAGTACACCGATTTTCCAGAGCAAGGCGTACCTGAGGAAACCGTGTGTCAACATACACAGCCACCTTTCCCGGAGGAGTATCCGTGTGCACACGTCGGTCGCCCATGGAAGGAGACACGTATCCACTGAAACCAGGAATGGGTGGCAACGCGTTGGTTTCCTGCAGTAGCATGGCCCATACATGAAGCTTGTTCATGCGAATACGGGATTTGAGCTCTCCAACCTTTGTGGAGAGCCCTCTACAGTTCCACTGAAGCGCACCACGATATCTTGTAGTCGCCATCTTGATTATGAGTCCAGATGTCGCAAAAGCACAGATGTCAGGTTAGATAACTGAGTGACCATAAACCTCAGTAACGATTTCGAAGAGTTATCAGGCAGGGCAGCAGAAGACTTTTGGGAATCAGTGAACGGCATGGGAGTATGGGACATAATCGTTGGCGAGGCAGCTTTGATATTCGCGGTCTGGGATTCCGTTGCTCGCCTACGACGAGCAAGCAGTTCACGATGTTTGCGGAGCTTATAGACCTCCGCTAAAAGCCTTTCAATTTGGTCGTCAACTGCTGTCACATCATCCTGCGGAGGTTCCGGCATGTCCTTCACGTTTGTACTCTGTTTGTGACGACGTTGTGCACTCACATTAGCGCTGTAAGCATGTGGTGTACAGATTGCCAGTGGCTCTGTCTCAGATAGCTGTGGCCATTCATCGTCGTCCAACTGGAGAGCCTCAAATCTGTTGAATGTTTGAATCGGTGGTGAAGTAACATGTTGAGACCATTGCCTTTGTATCCCACGACACTTTTTGAGTTGCTTTCTGCTTTGTTGGGCAAGTTGAAGAGGTGATATCATGGTCATTAGCTTTGCAAAGTCCGCATCGGTAAGATACTGTTTCTTCTGGCATAGCGTCATCTGGTGTTGTAAAAGGACAGGACCTATGCATATGTCCAGGTCGGAAACAGGTATATCAGTAGACGACACTTGGTTTATATGGTCGAGGGCGTAGAATGCAGCCATAATAGTATAGGCGAGTTGGAGGAGTCATGGGGCCTTGCAAGGTGACGATGCAAGAGCGCCCCTTTCCCATGCGACGAGCTTGAATCACACGATGAGTAGGGCAGTAGAGCTCACGCTGAAGTGTAGCCTGGTTCTCGTCAACGTCTACGTTGTAGACAATGCAGCGTTGTAGATCCGAACCATCAACAAGATAAACCTGGAATGGAACCAAGACTGCGCTTGTTACTGAAATACACTTACGTGTTTGAAGACACTCAACAGCAGCCAAACTCGGGAGCCACACAGCAATGGTATTCGACTTCTTCCTGGCCGTGAAACCACGGAAACCCTTGGTTCCAAGACATGCGTCCAGATTCGCCTGAATAACTATGTTCGGTATCTCAGTAAGGCACTTGGTTGTCAGAGCCTTAATGGTCACCTTATAGGATGGTGATCCGGGTGTTGAAAATACCGGGTGATCAGTTGTTGTACAGGAACGCTTGCCTTGTGAACTGTTGTTTGCGGAAGATGATCCCGGTGTTTTTATTCTGCAAATTCCCCGCATTAAAGCGCTCCCAATAAATATTTGGCAAATTAAAGTCTCCCATTAATATATTATTGTTCGCATGTCTGACCACTCCTTCTTCCAATTTCTGCAAATATTCAACAGGGGCATCGGGTGGCCTGTAAATAGCATAAACAATAAAGTTGTGTCCCCAACACTTTATCTTGACACGCAAACATTCAAGGTCAGGGATATCTTCCAGCTGATAGGCAGATATGCTATTTTTGATAAGGATGGCTGAGTAGCCATCCTTATTTTTGAGAAGCCATGGCGGTGGCGCTGGCGATGATGCCTTCAAAGGCATCACCGGTGATGGTGTACCCATCACGGTGGTGGTGTAGCCGGTGGCGGTGATGCCTTCAAAGGCATCAAAAAGCTCAGAATGAAAAGTTAATTCCTGATGATGCTAATTAAGAAAATTAGGAGTGTAATTGTTAAATAATTGAATTGAAAGAAAATGAATATATTGAAAGGTGTAGAATGGTAATTTGTAGTTCTAGTGATTGATTGATTGATTGATTGATTGATTGATTGGTGTGTGATAGGGAATGACAAGGTGTGAAATCATTACAGTTAATGAATTAAGTGGAAAAATTTGGAAAAAGGAGTGCAAAGGTGTCAAAATATTTATAATGAAGTCAATGCTTGATGATTCTAATTAAGAATGCTTAGTGCATAATTGCTCAAAGAATTGAAAATATGAAAAATGCATTCAATGTTGTCGAAGAGCTCAGAATGGAATGTCAATGTTTGTTAAGTATCAGTGTATAAAATAATAACAAGGATAATAGAGTCGAACCTGGATATATCGAACTCGACGGGGATCGCGGAATAGTTCGATATATCGATAATTCGATACACAAAATCGGCTTGTGACGACACTTACGATGCGAAAAACGATACCGTATTTGTCGCGTAATCAACCCACCCTCCACTTTTGCACCCGAGAATTTGGAGAAAAAAAGAGTTAAGGCCAGCTCGCTCACATGCAAGCGATTGAGCGATCTCGGCGACGAGCGGCAGCGATAGAGCCAAAAATTTCTAACTTGTTGGAACTGCATCGCTCTCGCCACTCGAGCCACGGCGGCAGCTCAAAACAAGGTTTCTGCGTCGCCGCGGCAGAAATCCTGACCGTTTTCGCTTGCATCTCGATGGCGCGTGCCACTCCGTTTTGGTGGTCTCATCCACAGCTCAATTCTTGGCAGCGTGCCAAGATGCTGCGCAGCGAAACATCACGGCGTGTTTATCTTTTAATAGCTTCTGCAGTGGCGGTGAGCGAACTTGGCAAAGTGCCCATGATGGCTTGATTGCACGAGCCTGGTTCGATTTATCACGCCGCCCTTGGGGCGGGCGTAGTCCACTGCCACAAAATCATAGGAAAGCGTGACAGCTGCCAATTCTGTTTGAAGCGAAAAATGCTAAAAGCCGGTGTCATGATCGCAGCTGACCGCGTGCTTTCGTTGATTCATACATGCAAGTAAACGACTCCTGCAAAAAAAAAAAATCTTTAAAGGGACACTAAAGACACCCAAATATGCAATCAAAATCTAATAAACGGCATTTTGTGACACTGTCGCCGCATATCCGGCAGAAAAAAATCGAATTATTGCTGAGATATTGGGATAAGAAGTTGAAGATTTTTTCTGTTCCCATCGGTCGAATTCCAACTGTTTTCTCCTGCTACGTAGAAGGGTAGGATGACGCACACTATGACGCAAGAGGAGACTCCGTGAATGCTGGCGCGTGGGGAGCGCAGAATACTTCGCAGGGGCGTTCCGAAACATGATCTTTCGATACGCACTTAGGGTACGCGCATCGGCTGCTCCGAGCTCGTATTTCAGGCGCCGCAGGCCCAAATCAAACTCCGAGCACGCACGAAGTGCCTGAGCCTGAACATAACCGAAACTGAAGTGGACGCCTGTAGTGCCGTGTTAGCTGAGATACTGGCGGTATCTATCGACAAGCGGACGAAATGAGTATATTTATATATTTGCCTTACAACATTTATGCTGTCTTTTCTCCGTCGTTTACGTGTGATAAAAGCAAGTTATTATATTCGAGACAATAGCGACCACCACATTGAAACGGTCAAAGTAATTCGCATTTCTCAGCCGCCGGGATCCCTTGCGTGTTACGTGATTTGTAGTTGCGAGCCTCGGCCGTTTCGGCTGTGGCGGCGATACCTCTATTCCTGTTCTTCCTCTTTACTACCTTATAACATCTGTTTTCAGTAAGAGTGGCTTTTTTGTAACCAGGAATTCGCATTCTATAGATGCAAGCCCACTTCATTTTTCTATTCAGTGTCCCTTTAAGGAGCGGCAGATCTCTCTCTCGCTCTTTTTTTTCTTGGGGAGGGGGGGGGTGGAGTTGTTCATTCGTATCGTTGTGCTTAGATCCTTTTAGTACACTCTAGTTGTGCTGTACGCGCGGCGTAGCGGAAGAAATGGCGGCCGCGGACGTTAAAGGGACACTAAAAGAAAAATGAAGTGGGCTTTCATCGATAGAATGCCAGCTCCTAGCAACAAAAAAGCCACTCAGGTATCGCCTCCACAGCAGAAACGGCCGAGGCTCGCAACTACAAATCACGTGACGCGCAAAGAATCCCGGAGGCTGACAAATTGACCGGCGTTTGAATGCGGTAGTCGCTATTGTCTCGAATATGATAACATGCTTTTATCACACCTAAACGATAGCGAAAAGACAACGTAAATGTTGCAAGGCAATTCATTCATTAATTCATAAACCTTTATTCATGAGGATGACCTAAGGCCTAGATGGGAAGGGGGTGAGTTAGGCGAGGTTGAAGGCACCAGACTCCGACATGAAGTCTAGCAGGGCACTAAGCTTGCGCTTGGCACCGTGCAGAAACCCAGGGGGCAGCACTCGCGGCGAACAGGCAGCACCACGAGTGAGCGCCGGAACAGTTTGATAGGAAGACGCGCGGCCGCCTGGGCAGGGCGCGCGCTTGAAAAAGGCGGCCTGCGCAGCGAAATGGTAGCAGTTTCAGCCAGCTCAAGCGACGTAGCGAAGTACAATGCGAGAGCCACACGACACAATGGATGGATGGAAAAACTTTGATTTTCGTCAGAGAGCATGTGTGGACGATTCCGTGTTAGATGGCCATCAACCCATGGCTGACGGCGACCTGGGTGGCCCACTCCACGGCCCTGGTCTGGACGACCGGGTCTGAGCTGGCCAACACGGCCTCCCACTGTTCGAGGGAAGGATCACACGTAATATCCGCTGGTGGCGGTACTATGCTATAGCTCCATAATATGTGGTCATAGGTTGCCAATTCCTGACACCATTTGCACTCCGGCTGAATGTCCGGGTAAGAAGATGGATTTATTGATAGGAAAAGGCAGAGAGGTTGGCCCGAATAATTCAAATCTGGACTGCTACTCTGCACTGGGGAAGGGGAAGGAAAGAAGAAAGAAGGTCATGATGGGTGACGATGTGGGAGAAGGCATATGAAATATATATACAGACACAGCAGCTTGCTTTACAAACGTGAATCAAGTCCACTGGCGCTCAAATAACGGCAAAGAGCGCGCACTGCCTGGATGCCCTTCCCCTTGTCCTGCCAAGCGCCCAGCAGCAGTTCCTCCGACAGAGGCCTCTTGTCTAAACGCTTCAAGGAAGCAGCTAGCACATTTCTTAATGTCCGGGTAGATTTTGCTCAACACGTATGGGTTGAAGAAACATCTAGTCTGCAATCGTCGCCAGACGCATTCCTGCGCCTTCACCAATTGCTTGTCCGGGGGTGGGTAAATCTCTCGTGGACCTTCCCGGAACGTCCGGCTCACCTACTCGGCTGACGAAACCTCGAGCATTCATGTGAGCCGTCTCGTTCCCAGGATTCCTACAGTGTGTTGGTACCTAGACAATTTCCGCCTCCGTAGTCCCTCGCCCCGTGGCCCGATTCAGTAATCGCGCCGCTGTGACAGATATTCTGCCCCTCGCCAAATTTCGGATGGCTGTTTTGGAATCGCTGAAGATCAAGTCAGCATTACTACTAGTAATAGCTAGTGCTATCACCGCTTCCTCTGCAGTTTCTGGGGAGCGGGTTTTGACTGATCCGGAGGCGATCAAGCGTCCCCGTCCGTCCACCACCGCAATTGCAAATGCGTCCTTGTCCTTATACTCGGCGACATCTACATAGACTGCCCCGTTGTACTTCCCGTACTTAGCATGTAAAGCTTTGGCTCTTGCCTTCCTGCGGTCCTCGTGATGTATTGGATGCATGTTCTTCGGCAAAGGTTTTATGTACAAGCCCTTGTGCATTTCCCGCCTAATCTGAATTTTAGTGTCACTAGCTGGAGCGTCAACTCCAATGCCGATCCTTTCCAATATGTCCCTTCGTGCTTTTGTTTTTGAAAACCTACCGAGCTGCATCCCCAAGTGCGCCTCCCGTAGTTCTTCTAGAGTGTTGTGCCTTTCGGTAGACGGATTGTGAGGCAACCCAAGGGCCGCTCTATACGCCTGCCTAATCATAGCCTCCACCTTGCCTTTTTCCGTCGCGTCCAACTTCAAATAAGGCGTCGCATACACTATTCTACTGAGCACAAACGCCTGCACCAGCTTACACAAGTCCTTTTCCTTAACACCTCTCTTACGATTGGCGATTCTCCTGATCAGCCTCACGGTGGCATTGATCGTATTTTTAAGCCTTTTCAAGGACTCGCTATTCTTCCTGTTAGTCTGCAGATACATACCCAGGATCCTGATCGTTTGGACCTCAGCGACCGGCCGTACGCCCCCCACTTCGACCTCTAAAGGCGGTGGCGGCACATAGTGCCTCGCATGTATCCCTCTTGGTTTGTCCCTCAGCACAAAAAGCTCGGACTTGAGCTGAGAGCACGAGAGTCCAGCTTCCCCTGCTAGCTCCTCAACAATATCCACCACGTGCTGTAGAGTTTCTTCCAAATGTGCGTCACTGCCTCTTGTTACCCAAAGAGTGATGTCATCCGCATAAAAGGTATCTTTAAGCCCCGATATCCCTTGCAGCCTGGGTGGTATCTTGACCAAAGCGAGATTAAATAGGAACGGCGATACTACCGACCCTAGCGGTGTCCCCCTGCCCCCCAATGGGAAAGGATCCGATCTCATTTCTCCGACTATAATCTCCGCAGTCCTACCCTCCAGAAACGATCTGATGTACCGGAAGGTTCTACCCCCGGTCTTATGTCCGATAGGTTCCTCAATATTGCCTCATGGTTAACATTGTCAAAGGCCTTAGTTAGGTCGAGCCCCAAGATAGCCTTGGTGCCCGTGCCGTACCCAGGATCAACCACGTCTTTTTTTTAGCTGTATCATGACGTCTTGCGTTGATAAATTAGCCCTGAAACCAATCATTGTTTCAGGTATCAACTCCTTGTCCTCTGCATAACCCTGAAGCCTGTTCAGCACCACATGCTCCATCAATTTGGCTAAACACGACGTTAGCGAGATGGGACGCAGATTCTCAATGCAGAGCTTCTTCCCTGTTTTAGGAATAAATGTAATCCTAGCATGCTTCCCCTCTGGCGGAATCTCCCCGGCCACCCAAAATTTATTCATCAAATTCGTGAGTGCCCCTACTGACTCGAAATCCAGGTTCCTCAGCATCTTATTAGTAACCCCATCCGGACCCGCTGCTGACGTGGTACGAAGCTGGCCCATTGCAAACTCCACCTCCCCCACCGTAAAGTCTGCATCTAATTCAGACGCATAGGCAGGGACGAGCCCTGGCCGCCCGTTGGGCGTTTATTTCTAGACTAGAAACACGCGAAACGGAAGACGACAGGAGAAGCACGCGCAGTTGGAAAAGGCCCAGCAAAAAACGAAGGGGGTAGGAGGGTGGGGGTCGTAAAAAACACGGTAAAAATGTAGAAAAATACAAAAAAAAAATTGTGGCGAACGCCCCTCCTCCCAAGTGTGGTACAGCTTCACAAAGGCCAGCTCGAATGCCCCAAGCGGGGGTGGGTGAGAAAGAAAAAAAAAAAAAAAAAAAAAAGCTGCGGGGAATCGAGCGGTCGAGAAGGACGGAACGAGTATGGGAGAAGAATAGGAATGAATGAAGCTGTAGTCGGAGAAGAGAAAAAAGCCTAAAAAATAAAAAGCGACAAGCCTGAAAACTTTAGAACGCGATTACGGGGGCCTGAAAATGCCGCAGGCACTTATATTACGCAGATGGATTTTGAAGAGCTTTAGCTGTTTTCTGGTGAGGCGGTTGCCACTTTTCTCGACGATAAAGGAAAGGATGGCAGATAGCACGCGGTCGCTGATACAGCGACACAGCTATGAGAATGAAAACTCCCTTACAGCACTGCACAAACGCTCTACAGTTTCCAATACACATGCATGTCTTCCTCTCTGTCACATGCCAGAATTGTAGCATATGCTTATTTCTTTTTCGTCGAAAGAACGTCCTGCCTCATCCCGACTTGAATGCTAGTTTTCTTTCGTTTTTTTTTTTTTAACGATCCTTAATGCCTCTTTAACGGTACTTTCAAGTCCTCTGCCACAAAATTAAGTTTTGACAGGGGAAGGTAACAGGTGGCAGTCAGCCGCTCGACAACTTGTTTGGAGCAGGATGGCATGTAATGAATGCCAGATCTGTTCAGTGTCCACAAATAAGTAAAAAAAGAAATACATTCATTCTTTTTGCTTTAATTACTACTACAGTCTCGATTGAGCAGTATCGCATGAGAAACAGCTTATCTTCGAGGTTCAACAGCTCAGTAGACATCGAAATGTCCTCAACACAACTAAATGAATAAAGCGTATGGAATGACATCTCCTGAATCACATCTACAGAGGAGGACGAAGCGGACAGCGAAGGAAAATAAAAAAAAAGGAACGAACTGAGAGGGAGGAAAAAAATAATGAAAGCAAGCAAGCAAGCAAAAAAAAAGTTGGCAAGGTACATTCGCTGAACTAATGCGCAAGACATAGTAAATGCGCCATTAAAACGCTCCATTCCTGTTATTACTCTCTGCATTGTACTGGTCCTTATGCAAGCTATCGTAGACAGGGAAATATAGACCACAGGACAGCATACATAAAAATTATGCAATGAACAACTGCATTCACGAGCGCGGCCCACTGGGCGCGCACGGCGGTCCCAGTAGCACTGATGCGAGTTGCCCAATTTCTTTATTATTTTTTTTGGCAGGTTGAGAAAGGATGCTTATGCAGGTGAAGGTATAGTGTGTCCTCTTTCGAAAAAAATGCTTCGCGGTAAATCTGGACGCGGCAATACCCGGGCATGATTGCCAGCTCACTGCTCGTTGGAAGGCAGCGATCCGCACTTAGCGTCTCTTCGCGTCGTAAAGCTTATTCGGTGACGCGAAAAATGTGTTATCAGGCCAGTGAAAATGTGTGCAACAGCAGCAATGCAAGGACTGCAACCTAGCAATTCATTTGTAACCATAGAATGCTGCGAATCGAAAGAACGAACGGCAAATGCGCCCCACGCACAGCAGATCCGCTGACAAGCGTTTAGGGGTAGCTCGGCTGGGAACGCTGATTGGCCCAAAATGTGTGACGTCATATATGACGTCACAAACAACGTCATGGGTCACGTGATATTTTATGATGTCATGTCCGGATGTAGGGCGCACGTGTTTTCCCTAGACTGTCCCTGGATTCCCCATGCTTTTCAGAGCGCCCGGGCGCGACCCGGCGGCATGGCCGGCGATGTCGGCGGCGCGCCGCAAGCAAACGGCAGCTGCCCAACCGATGGCCGTCGGCGGAGAGGCACGAGGCCTAGCTTGCATGCAGTGCGGACACCGTGGAAACGGCAGCGACGTCAAATAACATATGCACGCTTCGAGCCACGAAGAGGTTTCTGAACCAGCTTGTCGCACCACACGAATTGCCGGGGAAATCACAGTTTAATTGCTTTTCCTTTATCTAGATCTGTGTGAGACCTTTCGGCGACAAAAACAATCGAGGTTCGCCAACGCAGTGTGACCAGTTCGTAGGCCGACCGGGCGAATTTTCCAGTGACAACTGCACACCATGTGTAATTTCGCTCTTCTGCACATTTCGTATATTTGCAACACGTTTCCTTGCAAAATAGCTTTCTCGGTGCGACGTCTTTCAGGCGCGCAGGCTGTCGGCAACGGTCGTCCGTCCCGTTGCCACGCGTCCCGATATAATTCGGTCTTTTTCTAAGCGAAATAGTTCATTATGAATTGTTTTAACCAGAAATGCTCTCGGTGACCGCTCTTATTGGCTAAAAAGGGCCTAATTTCCTCACTCCAAACTAATGCGCCGGCGAATACATATGATGCCGGCCGGCAACACCGCGGCGCCGGCGCTATTATAAGCATATCCTAGCTGCAATACTAGCTAGTCGATGACTGTAGGGGGCAAAAAAAATAAAGCCTTGAGGACAAAGGGAATAGAGATATGTACTAGGTCATTCGACTCTACAAATTTTTTAGGTCAGAATTGTGATGCTGGGAGTGATATGTTGATTAGGAAAAAAAAAAACTAAATTAGCTGTAGTATTAAAGGATGACCTCTCACGGTTTTGGTTACCCTGTTGTTAAAAACAATTAGGCGCCTAATGAATATCCTATTCTCATTTGGGCTATGATTATTATAAAACTATGTAAGTCATTTCACATTGGTCAGGGCTTGTTTTAGATTAAGTTTAATAAAGCAAATCCCCATCTTGCACTTGGAGCCTAATGCCTTCATACCTCAAATAAAGTTGATGGAGCATATCATAAAGTCGCAATTAATACAACCGGATTTCAGAACATTCAGCCTCAGGATTTCAGGCTAACAAGAAGAAATGTTGTACATTGTTACTAAGGAGGTCATGTTATATATGGGTAACTATAGGAACATTATAAGATGTGTTTTTTTAAGTAGTACAGAACAGTAGTACAGTAGTACAGTACAGAACAGAGCCTTTAGAAAACATGAAAATATTGCAGCGTATATCACATGAAGAGTAATGGCATTGTATGTTTTGTAAGTGTCAGCATATGTTTGCTGTCAAATTGAGATCCATGTGATGCATGCATATTTAATGACTTAGTGCTTGTTCTAATGCAACGCATGGACCATTTCAGCTTGTCATGCCTTCGCATGTCTAATATGTAATAAACAGCGTCTTACGTCTTCTGTATTTCTTTCACGGCAACAAGTTTTGCATCCGTCATATGTGTCAATTGTGATTTTTAACTGGACCTGTAGCCTGAAACAGACTGCTGACTGCCATCACAAATTTGTTTGTTATATATTCAAACACTGCATTTATTTTTGTTCATAAAAACATTGAAATGCTTTAATAACTTTCATTGCCTTGAGTAAATGTTTGACATTCGTTACATTGATTGCTTGCAGTCCAGAAATTCTTTACATTCTTATTTGGCTATACCTTACACTTACAAACACATATAAAGTTATATATGTGCTACACTATTTTTCCTTCCATTTAGTATCTCTTTCACACAACCTCAGAGTTTAAAGACAATTATTTATCAAACAGCACTTGTGAATATATCTAAGTGGACACTTTTTTAATTGCACAATGATGGCATAATGCAATGAAGATGAGTGGACAATGCAAACTGAAGTGGTGGACCCCATTAACCTATGTTAATGTGGTCCACCACTTCAGTTTGCAAAAAACTTATGAAAGAGAAAGGTAGCATGCACTATAGCCAATTTTTAACAAAATTTTCTGGGCATATGCCACCTTTTATTTTTTTTTTTTTTGAAAAAAAAAAACCTTTCTTATACATTACTAAGGTGCAAAGATGAGTAAAACGAGTATTTGCTGAATTTCCGGCTGTCCAGACATTGTGGGATTGCTTTTCAGGATATAAAAAGGCATTTTTTTAGCATAAAGGAGGGGTTAGAAACCTTGCTGTCCCTATAGGGGTGTGAGGACTACACTGGGTGCAGTGCTCAGGAAAGTGTGGCTGAGAATGGGGGGGGGGGGGGGGGGGAGAGGGCGGTAATGCAAACAGTGCAGTTAGAGAAATATATGCAAGGCAATTCACATGCTGCAATACTGTGGGCCTTAAGTTCTTTTCCTCAAGAGAATGCTTTCTCTCTTTTGTTGCTGTAAGAGAAGGTTATTGTTAAAATGAGAGATACAAGTCAGTCCATCATGAAATCAAACCTGACGACCCCCACTATCACTCCGCTGCTGAAGACCACTTTGAGACTAAATGTATTCTGTTAGCAAGGCATCACTGCTCATTGGTACCTTTTTTATTTGCAAGGAGGCTACAGTAGTCTATGCCATTGCTTTTGTATGTTGCTTGTACCTGAAGTAGTAAATGCTGCACAATTTCATTTGCAGACAAAGCACCTATAGCTTGACAAAGTGGTGGCAAAGATGGATGATTTAAAGCTCTTTCTCAAAGATGATGTGTGGCCACAGTGTGCAAGGCTATTGAGCAGAAATTCATAAAATCAAATGAGCTCAGAATATCAGTAGACAGGCACCAGAAGTTCAAAAAGGGTATGGTAGAAGAATGTGTCTGAGGTTCAGGGTTTTCATTGCAGGAAGAAAATAAAAGGGGTGATGCTTGACTGCACTGGTAGATTTTATGCCGAGCTCTGCATTAAATCAAAAGCGATTTTAGAAGCCGCAGAACATATCTGGTCCTCTTGAAGTGATGAGATTTCTTTATTCTACTGAGGGACCTCTCAAGCCTTAAAGTATGTATTCCGAAGCTTACATCTTTCTACAACAAGCTCTCTGATAGAACACATTTCATCGAAATGCCTTGGCTGAGGAGACACCTCAAATTAAAGTGGCAAGCATTGGACTCGAAGAGGGGCAACAGTTGGGCAGCATTGGAGTTCCCCAGATTGAGATTTTCTAGAGCCTCTCCCCAGCCTACAACTATTCCTAATATATGAGTGTCTGTTGTATCCTGTGAGAGGAGGAGGTTGTGTCGTGTGAGGAAGAGGACCTATGATGGGTCAGTGGACGCTTTCAGATCTTGCATTATCATCTCTCGTAGGTGAGCTGGCAAAAAACATTGATTTTGACAAATCGAGTAGTAGCTTTGAAGCCTTAAAGACCGGAAAATGAAAATGTTGCCATGTCGGTATTTTTTTTTGCTTTATGCTCTTTAGATCAATACCAGTTTTCAAAACAAGATTTATAATATCTGAAATTAGTTGCTCAGAGCAAGATGACTTCAGTGTTTCCCACTTTTTGTACACAAGCGATTTCTATAATTGATCGAGGGGTATGCTTATTTCATTTGTGCGGCAGGATTAATTATAAACTTGTCCCTCTGCAAAATTTGTCTTTTATAGCGTAGTTGTTGAAGGCCTCAATTATGACTGCTTGTTTGTTTTTGTAACTTCAGTTCTCTGCTGTGTGTTCGAGTTGTCCTTTCACTATTAGCATGCTTACTTCTCAAATGACATTTCTACGCCCATATTTGCATGTGAACGCTCAGTCTAACATTCTAGTTGGTTCGTATTTACTTTATTCTTTGTCACTGTGGCCGATGTAATTGCATTTGTCTTGAGCATGTTCAAAGCTTTCAACAGTCCTTATGAAGAGTTTGTGAAAGCATAAAAAATACGAACTACAATACAGCGCATTGGCCAGTTCTCAAGGCTTTTGCTGGCACTACGCTATGCCTGATGTAAACGAAATTGTTCACAATGGCACCGTGTTATAATCCTGGTCGCATCTGCCAGTTTGCCACTTTTTAGTTACTGTGCATGTTACCAAGTATTTCTACATGCTCAAAGTTTGCAATTCTTGTGGTTTTTATATGCCCTTTTATTTGAGGGGTCCCAATCTAGAAATTCATCTGTCAAAAACCTCTACTTAATTCTTCACAAATGCACCTTTCTTAAGAAAAGAAATAATATGACATATGCCCCTCGTAATATAGCTATTATCAGTTGTGGGGTATGCTTGTTACATTGAAGTCTTAAGAAATGAAGGGAAAAAAATGCCTCAACTTGCACCATGTTGTGCGATACGAAAAACGAACTTCCCCAATCGAAGAAAGCCTTGACGACAAAGTAGTTGATGGTATTGCGCTCAGGTGTGTTCATGAAGAGGGGGGGGGGGGGGGGTTGCCCCGCGTTATTGCACCGGATGTCGCAGACCTACGCCATTGGGGGTTAGAAATGGAGTGCTTTCATGGGATACAGAGGAACGAATACAACCGGTCATGGAGACTGCAAACATGCGCCTTATCTGCACTTGTGCCCTCGTTTTTGTGTTCTTTCTGAGTTGTAAACCATCAACAGGTAGCAAGGCTCGCATGCAACGGGTACCTTATACGCATGAACGTTGATCCCAGTTGAATTCCAGTTAGGGATCCATTGTTATCCAACTGGTATGAACTGGAAGTTTGTTCCTTAAACCATTTACAATTAGGATTTTTGCCTGGGTTGTTTCAAAGTAATGTAGAAATGTTGTCAGTGTTGTTCAAGTTACTGCCTATGAAGCAACACAATTTTACAAAAAAACAATGGTTGTGAACGCCTCATGCATTTATTTTTCCGTTTTGAAAATGTTTCAAGCTACAATACTTGCCATGTCACTTTGCGTAAAAGAAGCTCTAGCTTTTTACAGGAATGGTTTTAGAGTGTGCTAAAGAAAGAAAGTGTAAAGATGGAATAGTGACATCTGGCCTCTTTTATGCATGATGTGTGTGTGCCGCACATGAAGTGAAAAGATATCTCTGTTGGTTAACGGCTTTGCACTCAGTGGATTAGTCATGCAGTGTTGCATGACAGACCACCGAAGGCCCAATACATCCTACAAAAGACTAAAAACGAGAAAACATGACGATGAAGTTGAAGGCCCATGATCTGCCAGGAAACAATGGGGTGGCTCTGAGAAGGACTTTTATATTGGCAGTAGTAAGGATGGCAGTCCTCTGCTTTGTGGCTCTTCACTTCGCAGTGACAACACTGATGTATACTGCACTAACACCTACTGTAGTTTTGCCCATGCTGTCAGTTATTCTGAGAGCTGCGGCGGTGAGCATCAGCCAGTGCTCTAGGTTTCAAGTGTTCATTTGTAAAAGATGTGTTCTAGATCCTGCTAAAGAGTCTTGTATTATCCAATTGAGTTTCCAGAATTTACACTTTCTCTAGAAGCCCTCATTCCATTTAGGCATCTTTTCATTCTTCCCAATTAGAATTTTCAGTCCTAATTGAATTTCCATAATCAAATGTCTTCCAGTTTCCAGATGACCTCCCAGCTGGAATAAGTACTTAGTCCCAACTGCATAGTTTTAACTCTCTGTAAAGAAGCAATTTATTTTTATTATGGGCTGCGAAGTTATGGTCATCTTACAGGTTAGAATTGACATTCCTAATGAACATCCAAACTGAATGGACAATTGTTATGCATGGTGAAACTGGAATTCAAACTACCTTTCAATGATGCATTGTGTGTGTGCTGGCTAAGATGTTAAAGGAAGCTGGTGCATTTCGCTCCCTAGTAAAAATACACCCAAACATATTAGATTTCAATAGGCTTTGCAGTTAAAAATTTTTAAACTAATTTCAAAGTCCAATCTGGAGCCAATGATTTCAATTCGAGCATATTAGATAGTCTCGAGAGCTAAATTAAATGTTTCAGAGAGCAACTGCACTTAGGTCCTGGACCCATTTACAAAGGAGCAGCAGAGCTGCAGAGTAGGATAAAAAAATTTACACATTATTTAAAAAAAAGTGCAAGAATTAGAGACCCTATGTCTAGAAGATCTATTAATGCGGAAGTATTACTTCGCTATGTTTATTTATTTATTTATTGTAAGTACCTACAGCGCCCATGAGGCATTATTGTAGGGGGGATACAACTACATACAATAACACATGCAAAGAAGATATAAGAAACTTGTTAGCAAGGTAACACAACACACTGATAGAACACTAAATGAATTCTCAAGTAGTATAAGTGATAACATAAAATACATTAACACAGCGCTGGCAAACGCACAGATTTCACAGATTTCTGTCCGCAGACCGCGTCCGCACACCACATCCGCAAAACGTGTCTGCAAAATCATGTCCGCAGCAGTTGTGAGTAATTGAGAAGTGGTGGAGGTTAATGAGTGGCGTCAATCGATAGAGGGTGATGTAATGTTGCAGTAGCATCCGTTCTTTTGAATTGCTCCAATGCAGATTCTGCAGTGCTCTTTAAATTTGCAACATTTCTGATTTTACAACCCTAAAAAGTGTATTCATAGCTGTTTTCACAATTTCAGGAATACCTGTTTAAGTTCATTCAGTGAGACGTACCATTAGATTGTGTTTTATTGATTGCCGGTTGCACCAAGTGTGAAAGTGCGGGAGAAACCAGAGGTTGGAGTTTTGAGTTAAAAACGGAGTGGCTCTAAATTGCAGCAGTGCCATCGAGCAAAGAAAGCTTTTATTGTCCTGCCAAGAAAAATAGGAAACATGCAACAAGTGGCATTCATAGTTAAAGATAATTATACTGTATTCTGCACGGAGGTGTCATGTCATAAACCGGCAGTCAATATCTGTTATGTAATAAACACACATTTAATTTACTGAGAATTATCATTTTATTGATATTTGCTCTTGTGGTGCTTGCCCACATAAAACTGCAATACCTTATCTGTGGGAACTTGCATAATTAAAGGCAAGGACAGTACCACATCAAGGTAAAGCTCACTCATTGAAGAAATCTTTTTTTTTTATTTGCAGTGTTGTTTATATGAATTTCCTATCTCAAATGAAAAAAATTCACACTAAGACTTATGCGAGTTTCTACAAGGTCAATATTTTTATTATAGATCGGTAGCCATCTCTTACATCATTTTCTTATTTCAGACTCAAAACAAAATAGTTTTTCTGTGTTTATTTCTTCATGAAATTGGACCAGGCAAACGATTTTTCAAGTAAATAATTTCAATGTAAAACAGTCTCATTGAGATCAAAGCCAGTAATAAACACACTATTATCAGCATACATGATGAGCTGAGCACTGTTGTCAATATGAATTATGTCATTTATGTACAAATTCAGCAAAAGTGTGCCTAATACTCTTCATTGAAGTACTAAACAAAATATATAAAGGATGATTTGTTTTTGTTACTGTTCATCTGATTCCTTGAATGGGACTTGATTCAATTATTTCCAATACCTTTGCGAGTGCTGGTAATTAAAAAAAATATCTCTACGGACGTGTGCTCCATGCTCTAGCAGATTTCATACAGTTCCCCGATAGAATATTGAGCTTTTATATTAGCATTGCATGACATGTTAATTGGATGTGAAGCATGTTTGATGTTCACAAATGCATGCCATTTCCATAATTTCGACTCCCTTAATTGTACGAAATGTTGGCACAGAGCTGAACTGTTGCCATTGAATTGGACTCGAAATTGATGACTGGGGGCCAATATCCAGTTGGAAATGGTCATTTCCGATTTTGATTTGGCCTCAACTGTTTTGTTAAACTTGAAACAAAGCCATACTGCCGCGGTGCAATCCATCGCTACGTACGTGGTTCGGTAAGAGCAGCTCTTTAGACACAGTGACAATGACAATTTTTATTTAAGAAACAGCCAACAAAAGTGAACTGAAAACATGGCAACTACTCACCCCATACATGGTTACTGTACAAAGGCACACTGCACTTGAACCTTGTCTAGGACGCCTAGCGCGTAGGATGCTTTCGTGAAAAAAAAAAAAAAAAACGAAAAAAAAAAACACGGCGTTGTACATGGCATCGAATCCAGGTGCGTACACTTCTGCCTTTTCCCGTGCTCTCGAGTTAAGTGGTCCTTGGATGGCGACTCGAACCTTCGAAATGTGATGCATTTATAAAAAAAAAATACACAGCGGCACAAAGCCGCGGTGTATATTGTAGCCTATCGCGAGGCCTAGTTTGTCGTCACTGCAGCACTGGAGAGAACGACGCTGGCCAAGTGCTAGCTGTAGCAGCTGTGGAATGCACGAGGTAAGTGAGAATTAAGCAGTACAGTACTTTATGAAGCAATATTCAAGACGATTATGCAGTTATATAAAAATGTCGATACTTCCATTAACATCGCTGAACAAAGCCGCACCACACTGAGTTGTATGAGCTTAGTTAGCGTTCGTCACGGCAGCAGAGTGACGCTTGCCACGTGTTCTGCAGCTGCTGCACGAAGACTCGGAAGAATGCGTGAGGGAAGCAGGTATTAAGCACACTAGCACTTTATTAAATCTAATTTGACACGATTATGCATGCGTGTATTTACGTATAGCCTGGTAAAGAGGCCTAGCGCGCAAGTTATTTTGGTGGCCGCGGCGATTGATACGAAGCCACGTGCAACGTAGAGAGGGAAGAGGAGTACGGGATGTGCAGGTCTGCGGTCTGCCAGGAAACATTGGGGCGGCCCTGAAAAGGGCCGTTTGGATGCGCAGCGACGTGACGGCGTGGCGAACACAATGCCCTGCACTCGTCCGTGGCCCTTTGCCGTGCACCGTCAACAGTGGTGCACTACGTCGTACACAGTGCCTGGTTATAGACAAGCGTCAGCCCGTGACGTCAGCGGAGATGCGGTGGCGCTGGCGACAGCAGTGACTTTCGTGGTGTAGGCAAAAGCGCGGGCCGTCTGCATTGGATGCGCGGCGATTGCTGTGTTTTCGGGCATAATTCCCAATATTTCTACGAGCTGTGGTGTGGTTGATTGCGCCACGAGGCACAAAAAGCAAAATGGCGCTTGTTTTAACATGTTTCTTGCGGTAGAATAAAGATGAGAGCGAAGGGCAGCGGCATTGAGCGCGACAAGTAGACTCTTCGGTGACGGATTACCTTCGCGGCTAACATATATATGCGTTGCAGTTCTTCACCGAAACTAGATCAGTTCGTTTGCAACCCTTAATTATCATGACTGCTTTTCGGCGGTACGACGAATAGCGCAAGAACAAACGCCTGCAGCTCGTGCCCATTTTGATATATTACTATTAAGTTGTAAGAAGTTCAGACGCGATATTCCGTGTGCGTATGATCCCGCAGGGAAGCTGCACTGTGAGTTCTATTCACTTGCAGTGCTGCCCGTGCATATGTTCACACAGAAAGGACAAAAACACTGCTGTGAAGGTAATTGCAATTACTTTGAGCGCGGTCACTCCAGTGCGATACAGGCCCGGACCTGTAAAGTATAGCTTTTCTCTGTTTGTGCTTTCACGAGTTTCAACGAGTCTCTTCATCACCGGTTCTATAGCTAGTAAACATTATGATCCGGGCAGTCCCGCATTATTATTTCTCATTTTTAAATTTTATTTTTGGAGGTCATTATAAGATCCTGACGAACGAATTAAATATCCACGTACAATCTAGCTCTGATCGAGCAGGATATATTTAAGTATATATATATGGTACATGGAGTTCAATGTCCCAAAGAGGAATCGACTATGAGGGGTGCAAAATAAGCAGAATAAGATGATGCGCATTTGAAAAAAAAAATACAATTTGCAAGTATAATTAAAAAAGCTCAGCAGATCACGCACATTTCGCTGCAAGCGATCGTGGAGAACGTTTCATCTGCACTCATGCGTCTCTCATAGATCATAGAGAACAAAATGAGAGCTTTCGTACTGGCCGTCATGTACATAATAACCTGTGAATGGCCTTGCTACATTTGTAAGATGAGATAGACGTCAACGTCTTTTTTATCGGGCAGGCGAAAACAAGTTGGCAGTGCACTTTGCCAACATGTTAAAAAGATCTAAAAGATTGAGTTCTCTTTATTAGATACGAAATTCTATGACTTAAGTTGCCGGTAAAGTGAGCTAGAAATGTGATTGCTGATAATATTGTTCTTTAGAGTGAGTGCTTGAAGCAACAGAAAGGCAGCTCAATAGATTCGTCATATGAAAAACACACTTCCAGTCATTCATACTGTCGTCCTCCTTGCATGCGCTAGGAATAGGCCTGATTGCGCTTTCTCGTTTTTATTTAACTTAATCACTCACGGCAGTCTACGTACCTACGAGGCCACGGAGAAGGAAGCCAATGCAGCGCTCGTCGCCAAGTAATTCTAGCTGTAATCGGCTGATAATGTGCGCAAATACTCTACAGGCATAAACCAAGCTATTTCTACGCATAAGCGAAGCTTACATCTCATTATATTCGCACGCGCGGACTGGTTTCGAAGGCAGCGTCGTTTTGCGCAGTGTAGGCACGCTACGCTTTTGCCTGCACCCCATGTCGCTGCCGATCGCAGCGCCACCTTTGTTTACAAACATATGACGCTTGTCTATATGCTGCTCTGGATGCTGTAGCGATGCTTCTACTGTAGACATTTACGAGGGTTGCGGCGATGATCTTGGAGAGCTGATCGACGCCGCGATCCCTGACATGGGCTGCTGCGTACAAAGAAAATCCTCGGCTTCTTCGCAACATACAGGAAACGGTGCTGTAAAAGAGTAGAAAAAAGTTGCATTATGAACATAGCGATTTGATGAATGCGCAACATATTACAAAACCTTCGACAAAGAAATCTGCGTTCTTGTAACTCAATCAGGGTTGAGAATGCGCACGGCAGACGTGCGCCTCAGCATAGCAGCGCATTGACGTAAACGCGCTCCAGAAGGCGCCGCACCTCAAGGTCTCACATAACCTATCTGCCCGTTATCATTCATACATCATCCCCGGTACCTCCCCCTCCTCCCGGATGTCCGGGGGGGAGGAGGATTTTGATTCGGGATGACGGCCGTACCCTGGCAAGGGGGCAGTCGTGTGGTGACACGCACACAGCAGTCACCGAACACTATGCCAACTGCGTTTAAGGTCCCCGCTGTGCTAGCAGGCCAAACACAGGGAGACCGGACCTTCTTTGGACCTCGGATGTCCTGAAGGACAACTGTAACTTTAAAGGGCTTCATATCGACACTGTTATGGTACGCCCAGAAACCGGTGACCGAACTCGCCGGTGCCATGCAGCAGCGAGATCCACGAACCGAATGCCGGAATCGCGCGCGTTGCCAGAGCGGGGGGCACCTAGCGATTCCCTAGAGCGTCTAGGGACGAAAAAAAAACAAGCAAACCCAGTTTTTTATTACGTCACGTCCGGTTAAGCATCGAGCCCGACGCAAAAAACGTCACGCCAGGCCGCGGCGTGTCCACCAATCAGCGTTTCCAGCCGAGCTACCCCTAAACGCTTCTATCCGCTGCGTCTCCGCTGCTACTGTAGAAGCGTTTGCGGGTAGATCGGCTGGAAACGCTGATTGGTGGACACGCAGCGGCCTGGCGTGACGTTTTTCGCGTCACGCTCGATGCTTAACCGGATGTGACGTCAATGAAAACTGGGTTTGCTTGTTTTTTTCGTCCCTAACCCATCTAGGGAATCCCTAGGTACCGGCCGCTCCGGCGGCGCGCGCGATATGCCGGCATTCGGTTCGTGGTTCTCGCTGCGGCGCGTATTCGGCTCGTGGGTCTCGTTGCGGCGCGTAATTCCTATGATGGCGGTCCTGCGTGGTGTCATAATCGGCGATAGCCAAATGAAATTCTTGTGCAGGTCTCGCCTGCGGCTTTCGCCGCATGTTGAGACGTGCACTTTCAGTTTTGGCGGTTATGATGCCACCTCACTGTCATTTAAGGTCGCGCAGATGCGTTTGCACGCCGATTTTGTTATTTTGTATGTAGGGGGCAATGACCTCGCTAATGGTCATGGCCCGAACATCAAGGTACGTATAAATTACGTAAAATCGTCTCACAATTTGCTTTAAAAGTGCTGTGCCGTTCATCTTGCCCCACGTGCTTCCAGGACCTCGTGCGGCAGCTGCAGCAGCACGTCGCACGGATGGTGTTGGTTTTTAAAATACTGCCGCGGTATTTCAAAAACGAGAGCGAAGCGCTGCATGAAAATGCCCGTCGTCGGCAGCTGAACCGGCGCCTGACTGCTGCGCTGCGGCGCATGCCTGACGTGCGCATTCTGAACCCTGAGGTAAGAATGCTTTGTTTTCTCGTTTGTTACTCATTTATCAAATTGTTGAGTTCATAACGCAACTTTTTCGACACTCTTTCAGCACCGTTTCCTGGATGCTGCGAAGCGGCCGAGGCGTTGTCTGTACGCGGCCGACAGTTACCACGTGGCAAGGGGTCGCGGCATCGATCAGCTCTCGAAGATCATCGTCGCGGCCCTGGTCAAAATGTACGGCTCCGACATCGCTGCAGCGTCAAGGGCAGAACCAGGAGCGGTGTACGTTGTCCACCACTGTCGGCGATGCAGGGCGAAGGGCCACGAGACGGGAGAGTGCAGCTCGTTTTGCTGACCACGCTGCCATGCCACTGCAAGCCACCGATGGAACGCTGCGCATACAAACGGCCCTTTTCAGGGCCACCCCATTGTTTCCTGGCAGACCGCAGGCTTGCAGTCCCGTGATCCAGTTCCCTCTCTTTAGATATGTTGCACGTAGTATATCGTTGTACTTAAAGCGTAGCTGCCGCAGCGAAATTATATATTTCGTATAGCATGCGCATAATACTGCTGTACCGCTTATAGCTGCTTGGTTCCTGCGGAGCGAGCGGACGCGTTTCACCTGGGCTCCGTGTTTTTTTCATTGAACTGCCATATTTTTTGAGTCGCACCTTAATGAAAGTGCGTCGACCGGATGCATGAAGTTGTGTGGACCACCGGGAACTCGAATTCCGAGGTAGGGGACCGCTTTTGCCAAATTTAAAGGACTTTTGTGTGCCGAGAGGAGCGCCCGCAGCTGGGCCTAACGTCGACTCCGGCCTTGGCCGGAGGAGCGGTAGGCCCAGCCCGAGCCTCGGTGAGGCCGCCAGCGGAACATCGAATCATCGGTGATTACGCAAGTGAGCATTGACCTAAGATAACTACAGCTATGCGAGTAGAGGTGGACGGCGTCGAAATTCCGCCGGACCAGTGCACAAGATCGCAAGGCTGGAAAACTGCCGGCGAGAGGGTCAGGCACAAAGGCATGGGCAAGTTAGGCCTAAATGCCGTACTTCAAACGAACCAAGATGGCGCCAAGGCCATGGCTGCCACTGGCAGCGATACACGTCACTCAAAGGCGAAACGTATAAACAAGGGCAAATTGTTGAAGGGCGCGCGCATGCCAGACTTGCCGCGCGGCGACATAAAGATCGTATTACGACCACGAGGCGGGCTCCACGTGAGCGACGTGACCCGCGTTGAACTAAGTCGTGCAATTGTGGCGGCGGCACAGATCCCCGGCAATGAAGCAAGTGAAGATGTCGTGTGCCCCAACCTCCAGCAGAATATCGTTGTGGTGAGCACCTCCAAGAGAGAGAACGCCGACCTATACACTGCAGTCGGAAGGATCGACATACGCGGCACGGCACACGAAGTAAGTACCTACGAAACGGCCCCCCACGGCACGGTGAAGGGCGTCATAAGGGGCATCCCGCTCGAGGATACGGCCCAGGATATTCAGGACAATGTTGTGCACAAGCATAACCCAACGGCGCTACAGGCAAACCGGATCGGTAAGACCCGATCAGTCGTCATTGCTTTCGAAGGGCATAAAGCACCCAAATACGTGAGATACGGCAACCTGCTCATGGAGTGCACGTTACATAGAAAACAAATCGACGTATGCTATGCGTGCGGAAGAGTGGGCCACAGAATGGACGTGTGCCCGGATCCTTCGAACACGATCTGCCGAGGGTGCGGAATCTCCAACCCCGCCGAAGATCACGAATGTGTCCCGAACTGTGGCCTGTGCGGAGGCAAACACCTGACAGCGGACAAGGCCTGCAAAGCCCGCTTCAAGACACCCTACGTCGTCCGCCGGCGGCGCTGGGAACGGCGCCGAGCAGAGGAAGAAGACATCGGGAGAAGGAACCAAGACAAGAGAGGTCCTGCAGGCGGACCCCACCGCAGCGCCTCCAAACAACGGGGCCGGTCACACACGCCGGGCCGCAACAGCAACAACAGTGGCTGTCAACAACAGTCGCCAGAGTCAACCGGACACCGAGGGATCGCCGAGAAAAAGGTGGACCAACAGGTCTCCCGTCGCTCTCACCAGCGACACCGAATTCCCACCCCTCACCCCCTCCCAACCCCTTAACTCACAAGCGAATCCGCAAAAGGACAGTAGCGAAGTGATAGAGCTTAAGAGGATCATAGAGCGCCAAAACGCTCAGATCCAGGAACAGAACGCCCAAATACAGGCGCTTATGAATAAGATCGAAACGCTAGCGAGTAACGGCAGCCTGGCAAATTCAGGACCCCAAGACAACACGGCGACAAGCAACGCCGCAGGCTTGCGCAAGGTGCCGCGGAGGGCCCCCCCCCTCGCCCCGCCAAGGGCGGACAGCTGGAGAGGCTGAGGCCATGCAACGTGCAGCAAATAACCTAGAGGCGATGGACGCCGAAGAGAGCCCCGCGAGCGGAGAGGAAACTGCGGACGCAGAGACCGCGACCACGGTAACGACACAGATCCCGCGAGAAGGAGAGCTTATGGCCATTTTGGCCGCAATTTCCCAAATTAACGAAAGGCTCAGCAAAATAGACGACCGACTTAAAGCTGTCGAGAGTCAGCCTCAGACGCCATCGGCGAAGCACAAACGTCAAGCGCTAAAAGTAGCCTCAACATCGGTGAGGAACCACTTCGCGTCCCTGAAAAAGGAGCGGGCCGAAAAAATAAAAAACGCGATCGCGAAAAGGCGCAATCGACTCGAGACAGCCGGAAAGGATGATGCAGAAGCCAAGTAAGAAGCACAAGAAGACCGGGGGGGAAACCACCGTGATTTACCAATGGAACTGCCGTGGGATTCGCAACAAAGAAGCGGAACTAATGTTATACATTGACGGGCAAGACAACAAGCCTGATGTAATTGCTCTACAGGAGACGAACGGGAAACCAAGACTTCCGGGGTACGTCACTTACACAGACCCCACGGAGAACGGAACGGCGGTGCTCGTTCGCAGCAACGTGGCGGCAACTCAACATGTTACGGCGCAGGGCGGGTGCGAGCACACGCTGGTCGAAATTCATGCAAGAGAAATTGGCAGCGCGGGCAATTTATTTGTAATGAGCGCGTACTGTCGGCCGTCACAACGGCAGTACGAATTTGACCGCATCGTGAGTCAGGCGAAAGGGTTGGCGGGGACTAGGCCGCTCCTGATCCTCGGCGACTTTAACGCCCCTCACACAACATGGGGCTATAAGTTCCAGTCAAAAAGAGGAAAAGCATTGGCCAAAGCAATGGAGGATCACGAGATTGCCCTCCTGAACGAGCCTGACGTAACTACCAGAAGAGGCAACAGTGCCGCGAGGGACACTACGCCAGACCTTTCGTGGTTATCGGGAACGCTAGACGTCTCCTGGAGAAGCGAAGAAGTGGACCTGGGTTCTGACCACAGCGTGATCGGCATCACGATCCGAGGTTCCCGATATCGGGCTGTGTTGGGGACAGCGCGGATCACGGATTGGGACAAGATGAGAAAGTTCACCCAGGAACAAGAAGAGGCGTCTGAGGAAGAATCGGGACGAGCTGAAACACAACAGACCTACACCGAATGGTCGAGGGACCAGAAGAAGACCCTCCAAAAATTTACCCAAGAAATCGCAACGACTTCGCAGACACCGTACGTGGACGCCAGACTGACCCACATGTGGGCGGCCCGGCACTCGTTAACGCGGCGATGGAAACGTCAGCGGCACAACAGAAAGCTGGCCAAGCGCATAGCAGCCTTGAACAAGCAGATCGCCGAGCACGCGGCCAAACTATGCAGGGAGAATTGGCTGAAGACCTGCGACGGCCTGCAGGGCAAGCTCTCGACGTGGAAGACGTGGTGCCTCTTGAGGCATCTGATCGACCCGCTGAGTAGCAAAACTGCGACCAATCGCAACCTTACCAAAGTATTGAACATGTACAAGGGAGACGGCCGCAGGCTCCTGGAAGACCTGAAGGCGAAGTACCTAAAGACAGAGAAGGGACAGTACCCGGAGCCAGAGAGGTACGAAGGACCCGACAACGAAGACCTGGACCGGCCGTTTTCCATGACGGAATTGTGGACAGCGATAGATCAAAGTAACAAGAAAAGTGCACCCGGCAGGGATGCCATAACATACAAACTACTCAGTAACATGAGCAGTAAAGCGGCCCGCGGCCTCCTAGGGCACATCAACGAAGCCTGGGAGAGCTCGCGGTTGCCGAAGGAATGGAAGGACGCCGAGGTCTGCTTCATTCCAAAGCCCGGCAAGGCCCTCACGATAGACAACATGCGGCCCATCTCCCTCACGTCCTGCGCGGGGAAGGTGATGGAGCGTATGGTCCTTCGCCGGCTGCAGAAGCACCTCGAAGAAACAGATCAGATGCCGGAGACGATGTACGGCTTCAGGCAACATCTCAGCACCCAAGACGTGATGATCCAACTTCACGAACTGGTCGTCAAGCCGGCAACGAGGCACACGCCGCGCGGGATACTCGCCCTCGACCTGAAGGGAGCGTTTGATAACGTGTCCCACGCGAGCGTGTTGCGGAATCTGAATATGACCAGGTGTGGCCGAAAGACATTCTACTACATCAAAGAATTTCTGTCAAACCGAACAGCGACCATCAGAATAGGGGAGGAGAAGTCAGACCCTGTCGAGCTGGGTGATAGGGGCACCCCACAGGGATCGGCCTTGTCGCCCCTGCTCTTCAATCTGGCCCTCCTGCCCCTGCCCGGTCTACTCAAGCAAATCGAAGGCGTGACCATGCGTTCTACGCCGACGATATTACGGTGTGGACAGCTCGAACCGGTTCTGATGCCTGGATGGAGGAAGCCTTGCAGAAGGCGGCAACAACCGTGCACGAGTACGCAAAGTCATGCGGACTGAGCTGCGCTCCCCAGAAATCAGAGTTGCTTATTATCCAACCGGGAAAATCCAAGAAAGAGCTGCCGCCGAACGTGATCGTCACCATCGACGGAACGGCTATCAAGCCAACACAGCAGATTAGGATCCTCGGCCTACTACTTCAGGCCGACGGGAAGGCACACGCCGCCGTCACAAAGATCAAAACTACAGCCGAACAGATACTCAGTATGATCAGAAGGGTATCTAATAGAAACCGAGGCCTCAAAGAGGACGATGTCATGCGCCTGATACGCGCATTCGTCGTGTCACGGGTTACCTACTCCGCCCCCTATCTCCAGCTGACGAAGGCGAATAGGGACACCCTAAACACGATGCTTCGTAAGGCAACGAAGCAAGCACTGGGCATTCCCATATACTCGTCCACACAAAGACTGCTGGACATGGGCGCCCACAACACGATGGAGGAGCTCATTGAAGCCCACCTCTCTAATCAGAGAATCCGGCTCAGTCATACGAAACACGGACGAGCCGTCTTACGCAAGATAGGATGGCAGATTGAGCCAGTACCCCTCAAGGAAGCCCTTCCGGAAGACTGGAAGACGGCCATTCAGACCAAACCCCTTCCCCGGAACATGACGCCGGGCAAGGACGACGAGAGGCGCACCGCGCGGGCCAAAGCCATAGCCCGGAAGCTCGAAAAGAACGCCAGGGTCCTCTACGCGGACGCCTCGCTCCGAAAACACAGTGACCGTGCAGCAGTGGTGGTTACGTCAAAAGACAGGCTGATCGTCAGCGCGTCCATAAAGACAACAGACGCCGCAGTTGCAGAAGAAGCGGCCATGGCCCTCGCACTCGCACAGCCGAGCGTGGACACCGTGGTCACTGACTCAAAGACAGCCTACAGAAGCTTCCGCAGAGGGGTAATATCCTCCGCGGCCCGAGCCATTCTATCCAAGTGCAAGCCTCCGGGAAGAGCTATAGAGCTCGTGTGGGTCCCGGCTCACTCGCAGGTAGCAGGCAACATCATCGCAGACTACCATGCCCGAGAAATGTCAATCCGAGGCGAGAACGAGCCGGAAGAGCTACCGCATCCGGTTACCAGCTTTCGGGAAATTACAAGTATGTACCGAGAGGAAAGGTGCAGACTGCCAGAACCGCACCCCAAGCTCACCAGGCAACAACAGACGATCCTGCGCCGAGCGCAGGCGGGATCGCTTGCGCATCCCGTATTGATGAGCCACATGTACCCTGCGGAACACGACATGCTCTGTCCTTTTTGTAAAAAAGAAAAGGGCACCCTGCCGCACGTTTTGGCAGAATGCAAACAACTTAAAACCCCCCTCCTCCCCTTCCCGCCAACACCCCCAATCCCCAACCCCTTGAGCGATGGGAGACCTTGTTGTCCAGCCCCGCCCTATCGATCCAGCTCGCACTGACAGACAGGGGCCAGGAGCTGCTGGAAACATATGGGTCCCGCAACTAGGGAACCACCCCGTCTGGTGCAAGCATGCACCACCGAATTATTTCGGGCTTAATAAATGTTGATTCCTCCTTAAAGCTGCTTCACTCGTGCATTATTTAAGACCCTAGGACAGGAATCACAAAACACGTGTAAGAGTAGCTGCCGGAGCGAACACTAGGCCTGTGCTCGGCCACAAAGCGTCGCGCTAGGCCTCTTTTTTTTTTTTTTTTCCCTTTACGAGGAATTCGTCGAGTGACAGTAAGTAAAGTTATACATTTCATATGACATGCGCATAATACTGCTGTACTGCTTATAGCTGCTTCCCTCGTGCATTATTTTAAGTCCCTGAGGACCGGAATCGCAAAACATGTGTAAGCGTAGCTGCCGCAGCGAACGCTAGGCCTTATTGCAACAGGGCTGCGCTCATTACGGCTTTGTTACGTCGTTTTTTTTTTTAATGTGAGCACCATTTACTATAACAACGGCACAATCGTCTGAAATATGGATTCTGTACAGCCTAAATAATTGCCGCTTACCTCGTGGGACATCTTCTGCAGCATCATGCCACCCGCGTCTTTCATTTCAACGCTGCTCCGACGATCACATGTATAGGCCTCGCGACAGGAGTATTGTGCACACAGTGCGGTTTTCTGCCGTGTTTGTTTTTTTTTTCTCTCATAAATCCCATGCATATTTCGAAGCATCTCGTCGCGGTGCTGTATACAGCACCGCGACATGTGCATAATACAGCAGTATTATGCACATGTTGTATGAAATATATAACTTTACTTACCGTCACTCGACGAATTCCTCTTAAAGGGAGAGATAAAAAAAAAAGAGGCCTAGCGTTCGCTCCGGCATGTACTCTTACACGTGTTTTGCGATTTCTGCCCTGGGATCTTAAAATAATGCACTAGGGAAGCTGCTATAAGTGGTACAGCAGTATTATGCACATGTTGTATGAAATATATAACTTTACTTACCGTCACTCGACGAATTCCTCTTAAAGGGAGAGAAAAAAAAAAAGAGGCCTAGCGTTCGCTCCGGCAGCTACTCTACACGTGTTTTGCGATTCCTGTCCTCAGGGACTTAAAATAATGCACGAGGGAAGCAGCTATAAGCGGTACAGCAGTATTATGCACATGTTGTATGAAATATATAACTTTACTTACTGTCACTCGACGAATTCCTCTTAAAGGGAGAGATAAAAAAAAAAAAAGAGGCCTAGCGCGATACTTTATGGCCCAGCACGTCGAAGCGACGACGCTGTACGTGTAGTAAATATGCTGCCTACATTTCCCATGCTGTCGAAACGATTTTCGGACAGCACTGCGACGAGATGCTTCGAAATATGCATGCATCTATAAGAAAAAAAAAATGGAAATGTCCGCGACGATCACATAGGCCTCGCGACAGGAATATTTCAGTATAGTTAGTGCGGTTTTGGTCTGTCTTCTTTTTTTTGATGACTGCAGGACATTTCGAGGGTCAGCGACGTGGTTATCACTGTCTGCTGGCCAAGAATATCCCTTCGACAACACCGGAAAAGTACGCGCGTGTCTTCCCGTGGACGGCGCCATTTTTTTTCTTTTTTTTCAAATAAATGTATTCGATATACAAGGCCTCACTATGCAAGGTTCAATTGTGCAGTGTGCTTTTGTATTGTAACCGTGCATAAAGTGAAGGGATGCCGTGTTTGAGTTCACTCTTGTTAGCTAGCTGCATTTAATAAAATGTTTGCATTTTTCAGGATTTTAAATGCACAAATATTGATTGTCACAATAAATCTTTCAGTAGGTATCTATAATTTTTGGTACCTCCTGTATAGTGTGTTTATTTTTTTTTATTACGTAAGCAATACTACGCCAGGTTTCAGCCTGTCACATAAACCCGGCCTGACAGTCAAGCTGTCGGGTAAACTCGGTCGATAGCCACGCCGCACCGCAGAAGACAAAAGAAAGAACAAAAAGAGAAGCTACGTCGGCTTTGTTTATATGCAACCTACCGGGTTTAACTAACAGTAAACCCCAGGTAATTTTTCTTTTTCTTACCCAACTCAACGTCGGCTACTGCTCCCTTCTAAATGGCTCCGGAGTGCACCCAGGGAAGTTGTTGGATGCAACATTATTTATCCCTGGAGACTGTCCAATATGCTGATAAATAAAGAACTGAATAAGATTGAAATCAATTGACTCCAATTTGGACTTTGAAATTTGTCGCACAATTTCTAATTGCAAATTTTATTTCAAAGTCTAATTTTTAGGTTTTTATTTTTCCCAGGAATTAAAGCACAGCTAAGGAGTATACTCTGCAATCTATAGCTTGCTTCAGTTCCATAGCAAGTGCACACACACACAGATGATGCAATGTAATTCTAATTTGAAAAGAAAATTGACTACAAAAAAATTTGGGGTGGCTAAGTAAGCAGTCTGTTTTAGGCTACAGGTCCACTAAACTATAGCTTGACATATATGCCATGTTATGAATGCAAAACGTGTTGCCATGAAGGAAACGCGCAAGACATTAGGTTTGTTTCAATAAATAAATATTGGACATACAAAAACATATGGCCGAACTCAAATGAACCATATGTTGCATTAGAACTAACACAAACTTAATACAAGACATGAACCTTGGATCTCAATTGACAGCAAACATACACTAACATTTACAAAAACATACAATGCCATTTCTTTTCATGCAACTGACACCACAGTTGTCATCTTATACAAATATATCTTTAAAGCATTCTGCAAACCATCGTTGCCTTATGACAGAATAACCTGTTACAAATTACAGTAGAGCCTCGACACATTCCTCGTTCATACGTTCAGAGTTGCAGGAAGTAAATATCTCCCATACAGCTGCACTGTTCCTTTCCTGTTTAATATGTATGTTCCAGATAACACAATTTCCAGATATTAAATTCTAAATTAAAAAAAAATATATGATCAAATGGCTCGTTTAAGCATTCAAATGTGCATGTTTCAACATAGGGCTGAGCCCAGGAGCAGAATGCATGAACTGAAAGCAGCAGCACCCACCCATTGTGGTATCTTCTTCGCAGTGCCTTGATGGAAGGGTGAGGCTAACAATTAAGCGAAGGTCATTCACGCAAAGACATGACTTGCAGAGAAGGCAAAAATTGAAAAACCAGTACATTTTTTTTTGCAGTGCATGGGACAAATTATTTGTGAAGAACTATGCGCTTGCATTTCATGAGCAGGCTGGACCCAGAGAATGCAGCGACAGTCAGCCACCCCCATAGTGTATTGATACAAGGGGATAAAGCAACGAGAAACAAGGAAGCAATCTTGGCTTTCCATTGTCCTCAACATGCATAAAGTGTGTTACTAAACCTCATCTGCAATGAGTGCAACACAACTGTAAGCTGAGTTGTGAGGACGCCTTTCACATATATCTTATGCCAAGAGATGACAATCTATGCTTCTTCAGATGAAATGTTTTCCCAAATAAAATGTTTCTACCTGCATTTTTGAAGACAAAGTATCAACAATGTTGTACATGTGTTCATGCACAGTGACACACGCACAATTAATACACTATTACTCTGACAACAGTGAAGTCAGACAAATACCGCTAGTTTTAGTTAATAGTTACCTCGGCATTTTAAGGTTCCGGAATTATACACACGAACAACTCCACCTGAACGAGACACTTCCCCGAGATGCGAAGCCACGTATGGCTGGCACGGCACAACCGCACAATTATCATGGAATATGAGAAATGTATGTCAAAATGGGCTGGACTGGAATCTTCCGGATGCGCTCTAGCAGCCAGCTCTTGTCACTGTCTGTGCACTTAGGTTCCGGAATTACACACGAACTCCACCTGAACGAGACACTTCCCCGAGATGCGAAGCCACGTATGGCTGGCACGGCACAACTGCACAATTATCATGGAATATGAGAAATGTATGTCAAAATGGGCTGGACTGGAATCTTCCGGATGCGCTCTAGCAGCCAGCTCTTGTCACTGTCTGTGCACGACTGTTCTTCACGCACTCGGAAGACGCATTCCCGGTAAAAGAGCAGAGCGGCAATGTATCGCTTACAGTCATGCGCATGCATTCAGCGCGCCGCCAACACCTCCTGGTTGTGTTTTGTTGAAATAAAATCCTTCAAAGAGGACTCGCTAAACTTTGTGTTGCCGTACTTGTCTCATTCGATCAGAAGAAGTCGGATGTTCGCATCGTCTGTGTCGGCTGCTAATCAAAGCAGACCGCATGCAGATTCGGCGAAGGAACGTAAGCGGGCAGAGTTGTTTTGCAGAAGGTTTGAAGAACTTTATAAACAAATTTATCTCTAATAATAAATCAAGTTTAGCTTGGCCAAAACTGCGCTGTATTTCAAGTGTTTTGCTGCAAAAGGTTATTTCGAGCCCGCAAGGCAACGAGGTGGCGCTACCGGTGTCATCGCTGTGGCGTGTGGCAGCGGTTTCTTTTGCTTCCTTACCGCCACAGACGATGCAAACATCCGACTTCTTCTGATCGATTTAGGCAAGTACACCAAACAAGTTTTGTATAAAAGATACTGACTACCAAACGCCATTTCTATGCAGAATATCGGCTACAAAAACTCAGTGGTTTAGTTGGTATAAACGTTGTGTGGCAGCGGTTTCTTTTGCTTCCTTACCGCCACAGACGATGCAAACATCCGACTTCTTCTGATCGGTTTAGGCAAGTACACCAAACAAGTTTTGCATAAAAGATACTGACTACCAAACGCCATTTCTATGCAGAATATCGGCTACAAAAACTCAGTGGTTTAGTTGGTATAAACGTTGGACGACACGCACGTAATTGCACAAAGAACGAGTTCGTCTGCTTCAACCGCGGCTCTTAACCCACGTAATTGCGTTCTTCGAGTGGTCGGTAGGCTTGCGATTGGTTTCTTGTAATGAAGCTCGTCTGTAGGACAAGGAATTCATGAATGTCGCACATATTTATGCGTGGGCACAGGCCGACGCTTACCGTGCAGTTGCGCATATCGACTGCACACGGGTTGGTACCGAAGTTTTGTTTCGTACAGGTCTCTGTCCGCATCGCGCCCACTTTGCTGATAAATCGAACTGTCACTCATGATACCGATTGAGTTTTCATAACAACGGTGCTGGCATGAGGCAGAGTTACAGAGCAAACGAACGCGCACGAACAGCTAACATAACCGCCGCCCCGTACTAGTACTAGTCAAAACAGGACGCAAAGATGGCGTCGGCTGCATACTGACGTCAGCTGTGACGTCATGTGAATACCTCCTATAATATGGCCCTATAGATGGGCTCCGGAAGAACAATGTCGCACAAATCTTTGTATAACTTTTTCTTTTTACCAGTTGATGAATATTCTTTTGGAAATCTTGCAGAAAGAAATTGCACACTTTGAACAACTTCTCTAAAGTAACCAAAAATACCTTCCGTGTTGGCACAACAAAATCTGGCAGTGCATGTCCAAGCCTAATTTGGCAGACAGTGAACAAAAATGGATCGATGAACGTCCCGCAGGAACAGAAATCTGCTGACAATCTGCCGCAGAAAAAGATGCCCTAAGCCCAAGCCGCCATCCTTGACACCTCTAAATAAATTCGTGAGTGAGAAGACGTTACACCGACATGGGCCTCGGGGCAGGGGCTCAGCCAGGGGGAGGGTCTCCTTGCCTGCTCTCCTGTGCCGTGGACTCAGAGAAGGTCTTGGAGTAAGCCTCCTCCGCCAGGCGTAGGACGATCTTTTGTTCATCCACATTTGGGCTGCGGATGTAGGACTCCCAAGTAATTTAATCAAGGGGATCAGTTTCTTTAGCTCCCGGAGAATCGGGGCATTGCCAGATTAGGTGATTTTGACTCAGAGGTACGTTGCAGAGATTGCAAGCCTCTGGGTCCCCTGTGAACTCATTATGCAGAGTAACATATGAGGAAAGAAATGTTAGGCCCGTATTTTTCGCCAGGCCTTGCATTCTGAGGGTATTAGGGACCTATCTGGTGGTGGATAGTCTGGGAGTCTCAGAGAGCTCCTTGTAGGTGATGAGGGGGTCTTTGCCTCCGGGTAGCGGGGTCTGTATGGCCGCTCGGGTGTATACATCTCGAGCGAGGTGATGGGCAGCCTCATTGCCTGGTAGACCCTCGTGAGCTGGAATCCAGATGACTGAAACCTCCTGGTTTAGCGGGTGCTCAGTAGACTGCCGCCTGCTTGGAAATTAGGCCTTTTTCGAAGTGCCTGTACATGCTATCGCTATCGCAGCCTCTTCAGCTATTAAAGCGTTACGCATATTAATGGATACAATTACTTCCTGGGAATGGTTCCCATCTACCACTGCTATGACCGCGACCCCTTTTAGCCCGCAGGCAGCATTGCAGTAGGCTGATTCCTCTGGAGGGTTGTTTATTAGTTTGCTTTGAATAAATTTTGCTCTATGCTGTCTTCGTTCCTTGTCATGAATCGGGTGCATATTCTTAGGGATCAGTGCAATTTTGAATAGTTTCCGCGCCTCAAGTTCCAGGAGTTCAGCGACATAGGGTGGCCCACCTGACTGAAGATATAGTTCTTGCAGTATTTTTCGGCCCACTAAGTTGAGCCACCAAATCTGGGCCTCCCTGACCGCTTTAGTAATCTCTTCCCAGGTATTATGCATTCCCATAGCTAGAAGCTAAGCTTCTCTGTCGATGAGTTGGGGGGGGGGGGGGGGGGGGGGGGGGGTGCCTAAAGCCCTTTTGAATGACGTTCTGATCATTTTCTCTAACTTCTCTACTTCACCAGGATCGAGATTGAGAAAGGGGATGGCCTAAGCTATCCTGCTGATTACAAAGGCACGAAGCAGTTTCATTAGTGCGGCTGCATCTTTCCCATCTTTAAGCCCATACAAAAGGCGCGAATATCCTATGCAGTTTCTGCACACTCAATCTTGCACAGTGTGAAACTTGCATCACATACCACAGCCTAGAAATGAAGAAGAGGTTGCACACTGTGGCTCTGGCAAAAATTGATAAACCAGTTCTTTCCACTTATCTGCCCTTTCCTACATGTCATCTGTGCATGCTCTCCAATATGTCTCGCTATCACGATAGCACTCTAGTAACACGGCAAGGTACTTTGGCTGAGTCGTCACCCAGGACATGTTTGCAAAATTATCAGGAGCACTTTGCCATCTACCATGCCAGACCAGTTTACTCTACTGCCTGTAACTTCGCTAAAAGTTTTTACAGAATCAACAACTTCAGTCATACCCTCCTGGTTAACGGTAAAAACCACATCATCGGCGTACGCCAGCAGCTTCTCTTCCACGGCTTGCAAATGAAAATCAGTAATATTCTTATTGTCCAAGATATTTAAGCAAAGGGTTTCAATGTAAATGCAGAATAAAAGAGGGCTGAGGGGGCAGCCCTGCTGCACAGAACGCTGCACGCTGATGGAGGCCTACATATTTTTATTTACGACTACTCTCGTAGTGAAATTTCGGTACGCCAGGGCCACGCCCTCATGAATAACAAAACCAACATTTACGGTCAGTTATACAAAGTAGAATTTCATGGGCAACACAGTCGAACGCCTTTTCAAGGTCAAGCTGCAGGATGGCCACACGGCCATTTATGACCCCCCCCCCCCCCCTCCCCCATCACAACATTCTAATACACTTCTTGCTTTGTGTATATTTGTAACAATGGACCATCCCTTTATCCCACACGTTTGATGTGGCCCAACGATGTCCTGGATTACCGACTGCAGCCTTCGTGCTAACACCTTCATATAAATTTTGTAATCAACGTTCGTGATTGCAATTGGCTGGTATGATGTTACTTGTAGTAGCCTATCTGCTTCATCAGTTTTGGGCATGAGGACTGTGTGAGATTTGCCATAAGAAGGAGGCAGTTCGTTTACATCATAAGCTTCGTTAAACACTGCAGTCAGGACTGGCGCTATTTCGAGTTTAAATTGTTTACAAACTGCCGCACTTAAGCCGCCTGGACCGGGTGATTTTCCCGGGTTTAAATTGTTTATCGCCAGTTCGAACTGTGATTCAGTTATTGGCAGTTCTATTTAATATTTGTTTCTTTTCTTTATTTAGTCTTGGTAGTGCCCCGAGATATCTGTCCTTAAACGCTCTCATATCAAAGTTGTGCAATGCAAACGACGCCTGGTAGTATTGGAAGAATGCTCGCTAAATATGCTCATTGTCATCCGATAAGACGCCGCCCCATTCTATACTTCTGATGTGATTTCTCTGTGCGTGCGACTTTTCTATTCCTAGCGCTCGTCTCGACGATGCCTCCCCTGCAGCTGACTCTCCCACTCTCGCACGCACAAGCGCACCGCGATAACGCTCTTGAGCTACCATGTTGTCCGGTGCCATTGACTCAGGATGTCCGGTGTGTACGCTGCACCGACTCGTGCCTTGTGAGTTAGAACTTGGGCAGGACGAAAGGCCGGAAGGGATCGGAGGAGTAATATCGGGGACAAGGTCCCACAACAAACCCCTCCACTCATGTTTAGGTCGCGTGAAAGCAAATATAAAAATATACTCATTTCGTCCGCTTGTCGGTAGATGCTGCTAGTCTCTCAGCTAACACGGCGCTACAGGTCACCACTTCAGTTTCGGTTATGTTCCGGCTCAGGCACTTCGTGCGTGCTCGGATAGTTCGGTTTAGGCCTGCAGCACTTGAAATACGAGCTCGGAGCAGCTGATGCACATACCTTAGTTCGTATCGAATGAAGATCATGATTCGGCACGCACCTGCGAAGTATTTTCCACTCCCCGCGCGCCAGCAATTACGGAGTCTCCTCTTGCGTCATAGTGCGCGTCATCCTACCCTACTACGTAGTAGGAGAAAGTTTGAATTCGGCCAGCGGGAACAAAAGAAACTCCTTCTTATCGCAATATCTCAGCAATAATTCGATTTTTTGCTGCCGGACATGCGGCGACAGTGTCACCAAATGCCGCTTATTAGATTTTGATAGCATATTTGGGTGTCTTTAGTGTCCCTTTAACGTCCGTAAGTGCCATAGCCACGTCAGCCGCCGCGCGCAGAGGGTTCGCAACACACGCTGGAGAAATCGTCTGACATTGTCTGAAAACGGGCTGAGCTGGCTTGGCGCATGCGCAGCGCGTGCGCCAAGGCCGGGAGAGAGATAGCTCGGCAAAAGAACGGGCATACCCTTGCGCTTCGCTCTATCGCGTTTTTCCCCTCTCATTCCCACCGGTTCTCCCTGGTTCATTCACGCACATGGCTTGCGAACGTCACGTGGTGGCGCGCGGGAAATGATAACCGCAAATACGCGCGCCTTTGAAGAATGGGCGCGGGGCTGCCCTAGACCAGCCGTCGCCGAACTGTCCCCTCTCATTCCTTCCGTGCATGGCTTGAAAACGTCACGCGGCAAACGGCAGAAGCGATCATCTTTCGGGAAGGCACACTTTTCAGTGCGTGATACGGAGTTCGTTATACTATCGAACGACCGGTGAAATTGGGTTCGATATATGAGTCGGCTTCCCTATACCTTTACATGGGATTTTCAAGGGGATATTCCGTGAGTTCGATATTACCAAAATTCGATATATCCGGGTTCGACTGTAGAAAGTAAAAGTTTCAAAAGTGGAAAGACATCATGCATATGAAATGCTTTGGTGTCATAACCTTAAAAGTGGAGCTTAAACGCCCCCTTCATTGTTTGTAAGGTACCACACTCTCCTACAAGTGTTCCTTAATATAACTGATACCTTGAACCGCAGATTTCTGCAATGTTTGATTACTGTTGAGGTCACGTGAGGGATGAAAAAACGGCTATATAATGGCCGCTTCACTCACTATGATTCGTGTTTTGAGCAAAGCTGAGTTTAGTGCTGCAGTGCATTAAAATGACAGAGCGGTTACACTGCAGTTTTTCAATGCCCATGTGACCTATACATAATTTTGACGTTATTGTTCAGCTGTTGAAACCTAAACAGGCAAGAAAAGGAACTACATTACAAAATGTTTGTCACGGGCAAAACGTGATGGTTCCTGTACCGTAATCTCCTGCATTATTAGAAAGAGTGGAACATGCAGCTGAAAATGGCTTTATACTCTAACTACCAGTCAAATTCTATCATTTCTCCCCGACATGGTATGAGAAAGACATAGAGGGGGGGGGAGATGGAGGCAAACAGTGCAAAAGATGAAGACAGAAATTCAAGATTCACAGGACGAGCCCTGTTTACCCTTAAATATGCGTCATTAACTCGCCTGTCTGGCTATAACTTTGAAAGATAGGGCATGCTTCGAACACTATCATTGATAGTCAATTAAATAAAAACGTTCCTTTCATGGCGCTATCTTTTGTTCAGAACAATGCACAGGGCTATGAAACGCAAAGTGGCAGCTGTAACGTTAAGCGATAGGAAGCGTGCAGAGTAGGCCAGAGAAATAACTCGAGTTAATCAGACATTCTAGTAGAAATCAAGAAGAAATAGGCATGGGCAGGGCATGTAGTGCAATGAGTAGACAACCGATGGTTGCTTAGGGTAACAAATTGGATTCCAAGGGAAAGAAAGTGTAGCAGGGGTCGACAGAAAGCTAGGTGGGCAAATAAGAATAAGAGGCTTGCAGGGGTCAATGGATGCAGCTAGCACAGGACCAGGGTACTGGAGAAATATGGGAGAAGCCTTTGCCCTGCAGTGGTTAGAGACCGGCTGATGATGATGACTGCTGTCACCTTTCAACTGAAATGAGAAACATGAAAAATTACCCATTCATCATCATCAGCCTGATTATACCCACTGCAGGGCGAAGGCCTCTCCCATATCTCTCCACTTAACCCGGTTCTGTGCTAGCTGCATCCACTTGACCCCTGCGAACATCTTAATCTCATCCGCCCACCTAACTTTCTGCCGCCCCGCCCCCATTCACTTTCACCCATTCACTTTTCTTAATTACCATTAGGGCTAAAAATATCCTTAATGAGTATTTTTTGAAAGTCCACAGCATTTTATTGATTCCTGTATTCTTCTATTACAGCAGAATCTTGGTGACTACATAAATATTCATACCATCATAAAAAGTTTACCATCAAAACGAACAAAAATCTGTATGCAGAAGCGTGGGTAAGGCCTTCATGCATATACACTTACGGCCGAGGTTTATTTACAGCTGCAAGGCCACAGCTTGCCCCTCATATAACACATAAAACACATGGGGAAAAGCAACATCGGCTATATGCAGGCTGCACACCACCACAGACTGCTCCTTGCGCGTACAGCACGACTAGTGATCGTGGAGCTAATCATGCGCAGGCAGCGCGTGCCCATGCACCTTGTGCACTGCCACCAGCTGCTCGTCACTGGCTATCGCAACGTCGGCGATTTACGGGCCGTGCACCGCCTTGTGCAAACAGTGCATATGGTGAATGCAGAAGCAGTGCATACTGCTCAAGACTGCAGTAGCGGGTTGTGTGCTCGTATCAACCGTCGTGGGTGGTGCGGGATAGTTCGTAACATTCGAAATTCCACACATTGTACATAACGTACTTTGGCTGCAGAATTTTATGAAATCGTACCATTTCATAATTCCTAACAGGATTCGTACCATGAAGATTCCACTACTTGGAATGCAACGGCATCAAGAACTTAGCAAAAAAAGCAGACGAACACGTACCACAAATAAACGAGCCCAGGTATGCTGCGCAGAGCAGACATATAGCTGCACACAATGTAACGGTTTCCCGGGTTCTTCATGGAGGGCACGGCGCACAGGGAGACGTAGTTGGCTCCCTTCTAATGTAATGAATCAGTGTGGTGTAATATATTAGAAGTGAACATAAAAATGTCAATAAACTAATAAGCAAAAATCACACAAAAAAAGCGTGATTTTAAAGTAGCAACATATGAGGCAATGAGTATATTGTACTGGGATGGTGGGTTCGCCCAGAGAAATCCGGCAAGGGTGCAAGAAATTCGGAGAAACACGAGCGGCAACGGCAATTCTTTTTGTGATCTGTCGCGCGCCCCGCGTTCCCTCCGCGCCTCTTCTTCGTCAGCGCAGGGCACTAGACTGGTGTAGGCCATTCGCCGTGCCTAACATCCAGTAACATCTTTCCACCAGGGAGGTGGGAGTCCAGAGTTTAATCAAAGTGTCAAAGTCCGTGGATGCCGGCCAGTGGGCACGGCAGTGTCATGTGATGCCGTCCCATGACAATGGCTGCTCATTGAAGTGCAACGGGACGTAGCCATTATGCGCAGGGCACCATTTTTCGTTGCTGCCACTCAGCTTGCCCAGTAGCATCGGCAGTCGGCACTGCAACTTGGTGATCCTGTGGGCATTCCAGCTTTACACAGTGCTCACAACACGGAGCATAGAAGTTTATGAGCAGGTAGCAGTCATTGCTGACCACTTGGTCAAAGTTGGACGGGTTGAGGTTGCAGACGTTCGGCTGGACGATACCCATGGCCTTGTTTTCTACATCAGGCAGCATGGACGTGTCCAGCTCAAACCTTGCCTTCTTGTGGGATTTGTTTATGTTCAACCTTTGTCCTTTCTGCTAGCATCGCCATCGAATGCGAAGGCGAAAACCACAACTGCTATCCCAGCCTTCAACTTGAGCACCTCGATTTTTTTGAAGCTTCGCTCTGCAAACACTTCTTTGTCCAGCCGAGTGTTGGCTTCAGCGAGTTACCACAGGTGGTTCACATCTGCAGTGAAGGAACAGTCTTCCTGTGCGGGGTGGTCGCCCATACTGTGCTGCAGCTGTTGCTTCTGGAGCCATTCTCGCAGCTCCGGCTCAGAGCACATCAGTCACTCTGAATGGGTCAGACCACCATCCACCTTGACTGCAAATAACAAACGCTCCAGCAGCTCCCGCTCACACTCAGCCAAAAATCTTCCAGACTCTGGATCTTCTTTGCATGCTTAGTCTTGAGTGTCTCAAGCTTTGTGCTCAGCTCCTTGGCTTGGGCTTCAGCTTTGCATTAGTATGCCTGCACGGCCTCTACCACAACCGAGTTCTTTGTGTGTAGGCAATCATTCTCGGCCTGCTGGTCGCCCAGCTCGCAATGTAGCTGCTCGACAGCAGCCTCGGGAAGCCGCTGCTCGGCCCTCTCAACCCCTGCCTTCTTGCATGACAGCTCGCTCACCTCACGGCTGTGGGTCTCAACAGCCTCTGACAGGCGGGCACGCAAATCCTCGGCCAGGTGAGCCCTCTCCTTGGAGCGCCGCTTCAGAGCATCCAGGCGGTGCTGGTGCTATGCCCGCTCTGCCTCCAGCTGGTGCACCTTGCTCAGTTCCTTCTCTTTGTCCTTGGAGGTAGCCAGTTGCGCAGCCAGTTTCTGGGCCTCTTGGTCGAGCCGCTGCCACAGCACAGAACCTCCAGGGCCTCAGCTTGGCCCCGAGCCAGACGGGCTTCCGCCTCCTGCCACTTGAGTCTCCCGGTGGAAGTGCTCCAACTTCTCCTCTCGTTCACGCGCCGAGACCCATGGCCGCTGTAACTTCACCTCCAGCTGCTGCACCCGCCATTGCAGCTGTGCCGACTGATCCTCACCAAGCCTCTGCTGGGCCTTGAAGCTCTCCTGTTGCTGCACCTTGCTCAGCTGCTGATCCAGCTCCTGCCTCAACTCCTTCACCTTGGCAGCATGTGAGAGGGTGCGCTCGCACTCAGCCTGCAGGTGGCGCTCCCATTCAGCCAGCTGGCTCCTTAAGTGGGCCTCTTGATCGAGGCCCCGCTTGTGCCACTTGCTGCAATGTGAGGAATTGGCTTCGTAGCCCTTCAGCGTACTAAAACAATGCAGAGATCGAATGTGCCTTTGTTATGCACCCACATGGCTTTCAATGGGATCGAATCAGGGCACCCGAGACTTATCTGGCGCCGGACATCGGGACTGGCGTTGAGCAAAGCCTCGGTGCCAATCAGGGCCACGGCGTTCCGAGGCGCCCCCGGCAGAGACTGCAATGTCAACTGCTGGATATCTGCGGTGAGGTCCTGGAGGCTTTTCCTAGGACCCTGCCGGAGAGCACACAGGAGTTGGTAATGGAGCCGGGGTTGCAGAGATTGACCATCAGTCTCGTATGGCGCTCGGCAAGAATGAGCGCTATCCCACCACTGCCACCAAAATATGTACTGGGACGGCGGGCCCACCTAAAGAAATCCAAACAAGGATGCAAGAGATCCGGGGAAGCACGACCGGCAGTGGAAATTTTTTCGTGATCTGTCCCGTGCTTGCTTTGCGCCTCTTCTTTGTCAGTGCCAGGCACTAGACCAGCGCAGGCCGTACGCCGTGCCTAACATCCTGTAACCAATAAGCTATCGCATTATCTCTTAAGGCAAAGCTTAAGTTTCCTGTTAGGTTTTTTCACTTCAGCCAATTCTGCCTTCTTACGCCGAACAAGGTACCTTGCAGGAGCTGCGAGTCTGCTGACACGCTCGTGCGGCTGCATAATGCCCATCGAGCTGTTCCCGCTCTGTGCGCGAGTTCTGGAATTGGCTTCGTAGCCCTTCAGTATACTCAAGCAATGCAGAGATCGAATGTGCCTTTGTACGTCTCTCATGTTATGCATCCATATGGCTATCAATGTGAGCAGTGGGCAGAGGCAAAACTACTCTAGTTTTCAGAGGACAGCGACCTTCTGGGAGAGCTGACATTTTCCATACAGTTTGAAGTTAGAATCGGCATGCGTCTAGAAGCTCTCATAATGCAGCCCTAATAATTTTTTACTTCATTCAAAATTTCATTGATAAGCGGTGATACAAATGCAGGTTGTATAAGCTAGTGTAACTTTCAGTCCAGTCTATGTCTCCGTCATATCCATTACACAAACAAAAACAAGCACGTAAAACTTATGCAATTCTTTATTTCTGGATTTTCCATCCAAGACTAAAACTGTACAAAGTAGAGTCAATCACAATGAACTAGACTGATGACACACAGGTCAATGAGAGAATGAACATATAAGCTGTGTGAGCAAAAAGGAATGACTGGCCCTTTGAAATGCATCCTGGGCCCAGGAAAAAAAAAGAAACTCTGCACTGATCACAAAAACAGACACCATAGCAGCTCAAACATTTGGCTTCTGCTTCGTTTAAAACTACGTAATAATGGTTAAGAGTTTAGAATGAATAGAATCTCCTCATTTGTTGTTTTTTTATTGTTCATGCCAGAAATTAAGAACCACCAAATAGAAAGCATACTCCTGAAAAGTGCCACAGCTAGCCATAACAGCCACTGAGTTAAGTCTCCCAGGAAGATCACTTTAAAAACGTCACAATTCTAAACAACGTATAAAGCCATTTTCGGAAGTGTACAATGGATAGTGACCACAAATTACAATACAACAAATAAAATGCACTCCTCTCAGTGCTGCGTGAGACAAAGAATGAAAACCATAACACAAATCACAGCTGGCGAAAACATAGTATTATGGCACCAAGAAGGGGAAAGGCAAGAAAGTGCCTTTCCACAATCAATCTTTAGGCCACAATTTGCCTGCACTTTGTTCTGGTGATCAGGCAGTCAAAAGACCTTCAATATAGTTCCTCCAGCACAATTGTGGACAAATGCTGAACACAAAAGTAGGGTGAATTGTCAACACAATTCTGACAAAGCAAATTACATCCAGTAAACAAAAATAACATAAAAATCAATGAAGAGAAACCTGCAAGCGGTGATTCAAATGCACAATAAGACAATGGCAATCTCAGCTGGGCTGTACCTGAAAGATTTCACTCCAAGGAGAGTAGTAAATTTCATAAAAATATATATTGCAGCATGAGCGCATGGAGCCATTTAATTCAAGGCAATAAAAATGACTGCAGTGAACAACTGCCCCCTCTCCGTCAGAGCTCAGTGACAAATGTGAGCTTCAAATGCAAGGCGATGGCTCTGCTTTCAGCACATGCGTGCAGGATTTGACAAACAAGCAATGTGGCTAAGAGCACTAAATACCAGAAAGGAACCAACCACCTGCGAGCACAACAGAAACGCTCGCCTGCAGCCAAGCATTGAATAGGAAGAAGGAACTGAAAGATAGAAATGAGTTGCAATAAACTTGAACGTAATTAGTGAGTTCTGTGTCACCAACTGCTGTGCCTTGTTAAATGCATGGCAGCAGTTCAGGGTCATCTCAAGTGCTAGGCAATCTCTCTGCGCTCTGCACCGGAAGGGAATGAAGACATCTGCCAAGCAATGCCCCTATGAAGTCTGTAATGAAGACACAGAGGCACACTGCAAGGTGCGGTGGTACAAAGTGAAAGGAGAAGCAATTAAGAACAGCTAATGAGTTGCACGAGTACGTTTTCCGATTCCTGTATGCATCTGGCGAGGCAGTCGGTCTTTTCCTTATGCACCCAGAGATTGGGAGGTTTCAAATCAGCTGCAGTGATTCGAGTGATGTTTTGCTACTGAGGTGCCAGTTTATTGGCAAAGTATCTGCCAGTCCTCAGGTGACAGAAAAATGGAGAGAAACACAGACAGGCCTTGCAACTAGGCAGACTTGCCAGAATTTAAAAGGCAGTGCTTTTATCAGTGAGTGTTGCTGTGCTGGGTGACGATGGCACCTGCAGTGGTGAAGATGTGTCCCAACTGGGCCAGCTGGAGGGAAGCGAAGAACTCAGGGGTGAGCAACTGAAAGACCTCATCACTGGATAGCACTACGGAGTCCGTCTGCATGGCACAATCTGCAAGGGACAAAACAAGGTGCAACTCCCAGTCATCCTCTGACACAACACTCAGCGGTGGCATGCTTCCAGAGCTTTTAGTACACAAACTCTAAAAATAGATCAAAAATGAAGAACAGGGGAAAAAAAAAAAAACGCATTTGAAAGCTAAAAACATATGTTTACTATTACACTAGTCAGTTAATATTAATGAAATTTGCAAAGAATGCTAGCAAGGGTATCTCAAAAGGGTACAAAAAGCTAGAAGGCAGCAGCCCCATACATTGCTCTACTACAATCCCTGCGAGCCAACACCTCCAGACTGACTACGACGCTCGTGGAGCCTGCCTTACCTGCAGTCAGATGTCTGGCCTGTTCAAGGTTTTCGGCGGCAGCATGCACCTTTTTGCCTATAGCAGTACAGTTGAACCTCACTATAACGAACACGGATACAGTCGAGTCCACTTATAACGATATCGGTTTTAACAATATATCGGTTACAATAAAAACCGGCTGCACTGTCCACTTTTTTATGCTTTCTATAGTAAAACAACCAGCTTAATACAATGCCCCCTTGTCACATTTGTTGGTCGGCCAATGAACTGTAACAGCCCACCCCTCGTGTAATACCCCATAGGGGCATTTGAGGTATAAATACAGTAAAAGCTCGTTAATTAGAACTTCACAGGACCGGGAAAAAAGTTCGAATTATCGAATGGCCTCGAAAAAACTGACAAGAACTATTTAGTTGGGTAACGACTCGCTCACATAATGAACCCACCCAGCTCCAATTTGTGTCAACGAATCTGAAAAAAAAAAAAAAAAAAATTATATATATATATATATATATATAAAGGTGTCAATCGTTAGCGCGTCCTTCCATTTCGCACCATCTCGGTCCACAACACATTTCTTGGCAATGGGTTAAGATGCTGCACAGCGATAACGGCGTGTTTATCTTTTGGCTTTAGCTCCAGCATGGTGGAGGGAAGTGAACTTGGTAAAGTGCCAGCACTTGTCCGGTTATGCAAGCCTCCTTTTCAGTACGTTCGCTTTATCATGCTATGAGCGACTGGGGCGGGCACGTCTACTGCCACTCCAATAATCGGAACGCGTGATAGCAGCAAGTGGCTTTTGAAGCGAACGGTGCTAAAAGCAGGCGTCATGATCGCGGCTGACTCGTGTGCTTCCGTTGACGACTGATGGTTGGAAGGTTGAATTGCTATCGAAAAAAAAAAAAAAAAAGAAAAGAAATTTAACCCGTAGTGCCCATCCGAGATCATAGTTTTTCATGGGCATTGGCTGGGACCGCGCCGACAGTACTTATCCCTATTTCCAAATTAACAGGGTTGGAATTAACAAGTATTTAGTTTCGAGCTACGGAGGTTGCGCAGAAGAGGGAGCAGGCAGCCGCCGTCCCCTCCCTCCAACGCCGCCGGCCGCCGTGCCGGTCATGGCGCCATTTAAGTTTTACCCACTTTTTCATGATTTTACTCTGTTCCATCTTCTGGCCCCGTTTTGGACGTGCGCAGCCTTTAACTATGCCTTCCGATCGCGGAGGTGTTTCTTTAATTTTTTTTTTTTGCCGTGATGTGCACCAAGCTGGCCAGACGCGGCAGTGCGTAGCTCGAATTATCCGTAGCGAAACTGACTCGCATTCGAATTAACGGGCTTTCTTATACACAGATCTCTATTGAGCTTGGCGGACCAAGTAGAGTAGTTCGAATTAACGAGCTTTAACTGTAAATAAACAAATGAAGTCTGGCTCTTGAGTGCTCGTGCCAAAAGGCAGTTGAATGTGAAATCCTTAAAAAGAAAAAAAAAAAAAAAAAAAATTCCAGCTGCTGCCCCCTCCCCGCCCCGCACTCATACAATAGAACCTGTTTTCTGGCTTCCTCCGCATTGTAAGCCACGCCTGCCTTTCTCCCGCTGCACTTCCACCCTTTGGAACACAAATGGACCGCGGCGAGAGCTCTATGTAGCCCCACCCTCCAAAACACAAATGGACTTCGCCAACGCGCTGACAGCACTGATCTGCCCTCTGCTGACTTGCCCCTCATTTTGCACAGTTTTGCCAACAGATTTGGTTGTTTGAGAAAGTTGATTGCGTCGAAGTCGTTCCTGGCTACGCGGTTTCTCCGTCTCGTTTGAATCGGTGCCGAAACAGAAGATGGCTGATCTGCCCGCTGATTATCGGACAGGTTGCCGGTGAAAAGATAGCGCAAGGCTATCGATTTGCAGACGAAGTGCAGTATCGTGAAGGAGTACGCACTATTGCAACCGACGGTGTAGACGATCATCCACGTGACAGTGGGCGCAAACGCGTTTGACAAGGTGCCTGACGACGACAGTGACGTGGACGCGGTAGGGCAGGCTGCCTCAACGTTGTTCTCGCATGAGGCCCTGCAGTTGATTCAGTCCCTCTGGGGCTTTGTTTTTGCAAGGGACCTTGTGCTGCACTACGTGGGGCACCTAGATGCCATGAAGAAGGATGTCAACACGCTTCGTGTGAGGAAAGCAAGGCTAATGAACATCGGGTTTTCTCGTGCAAGCCAGTGAGATGCACAGGGTCGTCCACTTCTAGCTAGAACACGGTCACTGCTTTTAAAGCAACATTGTATCTGACGCAGGCAGATATCGATGCAAAGCGATGCAAGCACACAGAGACACGGATGTGCTGCTTCACATGGCCAGCCACTTTAGATTACTGCGTGGCCAGGTCGGATGCAATGACATCTTGAAAGCAGTGACCGTGTTCTAGCTAGAAGTGGACGAGGCTGTACGTGGTGAGATGCTTGTGGCGATTTCACCCCAGGGGCCTGCGTGCCGCAATCTCCTCTGCACTTAAATAAAAGTTTTTCTCTCTTCACTCCAGCGTTACTTCGAGATTTCTCACGCTGAGAGGCAGCCGTGTCAACCTTTTCATATTTTTTACAAGACCCCTTTCGGGGCCACCAAAACGATGTCTCGGCGGAGCTTGCATGTCACTTGCCGTCCGTGACCCCTCTTTGCAATTGTTATGCTTTTTTCGTGCAAACCGTTTATAACAATTATCGGTTATAACAATGAAATTTTCGCGGCACTTGAATATTGTTATAAGTGGACCCTACTGTATAGCGAATTATCGGATAAAACAAAATAAAATCAAAGTTTGGTTGGTCTATGATTTATTTCTATAGTTCTTTTTGTATAACAAAAAAAAGAAAATTAGACGATAGATCGGTTATAACGAAGCATTTCTTTTGCATTAAAACGACAAAAAAAATGTTCATGAAGCCAAAAAAAAAAAAAAGCTAAAAACAATTTCTCCTTCAACCGAAGCACCTGCCACAGAAGCGTGTTCAAATCACCTGCACGTTCGCATGCCGCGTCATTTAGCGGCGAAAATAAAAACTACCGCCAACGTCTAATCACCTTCAGATCACCTCTCCGCGCGTGGTGATCTCGGAGGTCATGAACGGCCATGGCCGGACTCTGGAGGTGTCGCCGAAGTGTGTTTAAATCGCCCGAGCGTTTGCGTGGCGTGACATCTAGCGGCGACGACAAAAACTAGCAGCTGGCCCATAGCCTCCGTGATCCCACCTCCACGCGTGGTGATCTCGGAGGTCATGAATGGCCATGGCCGGACTCTAGCGTCGCCGCCGCCGCTGCTTGAGTCCGGCCGTCCAATGGCTGACAGGCATGTGAATGGCATGTCATCACCATTGCCTCGTCATGGCGTGAGCCCCTGCTGCGCCTCTGCTACTGCGACCGACCCATGCGCTACATTCCCAGTCTCCCAGGCTCTGTCACGCAAATTGTGCGCAGAAACAACATCCCATTTTTCTTCATTTTCATTCTTTTTTGCTTTTTAACACAGAACGAAAAGAGATATTATATGCTTATACCCAGTTTTTAATAAAACAAAGTTGTACGTTTTCGCACCTTTGTTTTGTTATTAGTGCACTTTTTGTTTTTTCAATTTATTAGCAAATTTATTTACAGGCATTTGGGCGCGCACTTTTATAACAAATATAGGATATACCGAATAAATTTTCATTCCCTGTACTACTTCGTTATAATGATATTCGAATGTAAAAGCCTAGTGGCCCACTGGTTTCGCAGCATTCATAATTGCGAAACCCACAAAAAATGCTCATGTCGCTGCGACCGACTTCAAGTTCACGGCGAAGGTACCCCATGCACTGCTGTGGGCGAATGTCTCATCACTGCTGTTGCATAATCGAGATGCGCGGCTCGAAGAATATGGCAATGAAATGACGGTTGCCGGACACGCGTCATTTCAGCAGTATAGTAGTTGCAAAAATGATGCTAGTCCTTTTCATTCTCCGTCCGACTCTCTGAAAGGGCAGAGAATGCTGCGTGAGGTCCTGCATCATGTCGTTCTCACACATAACTGCGCTTCCGCGTCATCTTCACGCTAGCTTTGGTTATCTTTCGCTCATGTACACTGACAAAGTCATCACGCTCCGGATGAAGCTAGAAGGATCCAAATTGGGTGCATCACCGTTGCCGCAGTTAGGCTTAGCAGTACATGAACTTCCCGTCACTGGAGCTCTCAAGCGTCTTCCTTTGTACTGATGCCTCGTCAGGAACTTCCGTGAAGGAAATTCACCCAAGGCAGAAAGAAGACAGAAACTTGGGCAGAAGTGTTGGTTCATGTCGCGGTGACAGCAGTATGAAGAGTGTCTGCGTGCAACAAACTGTGCGTTGGAATGCTCCAATGGCGGGGCTCCAACCATACCACGTAACCTAAAGGGCTAGCGACATCACTATAAAACAATATTTTTTTTTCGTATTTTTATCAACAATTCATCGCTGCTGAGATCAACGTTACTAGATTACTTTTCAGTTTGCAAACTCCAGCGATGCAGGTGTTACCCTTCCTTGTCCCACCAAGTGGGGGTGCGATTGTAGCTGTTGAACCTGTTTGGCAGCCTCCGTACCAATGCTGCCTGCGCTGAAGTCTGTGTACGCGCGATCTTGTACCCAACATTTCTTTGTTGCATTTAGCTGTGTTGCATGTTGATTTCAAGTTTTCGTAAGATTTATCCAAACATGTAGTGTGACGCAGCTTGTGCCGATCGTGCGGCGTATACTTCTGCCACAACACAACACAGCGGTGCCAGCGTGCCCAACCTGCGCATCTCCGTGAGGTGCTGCCCACGTGAAACGCAGATGTCCAGCTTGAGTTATCCACCTCAAAATCAAGGCACTGTGCCTACGTCGGCACTTCAGAACCCTTTGCTGGCTTCAATGCATGTCTCAGGATATAGTTATCGGAAAATCAAGGAAGGGTGCCATGCTACAGCTAAGATGTTCAGTGTAATGAGGGTTGTTGACAATTAGTTGCTACATTACATGAAGCTGGTGTCTGTGCTAACATTTTCTGGGGTTAAGGCATAAAATTAGGCTAATGAATTCTTAGTTCCAGAAAATTAAAAACCACATGAAGAAGACGGGATGAAAAACACACAGATAGCATACTTCAAGCTGAATTTATTTTGTGAAAGAAGGGACTTATAAGGATAATCTAAATAACAAAATATGGAACAAGCACGAATGAAACTGTGCATGAAGCAGGGATAAGGGGTGGTCGTGTGGCTGTTTGAGGGAGCATAAGCAGTGCTGCACAGTTAGTTGGGCTAGACCACTTTGCAGGGGAAGAGGGGGGGGGGGAAGCCAACTTCTGGGGCTGTTTTGCACTGCTTGAAGTTCGATGCATCGCACGTGGCTGCTATTGTTCGATTCGTCCATACTTTTTACTATATATTCTCATTGTAACATTACGGCGTTTATAAATTGATGTCTCAGATAATTCGATGTAAACGGGTTATATAGGTAGTCACATTTGACTGTACCACAAAAAAGTAATGCTTTAGCAACATCTAAGACAGGGGTTCTCAAACTTTTTTGCTTGGAGGAACTCCAAAAGCCTTCAATAAGTTCCAGAACCCCCCCCCCGCTTTCACTTACCAGCAATGCCGTCGAGTGCATTTTTGCAAAGAGAGAGTTGCAAAGGTTAAATGTTTATTGCACAGATTAATACAAATAATGTGATGGGTGGTACTGCTTCCCTTTTAAGAGCAAGTCAAAGTGTGGCTCAGTAGTACTCAGAGCTAGTCTCATATCAGCCGCTGGGTCAAGACGGCTCCTGTGCTTGTTCTTCAGATAGGCAAGGGCTGAAAATGCCTGTTCACATGCATATGTAGTTGCAAAGGGAAGCAAAATGTCCACTGCCCTTTCAAAGAGGCATGGAAACAGTAGAGCAGTACCCATCCAAAATGTCACCAAGCATTCACCATTAAATTTCTCTTTGAAAGCAGTGCTTGCCCTGAGCTCTGAGGGTTCTCGCGGAACACAAGAAGACAGCCTGCAGAACCCCTGTGTTCCGTGGAACCCAGTTTGAGAACCCCTGATCTAAGATATATTTCCACTGAAGCCCAATTATTAGCGAAAAATCGCCCTTAAACATGGAGCGCTGGCTTTGCGACAACCGTGCGACCGGGCTAACGTTAGACAGTGGCGCCACCAGAGCAGAACAGGGAAGGGGCCGGTTTTCACCTTGGAATCCCAGCTAAGTTTGCAAACTGATCAGGTAATCTAGTAATGTTGGCCAAGATGGCTTCTGGAAGAAGAAGGTTGGATCTATTTCCCTGCAAAAATTCAAGAGCAGACAATGCCGTGGTGCGAAACCGCGTGCCAGAACTTCGGTTGATCAAATTAGCACTTTCACGAGCCACTATGTGTGATTTAATTGCATTATTTTAGTAACTTTCCGTTGATTCTTGGCTTTGTTTTTTTTTTGTTTTTTTTTGCAACATAAGAAAAGAGGCTTGGGGGGAATACAAAAACGAGAAAACATGCAATGGACTTTTTCGAAAATAAATCATTTTTTTTCCTGCATCTTAAAGGGACCCTAAAATACTATTTGCAATAATACAGTACAACCTCGTTAATTCGAAGTCATCGGGACCGCGAGAAATCTTCGAATTAAGCGGGTTTTCGAATTAACCGAACACACCAAGAAATAAGACTTAGGCAAAAAAATTCGTTGCAGGAACGTGTTACCTTTATTCGGCATATTTTTCCTTTATCCGACGACCAGTAGCGGCAGCTTGTGTTTACCGCACATGTTTGCGCCGAACAGCACAGTAATCCTGTCCTTGGCCTGTTTCCTACCCTTGATGGCGGTGTTCTTCACTGCGAATGTTTTGTTGGCAGCATCTTATAAAAAAGTGCAGCCTCGTCAAGGTTGTAAACGTCGTCTGCACCATACTCGCTAAGCAGCGGCGCCAATGTGTGGTTTCTCCAATCCTCGACAACGCTCTCGTTAGTGCTGCCGCTCTCACCACAGACGGTGAGAAAGGTTAAATTATTGCGTTCTTTAAAATGGCAAAACCATCCATTGCTGCACTTAAATTCCTTGTGCCCAAGTTGTAGAGCTAGGTCGTTGGCCTTCTCCCGCAGTAGCGTTCCATTGATGGGAAGGTGGGCAGCGTTTGCTTTCTGCAGCCAGCGAAGCAGAGCAGCTTCCACATCTTGATACGTGGGAGCCCGCACTAGTGACCGCTTCGAAGAATAGGTCTTGCCGTAAGCCTCTAGTATTTTTGACTTGTTGCTCAATATTGTGGACAACGTCGAGAGGGGCACGCCATGCCTTTTGGCCAACTAGGTCTTCGAACAAGCGCTCTTGCCTGCTTCCTGGATCAAGCAGAACTTCTGCTGCAGCGTTAAAGTCTTGTACTTTGGCATTTCTGCACTGCTACGGTCACAAAGCTAGCACTTCTGCACAGTCCCGCCCAAAAAAACGGCACAGTAGCCGACCCCTAACCACAGCGCACAACACAAAGAAATGGCACAGGCGAGACCGGCGCGGCGGTGGTGGTGGCGTACTTGCAGCGTCGGAGGCACGGGGGAAGAGTGGGCGAAGCACACCAAGGGATGGAGTGGGGGCGAGGTCACGTGATAAAAACCGGTATGCCCGCCGTGTTGCAGTGAAGCACGTCTTCTCCTCTGCAGGCGCGTGTTTCGGCGGTGCGCGAGGCGCACTGTGGACCGATTTTTGTGCAGAGAGTGCTCCGGCTGGGGCGCTTCGCCTATAAATCATCACCATTACTATGTGGCTTTGCCTCGCGGCTCCGTAGGGCCGTCGTTTCGCCGGGTTTGCGGCGAAACATGGATCAGGCATTGCCGCATAGCAGTCCAAATTTTCGAATTAACCGGGCTGGCACAGGCCGCCTGTTCGAATTATCCGGCCAAATTTACATTGGAAAATACGGGACCGCAGAAAACCTTCGAATTATCCGGGATTTCGAATTAACCGAGTTCAAATTATCGAGGTTGTACTGTATTCTAATGCCCGATATCCATAGAGGTGGTCCTTATGAGTATTCAAATCAAATCTGAAAGCTTTGCACAGAGCGTATAATTACAAATAATTTTAAAACGTGCTCCTGACGACCGCTCGTGAACGGTTAGGGTGAAACATTCACACGCACAAACCTACCATGATACATCATATGGGCTTGCTAGGTGCGCCCGCTCATTGACACTCCCAAGTTATGTGAGCAGGATGGGGCACGATGGGCCGAGTTGAGGGGGGAGAGGAGGAGCATCATTTTCGATTGCCCATATCTCATGTGCTAATAAGGGTAGCTTAAACATTTTTCAGTCGCAGTGACAATTGATGGGATGCCTATTGCTTGTGTGTTTCTGAGCTTTCGTAAGTACCTTTTCATGGGGCAACAAGGCTGCCACATTTAATTCTCGGTAGCTTCTCTGTGCATCGTTTGGAAGGCCCACAGCTTTTGAACGCTGAGCGATGGTATTTTCCTGCAAAACTAAGTCTTTGACTCAGCCCTTGGATAGAAGCATTATTAGCAACTTGAGGTACTGCTACCACTGTCATTTCGGTTGATTGGAAAGATGCTTCTGGATATCCCCCTTGAAAACCAGATGAAGGCCGACATTTACCAAGCGATCGAGATGCTTGCTTTTCGTGGGAAGGTATCAAATCAGAAGTCATTGCCAATTGCTTTGCCAAGGTATAGATAAATAAGACCACTGAAGCTGAAGACAACCCTTCAAAAGTGTGGAATGCACTAAGCATGAATGGTGGAGTGCTCGATGGTATTGAATTTGCGACTTTTTGTTCACGGAAAATAGTAACGTTTCTATAGAAGAAAAGCCGGATGCAGAACTTATGGAAAGCATCAAAGGTTGTGTTCATGGAGGTGGTTTGTCAGACCTGATCTGTTTAGTAGAAGTGATGGACGCGGTGGATGTCCTGAGCCGCAATGAAGCAGCCCTAGATGACAGTGTTTCCCTTCAGTGCCAAATAGTGGCTGCGATCGGGCAAAAGCAACAAGTGTTTAAGGCGAAATACTTTTATGGCTCATTACTTGCCGGACTGGCCATTTGCGAGAAGTGTCACAATTCTTCGTGAGATTCCACGCGATTGTGACGTCATTCATGTATAATAACCGGAAATGGTGCCATTGTGACGTCAAATCCGGTCATGACCGATGACATCACCAGGCGATTCACGCATATATGAAGCAGACCCCCTCGGGCATCCGATTCAGGCGTCTGTGCTGCGCCTTTCATTTGCTGCTTTCTCGAACGCCGCACTTTTAACCTTTAAGAAAAAAAACACCATGCTCCAGCGGGAACTGAACTCCTACCCTCCAAACACCAGCCAAGTGCATTAGCAAACTAAGCCACGCCGGGCATGTGAGAAATAAATATACCTTAGTAATGCCAACGCAGTCACCATAAAGACCACTGCCACTAACATCATGGCGCATCCTATCAACAAGATGATGTCAAAAGGCAGCAGCACGATAAGTCACGAGGAGAGAGCGATGAAAAAAAAACAAAACAACAACAACCTAAAAAGGTTTTGTGCATTGAATCTGCTTCAGGCATTTCCGGCTTATGTCAGAATGTCATGTGGCTATGAGAATGCTGATGTGGCTATGAGAATGCTGAGAGTGATCAAAAGTGCCCCCAAGGCATAAATAAAGCTGGAAATAGAGTAAACTAGTATGTGCAAAAGCCATGTCTTTACTTTTAGCGTAGCCATGCAGATAGCTCTTGGGGAACTCCAGGTTTAACTACAAGCTAAACCACAGCTAATTTTTTCATTGGTAAAAAGTAAATACAGTCGAACCCGGCTATATTGAACTCGAAGGGGATCGCGAAACAGTTCGATATATCGATAATTCGATATACAGAAATCGGCTTGCGACGGCACTTACGATGCGAAAAAACGATACCGTATTTGTCGCGTAATCAAACCACTCGCATAATGAACCCACCCTCCCCTTTTGCACCCGAGAATTTAAAAAAAAAAATGCGCAAAGGCTAGCTCGCTCACATGCAAGCGACGAGCGGCAGCGACAGAGCGAAAATTTTCAAACTTTTTGGAACTGCGTCCCTCTCGCCGCTCGAGCCACCGCGGCAGCTCAAAACAAGGTTTCTGTGTCACCGCGGCGGCAGGAAATCGCAAGCCTTTTCGCTTGCATGTCGATGGCGCGCGTCAGTCCGTTTCGGTCGTCTCATCCACAGCTCATTGGCAGCGTGCCAAGATGCTGCGCAGCGATAACGTCAGGGCGCGTTTATCTTTTTATAGCTTCTGCGGTGGCGGGGAGCGAACTTGGCAGAGTGCCCGTGATAGCTTGATTGCACAAGCTTGGTTCGATTTATCACGCCGCGCTTGGGGCGGGCGTCATGATCGCAGCAGCTGACCGCGTGCTTTCGCTGATTCATCATGCAAGGATAAACGATAAAAAAATATAAAATAAACATCCCCGCAAAAAAAAAAAAAAAAAAGAAAGTCCCTGCCGCTTTTTAACGTCCGCAGCCGCCATATCTTACGCTACGCCGCGCGTACAGCCCAATGATAGGAAAAAATGACTCTCGCAAAAAAGAACACAGAGCTGGCGCTTCTTAACATCCGCAGGCGCCATAGCCACGTCCGCCGCCGCGCTGCCGCACGTAGAGGGTTCGCAACACACGCTGGAGAAAGCGTCCGACGTCTGTCTGAAAACGGGCTGAGCTGGCTTGGCGCATGCGTTGCGCGTGCTGAAGGAGAGAGATAGCTCAGCAAAAGAATGGGCACACCCACGCACATGGCTTGCAAACGTCATGTGTTGGCGCGCGGGAAACGACAACTGCAGATGCGCGCGCCTTTGGGGAATGGGTGCGGCGCTGCCCAGATCTGCTGTCGCCGAAGTGTCCCCTCTCATTCCTTCCGCGCGTGGCTTGAAAACGTCACGCGGCAAACGGCCAAGGGTGATGCAATCGTCTTTGGGGAAGGCACACTTTTCAGTGCGTGGTGCGGAGTTCGATATATCGAACGACCGGTGAAATTGAGTTCGATATATGACGCGGCTTTCCTATACTTTTACATGGGATTTTCAAGGGGATATTTCGTGAGTTCGATATAACCAAAATTCGATATATCTGGGTTCGATATAACCGGGTTCGACAATATAGTGAAAAATGGTGCTCTGCCACATGCCATCTTTTACTGTTCCTAGTAACCGTGCTTAGAAAGAAAATGAAAATGCGAAAGACAAAGAGAACCAAGTTGTTATAAAATTTAACACAGCACGATAGGCTAGCGTGATTAACTACGGGGACCCAACTGCACTTGCACTGCGGCAGGCTGTGCTCCTTAGAGCTGCCCAAGCATGAGCAGACAATACCCATGAAAGTAGTACACAGTGGCCAAATGCAGATGGTGCTATGCTAAAACTCTGTTTTTAAGGCGGTCTTTCTTACATTCATTTTATTCATTTATTTTACCCTCAAGGCCCGAGGGCATTTAAGAGGGGAGTGGTAGAATACAATAGATATATATACAGTGCTCATGCTCATGCTGTGCTGTCTCATGCTGTCGTTCGCAGAAAGTGTGACACTTTGTGGCCACCCTAGGCCAGGTGATGCCACCCAAGATGACGGCCATCATAGGTCAAGTGGTGCCACCCAAGTTGGCGGTCCCCCTAAGGTCCACCCTAGGTCATGTGATGCTACTCAAGATGGCAACCAACCAAAACCCACCCTGGATCCACGCTTAATACGCTTTCGTTACATGGGAGGCGGTAGCTGGCAGGTGACATGGCCGAGCACTAACTGAACGTAGGGCTCTCTGAACGTAGGGCTCCCTGACATTACGCCTGGCAGGTGCTGCCAACTCTGGCCTCCCCTTTCATATGGGAGGGTGATATCGCAATCAGCCTGACCCTTGCATTCATGTTATCCTAGGCCATGCAGGCACGTTTATATGGCCCAGTTTAAGTGGGGCTTTATATGTTGGCTGGTAGCTTACCCGTCATCCAGAAGGAGGGAGTGAAAACAGAGAGAAAGGAGTGCCGTAGTGAAGGGCTTCAGACCACCACGTGATAAAGGCTTTCGCCTCATTGCACTTTAGTGTTCAAAAGTGGCACACAAATTTTTTTTTTCCACTGTTAACCTACAGGAACATAGAATCAAAATCTCACAATAACCAGACTGAGTGCGGCAGTGAAAAGAAGTGGGTGCCTCCACGTCCTGTAGAGTCATGCCCTCGACAGTTTAAACTTTAAAGTCGCTGTCAGCAATTTTCCTTTGCTGCAGTCTAGCCAAGATGGCGACTACATCGAACTAGAGAAGGACCTGTGGCTGCCGGCCACGCTAAACTTAATTACAGCAAGAAAACAAAGATAAAAGGCAACTAAAACATTCTGGAACAATGTGGGAGCGGTGGCTGTGATCGTTCGAGATAAACCTCGGGACATGCCCTGGTAGCATAGAGTATGAACAAACAAAGTGCACAAGCTCTATGCAGAACCACTCCCCTCTCAAAGAAGCACTGACGTGATGTTATAAAAATACACTGTAAGTGCAAACACAAACCATCTATCAGAGCTTGTAACGAGGCTTTAGATGCACAACTATCTCCGGTCATGTATAAGCATATCTGAAACCGGCATGTTTAAATATATAAGCTGGGCAAGTTTCAAGAAAATCTATCAAGAAATAAAAACAACATTTCAAAGAGGGGTGTCCCCCTTGAAGCTTTGCCAGATGAGTCAAGCAGCAGCTGTGAGGCTGGGGAAAGTGACAGCAAGCCCACCTGTGACCGAAGCGGAGTGCTCCAACGTGGCCTGGTGGCAGGAGGGATCCGTGGCTGAAGGTGGGGATGCTTCTACTGGGCTGTCCTGCTGGGCAAAACAGAACAGCACTGAAGAGACTTCCAGCACTCTCAGCTTTGCTATGCCACCCCTAGAAGAGGCAGTGCAAGAGACCTCAGAGTTCCGATTTTTTTTTCTTTAGCCCAGTTCAAAGGGAGTAGACTTCCATCTCCTAGTTCAGGGGTTATCAAACTTGGTTCCATAGAACTCAGGGGTTCCATGCATTGCTTTCCTGGGTTCCGTCAACCGAGCACGCAAATGAGATGAAACGTTGGTTTCATGACTGCATTCCTGTTTTACATTTAAGGGTCTGAGCATGAGTGTGAGGTGGGCACTTCTTAAAAAGCTGATTGTCAAAAGCAAGGAAACAAACAAATACTCATAAAAAGTGAGCTAAATCAGAACGGGTCCATTCACAAGCATCATCACTCGATTACCAAAGCAGCACAAATTACGTCAAAATGTTTAATGCTGTTTTTATAGTGGCCATAGGGGACTTAGTGAAACGCGAAAAACTGTTCAAACTATCAAAAAATCTGAAAAATTTATGAGAATAAAAGCATCACTTTTCTAAAGAAAAAAGAAAAAGAAAAACCCTGGCAAAGTAAACTTTGCCACTTCTTGCCCTCCGTTTCCAAGCGACAGATTGTACCTGAACAGGAGTCATGCTTTCAGGTCTGCTCCATCTCACATCATAGACTGCGATATGGTTGCCAGTCATGAAGCATAAGTGCCGCAATATGCATTCCGCATTGCCCTACATGAGAAGTAAGAATAACCTTCTTCCCAGCACAACAATGGTCATAAAGGCATAAAAAGGGAAAAAGCAAATGGAAGCAAGCGCCCCATGTCATCTGCCCTGTACAGCAGGTGGTGCCTTTAATGTAATTCGTGAAGCGTTGCGATGCATTAATGCAATGAAGAAGCATCGAACAATGCATTAATGTAATTTTTTGGCCAATTGTAATAAAAATTCATAGCCTTACTGAATTTTTCATGCGGATTTCAAATATGCATCATTTATCTGTAGCCCAATTAGTTTTCAAAAAAAAATTAATAATAAATTTCTATTGTCTAAGGCCTAAATTTTGAAACAATGGGTTGTTAAAAATTTAAATTTAAAGGGACACTAATCACAAAACTGAAGTGGGCTTGCATCAATAGAATGCCAATTCCCGATTACAAAAAATCCCCTCTTACTGAAAACAGAGGTGTTATAAGGTAGCAAAGAGGAAGAACAGAAATAAAGGTATCGCCGCCAAAGCCGAAACTCGCAACTACAAATCACGTGACGTGCTAGGGATCCCGGAGGTTGACAAATGCGAATTACGTGACCCGTTTGAATGCAGTCGTAGGTTTTGTCTCGAATAACATAACACGCTTTTATCATACGTAAACGACGGCGAAAAGACAACGTAAACGTTGCAAGGCAAATACAAAAATATACTTGGAGACGCCCACTTCAGTTTCGGTTATGTTCCGGCTCAGGCACTTCGTGCGTGCTTGGATAGTTTCAAGTTTGGGCCTGCAGCGCCTGAATTACGAGCTTGGAGCAGCAGATGCGCCTGGCACGTTCACATTTGAGCATTCGGAGGCACGAGCGAGCGAAATCCGCTGCCGCCGACACGCTCCTTCGTTCACACTTCTGAGCCAGCATATCGCCGCTTCGACTGCGAGCTCCCGTTAACCCTGACCTGGCCGCTCGACTGCAGCTACATACGCCACGAAAAGCATACATATGCTAAGTGCCGAAGGAAAAACGCATGATCATTCAATTGTTCCCTAAATTCTGGCACATCTGACCCACATACTGCACGAAAAGCATACATATGCTAAGTGCCGAAGGAAAAACGCATGATCATTCAATTTTTCCCTAAATCCTGGCACATCTGACCCACATACTGTGGCAACAAGACCTTCAACGTGCTATTTGCAGGCATCGTAAACAAAAGGGGCATACTTGCCGCTCATACCAAGGAGAGTGGCGATCTATTGCGCTGGTCGCCCGGCGACAAAAAGGGCTTCGGGTAAAAAGTAAAAACTAAAAATAACGAAGCACCCCAAATACATAAAGAAATGTAAAAAAAATTTGATTTGTAGAAAAAAAAAAAGCTGCACGGGATTCGAACTCACCACTGCTCGCTCCGTAACGTTCGGCGCTAACCACTTGGCTACGCTGCGCCTCAGGGAGCTGGGAAATATTTCTACTAATTATGTCATGGCCGCATTTATATTGGAACATGTTTCGAGGTGTACAGGCCATTGCTCAGTTCAGTTCAGTTGTTCAGTCGTGTCTGACTCTTCGTGACCCTATGGCCCATGTCACGCCACGCTTTCCGGTCTCTCACTATCTTCCTAACATCACATAACTTCATCTGCAGTACCTCGAGGATGCCATCTAACCATCGCGTTCGCTGCCTATCCCTTCTCCGGCGACCCTCAACCTTTCCCAACATCAAATCTTTCTCCAGCGACTCCTCTCTTCTCATCAGATGACCAAAGTAGCTGAGCTTTAACTTTAGAATTTGACCCTCCAATGAGCAGTCAGGGTTTATGGTCGACAATATTGACTGATTTGATCTTCTGGCAGTCCAAGGAACTCTCAAGAGTCTTCGCCAGCACCACAATTCAAACGCGTCAATTCTTCGGCGGTCAGCCTTTTTCACAGTCCAACTCTCGCATCCATACATCACAACTGGAAAGACCATAGCACGAGTTATACGGATCTTGGTTGGCAGACTAATGCCTCTGCTCTTTACTAGGCGGTCAAGGCTAACCATTGCTCTCTTTCCCAGAAGCAGGCGTCTCCTAATTTCATGGCTGCAGTCTCCTTCCGAGGTAATCTTGGAGCCTAAGAAGAGAAAATCTGTCACAGCTTCCACTTCTTGTCCGTTGATGCTCCAGGACTTGATAGGGCAAGACGCCATGATCTTTGTCTTTTTAATGCTCACTTTAAGCCCGAACTTCTCACTCTCTTCTTGTACGCGCATCAGAAGTCTCTTGAGTTCCACTTCACTTTCTGCCATTAAAGTGGTATCATCCGCATATCTAAGGTTGTCGATACGTTTTCCAGCAATCTTCACTCCAGCTGAAGACTCGTCCAGACCAGCCTTCGTCATGATGCACTCTGCATATACTAGGTTAAATAGGCAGGGCGACAGTATGCAGCCTTGCCTCACTCCTTTCTCAATCGGAAACCAATCAGTAAGACCATGCCCAGTTCTGACTGTGGCCTCTTGTCCTTCATACAGGTTCCTGAGGAGACAGATGAGGTGAATTGGAACTCCCATCTCTTGGAGAGCTTGCCACAATCTGCTGTGATCTACGCAGTCAAACGCTTTCGCATAATCAATAAAGCAGAAGTAGATGGGTTTCTGGAACTCTCTTGCTTTTTCCATGAGCCAGCGAAGGTTGGCAAATTGGTCTCTAGTTCCTCTGCCCTTGCGAAACCCAGCTTGCACGTTCGGAAGCTCCCGATACACATACTGCTGCAGCCTTCCTTGGAGGATTTTCAACATCACCTTGCTAGCATGCGAAATAAGCGCGACTGTGCGGTAGTTGGAACAATCTTTGGCACTGCCTTTCTTTGGAATGGGGATGTAAACTGACCTCCTCCAATCCTGTGGCAACTGCAGGGTTGTCCAAATCTTCTGACATAATGTATGTAGAATGTTAACAGCGTCATGATTGAGGTTTTGAAGCAACTCAGCTGGAATGCCATCAATTCCGCTAGCTTTGTTATTAGCAAGGCTGGCTAAGGCCCATTCAACTTCCCTCTTCAGGATGCCCGGCTCGAGATCAGTAATCACAACAGTCTTATGTTGAGTTTGCACATTCAGGTCCTTCTTGTACAGTTCTGTGTATTCCTGCCACTTCTTCTTTATCTCTGAGGCTTCAGTGAGGTCCTTGCCTCGTTTGTCCTTTATCACGCCCAGCTTAGCACAGAAGCTTCCTTTGATATCTTTGATTGTCTTATACAGAGCTCTTGTGTTCCTTAATTGGCTGTTGTCCTCAACTGCTTGGCACTGTGTGTTCAGGAAGGCATTCTTATCTCTCCTTGCCATTTTCTGAAAATCCGCATTGAGAACCTTGTATCTTTCTCTTTCCCCCATAACTTTTGCCATCCTCCTTTCCTCAGCTATTTGCAAAGCCTCTTCAGATAACCAGTTTGCTTTCTTGAATTTCTTTTGCTTTGGAACTACCTTAGTAGCAACTTCTTGTATTATATAACGAACATCAGTCCACATCTCTTCGGGCTCTCTGTCTTCTAGATCTAATTCTTGAAATCGATTCCTCACTTCCACAGCATATTGTAATGGAATTTGATCCAGATCATACCTGAAAGGCCTTCTAGTTTTCTGCGTTTTTCTCAATCGAAGCTTAATTTTGGCAACAAGAAGCTGATGATCGGTGCCACAATCGGCCCCAGGCCTTGTTTTTACTGCTTGTATAGCGCTTCTACATCTCTGCCGGCAAAGAATATAATCGATCTGATTCCTGTACAGACCGTCCGGTGAAGTCCATGTATACAGGCGCCTCTTGTGCTGTTGAAAATGAGTATTCGCTGTGGTCAGGTTGTTTTCTTGACAAAACTCTACTAGCCTCTGCCCAGCTTCATTTGGCTCGCCAAGACCGACCTTGCCTATAAATCCGGATATTTCTTCACTCCCGACCTTACCATTCCAGTCTCCTATGAGAAAAACGACGTCTGATGATGGGGTGCGGTCTAAAAGGCATTGTAGGTCCGCATAAAATCTCTCAACGTCAGCTTCTTCAGCAGTAGTGGTCGGTGCGTAGACTTGGATAACTGTTATGTTGAAAGGGTGACCTTGGATCCGAAGTGAAATCATTCGGTCGTTTTTGGGGTTGTACCCTAGCACTGCTTTGCCCATTCTTCTGTTTACTATGAGAGCGACCCCATTCCTTCTCTTGGATTCGTGCCCACAATAAAAGACATAATGGTCGCCGGAGTTAAATTCTCCCATTCCGGTCCACTTGAGCTCGCTGATACCCAAGATATCAATGTTCAATCTGTCCATTTCTCACTTGACGACATCCAGTTTACCTTGCGTCATAGATCTTACATTCCATGTTGCTATGTGATATATCTCCTTGCAACCTCGGACTTTCCGGTCGCTTCCAGACACATCCACAACTTAGCGTCCTTTTGGCTTTAGCCCAGCCGCTTCATTCGTCCTGGAGCTACTAGGAATCGCCCTTTGTTCCTCCCCAGTAACATGTGGGACGCCTTCCAACCTGGGGGGCTCATCTTCTGGCGCCATATCTTTAATGGTGTTGTGACTGGCCATAGGGTTTTCTTGGCAGGAAATACTGGAGTGGGTTGCCATTACCTTCTCCAGTACAGGCCATTGCTGCCGGTCTAAAAATTACAACTTCTTGACCATCGGAGCATGCTGCCTGCTGCCTGCTCTCACCACTTGCAACTAATGTTCTGGATGCCCATGCGCACTATATTGTGCACTGAAACCATTTTAACATGTGGAATTTTGCAGTGCTGGCAAGTTTAGGGGCGCCAGCTCTTCGGTCATGCTCTGCTACCGTGGATGTATATTTCATTGAATACAGAGCTGAAGCACAAACCTTGAAGGAAAAATTGCAACGAAGCTTCAAAACTGGCAAGCGCAGCAGCGAGGACACTATTTTGCTGGCAACTAAATCTTATTTGTATGTACCCATTTCGTGAAGCGTTGCAATGACCGAGGGCTCGGTTTGTTTATATGAAGTGCAAGAAGGAGCGCAAAGGCTTGAGAAACATGTAAAGTATAGTGCATTACAAGCGCTCTATGTTTTTTTTTCTTCCTTTATGGGCCCATCGCTCGGTAAATTACTCAATTCGTTTTATTTATTTCGGCTGTGGTGATCACCTATTGTGAGCCGATGGTCGATTGCGAGTATGCTGCTGCCATGTTGGCCCCTGAGGGATGCGACGCCGCGGGCCACGCCGGCTCGCTAGCAATCACGGAGTCTCCGCTTACGTCATAGTGTACGTCACTCTACCCCGACTACGTAGTCGGAGGAAACAGTTTGAATTCGACCGGCGGGAACAAGAAAAAACCTCAACTTCTTATCGCAATATCTCAGCAATTATTCGATTTTTTGCTGCCGGATATGCGGCGACAGTGTCACCAAATGTAGTTTATTAGATTTTCATAGCATCTTTGGGTGTCTTTACTGTCCCTTTAAGGAATGGTTAGATAGCCAGCAGAGTAAAGAATGAAATGTTGAGAGCAGTTTCCTGATTTTAATTAGCACTAATTTTGCAGCCTTACTAATTTTAGTATACAAAGTGTGCGTACCAAATGGCAGTAAACTCATCAAAATAATTAATTTTAACTTTCAAAAACCAAAAATTTGCTTAAAATAAAAAATCAGGTCTATGTGCTTTGGGTGATCAGATATTGAGACTGCAAACTGCAAGTAGTCGACAGTACATGTTTTGAGAAGAGGAAAAAAGAAACGGGATTATTTAACGCATAGTACAGTAAAATCTCGGTGATACGATTTTCGGGACGATACAAGGTGCATTGTGTACATTGTGCAAAATTTCGGATGGTCCAAACACTCTCTCCTGCGCCACTACGGATGATCAGTTCAGTTCAGGCGTTCAGTCGTGTCCGACTTTTCGTGACCCTATGGACCATGTCACGCCACGCTTTCCGGTCTCTCACTATCTTCTTAACATCACATAGCTTCATCTGCAATGCCTCGAGAATGCCATCTAACCATCGCGTTCGCTGCCTATCCCTTCTCCGGCGACCCTCAACCTTTCCCAACATCAAATCTTTCTCCAGCGACTCCTCTCTTCTCATCAGATGACCAAAGTAGCTGAGCTTTAACTTTAGAATTTGACCCTCCAATGAGCAGTCAGGGTTTATGGTCGACAATATCGACTGATTTGATCTTCTGGCAGTCCAAGGAACTCTTAAGAGTCTTCGCCAGCACCACAATTCAAACGCGTCAATTCTTCGGCGGTCAGCCTTTTTCACAGTCCAACTCTCGCATCCATACATCACAACTGGAAAGACCATAGCACGGGTTATACGGATCTTGGTTGGCAGACTAATGTCTCTGCTCTTTACTAGGCGGTCAAGGCTAACCATTGCTCTCTTTCCCAGAAGCAGGCGTCTCCTAATTTCATGGCTGCAGTCTCCTTCCGAGGTAATCTTGGCGCCCAAGAACAGAAAATCTGTCACAGCTTCCACTTCTTGTCCATTGATGCTCCAGGACTTGATAGGGCAAGACGCCATGATCTTCGTCTTTTTAATGTTCAGTTTAAGCCCAAACTTCTCACTCTCTTCTTGTACGCGCATCAGAAGTCTCTTGAGTTCCACTTCACTTTCTGCCATTAAAGTGGTATCATCCGCATATCTAAGGTTGTTGATACGTTTTCCAGCAATCTTCACTCCAGCTGAAGACTCGTCCAGACCGGCCTTCCTCATGATGCACTCTGCATATAGGTTAAATAGGCAGGGCGACAGTATGCAGCCTTGCCTCACCCCTTTCTCAATCGGAAACCAATCAGTAAGACCATGCCCAGTTCTGACTGTGGCCTCTTGCCCTTCATACAGGTTCCTGAGGAGACAGATGAGGTGAATTGGAACTCCCATCTCTCGGAGAGCTTGCCACAATCTGCTGTGATCTACGCAGTCAAACGCTTTCGCATAATCAATAAAGCAGAAGTAAATGGGTTTCTGGAACTCTCTTGCTTTTTCCATGATCCAGCGAAGGTTGGCAATTTGGTCTCTAGTTCCTCTGCCCTTGCGAAACCCAGCTTGCACGTCCGGAAGCTCCCGATCCACATACTGCTGCAGCCTACCTTGCAGGATTTTTAACATCACCTTGCTAGCATGCGAAATAAGCGCGATCGTGCGGTAGTTGGAACAATCTTTGGCACTGCCTTTCTTTGGAATGGGGATGTAAACTGACCTCCTCCAATCCTGTGGCCACTGCAGGGTTGTCCAAATCTTTTGACATAATGTATGCAGTGTGTTAACAGCGTCGTGGTTGAGGTTTTGAAGCAACTCAGCTGGAATACCATCAATTCCGCTTGCTTTGTTCTTAACTACGGATGATACGAACGCGCAAACTGCGACCGCAACCTTGAGCACTACGCACCACCCGCACATCGTTGACTCCGCAATTGCCAGCCGCGCTGTATGTACGCATCACAAGCAGTTTGCGGGGACGCGTGGTCCGCACCTCGCCGACGTTGCAATTTTCTGCCCGGCTCACACCGCGAAAAGCTTTCAGCGGCACGTGGCTGACAAACCGCGGACATTGCAACCTCCGTAGCTGGCGGCGGCGTACGCGGGGGTGCTCACGGCCCAGCCATCACTGGCTACGCGATTGCGATCCACGAGCAGTTTGCGGTGCCGTGCGGCCCGCATGTCGCCTTCAGTCATGCTGTACCTGCCGCAAGAAGTATGCGGAGGTGGGCGGATTGCACGCCGCCGGCGTACGTGGCGGCGGGCGCACACGGTGGACTACGCATTGCGAGTAGTCCGTGGCATCACACGCGGCCGGTACGTCGCCATCTCTTGTAGCGCTGTGCCGCAAGAAGTCCGTGGAGACATGCGTCCCGCGTGTTGCCGACGTCGCGATCGCCTGTCGCGCTGTGTGCGCCGTGAGTGGCTGTGACCGAAATAAACCTTCTTGGACGTAAACAGATCTGCGCGACTGCCTTTTCCCATGCTTCTCCATTCTTATTTTCGTTAGTTTTTATGATACGAATTTTTCTGCAACCTCGTGAGATTTGTATCACCGAGGTTCTACTGTATTTACTGCTGCAATGCATACATTTACAATTTAAAATGGCTAGAAATCACCAGGCATGTAGTCTTTTTGCTTTTCAACGTCCAAGTGTCGCCTCTTTCATTTTGATCTGCATTGCAACACGTTCAGTTGTCACTTTTTTGACTGCGTGAGTCACATGCAGGCAACATCTTTTTCTTTTTTTTCCCATGCAGTTTTGCCATGTTTTCGCGTCAAGACCGCAATACGAAACGTTCAATGTGAAAAGAAATTTCATTTGAAGCTTTTCCTGCCTCCCAGTGCTCTGCATTGCACGGGAAGCAAGTGCAATCACCATGAATGCGATCCGATCGGCGCACACGCATAGCGAGCTCCATGAAGACACCATACCTCTGCAGTTTGCACACTGGAGAATAAGTCTAACTGCGATTTATTATTCACATTCATTTTTTTCCAATGTGAATATCGCTGCCATATGTTTTATACTTTGCCAGTCTCGGCAAACTGTTTACAGACTCCAGGCTGACGATCGTGAACTCCGCCTCGCCAAGCATACTGTCCGCTGTGCTGCCGTCATCCTCACGAAAACAATCAGACTACCGCTTCATTGACGTGAGCTCCAAGCCTTTTTTTTGTTTTGAGCTTATCTTGCTGACCATCTGAGGCCTGCGATATCACTGTGTGGCGGCGGGTGCGACCACTGGCAGTAGCAGTCTTCTGTGCTGGGAAACATGCTAGATCTTCCGTCCGCTTGATCGTTCGGTGCACAACTTTCGTCAGCCTGAGCGCACCTGGCCAGGGCAGGGCATCACTTGAGATTATTATTCTACAATTTCTGTCGCCTTTTCATAAATTTTTGTCGTGAATCCACCTCGCGGTTCGGAACTAAACGTCACCAGCGTCACATCTCCGCCATCTCCTCGCGGCTTGGTCACACCGAGCAGACGTCGCCAGCCAACTCCACCAATGCGATGACACCCTGCCGTCACGTGTGCCCAGAGAGCCAAGGAGATTGTGAATGCTATCTTTTCTTTTTGCTAGTTTTTATGCAACTAATGGGCAAATACAAGCAGCAGAGGCGGCAATTTGAAGAAAAAAGGTGGCTCTTTCGAATGAAACCAAGATGGCTATGGAGCCGTGTACGATATAGGAGCTACACATCATGGAATACAGTTGTTTCGGGGTCGTTTTCGGCCCCAATTCGGGCGATATCAATTATATTAATTGGCATTGTGACTAAAATATTGATCTTACAGATGAGAAACTCAGCAGAGAGGTAGATAAAGAGCTACTGATTTCGAAAATCGTATTTTCTAAAGAGTGATTTTTCGTGATGTTTTGGTTTGAAAGACCAGTGTCTCCCCTTAATGCATAGTGACTGTATATAAAGTGATGTCTTGATTCTGAATTCGTCTTTCTGGGCTGCCCGCCTTTCCAGATGCTTTTTCAGCCGGGTTCAAAAAATCAGCTGGTGACTGTGTTTCTGAGGCTTGTGATTAGGGTTAACCATTAATTTCAACTGGTGTTGAGCAAACACCAACTGGCCCGGGATGCGGTCACAGCAAAACTAACTCGTGCTCTAAGCACCCATGTAGGGCCACACTGCTCAATGCCAGGAAGGTTGGTTGGTGGCTCTAATACACTGCACTGTCCCCCTTACCTGGCAAGTTTTAGGACGGGGTGCTTGAGTGCAGGGAATGGCTTCTACTTCCAGGATGTCTTCAGCAGAACTGGCTTCATCAGCCCCCCTTGGAGGACCAAGGGAGGTGACCTGGATGCCTGGTACGGAAGCTCTTTCTCCCAGTGAAGCTGACAATGAAGGGGAAGCAGCACTGCAGTCTTGTGTCAGCCCAGCGGTTTCCTGTGTCAGCACGGCAGATACAATAACCTTTCATCAGTAGGACCACTATGAGGAAATGGCCAGGGGAACAGCAAAAGTAAGGCACACGATAGGAGGCTGACAGGCAGGGGATTGTACCCAGGTGCAATAGACCTTATGCAAAAGTGCTGCCATTACCGGAGGAAAATCGAAATGAGCAAGCGGCACTATGTTGGGGCACTGTGGTCACGAGATTGCCTGCTACTGAGCATGTACAGTTAAACCTCGGTATAACGAACTCCAGTATAACGAAATCCTCAATATAACGAAGTTACAAGGAGTACATAACATAATGGCCATTGGAAACCATGTATATTTTATCGTGATATAAGAAAGTAAATTCTTCTGTGATTTCATTATAATGAATGATCAGACAAATAAATTTTACCCGGAAGGACAAAAATTTCGCAGAGGCGGCGACGACAAAAGGGAAAGCGTTGCCAGCACGTGACACTTGAGTAACACACGTGGACAGACCTCCCGGGGCACGCGGCATCCGCTCCCTACAAGCAAGAGATAACTGATAAGCCCCTACATATCCACTCCCCCATCTCCTGCTCTTTTTCTTCTCTCCCTCTGTCTTTTTGCTTCATCACAAATGGAGGAGTAGCGGCTCCGTATTCCCCCCCCCCCCCCCCCCCCCCCCCCCCCCCTGCTCTGCTCACTCCTTTGCTGCGATCCAAAGAACCTCTCCCCGTGCCTGCGGAGGCTGATGCATCAGCGAGCAAGCCTGTCTGTCATTGGCCCCTTTCACTCGGCTCTCGCGCGGCCGCTGCTTCCGTAGTCGTTTGTGCCCTGTTTGCCGTTCGGTTTGCAAATTCCGACTCTCCTTCGCTTTAGTTTCCCACGTGCGTTGCAGCAGTCGCTGTTTGTACGCTACTTTCTGCTCGGTTCGCCAATTCTTCTCTACGACTCTCCGCTTTGGTTTCCCACGTGCGTTCTTGCCACCATGATTGGTTGTAAGCAGAAAGCGCTTTCACTCTAACAAAAACGCGGCAATTCTGGAAGTCGTTTCGAAAGGCGAGAAAAAGACACACGGCTCGATTCGCCATATCTTATAGTACGCTCTCAACAATTTTGAAGGCCAAGGACTCCATCCTCAGCTCTGCAAAGTGTGGCACGAGCGCCGAGCGTAAGCGACTGAGGGCGGCTACCTACGAAGACGTGAACAAGGCTAAGCTCTGGTTTATGGACGTCAGAGCACAGAATGGGCCAGTGAGTGGGGCAATTTTGCAGCAGAAAGCAAAGGACTTCGGTTGCCTGCTTGATAAGGACGGCTTCAAGACTAGCAGTGGTTGGCCCCATTGTTTCAAGTCCCATTACAAGGTTGTCGGACGGGTACTCTGCAGACAGTCGATGTCAAGCGATGAACCTGATGCTGCAACTTGGCTAGAGAAGGAAATGCCAAGGATACTGTTGAGGTACCAGCCATCAGAGGTGTACAATGCTGAAGAAACTAGATTTCTTTTTATCAAATGCTGCCAAATCAGACTCTAGCACTAAAAGGGGATCGCTGTCACGGCGGGAAGCAGAGCAAGCTGCACATCACAGATTTTCTCTACGTAAACATGGATGCCATCGACAAGCGGGTGCCGCTTGTGATTGGCAAAAGTAAGAAACTGCAATGGTTAATGAATGTTTGGAAGTTCAGTACACTTTGAACAAGAGGGCGTGGATGTCTCGCGACATCTTCCGCAACTGGCATTTAACAAGGAAATGGAGTGTGACGGCTGTTGCAGTGTTTGCCTCTTGGTGGACAATTGTTCCGCCCATCACGTCAATGACATGAAGCTGAAAATTGTCGAGCTGCGGTTTTTCCCACCGAACTGTACTTCGCTGATTCAGCCGCTCGACCAGGGAATAATAAAAGTATATAGTGTGAAGTGCGCATATCGTCGTCGGTTGATCGACAAGCTACTGCTCAATTTCTGCTTGAAACAATCTACCAAGGCGGACATTTTTCAAGCTTTGGAGATGTTCGCTGCATCTTGGAAGGCGACGTCAAAGGACGCAATTCAGAACTGTTTCCAGAAGGCTGAGTTTGAGAATGTTGTGGCTAAAACGAGTGCCCCTGAAGACCGCAATAGCACCAAGGCCAATGCAGGAGCTCCGTTTGCTGCCCATGCACTAGGACACGAGCGAGGGAGATGCTTAGGCTGGTCTCGGAGAAGCATGGAGATGCCTGGAAAGTGACAGGGCCGTTCCTGGACGGTGTCGCTTTGGAGGACTTCCTCTACGCCGACAATTGCATTGTTGCTACTGAGGAAGTTACGGACGACTCCACCGTGAAAGATGTGTGGGGAAACACGCAGGAGGACCCAGGCAGTGACACTGACGCCGGAAGTCCTAACCAACCGTGAAGTGCTTGACACAATTCACGTGCTCTGGTGCTACGCGAGTGCTACGCGCAGGACAGCAAAAAGCGATGGAATCCCTGTGGGCCTATGAACGCAGTGTGAGGCCATCTCCGATAGCTAAGCAGACGCAAAAGAAGGTCACGGATTACTTTCAATAAAATAAAATCGAAGTCCTTACAACTGGCAAGTGCTTTGGTGATGTTATCGCATGCTAGGCACGGAATTTCGATATGAAATTTCATTATACCAAAGTAAACTGCCAATTTTTACGACCTTGTTATATCGAGGTTTAACTGTACGTGTGTACACCTAGGTTTTGCCGCGGTATCTGGTGTAAGATTGCAGAGTGCGCTATTCTATCAAATGCGTTTTCAAGGTCGAGGCCGAGAACTGCTCTGGTGCCTCTCGTCTTGTCAAGCATGTGGTGCTTCAGTTGTATTATTGTGCCCTGCGTGGGAAATTGTGGACGGAATCCTATGGTGAATGGTGGGTATGCCCTTTTGTGCTCTAAGTGGGCTTGCTAGTGGATAAGCAGTGTGTGCTCCATGGTCTTACCGACGCACGACGTCAGCGATATGGGGCGAAGGTTGTCGAGGCTCGGCACTTTTCCGGGTTTCGGGATTGGTATCATTCTCGCAGTTTTCCATTGTTGAGGGAGGGTGCCACTCTGCCAGCAGTCATTGATGAATGCTGTTAACTGTTCCACGGATTTGTAGTCGAGATTCCTTAGGGCACGATTCGACCCCCTGTCAGGGCTGGCACCGATCTGCTGTGAAGGTTGTGCAGCGCCATCCTGATCTCTTCTGCACTAAAGCCCTTATCCAATTCTACATTTGGATCTCCCTCATATAGCCCATATTGTGCGGTCAAAGTGTGTGCGGCAAGTACTTCGCTCATAACCGGACGGTCACTGCATCTTCACCGTGCTTATTACTAATATTTTATTTTTCTTTAACAAAACTTGCTTGGTACAGGAATGTCTAGTATCGAATTGTAGAGGAGGAATTCCTCTTCAGAATGGCATTAGTAACAATCAACATATTTATCAGCAAATGATGAAAAAAAAAAAAAAAAACTATAAAAAACATTGAAGTTAAAAAAGTACTAAAGCATAAACGTTTCTTGACACAAATAAAGCATAAAAAAACTTCAATTCATACATTTTTTCAAAATCAGGAACAAATTCTAGCTTTCTGTGTACAGTATTTGCCGAGTTAGGAATGAAAGCGGTAGTCGAGGTCGACCCCTGCCTGTCTTCTAGCGAAAAAACCGATTCTCTTCGCTGGCGGTGGCAAGTAATCCCGCCCGAAAGACGTTGAAACCCTGCAGGTAACAGTTGTGACCAGCACGCAGTCAAAGCGGAACTTTTCAGCAGCGAAAGTGAAACTTATAGGGCCATGGCTGTTAACATTCCAGGTCAGTTTTGTTGTATATTTGGTTTCGGTTCGAGTTTGTGATCACCGGCCGCCAGAGGCACCAGTGTCACTCTGTGTATATAAGTGACTGCATGCTGAAATAAACGGAATTTCTTGGTTGCTTGGCAGTCCGTGTACATCTACGGCACACGCCGCTACAACATCGGCCGATTTCGGGGGACGTGACTTTCGCCGCTTGCCATGAGTTTATCGGGACTCGCGCCGCCGACCCCGTTCCTGCCCGCGCCTGGCCGACCTGCTGTTGCGTGGCCGCAATGGTTCCGCATCTTTGAGAACTACCTGCTTGCTCCGGGTGCCTCCGACTGCACGTCGGATTGTCGCAAGGCACTACTGCTTCACAGTCTCAGCGTAGAAGGTCAGCGCAAATTTTACACCCTCCCATCTTTGGACAACGCCAAGCTCGATGAGCTCGGTGAGCGTGAGCAAATCGCTACTGATAAAGCATCGGGCACACGCGACGCAAGGCCTGAAGTATCATCGTATAATATCGCAGTGGTCACTCTGCATGCTCATTTTTCGGCAACAAGCAATGTTGTTGCCGAAAGGCATCGTTTTAGTAGGCGCGTCCAACAAGTTGGTGAATCAGTGAATGAGTACATCACTGCATTACGGGAGCTTTCTGCTACATGCTCGTTTCCTGTTGAGGAAGATTCGCTGCGTGACCAGTTCATTGCGGGTATTTCGTCTCGTAGCTTGCACGAACGTCTTCTCCTTGAAGGATCGTCTCTCTCGTTAGCTAGAGCGGTACTCCTGGCAAGACAGTTCGAGCAGGCGTACAATGATCTGCAAGATTTTCCTTCTGAAGATGTTGCACGCATAAATACTCGTGGAAATATGCCTACGCGCACACGATATTCTGACGAGAGCTCGAAGCAGTCACAGAGCCGCAAATCGCATTGTTACCGCTGCGATCGATCTCAGCACAATGCAGCATCATTTCGCTGTCCAGCCAAAAGCAAGCGTTGTTACCACTGCGGTGTCATGGGTCACTTCCGCTCTGTTTGCAAGAAACGAGATTCCACTCCGGTTCGTGAGGCAGACAGTCAAAATTCCTTTAGCGAGGAAGTATTGAGCATTCTGGCCGTGATGACGGCCGCTCGCTCTGCAGTTCACGTCACAGTTTCGATTGGCCATAAGGGCATAACTTTCCTTGTAGATTCTGGGTCATCTGTTTCCATTGTTACACAGGACCTTTTCAAGCAGCATTTTGAAGGCCACATACTTTTTGTCCCAACAGTTTGGTTACTAGACTATTCAAAACAGCCAATTCCGGTTCGCGGCTGTTTCTTCGCTGACGTTACGTACAAAGCAGGCACAACAATACTTCTTTTCTATGTTGTAGAACAAGGCACCTCATTCTTGGGTACCAATGCCATCGAGGCGCTCGGTCTACAGATCGATGGGTCATTCCTTCAATGCCTTGAAACGACGCTAACTTGAAGGGAACAGCGCTCTGACCCTACAAAAGCCGTGCAGGACATTGACCTCCCAAAAGAATTAGTTGAAGAGTTTGGATCTCTTTTCGATCCAGGCCTTGGCCTCGCAAAAGGTTTTGTGCACCATGTCAAAACGCGATCCACAGTGCAGCCAGTCCAATCAAAACTTCGGTGCCTTCCGCTCTGACTACGACCATTGGTCTCGGAAGAGCTCCGTCAGTTGGAAAATATGGATGTGATAGAGAGGGTGGAGGTATCTGAATGGGTGTCACCCATTGTGGTCGTTAAAAAGAAAGAGGGAGGTATTCGCCTTTGTGTAGACCTTCGACAAGCAAACAAAGCTGTCGTAGCAGAGAGCTTTCCCCTTCCTCATACAGAAAAGCTATTGCATAGTCTAGTGGGGGCAACACATTTTTCTAAGCTAGACCTCGCATCCGCTTACCACCAGGTCATGCTTCATCCTGCGAGTCGCAATTCGACTGCATTTCTAAGGCCTCTTTCGTTTTAAACGAGTGTGCTTCGGGCTGGCTTCCGCGCCCTCTGCATTCCAGAGTATGATGTCCAAAATCCTGCAGAGATGCAAGGGCGTGCTTTTCTATATAGATGATATTATAGTCTTCAGGCGGGGCCGGCAGGAGCACATAGATAACCTTGCAACAGTACTTAAACGCATTAAAGAGGTAGGACTCAAGTTGAACAGGAAATGTATGTTCGATACGCAGGAACTTTCATTTTTGGGTGACAGGATCACAGCAAGTGGTATTATTCCACTGGACGAAAAGGTTGTTTCCATCAAGGATACCCCGGCACCCACTGATGCGGCCAGCCTTCGATCGTTCCTTGGACTGGTCGAATACTACTCTAGGTTCGTTCCCAACTTTGCCGATATGGTTGAACTGATGCGTGCTCTTCTTCGGAAAGGGCAACCATTTGTTTGGTCTGGCGAGGTAGACTCCAGTTTTCGAAAGATCAAAGAGGCACTTGCGTCCAGCACAGTCCTGCGGATGTTCGATGCATCCCTTCCCGTTGTTGTTTCCACTGACGCTTCTGACTGTGAGCTAGGAGCGGTTCTCCAACAGGTGGATAGAGGAACTGCACCCTGTCGCCTTTGCTTCTCGAGCGCTTTCATCTACAGAGAGGCGATATTCAGTAGGAGAACGCGAAGCATTTGCGTGTTTGGGCGTGCGAGAGGTGGCATGTTTACTTGTGGGGACGCCATTTCACGTTGCTTACTGACCATCAAGCTTTGGTCGCATTGCTTTCTACTCAAAGGCCAGGAAGGCGTTCTTCGCGGATAACACGGTGGGCGGAGCGCCTACTGAAGTACAACTATACAGTAAAGTACCGGAAGGGTTCGCAAAATCGAGTAGCAGATGCGCTTTCTCGTCTCCCTGCGTCATCTCATCAGGAAGAAGACTTTACCACATGAAACTGTATCAGTTGCCCTTGTATCTTCTTGCATTACCAGGGAAGAGTTTGAACATGCCCAGTCGGAAGACTGCACACTGCAACAAATCAAGGCCTACATCGAATCGTCGTGGCCTGCGCACAAATCTCTGCCGGGTGAGCTTCAACCTTTCTTCAAACTTCGCGATGAACTTTCACTGGTGGACAATTTGATTTTGCGTGGCAAACGCCTCGTGGTTCCCGCATCACTTACACCGCGGATAATTACCACTGCTCATGAGGCTCACCCTGGAATTGTACGAACGAAAGCATGTCTGCGAGAAAAATTTTGGTGCCCAGTCATGGACAGGCAAGTCGACCTAGCTATCCAAACATGTAGTATATATGCCAGGCAGCGGACAAAAGCACGAAGGTTATGGCTGCACCATTGAACCCAGTCCCCTTACCAAAGGAACCGTGGCTAAAGCTGGGAATGGACATTGTTGGCCCATTTGAGAGAGCGCCACACGATTGCCCATATGTAATCACGCTGGTCGACTACTTTTCTAAGTGGCCCGAGGTATATTTTTGCAACCAAGCCACAGCACACACAGTCACAAGCTTCTTGGTGTCAGTGTTCGCACGTGAACATTACCCAGAAGAAATTGTTTGCGTTAACGGGCCACAGTTTTCATCTCGAGAGTTCCAAGCTTTTCTGCAGGATCGCGGCATCCGCTTGCGACACTCGTCCGTATACCACCCCCAAGCAAACGGTCAAGTAGAACGGTTTAACAGAGTTTTTAAAAGTTTTGTTCAAGTAGCTACACTCCAGCAGCGTCCCTTATGCCAAACGGTAACAGAATATTTAGCCGTTTACCGTTGCACGCCGCATGCCACAACTGCAGTTGCCCCAGCACTTCTCCTGCATGGACGTCTGCCAAGAACTTGGCTTGATGTGGTCAAGTACCTGTCAGCCATATTTTCGACGGACCCTAGTGCAGGTACGATCTTCGTGCTTATTTCGTGCCTTGCTTTGAATCTGGCTAGCTAGCCATTGCTGCACACGATGTTGTCATGGTTGAGCTTCGAGGCGAAAACCAGGACTTTCTCAACGAGGAGAGGTCCGCTAACTGGTAGGTTTTTCGACCGAGCTGTTTTCAGCCATCGCACCAGCGCCTCCTCCACATCTGGAAATGTTGATCCTCATACTCGACATCTCTTCGCAGTCGCGGCAGCACTGCCGAGTAGCTTTTCTCTGGCATTCCAAATGCCACGCACAGTAGTTAGCGGCAAGTCTCTCTCATGTGCTAGCAGATTTTTTGCCCTTCTCTGGATGGCACGGACAATCTCCATCTTGTCATTTCACTAAGCACCCGATGTTTCTGTCCAATCTTCGGCATGATGCAGACAGATGGAGAACTCGCGACGCACACCGCTCAAAGTCAGCTCGTCACACGTGCAAAAGAAAGTGAACCAAGGCCTAGGCGTGCAAAGGACACGGAGCAAGGAGGGGTGGTCGCTCAGACTGGTCCAAAATAAGGCCCACTAGGGGAAGGACAGAGTATGTGGTTAACTCCATGATCGGCTCCGGCGGCATGGCGCTCGGAGGCCACAGTTAGTTTACGGCTTGAATTGGTGCGCTCGTCGCAAGATGGCGCTAGTTGTATTATCATCATTATTGCAGCTGCATTTGGTAAACTTGGCTCTAATTTGTCATTGGCTATGTAGCTTGCTATCGCATCGTCGCGTTCATGGTCGCGTTTATGGAGGTTTGTCACAATGCTAGTCAAACAGTCTTTTGTGAGGCGGTACTACCGCCGTGAATTGTATGACGAAAAGCGAGAACGGTAAGTGCTAACCGATACGTCCGCGATAAGCTGGTACGGTTTATGCGGATGCGAAATTCATTATATTCAATAAGCGCCGAGTCAGGGACTTGACTTTACAACTTTTAAAACGAAACTACTTTTAAAGCGGGTACTTTTTAACGAGGTTTTACTGTATCAACTTAAAAATTCCACGTACAGCAAGGACAGCTGCGTTGCATATCGAACTCCAACTCCGCACCACGCACTGAAAGGCGCACCTTCCCCAAAGACGGTCACATCACTCTCGGCTTTATGCCGTGTGATGTTTTCAAGCCACACGCGGAATGACAGAGAACAGTTCGATGACGGCTAGTCTAGAGCAGCGCCGCGCCCTTTCTCCCAAAGGCGTGCGCATCTGCGGTGATCGTTTGCCGCGCGTCAGCATGTGACGTTTGCAAGCCATGCGTTTGAAGGAACGAGAGGGCTTCGTACTGGCGACGTATCTTCGTACCAACTGCTACGAAGCAGATGCAGCCGTGGTGCTCGGGAGAGGGGAAACAATGCAATAGAGCGACGCGCAAGGTTGTGCCCATTCTTCTGCAGAGCTTACTCTTTCTGCTCTTCCTCTCTCGTTCCCGGTCTTCGTTCGCAGCAGCATGCACTACACATGCGCTGACAAGCCAGCTCACCACGCTTTTTTCTGGGTGTATTGTGAAGCCTCTGTGTGAAGCCTCTGTGTGAAGCCTCTGTGTGCGGCAGGTGACGTGCGATGCGTGTCTTGTGTCGTCGTGCTGAACATGCGGCATAGCGTGAGCTATGATGACTGCGGACGTTAAGAAGTGGCAATTCTTATTTTGTGCGAGTTATCCATCTTTGCATCTATGAATAAATGCAAGCACATGGTCAGCTTCGATCATGACGCCAGCTTTTAGCATTGCTGGCTTCAAATGGCATTTGCAGCTATCACGCTTTCCAATGATTTTGTGGCAGTGGACTCTGTCCGCCCCAAGTGTGGTCTGAAAAATCGAGCCAGGCTTGTGCAATCAAGAAATCCTGTGCACTATGCCAGGTTCGCTGCCTGCCACCACAGGAGGCATATCATATAACTTTAATAGATATCACGGTGAGTACCAGAATTCGACCCTTTATGATCACCATGGCGATCATAAAGGGTCGAATTTCCCAAAGAATTACCTATATCAGCACAAAAATAGCAGGCCGTGATAACACAGTTCTTTGCGCGTAAATAAATGGACTTGACCCAAGTAAGCACCCTCCGAGTTGCTGTGCCTTTTCTGATTGACTTTGCTGCTCTTGCATGTATTTTTTTCGAAATTTTATGCTACGAATTATAGATACAGCGAACTATTTTCCGATTTTTTAACTGTTCGTTATAAAGAGGTTTCACTGTATACCCCTGAGTGGCCCAATCATCATGGCGGCAGACGATTTCTCCCTGCGCATGAATGTGCAAGATTTTGTTGCCTCCAAAGGATGGTTTCACCACTTTAGAGACAGACAGAACCTTGTCTTCCGGTGAAGCAAAAGAAGTGGACGTGGAGACTTGTGCGACGTGGCGAAGCAGTGCCCTGCGGCAGTATTTGGACAGTTTCTCGGCAGAGGACATATTTAATGCCAATGAAATAGCTTTGTTCTACAAGCTTCAACCGGACAGAACTACAGTCGAACCCGGATATATCGAACTCGAAGGGGATCGCGAAATAGTTCGATATATCAAAATTCGATATACAGAAATCGGCTAGTGACGGCACTTACGATGCGAAAACACGATACCGTATTTGTCGCGTAATCAACCCACTCGCATAATGAACCCACCCTCCACTTTTGCATCCGAGAATTTGAAAAAAAAAAAAAAAATGCATTAAGGCCAGCTCGCTCACATGCAAGTGACTGAGCAATCTCAGCGACGAGCGGCAGCGACAGAGCGAAAATTTTCAAACTTGTTGGAACTGCGTCCCTCTCGCCACTCGAGCAACCGCGGCAGCTCAAAACAATGTTTCTGTGTCGCCGGGGCGACAGAAATTGCGAGCATTTTCGCTTGCATGTCGATGGCGCGCGTCAGTCCATTTCGGTCGTCTCATCCACAGCTCATTGGCAGCGTGCCAAGATGCTGCGCAGCGATAACGTCAGGGCGCATTTATCTTTTGATAGCTCCTGCGGTGGCGGGGAGCAAACTTGGCAAAGTGCCCGTGATGGCTTGATTGCACAAGCTTGGTTCGATTTATCACGCCGCGCTTGGGGCGGGCGTCATAATCGCAGCAGCTGACCGCGTGCTTTCGCTGATTCATACATGCAAGGATAAACGATAAAAAAAAAAAAAAATAAATGAAATAAACATCCCCGGAAAAAAAGAAAGAAAAAATCCCTGCCGCTTTTTAACGCCCGCAGCCGCCATACCTTACGCTATGTTGCGCGTACAGCACAACGATAAGAAAGGAGGACACTCGCAAAAAAAAAAACAAACAAACAAACAAAAAAAAACACTGAGAGCTGCCGCTTCTTAACATCCGCAGGCGCCATAGCCACGTCAGCCGCCGCGCCGCCGCCGCACGCAGAGGGTTCGCAACACACGCTGGAGAAAGCGTCTGTCTGTCTGAAAACGGGCTGAGCTGGCTTGGCGCATGCGTTGTGCATGCTGAAGGAGAGAGATAGTTCGGCAAAAGAATGGGCACACCCACGCACATGGCTTGCAAACGTCATGTGTTGGCGCGCGGGAAACAACAACTGCAGATGCGCGCGCCTTTAGGGAAGGGAATGGGCATGGCACTGCCCATACCAGCCGTCGCCGAACTGTCCCCTCTCATTCCTTCCGCACGTGGCTTGAAAATGTCACGCAGCAAACGGCCAAGAGTGATTCGATCGTCTTTGGGGAAGGCACATTTTCTAGTGCGTGTTTCGGAGTTCGATATATCGAACGACCGGTGAAATTGAGTTCGATATATGACGCGGCTTTCCTATACTTTTACATGGAATTTTCAAGCGGATACTTCATGAGTTCGATATAACCAAAATTCGATATATCCGGGTTCGATATAACATTCAAAGGGGACAGCTATGCTAGCGGTAAGCGCAGCAAAGAGCAGATTACCGTTTTGGTCGCAGCAAATATGACCGGGATGGCGAAGGTTCCACTTTCTGTGATTAGGAAGTCGCATAAGCCCCGGTGTATTAAAACATCCGAACACTGCCAACCGAATATGCCGCCAACAGCAAGGCATGGATGAAGGGCGAGTTGTTCAAAAAGTGGCTGCTGAAGTTTGACCAGAAGATGGAGCTAAGCAAACAAACAAATTTTGCTAATCGTTGATAATTGCTCGTGGCACAAGGTTGACGCCGCGCTGAAAGCTACCAGATTTTTGTTTCTGCCTGCTAATACGACTGCAACCCTGCAGCCGATGGATCAGGGCGTCATTAAAAACATGAGATGTTTCTACAGGTGCCATATGCTCGAGTGCATGATTTTGTACACGGGCAACCAAAAAAGCCACAGCATCACATTGCTTTCAGCAATGCACATGTTGGTGTGTGAATGGGAGCAGGTAACGCCATCTACGATTGCGAACTGCTTCCACCACTGTGGCTTCGTTGCTGGAATGGAGGAAAGTGGCAACGACGAGAGTCAGGAACCCCTGCCTGCGGCGACGCGTGCTGCGCTTTAGGACACAAGCTTTGATGACTACATTGAAGTGGACTGCAATGCAGCAGTGTGCGGTGCCCTATCTGATAAGGACATTATTGCTGCAGTTGTTGGTGAGCGGTCTGTCTGAGAAGATGCGGAAGATGAGGAAGACAAAGGGAAAAGGCACCCGTGTGGCCATCCGAGGTGGAAGCGGTGGAAGCGCGGAATGTCGCGGGCCCGCGGGCCTTTTCTTCAGCTTTGAAGAGGGGGAAGAAGACTCCTTACGTCGCATTTGCGCCCTGGAAGATAGTGGCAACTGTTGCCCTCAGAGAAGAGGCAGAAGGTGATAACCGATTTTTTAGGCAAATATATGTTTTTCATGCCCTCCACGTTTCAAGCGAGTTCATTTTTGTTCACTTTCATTAATTCGAACTGGCGGTCCCGTGGAATTTGAATTAACGAGCTTTTACTGGTTTATTTTTACACAGCGACAATGGAAAAACGAATAAATCACAAATATTTGATAGTATTTACTCGTGTACAGTCGAACCCGGATATATTGAACTCGAAGGGGATCGCGAAAAAGTTTGATATATCGATAATTCGATATACAGAAATTGGCTTGTGACGGCACTTACGATGCGAAAAAAAAAACGATACCGTATTTGCCGCGTGATCAACCCACTCGCATAATGAACCCACTCTCCACTTTTGCACCCGAGAATTTGAAAAAAAAAAAAAAAAAAAAAAAATGCGTTAAGGCCAGCTTGCTCACATGCAAGCGATTGAGCGCTCTCGACGAGCAGCAGCGACAGAGCGAAAAATTTCCAACTTGTTGGAACTGTGTCCCGCTGGCCGCTTGAGCCACCGCGGCAGCTCAAAACAAGGTTTCTGTATCACTGCGGCAGAAAATCGCGAGCGTTTTCGCTTGCATGTCGATGGCGCGCGTCACTCCGTTTGGGTCGTCGCATCCACAGCTCATTTCTTGGCAGCGTGCCAAGATGTTGCGCAGCGATAACGTCAGGGCTCGTTTATCTTTTTATAGCTCCTCCCGTGGCGGGGAGCGAACTTGGCAGAGTGCCCGTGATGGCTTGATTGCACTAGCCTGGTTCGATTTATCACGCCGCGCTTGGGGCGGGCGTCATGATCGCAGCAGCTGGCGGCGTGCTTCCGTTGATTCATACATGCAAAGATAAACGGCTCCCGCCAAAAAAAAAAAATCCCTGCCGCTCCTTAACGTCTGCAGCCGCCATATCTTATGCTACGTCGCACGTACAGCACAGCGATAAGAAAGAATGACTCTCAAAAAAAAAAAAAAAAAAGAAAAAAAAAAAAACAGACAGAGCTGCCGCTTCTTAACGTCCGCAGGCGCCATAGCCACGTCAGCCGCCGCGCGCAGAGGGTTCGCAATACACGCTAGAGAAAGCGTCCCACGTCTGTCTGAAAAAGGGCTGAGCTGGCTAGGCGCATGCGTAGCGCGTGCTGAAGGAGAAAGCTCGGCAAAAGAATGGGCACACCCACACACATGGCTTGCAAACGTCATGTGCTGGCGCGCGGGAAACGATAACTGCAGATGCGCGCGCCTTTGGGGAATGGGCGCGGTGCTGTCCAGAACTATCCCCTCTCATTCCTTCCGCGTGTGGCTTGAAAATGTCACGCGGCAAACGGCCACGGGTGATGCGATCGTCTTTGGGGAAGGCACACTTTACAGTGCGTGGTGCGGAGTTCGATATATCGAACGACCGGCGAAATTGAGTTCGATATATGACGCGGCTTTCCTATACTTTTACATGGGATTTTCAAGGGGATATTCCGTGAGTTCGATATAACGAAAATTCTATATATCCGGGTTCGATATAACCGGGTTCGACTGTATAACCCACACCTGCATGTAATCTGCACCCCCTAATTTTGTATTCCGCGAAAAATAAAAAGATTCGCGTATAACTTGCACGGTACTCTGAAAAAAAGCACAAACTGTGATTATTTTCTTTTCAGAACATTTATTCAAATGACCGCCACATCACTGGTTGTCCGCTTCTGAATAGTCGCCGCTCTCACTGCTACCATCCGAGGCTTCATAGCCACTCAAAGACGTAGTCATCCTCGGAACCATCTAAGCTGTTAGTACAGTCGAACCCAGATATATCAAACCTGGATAATACCTCTGTCACACGGACACGGCTGAACTCCTTTCAACTCCCTTCAACCAAGGTAGCCATTACCTCGAGGGAGATACGTGCCGTGTCACACGGCAGTCCATTATGGAAGGAAGTTAAATGGAGTTTTGAAGCAAAGGAGATCGACGATCTCCATTGATGGGCGAAGGGAGTACTCTCGTTTCCAATGTGCTTTGCTTCCGAGTCATTAAATAACATATTTCTTCAATAATGTAATTTTTACTCCTAAATATATTAGTTTTTATTGCATAAAATTGTATTCTAACTCGGTTAGTTGCGTTTAATTGTCGCGACTGCACCACGTATTGCACAACGACGCGCATGGTGTCCAGCAGAGCGGAAAAAATGGCTATGTTTAGAGCATGGTCGTTGTTTTCAGCAAATGTGTGTTCTTTTATATTGATATGACTAAAGCTAATTGCATTTTGCGAGGAAAATAGTAGTATAAAAAATATTTCAGTTTGTTTTGGACATTATTTTTTATATCTTTGTGCAAAATAAACAGCGCCTAATGGCCCCCTGTTGGCTGCTCTGAGAAGCTCGTTGCAAGCCGTGTGACACGGGGACAACTCCTTTAAGGCGAAACTCCCTGCGACTCCCTTGCGCTCCTTTAGACCAAGGAAGTTCAAGGTAGTTCCGAGTCGGCCGTGTGACAGGGATATAATTCCAATTTTGGTTATATCGAACTCACGGAATATCCTCTTGAAAATCCCATGTAAAAGTATAGGAAAGCTGCATCGTATATCAAACTCAATTTCATTGGTTGTTCGATATATCGAACTCCCCACCCCGCATTGGACAGTGCAGTATTGCCCTTGGCGTTTGCCGCGTGACGTTTTCAAGCCACGCGCGGAAGGAATGAGAGGGAACAGTTCGGCGACGGCTGGTTTAGGGAAGCAGCGCTTCCTTTCCCCAGAGGCGCGCACATCTGCGGTGATCGTTTGCCGCACGGCAGCACATGACGTTTGCAAGCCATGTGCATAAAGGAACGAGAGGAAATCAATGCAGCCGAGGTGTTCGGAAGGGGAAAAACGCGATAAAGCAAAGAGTAAGAGTGTGCCCATTCTTCTGCCGAGCTTTATTTTCCCCCTTCCTCTCTCTCTCTCCCGGTCTTCGTTCACAGCAGCACGCACTACGCATGCGCGGACAAGCCAGTTCGGCCCGTGGCAGACACTTCTCGAGTGTGTACTCTCGGGGGCAAAAGGAGGAGTGGGTTCATTATGCGAGTGGGTTGATTACGCGACAAATACAGTATCATTTTTCACGATCACAAGTGCCGTCTCAAGCCGATTTCTGTATATCGAGTTCGATATATCCGGTTTCGACTGTAATGGCACATTTTTTGAAGCCTTGATGCACCAAGTCTGCAGTATCACTTTCCACGCGTCCATATCAGGCTTTAGCATGCATCCCGTCGATGTGGGGGCGTAAAGATTATCGGCTGACTCGCACTCATGGTGCCAAAGCAAAGCAGGCTAACATTGCAAACTGGGTTGACTGGGTGTTGAAACAGCACCTGACAAAAGCCCTAACAAATGCTGGCTAAAATAAGCATGATGAATGACATGGAGAAGAAACAGACTATGCTATGCTTGTTGGCTCCTTACCGGCTTGACAAGCGTCGATGACGATGATGATGGCGAACTCGCGCATTTTTGTGTAGCCACCACGGAAAAATAAATCGCAGATAACCTGCACCTCCACTTTTAAAACAAATTTTTCAAATTTGGTGCGGGTTATACGAGAGTAAATACGGTATATCATTATATCTGGTATTCTTATAAGTTGACTGCACTGTAATACGAGGCACAAATCTGACATGATAAAATCGGGAAAAAAAGCCACATATTATACTCAGCTGTTATGGTATTCCAAATTTAAAATATATTCACAAACCTCAAATACAAATGAAATCAGTTATTTCACAGCAACTTGAAGTGTCCCTTTACCTGGCAGTTCCCCAATAAAGGTGGCTGGCTGCATGGCGCCCCTTCCAACTCGGTTTCCAGGCTGTCCGCAACACAACTGGCCTTGCCAGCCACCACCTCCTGGCTGGAAGAGGCGACATCAGCACTTGTGGTGGGGGATGCCGCTTCCAATTCCACTGCAGGAACACTGTCCTCCTGCACCAACAAGAGGACGGCTTCAGTATGGTGTGTGGTGAAACAGCCTCACCGTAGCTGAGCCCGTGTTTCTAGAGATATTTAAGAACCAAAGCCGTACTGGCTATCAGCATATCAAAATCTAGTGCATCATCCTATTTAGTGGCTTTGCACATTTGCAAATATAGCATTGGAATAAAATCGCCCTAGAACAAAACATCAGTAGGGCTTGTGCAGTTTTGTATTGTGTTCGGTCTAATGGCCCTTCAGTGACTATGGAATGCTTAAAATGAGGTAAATCAAATCTGGCGAGAGGTATAGGTACTCCCTCACAAGTGAATTTATCGGAATAATTTTTCAGCTAGCTTCCTAACACTGGAGATATCAACGATTAAAAATGCTGCTCCTCCTTTCAACACAACACTTCGAGACACCAGAAAAAAAAACAAAGAAAACAGTTCGGCAACTCCATCCTACCCATGAAACGTCATTGGGTGATGCTCGGTTCGCAGACTTTTGGTTGTCGCGCTCGTCTTCCCGAGTGTCGCCCACATACTCATTGGTCTCTGCCTTTCCCTTCCCATCTGCGCTTGCACAGCTTTCAATCTTGTCTCTTGCCTTGCTTGACCGTCACTTCTGCAGTTTCTTGACTTCTCGGAATTGTGTGCAACAGCAGCCCGAACGACCCGGGTCGCTTGCAAGTGCATGCCTGCAGGTGGGCAGGCTGTTGCCCACACCAGCAGCCACCGCGGTGGAGCACTTCCCTTCGTATCCCTGTCCCATTGAATGCCAATTGGTGTGCACTCCTGCCGAGTACGACCTTCTACAAGACCCTTTTCTTCTTTCACACTGCTAGTCAGTCACCACCATGTCTGCAGCTTTGGAGCAATCTTCTGCGGTTTGACTAACTGCGGCCGGTCTCCTCGCAACGGCTCTGCATGGATGCTGGCAGACAAGCGCACGAGTTGCACACGTGCAAGCATGTTGCAGTCGTTTTTAGCCAGGAGCGCTTTCATGATGGTCGGTGAGAGGCGTCTCTTGTGGTGCATAACGAATGGAATGTACATGTATCATTGGCAAGAACACGGACTGATGATCACTACATATCGGATTACAGGTGAGCACGAATTATTCGTAAATGAATCTTAAGAATTAAAATGAAAAAAGGGTAGTGTAGTGTTTTTTTAAGTCCTTTGGCACATCGATTAGGAAGTGCCAATGCATAACGTGCATGCGCGTTCTAAGTCATGTGTACCCATCGTCCGAGCCAGAATCGATGGCACAAAACATATCAGCAAAGCAGCTCGGCACATGCAGATCAGCAGCGCAGGTTGTCGCCGATTTCCGCAGCTACATGCAAGAATCGCGCACAGGAGCAGGCGAGTAGCTACCCTAGAGAGACAGCGAAACGGCAGATTCCAAAATGCCATTCGCTGTGGCTTAGATGCAAAACAAACAAGATCTACCGCCGACCAGGGAGCAGCGCATGGCCGGAGTGCCATAGGCCGCAGCGCTCGCGGACGGCATCTCTGCGAAAACCTGACGGCATCCGGTGCTGCACTTGAGGGGGGGACACTGGTCTTAAAACTATTTTCCTTATTTACCAATCAAAATTGACGCAACTTGGTGTGCTTGTGCAGTTTTTTGTGCAGATTTCAAAACTACAATTATTTCTTTCGTGATCCAATTATTTCATGAGATAATTACACCATTAGTGTAATTCTTACAAGAACAATTACAAAATGATCACTGGAAAAAAACTTCAGATGAACGCATTGCTGGACACCAGAAAGAATGAGGAACACAATGTCACGAGCAGTTTTCTGATTGAGCAATTATTTCTTGTTTTATTGCATAACAAAGTTCAAAGGTCAAAATATATAGCACTATAATGGTCACAAAAAAAAAAAAAGTCATTTTAAAAATTTTGAACAAGAAATTACAAAATCTACTTGCAACATTGTGTGCTCCACATATTTGGCTTCATGCTGAAAAAGAAATTATTATTCTATCTGCAATAGGTGCCGAGATATTATGGCCGCAAAAGTGCAAGCGGTCGATAATGCATGCTTTGAGAAAAGAGCAAAAAAGAAACGGGATTTTTAACGAAAATTCACTGGTGCAATGCACACATTTACAGTTTAAATGGCTAGAAACCTCCAGGAATGTAGTCTCCTTGCGTTCCAACGTCCAAGTGTCGCCTCTTTCATTTTGATTTGCAGTTGAAGCACATTCAGTTGTCACTTTTTCGACTGCGTGAGTCACATGCAAGCAGCGAATGCCTTTTTTTTTTTTATGTACGTCGTTTTGCCACGTCCTCGCATCAAGACCGCGGTGAGGAATGTTTTTTTGCGGAAAAAAAATGCAATTTGGAGTTGTTTGCTGCTTCCCAGTGCTCTGCATTGCACGGGAAGCAAGTGCATTCACTAAGGACTATGAAAGAGGTCCGATCGGCGCAAACGTGTGGCGAGCTCTATGAAGACGACGCGTCCTGCAGTTTACGCACAGGAGAATAAGTTTGACGACGATTTCTTATCCACGTTCACTTTTTTAAATGCCAATATCGCCGCCGTATGTTTTACACTTCGCCAATCTCAGCAAACTGTTTAGATCTGACGATCGTGAACTCTGCCTTGCCAAGCGGACTGCCCACCGCGCTGCCGTCATCGTCACGAAAACAATTCGTCTACCACTTCGTTGCTGGAGTTGGCGCGAGTTCAAGCTTTTTGTTTTGAGCTTATCTTTCTGCTCATTTGCGGCCTGCGATATGCAAAGCATGTGCACTAAGTGGGAGTAAACTCGTTAAAATAATTTGAACTTTCAAAAACAAAAAATCTGCTTCCAACATTTCACACCGCATACATTCAACTTCCCCATTGCAAAAAAAAAAAAAAAAAAAAAAAGAAAAAAAAAAAAAAAAAAGAAAATTCAGCTCTATGTGCATTGGGTGCCTAGTATTGAGGCTGCAAAACTGCAAGAAATCGTGACGCACAGCATAAAATGTCTGAGGTAGTTCAACATAAGCCTCACAATTTCATAATCACGCGGAAAGTGGGCAGTAATACCGGTATACTGCTTGTGATGTCAAAAACTCAGTGTTGCCCGCAGAAATACTTGCAACTTAAGCCATGAAAACGGCATATTTTAAAGCCGGCTTGCGTGTGAACGGATTATCGTACGGCGCCCAAGTTTTGTAGAATGCGTCAGGATGGAGAGGAGAACGTATGTTAAAATTTTTACTAGAACATTCGAATGTCAAAAAACCTTCGGAGTTGCCCTTTAAGCCTCAGTTGTTTGGTGTCGAAGCCCCGACGGACGGCGTTTTGAAATCAGCCATTTTGCTGCCTCTCTAGCATAGCTGCTCGCGTGCTCATGTGCATGATTTCTGCGTCAGCAGCTGAAATCGGTGACAACCTGCGCTGCGGAACTGCACGTGCCAAGCTGCTTTGCTGATGCTTTGTGCCGCCGATTCTGGCTCGTACGATACGTACATGAGATAAAACACACGTGCACGTACCACATTAACGATGTGCGAAAGAAATAAAAAAAAAGAGATAAAACTCTACACTTTCCTTTTTGTTAATCTCAAGTCTTAAGATTCGTGTTCACCTGTAATCCGATATCCAAACTTTGCAGCGATCATCAGTCCGCGCTCTCGCCGATGATACATGTATACATTCCATACGATCTATGCGCCAGAAGAGATGCCTCTCGCCGACAATTATGGAAGTGCTCCTGGTTAAAAACGATGACAAGTTTGCAAGCATGCAATTCGCCCACTCGTCTGCCAGCATTCATGCAAAGTCCATGCTATCGCGTCAACTCCGTGAGGGGACCAACCGCCGTTGGTCAAACCGCAGAAGACGGTACCAAAGCTATTGACACCGGAGACTGAGCCCGGCAGTGCGAGAAGAAAGGGGTCTTGTAGAAAGCCGTACTTGGTAGAAGTGGATGCTAATTTGCGCAGAATGGGACAGGGATATGAAAACGTGCTCCTTCGCGGCGGCCGCCGGTGTGTGTGGGCAGCAGCCTGCCCAGCTGCATGCACGCGCTCGTGAATGACCCACGTCGTTCAGGCTGCTGTCGCTTACTATTCCGAGAGGTCAAGAAGCTGAAGAAACCGGCGGCTGAGAAAGGCACAGGAAGATGTTGAAAGCTATGCAAACGCAGACGGGGAGGCAAAGGCAGAGAGTGATGAATGCGAGGGCAACGCTCGGGAAAACAGGCTCGACAACCGGAAGTCTGCGAAGGGAGTGTAACCCAATCGCGTTTCATGGGTGGGACGGAGTTCCCGAGCTGTTTCCTTTTTTTTTTTTTTTCTGGTGTCTAGGAGCTGAAGAGGAAGAGGAGGAACGCCATTTTTAATCGCCGATATTTTCTGGGCTAATGAAGCTTGCTGAAAAAGCCTTGCGATGTATTGATTTGTGAAGAAGTACCTACCGTATTTACTCGCATAATGCTTGCACTCGTGCAGTGCTCGCACCCCCAACATTAAGCGTCCTCGCATAATCATCACACCACTAATATTACCACCGCGAGAGTCGTCTGCTAGTAGCAACAGCGCCATCTTTGGAGCGATACTAAACCTAGCTGGCATCGTTGTGTGCACGCGCTACCAGGCGGCGATAGCGTGCTCAGGTATATTATCATCATCAGTTATGCTCGTCTTTTTTTTTTTTTTTTTTACCTCCATGATGCTCATAATCGCCATTTTGCGAGGTGTCTCCGCCTCTCGTCATATTGTTCTTTCATTCCGTTCGTGTTACTTGCTTTGTTCCACCGTCTATCGTGCTCCTGGTGCCGCATCGCGGTGGGGCAGTACGCAAGTTATACAGCTGCTTTTAAGCTGGAAGCTTTCGAGTACGGGCTACAGCATAGCAACAGCGCTGCCAGCAGGCACTTCAGTATCGAGTTCTGCGTAGTGCGCTACAGGAGACAGCGATTGCAGTGTCGATATGGACACGGATCATGTCTCTGATCAAGAGAACTGTACTGTCTGCTGTGAGCATTATAGTAAAACCTCGTTACAAGAGACACTCAAGGAAACCCAAAATGGTGTCTCTTGTAACCAAAAATTTCTATCAGCTCGTATGTGTGGAAGTTTAGATTCCCTTATCTAAATTCTCTTCCATATCAGTGTCTTGTTTTGTTGCAGTATGTCATGAACCATGAAGGAGTGCCTCCTTTTGACTGGGAAGCCAAATGTCCTTATTGTTTCAGGCGCTGTCAGCACATTCCTGTGTGACAAACAACAGGGACATTTTGACCTCTCAGTAAAGAGGAGGCACTCCTTTTTGGTTCCTGACATACAGTCGAACCCGGATATATCGAACTCGAAGGGGATCGCGAAATAGTTCGATATATCGATAATTCGATATACAGAAATTGACTTGTGTCGGCACTTACGATGCGAAAAAACGATACCGCATTTGTCGCGTAATCAACCCACTCGAATAATATACCCACCCTCCACTTTTGCACCCGAGAACTAAAAAAAAAAAAGAAAAGCGTTAAGGCCGGCTCGCTCACATGCGAGCGATTGAGCGATCTCAGCGACGATGCGGCAGCGATAGAGCGAACATTTTAAGACTTGGAACTGCGTCCCTCTCGCCGCTCGAGCCACCGCGGCAGCTCAAAACAAGGTTTCTGTGTCGCCATGGAAAAAATCAGAAATCGCGAGCGTTTTCACTTGCATGTCGATGGCGCGCGTCACTCCGTTTCAGTCCTCTCATCCACAGCTCATTTCTTGGCAGTGTGCCAAGATGCTGCGCAGCGATAACGTCAGGGCGCGTTTATCTTTTGATAGCTCCTGTGGTGACGGGGAGCGAACTTGGCAGAGTGCCCGTGATGGCTTGATTGCACAAGCCTCGTTCGATTTATCACGCCGCGCTTGGGGCGGGCGTCATGATCGCAGCAGCTGACCGTGTGCTTTCGTTGATTCATACATGCAAGGATAAACAACCCCCGCAAAAAAAAAGAAAAAAAAAAGAAGAGCTCTGCCGTTTCTTAACGTTCGCAGCCGCCATATCTTATGTTACGCCGCGCGTACAGCCCACCGATAAAAATGAATGACTCTCGCAAAAAAAAAAAAATAAGAGAGAGAGAGACACGCTAAAGCATCCGACGTCTGTCTGAAAACGGGCTGAGCTGGCTTGGCGCATGCGTAGCGTGTGCTGAAGGAAAGAGATAGCTCGGCAAAAGAATGGGCACACCCACGCACATGGCTTGCAAACGCCATGTGCTGGCGGGCGGGAAACGATAACTGCAGATGAACGTGCCTTTGGGGAATGGGCGCGGTGCTGTCCAGAACTATCCCCTCTCATTCCTTCCGCGCGTGGCTTGAAAACGTCGCGCGGCAAACGGCCAAGGGTAATGCGATCGTCTTTGGGGAAGGCCCACTTTCCAGTGCATGGTGCGGAGTTCGATATATACGACCGGTGAAATTGAGTTCGATATATGACGCGGCTTTCCTATACTTTTACATGGGATTTTCAAGGGGATATTCCGAGAGTTCTATACAACCAAAATTCGATATATCGGGGTTCGATATAACCGGGTTCGACTGTATTGCAACAAAACAAGACACTGATATGCAACAGAATTTAATTAAGGGAATATAAACTGCCGCACATAAGAGTTGGTACGAGTCAGCTGTGTTGCATGAATGTACCTGGGTTAGTTGTGTCTCTTATAAATAGTGAAGATATTATTCTAGGGACCTACAAAAATTGTCCTTAGTAACAGAGTGTCTCTTGTAACCATGTCTCTTGTATGCAATGTTGTTGACATGGCAAACATAGGAAAGCCAACCAAACTATTTTCAAGTGTCTCTTATAATCGAGTGTCTCTTGTAACCATGCGGGGAGTAATGATGAGGCTGCGTGCGGTAAATAAAATGCTTTAGCAATTTGTACTTTTGGCGACCCTGTACTTTTAAAACAAGGGCAAGTTCTGCTTGAAAGTAATGTTTTGGTTATATTTACAATAGCTGACCTAAGAATCCCGATTCGCACCAATTTAAATTTGCTTTCAGCGCTCCAAAACATTTGCTCAAAATTTTCCCCGCATAATTAATGCACCCCCCAACTTAACATCAATTCTCTGCAAAAAAAAGTGCGAGCATTATGCGAGTAAATACGGCATCTCTTGACCGATTTGATTTACCTCATTTTACGCATTTCATAGTCCCTTTAAATCAGAACGAAAAACTAGGCAAGGGTGGCATTTTGATCAAATTTGGAACAGAATAAAAAATATTTTTTTTTTCTAAGAGCAGCTTTCCCCTTTTCCGTTGGTGCTCCCCCAACCAGTCACTGATACATCGCCCCGTTTGACCGATGTACACTTTTCCGCATGAAAGTGTATACCACCCCTGGAGCGCACTGCAGAAAGGATGTTGTGTGATTTTTACCCCACCCGTTTCATCTTGTATTGCCTCCGGACATACGAGGGCACAGCTTTGAAAGCTTCACCGGAGCTGAAAAAACTGGCAGCACCCCATACCTGTTCGCAACCTTCTTCATGTAGTGCGACACTATGTAGTAGGTAGGGGGCAACTTCAGGTGGCCGGTTTCAGTCCCTCTCTTTCTTCTTAGGGTTTACTAAGCATGCCTTCACTTTTGTCAGTCTAGCTTCTGCAACAAAAGTCAAGACCGACAAGAGGTAGCCCGCAGACAAACTTCTCGCCAATTGGTTCTCGAAGTCAGTCTACATTTTATGGACGCAGAAGTTCTTAAGCACCAAATCTAGATGAATCCAATGTGTCTGGATTCGGCACTTGAGAAATCATGCGAAAGGTTGCGAAGAGGTATAGGGTGCAGTTTGTTTTTTCAGTTCCGGTGAAGCTTTCAAAGCCATGCCCTCGTATTTCCGGAGGTGAGACAAGAAGAAGCGAGTTCATTGCGCAGTGCACTTCAGGGGTGGTACACGGGCTGCTACTTTCATGTGGTGGAAAAGTGTAAATCGGTTAAGCGGGCCGATGTATGAACGACCGGTTGGGGGAGCCCCAAAGAAATTTAAAGAAAAAAGAAAATGTGCACTTGGTTAAGCACTGCCAGTAATGCCCGACATGTTCGCCACATTTTGAGTGTTAGAATTCTAGGCAGGAGCAAGAATTAAACGGCACGTGAACTCCTGGAGGCCTTCCATATAAGGAAAAGAGCAGATTGCTCTATTAGTGATGATTAAATTTTTATGTGCACTTTGAAGTTCAACCTTTTTGCAGCAATAGTAAGATGTTTTCTAGTTTTACTCTGGCACGTGGTTGTTGTGCGTTCTTTATTCTCTCTGGAGTTCACAAACACGTGAGCCTTTTAATACCGGAAATTTTTCACAATAAACCAGTTGTGAGTGCGGCATTCGTCTGTGTTATTGCGTGTTCCTTCTCTTTGTGTTTGTGCTTCTTACGCTGCCAGTGTGAATCAAGAATACTCTGAGTAAAAGCCCCAATTTTCGGCCTTTCAGAGGCTGTTGCAGTGAGCAAAATTAATCTGAGAAATAGGCCTCTCCAGTTGTGCAAATTACTGGTTTCAAAGGTAAACGTGGCACTAACACTGGTTTATTTATTTATTTATTCCTCAAAGGTTTCTGATGAGACATTACATGAGGGAGTGGGCGTTACAGGGCATATAAGTATAAGTATAAGTAAGTGCTGCCAGAGGGGCCCACCTGGAGCGGGGAGCAGTGCAGGGACGCGTGCTGCTCCAGGGCACGGCGCAGTGTGGCCACTCGTGGAGGCCGGATGGGCAGCTGAAGTGCCTGTGCGGCCGTCAGTGAAGCTAGGTCCCCAATTGTGGTAATGCCTTGCAGGCGCAGCTTCCGGCCCAGACTGCGGCACCTGCACAGCAAAGAACAGATACGAGAACACAGTAACCATTGTCAGCTCACATGGGTGGAAGCAGGCTTGTGTATTTTGAAGCTGCTCAGGAGTAACAAAGCCAGTTTGGAACAACTTTGGAGCAATAAAACGAGCTCTCCAGCACTCACTGTTTTGGGACGTGTCTCCAGTGTCAAACGCTTTTAATAATTGCAATTTCCTCTTCCAGACATGCAAGAATATCAAATTTCATTCTTTTTTATTCAATGTTCAATGCTTTGCTGATTGTGCACACATCTATGACAAGACGAATAGCCAAAACATGTACAGATGCCTAAATAACACAACGAACCTTAGCAAGAATTTGGAACAAATTAGCAGCAAATGGAATGCTTGCTTCTACACTTCATAACTGAACATCAAGACTTGCAAAAGCTTTTGACTATTTTTACTAGACAGATTCAAGCATGAAGGCTACCACTTTCATCAATGAGCAGCCCATTTCTGCTCTCTATTTTGTGCACATCCTTTCTGATCCTATGCTTGTGTTGATAAATATCTGGGCACCAATCAATAGCGCATTCAGGAAGCACTGATGGCACTGAAGAATAACCTTTTCCCCCTTCTTGCACTTTACTTCACAGCCTTCTGCCAGTCTCCTTATGAGTGATGCGGTGCTGCCTTAATTTCAGCACACTGGTGATAGGTCCTGTATGGTTTTCCAATACTCTTGAAAACATTTTTTGTGATTAGCACCTTCATGCGCCAACCCCATAACGCTTCAAGTATGCATTTGTCTGAAGTAGGCTTGACAAACGGGTTATTAACAAAGACATTCGAAGGTAAAGTACATGGTTATTTTAACAGCAGAACCATTACCACGTGTGGGCCGCCCAGACCAGCCATCGCCGAACTGTTCCTTCTCATTCCTTCCGCGCATGGCTTGAAAACGTCACGCGGCAAACGGCCAAGGGTGATGCGATAGTCTTTGGGGAAGGCACACTTTCCAGTGCGTGGTGCGGAGTTCGATATATTGAACGACCGGTAAAATTAAGTTCGATATATGACGCGGCTTTCCTATACTTTTACATGGGATTTTCAAGGGGATATTCCATGAGTTCGATATAACCAAAATTCGATATATCCGGGTTCGATATAACCGGGTTCGACTATCATATGGGTCACATTGGTCCAGGCCTGGCGAATTGGCAGAATGTGCTGGCATTGTGAAATTCATTGTGGAAGTTTCTGGATAGGTATCACATCCTTTCCTTTTCTTTTTTTTTTTCCTTCCTACCCTTTTCCCAATTTTCCTTGTTTTCTAAGTTCCACAGTAAGAGATGCTAGGACGGGTGGCGTTGGATGCGAAGGATGTAAGCCTTCCAGAGCTACCATATAATGTAGTGCAATTAATACTTTCGTTATCTTTCTTCGCTAGCATTATATGTGGACGAAAACTTTATTCCCCCTTTTCACTATCTTGAAATTACACCTCGCATTATATGCGGGGTTTTACAGTAATAAGATGCAATAAGCAGCTTACTTTAAAACTGGCTCTCATGATTCTCATTGCTTGTTGGGAAGGCATGGAAATCAACAGCTGGTGCCATCTGTCAGGCACTCACCAAAGGGAACTCGTGACGAGGGGTAATATGGCTTCTACGGCCTCCTTGCTTCCTTGGAGTGCAGCCCAGAGCGGCTGCTGGCTGTCCACCAGCTCCTCTTCCTCCAGCAGGCTCGCCTCCTGAGGGTAAAAGACGCAACTGAACCCGCTCTGCTGCTGCACTCATGAGAGGATGTTCTGATGCATGTTCCCAGGCGTTGCGTCATTTTTAAAATAAATCTGTTTTCGTGTGTGGCCACCATCGCTATTCATACAGACATTTTTTTCTCGGCCAACTGAAATGAACGGCAAACTTTTACATGTTCATAAGAAGCCCTGATTTCCAAAACTGCGCATTTTTATTTCAAAAGCAGCATTTCACACGATAAATCAGAGAACCAGGAGATATGTGTGAAACCATGATCTTTGACCTTCTCCAGAGAGGAAAAAAAAAGCAATCTGTTGGCGCAGATCCGAACCTTTCTTGCGAGAAGACAGCATGGAACAACATAGCTATTGCTGCTGCCAGCCACCCCACATGTTTAACTGCCACTCTCTTGCACTGTGCATTGCACGTTGTCTTCAACTTCTATAAGTGCACAATGGATCCAAACACACCAATTTCGCATCGTCCTCTTAACGTGCATTAAGCAGTCGCAAAATTTTATAATGTGCTACCGCTAGGCTCCCCAGTCACCAATTTCACCCACCTCTGCTGAAGCCTCACCTTGAAGCCCACCATTAAACCAACAGAGAGAAGAACCGTGATTGCTTGCACACATGCTTCTCATTTGGTCCACTCAGCTAAATCAGCTGAAATTTCTTGCACTTTCGTACTGTTCATCTTAGAGCCCCTTTTGCTTGGGCCTGCTAGCAGACTTGCTGCCGGAATTTGTGTATATCGGATATAATAAACATTTTCGTACAGAATTTGACATCTTAAAGGGGCCCAAAACAGCCTTAGCGATACAGTTTCCCTATGCCTAGTATGTGAAAGAATATCGATGTAAGATAACGTTCCCGCAAAAATTTTTTAAATGCGGCATTTGGAAGCAGAGTTATTTGCAATCAAATTTTGAATATCTGCGCCTTCGCGGCTTTCCTCCTCTTTTCAACTTTTTAGCGCGCGCAAAGGCTGACCCTCCTCCAAGGCCTCGCCCACTGCCACGTCACAACTGACGCATCTGCGCTTTTACTTTTTTTGCTTAGCGCCGCACGCCGCAACTTCCGTTTTGGCGCGCTTGCTTGCCGACGCGCCGCCGGGGGCCTCTTGTCGTCTGCTTCATCGTCATCGCCCTTCGGCACGAACTCGCGAAAGTTTTGTTGCCACGCTATACATCCCTGGCGTTGACCTCACCTTCGATTTTGTGTTACATAGTGTGAGCGACGGGTGCAGAACAGTTCTGGGCTAGACTGGTCACTCTCTTGAGTTCGCGAAGGCAGTTATCGAAGCGCTGAATTGTTGTTGACGGGACATGAGCGGGAGGTTGTTAGTGTGCAGTCCCTGGCTGCGAAGGTATTGCTAGTGACGGCAGGAAAAACATTCTGCATCAAGTGCTTCAAAACGCCAACCTCCGGAAACCGTGGCTACAGATCATCGGATAGCCAGCATCGGTGAAGACAGCGTTTATCTACGTTTGCTTTACCCGGATATGTGGTTAGCGATTTGGGGATCCCGACAAGACTGAGTCTGCATGAAGGAGCGGTACCAACGCTGTTTCTTCCAACCCTACCGGTAAGTGTAAAATGAAAAGATTGTGATAATATTAGCTTTAGACGCGTTATCACAGTACAGAGTGGATTGTTTCTTTTTTTTAACTCAGGCGATCTTGCTCGGCGTTGTGGCATGCATATAGCAAGATTTGTCATGATCACTGTGAACTACACTGCTCAAAATAAACCAGTGGCGAGCTTACGATGGGATTTTATTATTTTTAATGTTATGCTAGTCGACCCCACGCACCAATGCACCCATATAAGCCGTATACTATCATCGTCGGGGTTTAGCAGCGGATTCTTCAACGGCGTGTACTTGTGGGGGTCGAGTCCCATCTCGGTACTCATTCGCCGAAGTCGCTTTTCAAGCTCGGGGTCCATAATATCCGTACCGCAGCAAGGGCATGAGATGTTAGCGAAAGACTAGAAATTCAGAATCGAGATCGCAGAGAGCGGTCTTCCGGGCGTTGTGGAGGGAAACTCTCTCGTGCACCTTGCCCGAACCTTGAAACCTCCGTGTTTAGGTTCCTCTTGCTTTTGACTTATGATGCCCCTTCGTGAAAGATAACGATCGATTGTAAAGAAAAAAAAAAAAGGAAGGGGATGAGGAGAAGGGGACTGCGTAGTTGTGCGCTGTGGTGTAGTTTGTCAGCCGCGGTTCGGCGTCAGCTGACTGCAACGGCGAACACGCGCGCCGACAGGAAGTAAACAAACTCTGTTCGGTGCCCGATTATTATCGCAGCATGACTCCCGCCCTGTAGCTTTTTTTTTTTCTTTTTCTTTTTTTAACGCCGTGTGGTGTTTGTACAGAGCGCACCCTGAAATGTCGCGCGGATGGAGCCGCGTCCAAGTTTACCAACCGAGGCGGCCAGGAATTAGAAACACGTGAAAACCGAGATGGGCGTTGATAAGAAGAAAGTCAGGAATGAAGAGATGGAAACAGAAAAAAAAAGTGCCAAGAGGCTTTACCCATCAGCAGGAGGGGAGGGGGGCGGGGGGGGAGGGGGGTCGCGAATAAAACGTTATCACTCGCTTGAACTGGCTTAGTCGCTCAAAGTTGTGCCTCTTTATCCCTAAGCGATCAGCTGCCGATCGGAAGTGTAAGAGTTGGTTTTGACAGGAGCATAGACAGGAGTTATATACACAACTAGATTTTTCCTGCGGAAAAGGGGGGGGGGGGGGGGGATTAACCGCAACAAGGGAAGTGGACTTCTCCAAATGGCTCACCGACAGCAATAAGAGCAAGAGCCTTCTCCGGTTCCTAACGGAAAATAATTTGCACGGGTTCTTATAATATGCCTTATGGCAAGCTTGCGTAATAAAAAAAGAAAAAACAGCGCGCGCATGCAGTAGTGCAACGATCGAGTGACACATTCGGCACAATGTTACAAGTGGCTCACAAATGCACATTTATTTTTGTCCCAGCTTTTCCAGGAACAGCGGGTGCAGATCATCAGCCAGCTGGATGGAATGGAAGTGGACCTCGCAGGAGATGGGCGTTGCGACTCCCCCGGCTACAGCGCCAAGTACTGCACGTACAACGTTGTTATCATTCAGACTGACCATATTCTACAATGGGAAAAGGTAAGAATAGGAGAGGTAAGGCAATGCTGCGATATGAAAATTGGCAAGCTGCAATTCATATTAGCTGTGTGAAGTCAGCCGCAGTGCCCAATAGTGCGAGCAGGGGGCCTGGCCTCAACTTAACGAGTCTCAGTGCAGTCTTTAACAAAAGGCGACAATTTCTGCATATTATTAGGAGAAATTATTTTCAGCCTCACCAAGAGTGCCCTTGGCAAGTGCTGCTTGCATGTCTATACATAAAAAGAATCAAATTAATCATTATATAATACAAACAATTGAATTACAAAATGTTTTATCGTTGCAAACCATTGGTGAAGAGGTACATTTGCTGACATATATTATTATGTAATGAGTTTTTAATTTCATCTACAGACCACCACCCAGCTATCTGGACATATTGCAAGAGCAGCAAATCGCCCATACAGCACTACTTTGATGCTTGGTGCATTACTAAAGATGCATGCAGTTGCTTGCTTTAATAATTAGGGCGAATACATGGTAATAACAATATTCTATACTGCATTTAAAAAGTTGAAAGCTGTGAGCAGGTCGAAGGGCTGTGAAGCAATAGAACCATGGAACCAGACAATCACAAGTCTATGTTGCTGCCCTGGGCCGGGGTAATGGTGACCTGATCATCAGCATGTAGCAGCCTGTTGAACCACATATGCGATAAGCGTGACGGCCATGATAGACCATACATCAAATGCCTGCATTAGCTCCTTGCAAACAGGCAATGGATGAGCAGAGGTAATCTGTTTTGCAGAGTTTTATTTTTGTAAAGTTTTCACTTTGATGTTGTTTGGAAGGTGCACGGCTCACACTTGTGGCATTTGTCAACCAATGATAAATTTAAGAGATAGGTAATGCAAATAGAACTTCACAGAAAAAACTTTGTATACATTCGCACATAACAGGAAGTTCACATATGACATAGCTGAGAAAGAAACCCCTAATAAAGTGAAGAAACAGAATAATGTAAATGTGAGTGCTGAGACTGCAAGATATTTTAATACTGAGGCAGCTTGGTTATACATGCTAGTATGGAACACAAATACAATGGGATTTTCCATACTGTCCTATACTGACAATTTTAAAGAAGACAAAGTGTAGCATGTTTGCTCGACAACATCTCTTAGATTTCTTTTCACCGTAATATAGTAGTACAAGACCTGGGGTGTTTTTAAGAATATGATGCTAAAACTGTTTTCAGCTGCAATGAAGCAGCTGTAAGCAGGTTCAGCATCTACGATTGACTAGAACACACACCAACACTGCAACTCATCAGCCAAGTATTTATATATATATTTTTTATGTATATATTTTTAACAGATTCATGTGCTTTCAAGAAGCTGAACTCCATTCTGAAGAACTCCCAGTTTTTGATTGACACTCGACAACTGTCTCCCAAAGCCCAAACATCTTCCCTTGAATCTTTTCACAACTTTGTCATCAAGTTTGCTCCCAAATCAATTGCATACTCGGATGGTGGGATGCAAGTAAGGTTTGTTGAATGAAAGAGAAGACTAAGACATTATTTTTCCCTCTAATGTGACTATGTAGTCCAACTTTTCTGCATGGCATGTGCAAACAATAAGTCCTTGCATGAAGCTTTTAATGTATGTACATAATATTGTCATTATAAAAGGAACAGAGACCATAGGAAATAGAACACAGTGCGAAAAAGAAGACCAGAAGTTCATATCATTTGCTCCATTTCCTTTTGCTCCTTTTGATTCTTCAACTTGCTAAGCAGCCCATTGGAACTTGCAACTAAGCAGATTGCTTTTAGTTCGTGCTATGGAATAGCCCTGGAGGGCTGAAAAATTGCTTTGTGACCAATTTCAAGCACCTCAAAACAGTCATTCTCATGGTCTAGTGCTGAGGTTTAGAGAAAAAAAGTTCAAAGGTTTTTTTTTTGTTTTTATTTTTAATGTGAGGAGGGGGAAGCTGCTGTGTTACTGGACGCATTTGGCGCCTTCTTTTTATGGAAGTTGGGCTTGACTTCAGTCTCCTTAGTGCAGTGCTTGATCTGGAGCTCTCATGTTATCAGGCTAGGTAAAATGAGACCCTACAATTGCGATTCACAGGAGTCGACCCTGACATCTGCCAAAAAAAGTGCCCTCCACGTAACTCAATCCCAACTTCTGCATAAAGTAGGCACTCAATGCACCTTATGAGCCAGCTGCCACAATCCTTCCGTCCTGATAGTAAATACACTGCTGTAAAATTAGCTGAACTTATCTTCTGTCTTTCTTTTCGAAAGTTGGAACACTTCCATGTCAAAGGTAGTTATCATACATTTGGAGGAGACTGCAGTGCACACTTCTGACATTCAAGGATGCTTCATATAATATGGTAAAAACATATTTGGTAGAATGGTAGCACTAGCCATTCTGTAATCCCCTTCCATGGAAAAAGTGAGACAGGAGGCTATAGACATACTGCACAGGCCACCAAGGGTCCTCATTGAAAGTCATTGCTGTTATATTAGAATAGGCAGATGCGATGAGATAAAGAACAGTGCACCAGGAATACATACAGACAAAAATGACATGAGCTGAGACACTGCAATGACACAAAGTTGAGGGCGAGCATGGAGGGCTGGCTGGAAAAACACCTTGTCTCTCTTTTGTGCTCCTCATCTAAGTGCAGTTCCAAGACAAAGGTAGTTTTTAAAGAACTGGAAGTTATCAGCGCAAGTTTCCGACCCCTCTAGAACCATCTCGAACGTCCCGAAGCTAATGTATTGAAACTGAAAGAATGCTCAAGGTTCACTTGATCACTTGGACTAATGATGATCGCTAGAATACCACAGCAGGGAGAACACGGGTGATCCACGATATGAAGTTGTATATAGCCCATGTCATACATTAATTTTTCTGCTTGAAGATCATTGCATCACATTTTTAATTTGATATAAAGGCGCTGGATATAGAAGCTAAAATAGAAGCAATCTCTGCTGCAGTGATTTGAATATAATGCATAATGGTTTCTTATAGTAGCCTCTACTTGGTATAATTTTGCTAGTAGACAACAAGAAACACATTTTTTTCCAAAGTATGAGAAATTCATTCATATTTACCTTCTTTTTAGGTCACATCTGGCTGTTATTCACTTCAATGAAAATTCTTCTAAGCTCCAGGCACAGAAAAAGAAAGGAGAGGAGGGCTGGAAAGTGAAAATGGCAAAATCAAGAAAAAGACATTTCAGTGCCGCTTCAGTGAAAATGGAGCATACTTTTTGTAAGTTAAAACTTTGTTTTACTTATGTTATTACACAAAAAGCTAAGTTAACTGTTGTAATCACGATGGCTATTTCGCGCAGCGTACGTCCAGAGGCTCCTCCAGGATGCGGTGAAACGGTCTCAGGGCTCTTCACACAGAGACACAGCTGCAAGCAAGCTTCAGAGCGCCACCTTATGACTGATGCCTATGAAAGACCGTCAAAAGAAGTAATTGCTGCACACAGGCACAGATTTGTGCTTCATCATGACTATTCAATTGCACAGCACAACTGTCAGTATACTTAACCCAAATGCTCAACAGACTGGCAACAGCGAGGCACAGCATTGGCCGCTGGAGCCAAAACAATTGTTTCAATATGTTTGCTGCAACTAACAATAGCTGGAGCGCAGTTTCATATGACTTTTTTTGTCGTAGTGAGTGCAGTCTTGTACCCATGTCTATGTGTTTCGCTTCTGGCTGCGGCCAAGCAAACGTGCACACAAAGCATGTTGCTGTTTGCTTATCGCGGCAACTCCACATGGTGTGCGACCGCTCGCAGGCCCTTCAAGTATTGCATCAAAGCTGCCACTTGAAACAAAAAGTAGCAAAGACAGAGCAACTGTGGGTTCAGGGTGTGTGTAAAGCTAGAGAGCGAATAATTATGCCGATCAGAGTTGTTCAGCTTCTTGAGGTCAAGCTGGAAGTAAATGGAAGTAATTAAAGTGAGCCGACTGCACAAGTGACCATGTCACATCTCTCTTTTCACAGGCTCGCTGTTCCGCATCCGTTAAGGTCCACAGTTTACAAGACAACAGTGTAATTGCGCTTATTATTATTATGTGGGCGATATAATAATGTGTTCTTAGCGATAATTTATACTGCTGAGCGACTAAGAAAGCACAACGCTTCGCTGCAAAGAGGTTTTTTTTTTTTTTTTTTTTTTTTTTTTTTTTTTTTTTTTTAATAACGTCAATTGTTTACCCTCAGAACATAATGGAATATGCTCTAGGACTTATCTAGAGAAATTCTGTAGGCCTTCTCTAGAAATAAAGTTGTTTTCTTTGTTTCTTCGGTGCCTCCTCATCACTGCACGTCATGTGAAACCTTGTAAGGGGCAGATACAGCATGCGAATGCTAATACGTGTTTACCGCGGCGTCTTGTATCTCACCGGCCTAACCGCTCAGTAGTTTGTGGTGAAACTGCACACGGAGCTTTGATATTGCGGTAACTTTTATTTACTCGCAGTAAGTTAGGTAAGGGTGCTTAATTCGCTGCTGCTGCGTACAATGCGAACCCGCAATCTGCGCCAGTATCGGGGGCCGAAAGCTGCCAACGCCGGCACATGATACCACGGGTTCGCGCATCGCGCACGGCCAAGCCAGGTAGGTACAGTTGCCTTAGCTAATTTACTATAAGGCAAAAGTTTATAATGTACAAACTTACTACGAGAAAAAATGCAACCTCCGTGAGTAGTTTCACGCAATCAAGTCAACGGTTAAGACGGTAGGATTTTAATAGCCGCCACAGTAATGATGCATCACAACAATGACTAACTCATTGCACCTGTGAAACCGTCGCTTATCTATGCGCTATGTTCAAGCTAGTAAACACATTACTTACCAGCGTATGTTGTCGCCTTGACTTGATCCGAGGTGCGTATTTTGGTTTGGTGGACACAGGAACGGAGCAGCGGTTGCCTCCGAAATTTTGCTGCACTACGTAAGGCGCAGTGGATTGGAGCCCGACATTTAAAGCACCGACTTAATGTTGTAAACCTGTAAGCCGACTTCGAAGTTCATTTCGCATGGGCGACACAAGAAACGAGAACATTCACAAGCGGAAAGTGCCCCGCAAGTACACTGCACGGAACTGAAACGAGATCGCCGCTCGCGACCGCGCCGCGATTGCTGTGGTGCCTGCGTGAAGGGCAAAAAGATGCGCGCGTGCGCGCGCGAGACCGGAAGTGCAGGAAAAAAAAGCTTTGAAAAAATGTTTCTGTCTACAAAACATCCTAATTTTCTTTCCTGATAGTTAAAAGTTAAGCGTATTTCGATTTTTCTGGCATAAGCGATAGTTTAATGGCTGTGTGACGTCGCAAAGAAGCAGACCAATAGTCACTCGAAAACGCATGCACGTAGCAGCGTTGCACAGAGGAGAAGGAGGACTGGCAAAAGTCGAAGGAAAGAACGCGCCAACTTTCGAATGGGATTGTGGGACTTGCACTGCGCGTAGACGTGTATTATTGCGTTCAAATGTGTATCGCAGCATAATCTAGCGACTGAGATAGTTTGTGAGGAGTGCTCGGGAGGTGTTTGTGGGCCCCTTTAACAAATAAATTTCACTGTAGCAAGTGGAGGTTATAGTAGTAGGGACTGAAGATTCTGTAGAAGGAGTTGCCCCGGCCACTCCACACAGTGAGTGCTCTTACTTCCAATATTTGTGGAACGTCAGGGATTTCACATGATGAATCATAGTGCTCCTCTAGCACCGGCCTATACAAACCAATGCTTTCTGGTTGCTTTCCAGCTGTATTCATGCGTTTCTCCTCACAATGTGAGATCACAGCAGAAAGGGCCATTTTTAAACAGCAGCTCCGACAGAGTGTCTCTCACCACATATTGACTTCCTGCCAGCAAATCTTGTAGCTGTTTAGCCATGTGATGTCAGTCGAAGGTGCACTAATGCTGCTCTGCAACTCCCTCGTCTATATGGCAAGGTTTCTTTTAGGTTGCTCAGTTCTGACGGCCTCAACCTGTTTGAAGGGTAGAACTGAATGTGAGCGTCTCTTCAAGAGCGGCTCGGCAGGTCTTTTCACAAATAAAGTGGGGTTGCTGTAGGCCAGGATTCCTCAAACAGAGTTACGTGGGCGCCCCACACTGTACACAAGTCATAATGGCAAAACAAGTGTTGGTGGCATACTACTAAAATACCAAAATAACAGCTTGAGGGGCAAGTTGGTGCATCATCGTATTCAGATATGTGGCGCAAATAAACACAAACACAGGAGAAGATACACAGCACACGCGCACACTACCAACTGTAAGAAGAACCGGAAAACACTTCCTCTTCTACAGAGGAAAATGAGAAGAAGAGGAAGTTGAGACGTGCCTGAGTGTAGAAGAGGAAGTGTTTTCCGGTTCTTCTTACAGTTGGTAGTGTGCGCGTGTGCTGTGTATCTTCTCCTGTGTTTGTGTTTATTTGCGCCACATATCTGAATACTAAAATACCCAACCTTTAAGTAACACCATCAATCGCAAATTTAAATGATTCGGGGTTTTTTCCCCGATGCCTGGATACAAGCAAATTTGGCAAGCCATGCAGCTGCTGCCACAGAATGTACCTCATACAGTGGCCTGGAGCAAGCTCTTTTCCGAGGTGGGGATGCAATCTCGAACTCGCCCTGCACAGGGGGGTCAGCAAAGGAGACGCGCCGCCCAGTAGGCACCTGTTTCAGGGAAGGAGAGAGTGGCAAGGCATTAGACAGAACAACATCATCAATAACAACAGGTCAAAGCCCTGGACGCATCAATATTTCACAAATGTACCGTTCTGTGCTGCTTCGAATTCACTTCAAGCAAAAAATAAAACATTATTGACACACCCTTAGAAATCAGGCCAATAACAACTTTAAAAAAATACATTTTTTATTGCTGAATTAAGTCGAAAAGCGTTTGACTACAGTCCGAGCTTATGTGCATTGGTCAGGGTGTCTAGCAAACCACTATCTTTAAAATCCCTGACTTTTCCAAGTTTTTCATGATTATTTCAGTTCAAATTCTCTGATGAGTAAAGAGGCTAAAAATGTAGCTGCTGATGCTAATGAGCCTAGACAAATTATTCACAGCAAAAAGCTATTTATTAATCGTATTCTGCAATTTAAAATAGTGAAAAGGGTGTCAATAGTGTTAATGGCCATTCATCATCATCACCAGCCTGACTATACCCACTGCAGGGCGAAGGCGTCTCCTATATTCCTCCAATTAACCTGGTCCTGCGCTAGATGCATCCACTTGACCCCTGCGAACTTCTAAACCCTATCCGCCCCCCTAACTTTCTGCCGCCCCCTGTTACGCTTTCTTTCCCTTGGAATCCAGTTACCCTAAGCGACCATCGGTTACCCTCTCTTCACACCACATGTCCTGCCCAGGCTCATTTCTTCTTGATTTCCACTAGAATGTCAGTAAATTGAGTTATTTCTCTGACCCACACTACATGCTCCATATCTGTTAACGTTACCCCTACCATTTTTCGTTCCATAGCTCTCTGCGTTGTCCTCAATTTAAAGGGACACTAAAGACACCCAAATATGCTATCAAAATCTAATAAACGACATTTGGTGACACTATCGCCGCATATCCGGCAGCAAAAAATCGAATTATTGCTGAGATATTGCGATAAGAAGTTGAGGTTTCTTGTTCCCGCCCGTCATATTTAAACTGTTTTCTCCTACTACGTAGTAGGGTAGGATGACACACACAATGATGCATGAGGAGACTCCATGATTGCTGGCGTGCGGAGAGCGGAGAATACTTCACAGGTGCGTGCCGAATCATGATTTTCATTCGATATGCACTAAAGTACGCGCATCAGCTGCTCCGAGCTCGTATTTCAGGCGTCACAGACCTAAACCAAACTAAACCAAAGGGACCTAACGCAAACTGCTGTTCTTTCCTGAGTCTGTCGAACATTACCTTAGTCTTCTGCATATTAATTTTCAAGCCTACCCCTCTATTTTTCCCGTCTAGGTCGTCAGTCATTCTCTGCAGTTCATCACTAGAGTTACTTAGCAAGGTAATGTTATCAGCAAATCGCAGACTATTGAGGTATTCTCTCTACCCTTATCCCTAACTGCTCCCCTTCCAAGTCTCTGAATACTTCCTCTAAGCAAGCTGTGAATAGTACTGGGGAGATCGTGTCTCCTTGCCTAACACCTTTCTTTATGGGAATCTTGTTACTTTCTTTATGCAGAACTATGGTTGCTGTGCAGCCACTATATATATCTTCCAGCACTTTCACGTATGGCTCGTCTACCCCCTGATTTTGTAACGCCTGCATCACCGCCGAGGTTTCAACTGAGTCAAATGCTTTTTCGTAATCAATGAATGCTATGTATAAGGGCCGGTTATATTCCGAGCATTTTTCTATCACTTGGTTGATGGTATGGATATGAACGATAGTAGAGTACCCTTTCCGAAAACTTGCTTGATCTTTTGCTTGATTGCAGTCTGAGGCTGTCCCGATTCATTAGCAATTACCTTAGTAAATACTTTATACGTTACAGACAGTAAGCTGATTGGTCTGTAATTTTTCAGGTCCTTAGCGTCCTCTTTCTTATGAATTAAGATAATGTTCGTGTTCTTCCACAGTTCCCGTACTGTCGATGACACAAGGCACTGCGTATACAGCGTGGCCAGTTTTCCTAGCACGATATCACCTCCCCCGTCCTTCAAGAAAGCTACGGTTACCTGATACTACGGTTACCTTTTCATAGCTTCTAACGCTTTCTTAATCGCGTCCTTCGTCACTGGCAGAACGGCTGACTGCTTTTTTCTACTGCCAATCTAATTATTGTCCTGACTACTTTGGCTACTGTAGAGATCAGTATAGAATTCCTCAACTATTTTGACTATTTAGTCCATATTCGTGATGAAGCTGCCCGCCTTGTTCTTTATTAATGGCCATCAAGAATGTCAAAAGTTTTGTGAAGATTAAAAGCGCACAGATGTCAGCCTCAGAGCATGCGAGCCGCCCACCCTGCAGACAGCCGAGCCAATACAATCCAATATGGCTGCGCGCGCGCTTAGCAGCACAGCTCACCGATCGCTATCGGTCTGGCTGCTGCCGGCGTGGTTATTCCTTTTTTGTCGCACGTGCATATTGGTACTATTGTGGCAGCTCAGCCATGCGTTGGTGTCAAAGTAACATATTGTGCCTTGCCTTGGCGCCACAGCACACACACACAAAAAAAAAAAAAAAGTCTACATGAATGACATACTTTCTGTGCGCTAGCCTAAAATGAAGATGAACTGCAGAATATACCATGTGATTTCCCCTGACTTTGAGAAATGTTTGATGGTTTCCCTGACATTTCACTGATTTTGCCTGCTGCATAAACTTTCCATGGTGAATGCCGGTTTTTCTGGTTTATAGACACCCTGTTGATACCCAAAGAGAATAAAAATAAAACTTCTGAAGTTATCCGTAAATATTTGATTTTATTTGCACTAAACTTTTGTTATTCATCTCAACTTGGCATCCCAAATTTTGATTTTTGCTCACTCATCTCTAAGTACAATGTCAGCTCATGAAGATGTGACATGCTCTATGGACTGCAGAGGGGTGGTTTGACACAATCAGCCTTATGTGCTGCTGCATCAGACGGCAAAGATGTAGGAGAAAAAAATCTTGCACAAGCGTTGCCATGGCACTGCTCTGGGATGTGATTTTTTTGCCATAGCGAATCCGTACATGCCATCATCATCGCCATCAACCTGTCCAAATCCACTGCAGGGAAAATGTCTCTCTCATACTCCTCCGGTTAGCTTGGTCCTGTGCCAGCTGCATCCACTTGACCCCGCAAACTTCCTATCTCGCCCACCCAGCTACCTTCTGCAGCCCCGTACAAGTAGGCATTGGACGATGGAGGATGGATTGATCCCTAGCCACATGTGATGTTCAGCAACATACTGTAATTGATACAGCAAGTTCCTCGACACCTTTACAAGAATGCACGGTCACAGACAACTGGGATGAAGGTTTAGCTGCCATTCTGCAGGAGCTGTTTGCTGTTGCAGAGCATAGATCACATGAAGTAATCATCAACTACAGCAAAGTGACAGCTGAAAGCAAAGCCACTTCAGACTGTGACTAATGGGAAGCAATCCTTGGCCAATATTATAAACATGTGTTCGGGCCCTCGCATGTCTCCTAAAATCAACACATGCAACCACTGTTTGACTCTGTGCAAACTATCCAGTACAAAAACAAACAAACAAAGTAATAGATTGGTGTCGAAAGGAGTTTCTGAATCAAGACTACATAAGACCGTGTACAAGCTCATAAGCAAGTGCTTCAGTCTTTGATCAGAGGAGCGGCGGGTACTGCCAAGCAGTTGACTACCGACCATTAAATGAGGGGTTAAACATACGAATATATTGCGAGCCTTCCATGGATCTTCTTCTTTCACTTGTAGATACCATCATCATCATCTAGTGGTGTCGCCTTTGGCATGCGCCTCGGATCGTTATCAGAATAAACGTCAGACATGGCAAACCTTGCGCTGCAGTCATGATTTTGCCATCTCAACCTGACCTTTCTTCACAAGTGGGTGGAGGTGAAACTCGATTATCTTGCTGCCTTGAGCCCTGCCTCTCGCTGGAGCTACGTTCTGGTCGCTGTTTGGCAACTGCCACCATTGTCATGTCAACCCAGAGTAGCTCCGAACCTGCCAGAACCTCTACCCCGGTTGCACTGCCCCTTCTGACTGTGCCCACACGACAATGCGATCCGCCGCTGTTCGCTGGTCGTCGCGACGAAGACATGGATGACTGAACGCTGCAGTGCCCACAACCGATGGGACGATGCTTTTAACTTCTCAACATTTCTTTCTACCTCACTGATGTAGCCAGAAACTGGTTCATCAACTGCATTTGGCAGCAGCAGCGGCGGATCGCGGACGCCTTCACAGTGTGCTCTTGGATTTTTGCAGTTGCGCAAACTGGACCCGGCGCCCTCCTGCTGCGCAAGATACCACCGGTTTTCATCGCTTCAGAGGCCCGACCATCTAATCGCTGCTGCCGGCGATCATGACAGCTTCCACGTGTTGCGTCATCATCTTTCAGCTACCGGGGCGCCACCGACAAGTTTAAAAGAAGAAACGGCTGCGGATTCCTCCTTCATTTGGCAGCAGCAGCGGCGGATCGCGGACGCCTTCACAGTGTGCTCTTGGATTTTTGCAGTTGCACAAACTGGACCCGGCGCCCTCCTGCTGTGCAAGATACCACCGGTTTTCATCGCTTCAGAGGCCCGACCATCTAATCGCTGCTGCCAGCGATCATGACAGCTTCCACGTGTTGCGTCATCATCTTTCAGCTACCGGGGCGCCACCGACAAGTTTAAAAGAAGAAACGGCTGCGGATTCCTCCTTCATTTGGCAGCAGCAGCGGCGGATTGCGGACGCCTTCACAGTGTGCTCTTGGATTTTTGCAGATGCGCAAACTGGACCCGGCGCCCTCCTGCTGCGCAAGATACCACCGGTTTTCATCGCTTCAGAGGCCCGACCATCTAATCGCTGCTGCCGGCGATCATGACAGCTTCCACGTGTTGCGTCATCATCTTTCAGCTACCGGGGCGCCACCGACAAGTTTAAAAGAAGAAACGGCTGCGGATTCCTCCTTCATTTGGCAGCAGCAGCGGCGGATCGCGGACGCCTTCACAGTGTGCTCTTGGATTTTTGCAGGTTGGTGATTGCCGCCTTGCGCTTATAAAAATATTTTCCTTTGGCATGTACCTCGCTGCTGCTGCTGCCCCCCCCCCCCTTTTTTTTGCAATTTGTTGTTTGTTGCGATTTGATGCCCTTTTTGTTACTTTTTAGCCCATGTTAGGTTGCTATTTTTGTGCATAATAACCCATAGGTTGCTTTAGTTGCTATTCAAATTGTTGAACATCCGTTACCATGGATTGCAAAAAGTGTGAAGAATCTATATGACTGACTGCCGGTCAATAACATGTAGTGAATGTTCGGGAGAGTACCACCTGGGTTCTTGTTCTGGTGTGCAGACTCTACATATAAATCTAAAGGAGATGACTATAGGAAGTCCTGGAAATGCATAACATGCCGCAAAGGCAAGACAACTGCCCCCAATTTTAATGACTCTGATAATGGTACTGTCACAGCGCTTCTGCTTGACATGAACAGAAAACTCAATGAGCTTCTTCCTCTTAAAACCACTGTTAATGATATGGAGGCTCTGATAAAGCACATGTCCGCCCAGTACGATACGGTACTCGCAACCATAGCGGAGCACACTGGCGAAATTAAGACTCTCAACAAAAGAATTTCAAAGCTCGAACAAGTTGGAAGTAACGCTGAACTGAAGAGACTGTCTGCTGCAGTAAATGACCTTGAATACAATAGTCGAAAGCTGAATATCGAAATTCACGGGATGACGAAACAGGAGAAGGAATGCCTCATGACTAGAGTAAACGACCTAGCCAAAAAACTAGACCTTGAACCTCTTAACGAGCAGAATGTCTCTGCCGTTCACCGTCTTCCTTCACAAAAGGTAAGACTCCCGGTGTGATTGTTCGCTTCACGCAACAATCGACACGTGACAAATGGCTTGAGAAAAGGAAGGCTGTATCAGCGGTCGACAAGGACATGTTTATATTTGAGAACCTAACCACTCAAAATAGGTTGCTGCTCAAGACTACAAAAGAATGGGCACTTCAAAACAATTTCTGGTTTGTGTGGCATCGCCATGGAAAAATTTTGGTCAGGAAAGAAGAACATGCAGATGTTCACGTGAACAAGGCTAAGACTGATCTCGAAAAATTGGTGGACTGATATCCACGTGCTATGCATAGGTTGTGCAGATTTAGGCATGGCTTCTGCAGACTCGTTATCGCCTTCTGACTTTTTTTATTTTGTTGGGCCAGAACATAAAAAATCTACTCGATGCATTCATTTAAACTGCCAATCAGTACGAAACAAACATGACATGCTCGACCTTTCTTTCAGCAGCTTATCATTTCAGTTTGACTTTATCATGCTGTCCGAAACATGGTATGATCAGCACTCAGCTGTTTGGCAGCTCCCTGGTTATCAGTGTTTTACTAGAAGTCTAGAAACGTCGCGCGGAGGCGGCGTCAGTTTGCTTGTTCGTGAAAGCATAAATGTAGAGCCCATTAACGAATTTTGTTGCACTACTGCCGACTATGAAGTTCTATCAGTTGTGTGTGCTCGAACTATTTATTCTGTTTTTTACCGGCCACCAAGTGGAAACCTAGACACATTTTTTCGGTTTCTTGAACGGTTCTTTTTGTATAGGTGTGAATTCAGTTATGAAGTTGTGTTGGGTGGCGATTTCAATATCAATATGATGGTCGACAGCCCGTCAAAATGCAGTTTTGAGGCAGTTATACAGACACATGGTTGTTTCAATGTCATAACAACACCTACCAGAACTACTAGTAATACGTCCACATGTATCGATCTGTTCATTACAAGTGCTGCATTAGGTAGGATTAAATCGGGAGTTTTTTCATGTGGTCTTAGTGATCACATGCCCATATTTTTATGTCTAAACCGTAAAAGCTATTGATCAACCACTAATGACACTTTCAAACAAGTAATTACGTAGAACGGGCTGAACAGTTTCCGCGACGAAATGGAAAGCACAGACTGGACGGATGTCTATGCTGTACAAAATCCCGATATTGCTTATGAAATTTTCCTAAAAATCTTCTCCACTTGTTATCATAGACACTTTCCCTGTAGTATTAAGAGACCTTCCAGGATTCGCAAGCCATGGATTATAATGCAACTATTTGAAAAAATAAAAACTAAACACAGGCTATACGATAAATTTATCAAATCACGTAATCCAGATGACTGGACTGAGTTCAAACGCTTTCGCAATCGCCTCACAAACGAACTGCGCAGCGCTAAAACCAACTATCATACCGACCTGTTCAAGTCATGTGAAGGCAACAGTCAGAAGACTTGGAAACAACTTAATGTGTTACGGAACCATACGCCGAGTTCCCAACTACCTGTGCAGATTTTTAAAAATGGTGTACAGATAAGCGATGAGTCACTGCCCAACTCCTTTAATGAATTTTTAACCAGCACTAATGACATTCCCGTATGTATGACCGCCTGCGATTTCATACCAACAAGCATTCCGGATACTATATTTATGCACCCAACCAATGAATCCGAATTAACCTGTCTCTTCTCTGAACTTAGCAATAGTCGTAGTCTGGACGTAGACAGCCTGCAGATAATGCCAATTAAGTATATCCTAGATATCATTGCTCCAGTGTTGGCATATGTTTACAACTTATGCCTAAATGTCGGAATCTTCCCGCAGAAAATGCAAGTCGCTAAAGTAATCCCGTTATTCAAGCGTGGTGACAGGACCCTAATAACAAATTATAGGCCCATATCAATTCTGCCAGTTTTTTCAAAAGGTCTCAAAAAGATAATATTTAAACGTCTCTCTGCATTTCTTGAGGATAATTGCCTCTTAACTCACTGCCAGTACGCGTTCCGCAAACACCTGTCTACTCAGCTTGCCCTCTTGGAACAAAAAGAATTTATCCTTAGGAACATTGAACATCGTCTACTTACACTCGGTGTACTAATAGACTTTACAAAAGCTTTTGACTGCATTAATCATGAACTTCTACTTAAAAAGTTAACTTACTATGGTATACGTGGCATTGCTCATGAAATAATTAGGTCATATCTGGGCTCTAGAGCTCAATATACACATGTCAATAACATATCCTCTCAAATAAAAAACATAAGCACAGGAGTGCCGCAGGGTAGTATACTTGGACCCCTCCTCTTCAATAATTACGTTAACGATATTGTTAATATTGATCATGACACCAAATACATCATCTATGCTGATGATACCACACTCCTGTTTTCTTCTCATGATACCTCAGACTTAATAAGAATTGCTAATAAAGCACTAGAAAAACTACATGTATGGTCGATCAAAAACGGTCTCATAATAAATGCAACTAAAACAAAAGCCATATTATTCCAAGCCAAGAACAGAAATGCTACACTACCTGCAGACATCACACTTAATATGGATAAAATTGAACTAGTGAATTCAGTAAAAAGCTTAGGAATTTTTTTCGACCATGACATGTCATAGAACAGCCATTCATCATCACATGTAAGCAAACTATCCCAGGTAGTTGGACAAATTTTTTCCCTTAGGTATCTTCCCCGTAATGTAAAATTGCTTATATATAAATCTCTCTTTATGAGTCACCTTAATTACTGCTGTCTTGTCTGGGGTACCACGTATGCCACAAATGTAGGTCGGTTATTCGTTCTTCAGAAAAAATTTCTGCGCGCGATATGCAATGTGAACTGGGATTTCCCAAGTGAACCTTTGTTCCAAGAGCTTAATATATTGAAAGTGCATAATTTATACAACTACATGTTAGTACACGCATACATTAAAGAATGCAAATTGAATAAATTTGCCATCCGTTCAACAGCCAATCTTAAACAAAATCTACTTCACTACCAAACGCGATGTCCGGAATACTGGTATGTAACACACACGCAAACTAATTACGGTAAGCAAATGATTGCTCACACCCTACCTGCCTTACTCAATGCACTAATCTCGGAAAATATTGATGTTTTACATGTTTCATTATCTACTCTACACAATTATTTTTGCCACTAATATTGAGTGTGTATTTATATTGTCAACCATTGGGTTAGTCATTGTAAATCAGCACTATATATGTTCCTTGCCAATTGTACTTCTTTTGTGACTGAGTGAGATTATTTTCATGCTGCTGTATTTTTTTTATATTATTTTTTTTATACTAACCTATGTAGCTTTGCAGATTCCCCTTTTTTTGTTTGTTATTTTTGTTTTTTTCTTCATGCCTGTGCTTTATTGTATTGAAGGCATTGCCATTCCGCACGGCTGCTGCTGCCAACAAACGGGTTTTAGGACCTGTAAAGCTGTTTCCGCAGCTTTTTTTCCTCGAACCTGTCCGTTTACAACTGTACTTTGCAAACGGAAAATAAAGCACTTACTTACTTACTTACAAACCCCACACCACTAACTGGCCCACCTTCAAACAGCAGTTCCGACAATACTTCGCCGACCCGGCTGTTCAGACTAAGGTCGTGAAGAAAAAGCTCGCTTCCCACATACAAGGTCCCAATGAATTATATGCGTCTTACATAGAGAAGTAATTGCACTTTGCCGGCATTACAGCCCCATTATGCCGGCGGAACCAGATCGCGTACACCACGTAATGAAAGGAATCAATTCTGTAGCTTTTAACACCCTAGTTGCCCAGAATCCTTCAAGTGATGATTCGATTATTACCGCCTGTCAACGCCTTGACCAGCTACAGTCCTCCCGATAGCAGCCCGGCTTCGCTACTGGCCCGACCTCCACTGACCTCGATCTGTGGGCACTGATTCCAGCGACCATCCGTGAGGAGCTACAAGCCCTCAGCTCTTTCTGCCAGCACAGATGCAATCATGCTTCTGCACTTTCTAATGACGCCGGAATCCGCAGCATCATTAAAGAAGAGTTGGCAACAATCACCCTCCTGCACCCCGCCCAGCGCCGACTTATGCTCATGTCTCTGCATCCTCCCCTCCTTTTGACCCCCACCCCGTCCGGCACCACCCTACAAATACATCAATTAATGGCGACGGCTCAACCTGCGCCACCCTATTACGCACCTCGGCTCACCTCCCGATCAGTGTGCTACTACAGGGACCGGAAAACTGGACAGGTGGTGCCGCCTCTCGGCGCTCCGGTCATTGCTGGAATGCACCGGCACCAGCCAGCGCATTGGAGTGCACAGTCTGTCGTTGGTTTGTGTGAGATTGCTTCGCTACTCCTAATTTTTAGGTGACGTTGTACGTCAATATGTCCGGTGAAACAAAATTTGGGAAAGCGGGTCATGTTGTTGGCTGCACTGGCAGCTGTGCAAACTCGTCGGACGCTTCTAAGTCGATTGATTTCTACTGCTTTCCGCACAAGCATGAGGGTCGGGTGACCTGGACACAGTTCGCTAAAAGCAAAGGCCTGTATCTAATGATTTGGTTACTGTGTGGTTGTGGAAAGTGCGGAACTTTTTAAAATCTTATTGCAACTGAAATCTTTGTGCCTTCTGTTTCCCTGGAGTGACGGCACGGGAGACTCAGAGCCGAAGCTGCACTCCAGCATCTGTAGTCGTGATTTATTTGGCAATATCGAAAAATTCAACAGCCTAAGTTACAACTCCAGCATTTTTCCGCCTGTGAACAAGAAAAAGGCAGCCACCGTCGTCGTTCGAGCCACGTTACCCTTCTCAGTGACGGGAAGAAACAATGGTTGTACATCTACTTTCCCTGGCATAGTTACACTGTATTTATTTTTATCTCTTTACAGAAAGAGCACACAGAAGAAACGAACGACTGCTATTCTCACGGACATTTTGTTCTCTTTCCTCTCACCTTTCCTCTCTTGTTCTCTTTCCTCCTGGTCTCACGGACATTTTGTTCTCTTTCCTCTCCAACAACCAATGCCAGCGCACTGATAACCGAGTCTGCGTTGAGACTCTTCGAACTTGTTCAGCTTTATCTGTGGTACGCCCTTCTCACCCAATAAAAGCGCTCATTGCAGAGCTCATTCAATACAATATTGGTAACAAAAGCTGCCATCAGCTCCATACAAAATGCGAATGAGAAAAACAAAATTTTAGTCCATGAAAACGAGCATGAATTTAAGTTTTTTTTTCTTTGTTTATCCATCCATGGCAAACAACTGGCCCCATTATCGAGAGCCATGGACATTCTCTGGAAAACCCGAGGAGGACTCATATCATTAATCATATTTGCGGAATTCATCTCCTGCATCTGATCGTAGTGTGATGCCGCCACCCGAGCGCCAGCGCAGGTCACCTTCCCCTCGACGTCGTTCTTCCCCTCCACCTCAGGGAAACTAAGAGGCGCGGCCGATGGAGGTGAGGCCGCCGGCGAGTCGAAGACGTCCATACCTTTACCCGTGTTCATGTTAAAGAACAAATTGGAAATGTTTGTTGATGATGTGAAAACAATGGCTCTTGTGGACACTGGTGCTACAGTACAGTCGAACCCGGATATATCGAACTCGAAGGGGATCGCGAAATAGTTCGATATATCGATAATTCGAAACACAGAAATCGGCTTGTGACGACACTTACGATGCGAAAAACGATACCGTATTTGTCGAGTAATCAACCCACTCGCATAATGAACCCATCCTCCACTTTTGCACCCGAGAATTTGAAAAAAAAAAAAAAAAAATATGTTAAGACCAGCTCGCTCACATGCAAGCGATTGAGCGATCTCAGCGACGAGCGGCAGCGACAGAGCGAAAAATTTTAAACTTGTTGGAACTGCGTCCCTCTTGCCGCTCGAGCCACCGCGACAGCTCAATACAAGGTTTCTGTGTTACTGCGGCAGAAATCGCGAGCGTTTTCACTTGCATGCTGATGGCGCACGTCACTCCGCTTCGGTCGTCTAATCCACAGCTCATTTCTTGGCAGCGTGCCAAGATGCTGCGCAGCGATAACGTCGGGGCGCGTTTATCTTTTAAGAGCTTCTGCGGTGGCGGGTAGCGAACTTGGCAGGTGCTCGTGATGGCTTGATTGCACGTACAAGCCTGGTTCGATTTATCACTCCACGCTTGGGGCGGGCGTCATGATCACAGCAGCTGACCGCATGCTTTCGTTGATTCATACATGCAAGGATAAACGACTCCCGCAAAAAAAAAGAAGAAAAAAACCCTGCCACTTCTTAACGTCCGAACAGCACAGCGATAAGAAAGGATGACTCGCAAAAAGAAAAACAAACAGAGAGCTGCCGCTTTTTAACGTCCGCAGGCACCATAGCCACCTCAGCCGCCGCGCGCAGAGGGTTCGCAACACACGCTGGAGAAAGCGTCCGACCTCTGTCTGAAAACGGGCTGAGCTGGCTTGGCGCATGCGTAGCGCGTGCTGAAGGAGAGAGATAGCTCGACAAAAGAATGGGCACCCCCACGCACATGGCTTGCAAACGTCATGTGTTGGCGCGCGGGAAACGATAACTGCAGATGCGCGCACCTTTGGGGAATGGGCGCGGCGCTGACCAGAACTGTCCCCTCTCATTCCTTCCGCGCGTGACTTGAAAACGTCACGCGGCAAACGGCCAAGGGTGATGCGATCGTCTTTGGGGAAGGCACACTTTCCAGTGCGTGGTGCGGAGTTCAATATATTGAACGACCGGTGAAATTGAATTCGATATATGACGCGGCTTTCCTATACTTTTACATGGGATTTTCAATGGGATATTCCGTGAGTTCGATATAACCAAAATTAAATATATCCGGGTTTGATATAACCGGGTTATCTGTTATGAGTTTAAGTTTTAAGAACTGTTTAGGTAGGAAAGTAATGTTCAGTGGTGATCGTGCAGTGTTATTCCATGGTGTCGGTGGTGAACCTTTAGTTCATCTTGGTATGTGTGCTTCGGATGTTGTTATTGGTGGCCTCAAGTTTAGAGTAGAATTTGCAGTGCTGCCCCGATCAACGCATGATGTGATTCTTGGGATTGATTTTCTGCAAGAGTGTGGTGCAACTTTAGACTGTAGTACGGGAGAGATTTCTTTGAATCCCTCACTACTTCCCGCTCTTGTGGATGGCTCGACACCTGATTTTGGAGCATTTACTGTGGAAGAAGACACAATTGTGCAAGCGTTATCTGCAGCATTCGTTCGGGTTTTCTCTATTCGCAACCAGTGCAAATCTTTTGAAGCTATAGTAGAACCTACGAGACTCACCTGCTCTAAGAAAAGTATCCTTATGCCTCATTGCGTCGTCCCCGTGACTAGAGGCTGCACTGAGCTATGGACAGTGAACCACTCTGAAGAGCCAACTGTGTTGCCTCGGGGTCTAAAACTTTGCCGTTTCGAGGAAGGCGTATCAGGTTCTGTCGCGGCGTTAAATAGCTCTGTCACTGAGCAGCAGGTGCCACCAGTATGGAGACCTAAGTTACGGCTATAATTAATAAGACCCTTTCTGCAACCTCTCTTTCTGCATTCTAGTGGAACTGCTTCTGAAACACGTGACAGTGTTCGACTTTGTCAAGGACGACTCAACACCGCTGCCTATCAGTCGTACTCATCACACGATCAACACCGGGTCCGAACCTCCGATACGCCAGAAGCCCTATCGAGCATTAGCAGCTAAACGTAAGGTAATCGATGATCAAGTTCAAGAGATGCTTAAGCGCGGAATTATTTGAGAATATTCTAGTCCCTGGGCAGCTCCCGTCATCCTTGTTAGAAAGAAAGATGGCACATGGAGGTTTTGTGTTGACTACCGCCGCTTAAATCCAGTCACGAAGAAAGATGTCTACCCATTTCCACGTATAGATGGCGCAACTGACTGTCTGCACTCAGCTTCGTACTTTTCTTCTATTAACTTGAGATCCGGCTACTGGCAAATCCTAGGGGTGTGCGAATAGTGGTTTTTTGAGTCGAAGCGAATTCGAAGCGAATAGTGATTTTCTTCGAATAATTTCGAAGCGAACAGTTCGAATAGTACTTCTGGCACTAAAAAGAGGCTGAATCACAGTAGGCATTTCCAAAACCATTTATTTTCCCAATACACGATGCCATTACATACTGCACTGAGGCTTTATTTAAAACCACACTTCAAAATTTTAAGAAAGCACCTAAAGTGAGTGATGAACAATTTTTGCTGGCTTGGTAATAAAAAGTTATAACACATAAAGATACTGCTGGCTTTCTAATAAGAAATTCGAGATAAAATTAAAAAAAATAAGAGTATAACAGAATGGCGCCAGTAGTACAACCAATAACTGAAACTATAGTAGTAACTGCACTACACTGCAGCAAGAGCACTAAGAACAGTAAAGAAAAAAAAAAGAGACATTCTGCACTTCTGGTGACAGCTGCCATTTACAGCCCAGCATACTCCAATCTAAATGTTATCGTGCAGAAACACAAGCTGTTCTACATGACGGGTGAGCAGGTTCTCTCCCTGACAGCGCACAATGTTTCCTGCAGCTGAAAACAGCCTTTCGCTGGTAGTCTGTGTTGCTGGGATTGAAAGATATTTGCGTGCAAGTGGTGCTATGGATGGGTACAGATGGCTGCCGTTGGTTCTCCACCATGCCAAAGGGTCTTCAGACTGCGGAAGAAGGGGGCTTTTCAAGTACTCGGCGACTTCATTCTTCACTGTATGGTGTGGTCGGCGGCTCTTATCGGAACTAAATTTGTCAAAGGCGCACCACACAGAGTCACCCGAAGTGGAAGGTCTTGGAGATGCGCAGACTCCGCTTGGAACCTCAGCATGCTGATGCACTACCACCGTCACTTCTGCTGCCTTCACAAGGAGATCAAGCGCCCATTTCTTTTCAGCTTCGGTAGTGTAGCATGCATCTTTGTACCTAGGGTCAGCCAACATATGGCTAATGCTGGAAGCTGAGACATCTCGATGTCAGGAAATCTAGACTTGATGCTCTTTAGTAGGCTGGATGCAATTGATGCTGCATCATAATCATTCAAATGCTGTGCAAGAACGATCCTTGTGCATTCAAGCAGCGGGATAACTTGTGAGAGAGTTGGGTAGCTATCCCCAGAGAGTTCAGTTGTGGCCTGATCAAGCGGCTGCAGGACCTTTACTGATGCTGCTAGTAGCTTCCACTCTTGTGCGGTGAGATTTTCAACCACGTCACATTCTGAAAGTTCCACAGTAATAGGGGCACGAAGTCTTAGAAGTCTGGCCATCATGGCATGCTCGCTGTTCCAACGTGTCGGTACGTCCTGCACTACTTCAAGACAATCCAAAAGCATGCTTTTCTGAATTTCATTAAGGCGTGCTCGAGCCTTGGCACTTCGCTTATACCGACCTACTATTGAGCTTGCTTTTGCACAAAGCTGCGCAAGCCCCGCCACATCTTTTATGACATCATTGATGCATAACTGAAGCGTGTGGCCGAAACACAGCACGCCCTGCCACGACGATCGCGCAACCGCCGAAACAAAGTTTCTCCCGTTGTCAGTGACCACAAAGGTCGGCACCATTCCTTCAGATGGAAGTTCCCACTCCTCTATTACAGTTCCGATGAACTCCGCCAAGTTCTCGGCAGTGTGAGCACCCGCAAATTCGGTACAGGCCAGTGCATGTACATGTTGCACAAACGCCTTATCCATCACATGGCAAGTGAAACTTACATAGCTGTCGTTCGCTCGCGATGTCCAACCATCCATTGTGATAGAGAAGGACTCCACTCCGCTTGCGAAGACCTCTGCAAGCTTCGTTCGCACCTCTTCTTTTTTCGATGCATAAAGGTCGGGAATGATGACCCTCGAGAAAGTCGTTCGTGACGGCACTGCGTAATCGGGCATGGCGAGTTTCATCATATCACGAAAGCCAGGCTCCTCAACGATGGAGTACGGGTGCATACCGCGTGCAATGAATCGGCCGACCATCTTTGTCATCTGTTGCGCTTTCGGTGCTGTCGCCTTCATTTTTGGCGCGAAACATTCAGCAACTGACTGTTGCTGAACACTTGGCTGGCTTGCCTTTTTCAAGGTGGCAGCGTGTTTGCGTGCCTGACAGTCGTCCTGGTAGGCCTTAAAGAAATCGGGGTGTCTTTTCAAGTGCGTCTGTAATGTCGTCGCCGTCCCCGTTGGAGTCTTCAAAACGGCCTTGCATTTCATGCAGCGAGCCTCAATGTCGGGGGCAACTTTCACGAAGTAGTTCCATATTGGATCACCTTTCGTAGACGCACTGGCCATAGTGCCAACGATCGAACCAGTGGTCGAACGGGTAGAATGTCCAACAGTGAACTAGACAATCACTTGCCACATACGTTGCTTGCGTTTCTATAGTTTAGGATCCTCGCTTCTTGGGCTTGGGTTGAGTCTTCTTTTCAGTTGCGTCGATGAGACTGCTGCGTCCAAAGAAGTTAAAATGGCACATAGGTTGACCAGACCTCCTAGCAGCATTGGCAGCACCGCACCATCGCGTCTCCAAGGCTCCCACACCACCGATACGTTGGCTGTACTATCGGGGACAGAAGTGCTCAGGACGCGCCGCGCGTGGCTCAAATGCATCGCCATCACCTAGCGGCCGGAGGTTGGCGCGTCTATTTCGCTATCCGAGGGGTGCTCGTATGGAAACGTTGGCTCTGCTGTGCGTCTCCTGGGTGCGGAAAACTGGCGCTCTTCCCGGCCTATGCCGTCACTCTGACAAGGCGTGTCGCACGATGCTTTCTTTTTTTTTGCATTTCACTAGCAGCTCGCGGCTGCTGTTTGCCGGAGCGTTGCTTCCCTTATTAAGCCGAAGCATTGTAACATCGTTCCGTTTACATTCCCAGACTACTACCCCCTCGAGCAAGAATGGAAATGGCTGTACAAAACTCTAGCGCCGCAAGCAAAACGTTTTTCGCACCGATCGCGCGTTCTGACAAAATTATTCCCGATAGTACCTCCGAGCAGCACTTAGCATCGCGCTTCCAAGATTGCTCTGAGCCTTCAGCGCACCGGAGTGCCTGAGTTGCGGCGACGAAGTGCAGCACACCACCGAAGACGGCTCAATGCCCTGATCACGACGGCGTTCCATTCCCATCAACGTGCAAGCAGTCAAAATCGCAAGAAAGACGCCTGTCACAGTTGGATGCGATCATTTCGTTCTACTAAAGTTCGGCAGTCACGTTTTAAGTCCGCAGCCTCCCCTATGCCGAGCGTTCACGGCAGTATAACGCTCCACGGGTGCGCAATAAGCTTGGCGTTATCACACGTTAAAGGCGCCCTTCCCATTGACGTAAGTATACACTTCGGCGACATCGAGTCTCCGGCCTGCCGCTGAATTTTTCGCCACTCCGAGAACGGTCGCCCATGTTCGGTACGCATAATTCATCACCTGACTGAATGAAGCGATAGCATGGTAGGGCTGCGTGTTTATCTTTGCATCTGTCCTGTCGGATAATCTTTTCCGCAACTCTTGAAAAAGAAAAAAAGGAGGGGGGCCGACAAATTTTCGGGCGAACGACCTGTATACGCTTTCGCGTAAAAAGCCATCTATGCGGCATTACTCGAAACTGAAACCACACAAAGCAAGCGGGCGAGCGTTCCAGAAACACAATTCGCGCGAGACGAATACTTCGAAATTTCGAATACCGAGAATTCGGTTCGAAGCGAATATCGAATGCTGTGCTATTCGATCGAATATTCGAAATTATCGAATATTCGCACACCCCTAGCAAATCCCCATGCACATTGCAGATAAAGAAAATATGGCATTTGTAACACCAGATGGACTTTATGAATTTAACATTATGCCTTTTGGATTATGTAATGTGCCTGCCACATTCGAGCGCTTCATGGATACAATCCTCCGTGGACTAAAATGGCAAATTTGTTTGTATTATTTGGACGACGTTGTAATTTTTGGCAAAACATTTAGTGAGCACAACAGCTGTCTGGATATCGCACTTGATTACATGGAATGAGTTGGTCTTGTACTGAATGCAAAGAAATGTCATTTTAGTACTCGTGAAACAATTGTCCTCGGTCACTTAGTTGATAAAGAAGGTGTTCAACCAGATCCCAAGAAAATTGAAGCTGTCAAAAGTTTTACCGTGCCTAAAAGAGCTGCAGAGCTTTTTGGGGCTATGCTCATACTTTCTACGCTTTATACCGAGGTTTGCAGACATCGCTTACCCACTCACGTGTCTACTGCATAAAGATGTACCATTCAATTGGACCAGCGAATCTGACTCGGCTTTCCGTCATCTAAAATTTCTTTCGACCTCGAGCCCCATCCTCCGCCACTTCTGCCTATCGGCTCCAATTGAAGTACACACTGATGCAAGTGGTATCGGTATCGGCGCTGTACTTATACAACGCCATGGACGCGATCAGCACGTGATAGCGTATGCCAGCCGCTCGTTGAGTAAATGTGAAAGAAATTACACGGTTACGGAGCAAGAATGTCTAGCCGTTGTTTTCGCTGTACAGCGCTTTCGTTCCTATCTGTACGGGAATGTTTTCACTATCGTGACCGACCACCATTCCCTTTGCTGGCTCGTGAGTCGGGCGGCTCGCTCGATGGGCTTTAAGCCTACAAGAGTTTAATTTACTGCGGTGCATAAAAGCGGCCATAAACACTCAGTTGCTGATTGTCTTTCGCATTTGCCACTTCAAACGACTGATGACGATGCAGACAACTTCAATGAATATTTGGCTCCAATTTCAAAAACCTTCCCCGATCTCAGCGTTTTCCGAACTGAGCCACAAAAAGACCAAACATTAACCTCTCTGTTTGATTCCGCCAACGATCCTTTGAAGAACACATTTAACATTCGCGAAGGAGTGCTTCATAAAAAGAATTTCGCTTCTGGAGGAGCACACATGCTTCTTGTTGTTCCGGAAAGCCTGTGCATCATAGTTCTAGAAATGATGCATGATGACACCACGTCTGGTCACCTGGGAGTGGCTCGAACACTCCACCGCATACAGCAGCGATTTTACTGGCCGAAGATGCTTTCAACGATCGAACAATATGTAGCCAACTGTGTGCAATGCCAGCGCTTTAAGCTGTCGACTTCAAGTCCACATGGAAAACTGCGGCCCGTCACACCTTCAACAGCCCCGTTTGAGCAAGTTGGCATTGACCTTTTTGGACCTTTCCTACGGTCCTCTAATGGACACCGATGAATTTTTGTGTGCGTGGATTATTTAACTCGTTATTGTGAAACGGCCGCGACACCATCCGCTACTGCGCCTTAATTTCTTACTTCGATTCATCATTTTTCGGCACGGCTCCCCTGCAGTCATCATTAGTGACCGTGGACGCCAATTCACAGCGGACATTGTCGAAGAACTTCTTAGCCTCAGTGCCTGAAGTTTTCGCCACTTCACGCCATATCATCCCCAAACGAACGGTGTGGTAGAACAAACTAACAAGACGCTCACCACCATGTTGGCTATGTACGTCGCTGCAGATCATAAGGACTGGGATGGCGTTCTACCATTCATTACCCACGAATACAGCTAAGCGCAACATGAGACAACAAGCTACAGCCTCTTCTATCTTCTCTATGCTCGCACGCCTCACTGTGGCCTCGATACCATACTGCCATTTTTCATTCATGACGAACATTCTCTTGCTACTACACTCTGCAGAGCTGAAGAAGCTCACCAGCTGGCCAGAGTTCGAATTTTATCTTCACAAGAACGTTCTAAGAACTGCTACGACACGCGACACCAACAAGTTTCTTATGTTCCTGGCGACTATGTGTGGTTGTGGACACCTCTCCGTAAGCGTGGTCTTTGTCAAAAACTGCTGCCACCCTACACCGGACCATTTGTTGTGTTAGAGCGCATCAGTGATCTGAATTATGCTATAGCACGCATAAGTGCGAATGGTCGACAGTCACGGCAGTCTCAGGTGGTGCATGTAGCACGTTGCCTCAAGCGATTTCATTCCAGGGGTTCTATGTAACTCGCTCGACAGGCTTCGCCTGCGAGGAGGGAAATGTCACACGCCTTCGCAGAACGTCGACGGAAGATGAAGAACGGTCGGGCAGATCGGTAAAGAAAAAGAAGAGCAAGAGCAGAGGGACGTTGGTATGCTTCGCCTGTTTGGATCGATCCCTGTAAATAAACCCCCCGTGCGTACAAAGCACGTAATATCTTGTAACAATCTCGAACTCTGAACCACGCATTGGAAGGTGCGCCTTCCCCGAAGACGATCGCATTAGCCTCGGCCGTCAATTGCCATGTATGTGACATTTCAAGTGCCGCGCTCTTTCCCACCAGCGGTAATCGCTTGTCGTGCGCTAGCACGTTATGTTTTAAGCCATGTGCGTGAAGGAACGAGAGGGGGACCGGTGCAGCCGTGGCGTTCGGGAGAGGGGAAAAACGCGATAGAGCGAGGCGCAAGGCAAGGGTGTGCCCATTCTTATGCCGAGCTTTTCCTCTCCCCTTCCTCTTTCTTACCAGGTCTTCGTTTGCAGCAGCGTGCACTGCGCATGCACGGACAAGCCAGCGCAGCCCGTGGGAGACCTCCTTGCAGGGCAGACAAAACATTGGACGCTTTCTCCCATGTGCATTGTGGTGTAGTGAGCCCTCTGCGCGCGGCGGCTGATGTGCGATGCGTGTCTCGTGCCGTCGTACTGAACGTGCGTAAGCTATGGCGGTCGCAGACATTAAAAAGCGGCAGATCATTTTCTTTTTCTTTTTTTTGGGGGGAGAGTCGTCCATCCCTGTAGCCATGTAGACGATCGCAAGCGGAGTCTCAAGCCAATTTCTGTATATCGAATTATCGATATATCAAACTATTTCGCGATCCCCTTCGAGTTCGATATATCTGGGTTCGACTGTAACACAAGGCCTTACCTCGAAGAAATTACAAATATGGCTAGTGCTTTAAGATATATTTAACTGCATTCCACAGCAATAAAATTTATTTTTACAACCTCTGCAGCACGTGGATAGAAACGTATTTATATTATAGCATTTCTAAAGTAAATTATCTGTAGCAACTCTGAAATGTACGTTCAGCCAGAGCATCGTTGTATCTGTAAAGATGATGCTTCAGCCAGTTTATATCATGATTATGTTGAGTAGTCTCAAGGCTGGGTTGAGTAAGCCATGGTAGTATTAAGTAATCCCACCTCTGCCTTCTTTATTAATTTTTCTATTTTTTCCAGCTCTTGTCGCAAGACTGAAGCTGGAAAATTGTTGGCTATCGCTCTTTTATGAATCATTTCAGCCTATTGATATTTCTCATTTTTAAAGAACTAGCTCCACACCACTGCTACTACCACTACTACGGCGTCATCACTTCACGGCCCGATGATATTTGATCTCGTGGGTTTAAGGAAAAAATATTACCACATATTGCAGGCACAGGTCGGGTTATCGAAGTCGTCTTCAAAGGCGCTCCTAGCGCATGGCGAAATCGCCCGCGCGGCATATTCGAGCATATGAGAGAAATATCATGCGCCGGGTAGTTCCGAAAACATTCACTCCCTGCCGAGGACGAATTTCCTGTTTTTCAAGAATATCCTGGTAGAAAAAACACTGTGCAATTACTGAACGACTAAAGACATGCTCGCATACACTCTGCCGAACAAAACTGGCTGCTCTGCTCCGCTGCCTTGGCATTCCTCTGATCAAGAGTAGAACTGTATGGTCTGCTGTGAGCATTATATCACGAAACGCGGGTAGTGATGATGAGGCTGCGTGCGATAAATAAAGTGCTTTAGCAATTTGTGCTTTTGGTGACCCTGTACTTTTATAACAAGGGTAAGTTCTTGAAAGTAATGCTTTGGTTATATTTATATTAGCTGACCTAAGAATCCCGATTCGCACCTATTTAAATTTGCTTTTAGTGCTCCAAAACATTTGCTCGAAAATTTTCTCCCAAAATTATCGCACCTCCCAACTTAGCACCAATTTTCCGCGAAAAAAAGTGTGAGCATTCTGCGAGTAAATACGGTACTCATCGCACTATCGCATCGTCATTTCGCACGAGGAATCTCCTGTCAAGTCTTGTACGGTTCCACAGTGGCTCAGCGATAGTAGCGGCCATGAACATTTCACTTGAATCCCTCGTGCTGCCTAAAGGAACTTCACTCGCTTGCATAGTGGATGTTTAACCTATGTTCCTGATGGTGCTCACCGCCCCTCTGCCTCAGCAACATGCTTCATCAGACGTCTCTTCCTGTTCTGTCAAAGATGACCAAACCGAACCAACGCCAAGAATTGCTGACATTGCTTCGAAGCCACTAAGCCATTTTCCAATTTTTGATGCCACTTCCCCACCACTAGGACGGACTAGAGTCACTGAAAAATTTCAGTGCACCGCATTCATTTTCCGTGCGCTGCCAGTTCGTCTACTGGCTGACTTTCGTCACGTGACTTTCGTATCACCATATCCCTTCCAAGCGCATGCGCTGAATACGTGTCTTGTGCGTGCGTTCCTCTTTTTCTGATTGTTTCTCACAGTGTGCACGTGAGAACTGTTGTGCCTCTGGGTGCAGCACCAAGACTGAATCAGCAAAGGCGTTTTCTCTGTGCCTGAACTAAAAAAGTGATCTCCATCGGTGGTGAGTGTGGCTCCACAGAACCGACTGGGCATGTTATCAAAGAACACCCTCTTGTGCGAGTATATGCAGGTTCATTGGCTTTAATTTCTGTTCATTTAGCTGCGAAAAAAGCACAGGAAATACTCAACGTAGACATGGTGCGCATGATCGCAACATGTGTTTACCTTCCAACGCAGTGTGCTGCATGTGCGCAGGAATATGGAGCGTGCATTTTACTTGCGGAGTTTTGCAAAACCCACCTCCACATTAGGTTAAATATCTAACCAGCCAGCAACAGATAAATCCATATTAAGTTGTGCAAAATGACTCACACTCGTGCATGCATGCTTACGGGCATGTGTTCGTCTGCGGATCAATGACCTCTTCATTTTTTGAATTTTTATTAATGTAAATGGCAATAATAATAATTGGTTCACAGTAAAGGAAAGGCACAGTATTTGTTACACTTGCTCTGTGGACACCTGAACCACACTATAAGGAAAGGGAGGAAGGTGGGAGTGAAAGTGGAGAGGGAGAAAGAGGAAACATAGTGGAGGGCTGCAGAGTAATTTAATCACTTGGGGATCTTCGTACGCTGAAGCCGCACAGCACAAGGATGCCTCCATTTCGCCTCCATCGAAACGCAGCCACTGGCGGTCGGGACTGAACCCGGGTACTCAGGCACAGTAGTCAAACGTTTTAACCACTGCACAACCGCAGTGGAGCATTAATGTTAAATGTACGCCATTACTTAAAACTTTATGCACGGCTTTATTAGTTCTTTATTTCTAGTTGTACGCTAAAGAAACTCATGTGGTGAAACTTTCCAGAACTCACCCCTATGGTATCTTATAGTCCAAGTCGCTTCGGGATGTTACACCCCATAAATTAAACCAACCAACCATATTAGTTGTGTGTTTGCAGCTGGCAACTTCTGGCCAATGTGTGTCAACAAGAGATGACATCCATGTATAATGTCGATGTCATTTAAATTTTTGATGGCAGTTAATAAGGGAGGTTCTAGCAAATTGGCCACACAAGGCGTAGCGGTTATGAAACATAAAGCGATACCATGAAACAATGAAAAGTACAATAGTCACAACCGCGCGGTGATAGCGATAATATAGTAAGCAGTGTTTTTCTTAACGGTGAAAATGGGGGAGAAAAAGCCTGCTTGGCGTTCTTGGCGCAGCGACGGCGATACGCTGTATGGGCTAACATGCTACTTCACTTTGTGCTGCTTATACAAAGCGATTCAGCAACTCAAAGCATAACAAAGCTCCGCACTTCATCCTCCGTGTCTTTACTTTGTCTGGCACAGTGACGCCGATGGACGGCATTCTCAACGACTTAGTATATACACACACGTTAAGTCACGCTGAGCCTTTGTGAGCTGCGAAATTGATCAAATGGCAACGACATCCAAGAACGGCAATCTTCCCATGGTTTTCTTGAGAACGGCAGCAATCCCATTTTTATTCAATCATGACGAGTGCGCTATCGCATGCCATGCTGATGCAGTTCCGCAAAGGTATGTCGTGGTTCTGCAGCGTTTCAACCACAAGCATACCAATGCTTCGTACAGTCAAGTCGTTTTCCAGATTAGGCACTGGTAGCAAAGCAGTATGAACAATATAGTCGACAAACATGACAATAGGATACAGCTTGGCATCATTGTCAACATCGTTCCTCCCGTCAGTAGTGATCGAAAGCAGTCCGGACTACCGACAACATTGCTGATCTGATGGTACGCCATTTCCTTGGCAATCATAAAGTTTTTGTCCAAGCGCAAGCATATGTTGTTGCCTCCTTAAAGCTGGCAAACAGTTTCCTGAAGAGGTTGCTAGCATGTTCTGCTGCATTACGTAAATGGAACATTATGCTCGATTAGAGAAGCCGTAAAGAGACACTCCACTTAAATAGTGGCTTGGTCCACAGCAGAGTTAAAATACTCACAAACCTTCTTGTTGGTGTCAACAATACTCGCTGAGGCCTTATGCTTCTCTGTACCGGAAGAATGTCCCGACGACTGTATGCGCAATACAGTTAAAACTCGGTATAACGAACTTCAGTATAACGAAATCCTCAATATAACGAAATTACAAGGAATACATCACATAATGCCCATTGGAAACCATTTATATTTTACCTCAATATAATGAATAAATGTTTCTGTATTTTTATTACAACAAAATCTTCAGACAAATAAATTTTACTAGGAAGGACAAAAATTTCATAACGAAGATGATGGCCAAAGGGAAAGCGTTGCCAGCGCGCGAGACGCGGACGGGCCTCCTGGGGCGCGTGGCATTAGCTCCCTACAAGCAAGAGATAAGCGATAAGCCACTAGAGTATCGGCGCCCCCGCTACCCGCTTTTTTTTCTTTCCCTATCTCTTTTTCCTTCATCACAAATGGAGGAGAGCGGCAGCTCCGTACTCCCCCTTCTCAATGCTCACTCCCTTGCTGCGATCCGAAGAAACTCTTCCCCGTGCCTGCGAAGGCAGATGCGTCAGCATGCACGCCCGTCTGTCATCCCTTTCTCGCACGGTTCTCGCGCGGCCGCTGCTTCCGCAGGCATTTGTGTGCTGCTTGCCGCTCAGTTTGCCGATTCCGACTCTCCTTCGCTTCGGTTTCCGCCGTGCGTTGCTGCAGCAGCTGTTTGTACGCTGCTTTCTGTTCTATTCGGCGATTCTCCTCTATGACCCTCTTTCGCTTTGTCACTGTCTGGGTCCTTCAGGTCCTTCGCAGGAGGACCCAGGCAAAGACACCGATACCGCAGACGGCGAAGTCGCAAGTAACCGTGAAGTGCTTGACGCCATAGATGTGCTGCGGCGCTACGCGAGTTTAACAGGACAGCAAGAAGCGATGAAATCCTCATAGGCCTATGAGGTCATCTCTGATAGCTAAGCAGATGCAAAAGAAGGTCACGGATTACTTTCAGAGGAAATAAAAACGAAGTCCTTACAACTGGCAAGTGCTTAGGTATTGTTTCCGCATGCTAGGCACAAAATTTCGATAACGAAATTTCATTATAAGAAAGTAAACTGCCAATTTTGACGACTTCGTTATATAAAGGTTTCAACTGTATTCACATCACAGCAGCAGTAGGTGCACAAAGCAAGCCTTTTGCCTTTAAGCGATTTTTATATCGTCAAGCGACAACGACGAGGACAAAGTGCTGTGCTCGTGCGTGGAACGTGTGGAACGCGAGGGCGACGAAGCGTGTGTGGTTCGTGCTGGGCATCGCTGGCCTGAAGTTCTTCGCCTGCGCTGTTGTCAGCTACCCCTCTGTAAATATCTGTAAATACATCCACTCTTTGTGTGCGTGCATGTACCTTACATTGTTGGTGGAGGTGCGGGATAGCCTAAGAAAGCACAGAACTGCTCAGCGGTCTTGAACTTCCCGGCTCATTAGTCATGCCCAGTGACGGGACTGCACCATCGGCGTCCTCCACCCCAGCTATCATCTTTGCCGACCCGTGTGATCCCAAAACCTTCAGTGGAGTGGACGGTGCTGATGTGGAGTACTGGCTCACTATGTACGAGCCCGTGAGCGCACACAACAGATGGGACCCAACCATGAAGTTGGCTATCATCATTTTCTACTTGATGCGCACTGCGAGGGTCTGGTTCGAGACCCACAAGGATGGCTATCATCCTTTTCTACTTGATGGGCACTGCAAGGGTCTGGTTCGAGACCCACGAGGATGAACTAACCAGTTGGAACATCTGCAAGCAGAAGCTTTCTGACTTGTTTGGTAAGGTAATCTGAAGTAAATGGCCACGAAGGAGGAGCTTGCGTGCCGAGCACAATCGTACACAGAGTTGTATGTGTCATACATCAGGACATTTTGGCCCCGTACATGAAAGTTGACACTGCTATGTCAAAGAGTGATAAAGTTGGTTACATATTAAAGGGAATAGTAGATGACGCTTCCAACTTGCTTGTGTACAAGGACTGCGGAATGGCTGAGGCAATTCTAAAAGAATGCCGCCGGTTTAAACAAGCGAAAAGCCGCCGTATTTCCTTTCAGTTTACGTGGCTACCAAACATGACTGCGACGTCCTGCATGGACTCAACCCCACTTTGCCCTCTGCCAAAATCTGATAGCCTGACACGACTTGTGCGCCGGGAACAGAAGCAGTGTCTCCTACAGTTTCCAAACTATCGGTACCGGACAGTACCCCTACAATATCTCTTATACAAGCTGCTGTCCGGCAAGAATTCGTCAATCTCAGGATTCAACCTATATGCTCCATTAGCTCCCCAGATGCTCACCATGTGTCCCCGGTACTTGGTTCCGGACATCCATACTACCCTTGCTGCAGCCGCAACCCAGATGAATGGAGAACACCTGACAACAGCTTGGACGAACAACTTCAGGTTAGTGGCGCCCACCACGAACCACACACATTTCGTCGTCCTCGCATTCCACACACGAGCACAGCACTTTGTCGTTGTCCCTTGACGTAAATTTTGGTTGGAGGTGCGGTGTACGTCATCCACATCCACATCCTTGAAGCGTTGACGCCATGCGTATGCTGGGACCATCGGCCAAGAGCCCAGGGATATCACCGCGCAGCTTCGCCCCAGCCCTTCCTGCCCAGACCAGACCAGCTGCAACTACCACCGCCCCGCCCCCATCCCGGATCTGAAGACAAGGTGCACAGACGAACCAACCAGAGCCGAGACCAGAAAGACCTGAAGGACATGTACACACAACCCCCTCCCAGCCACTTGACGCGACCTCGAGCCACCGGTCCCATGGACTTTGGTGGCGGGTGGTTGAAGAGCTTCAGGGGAGGCGGATCACCCGAGCATCATCGTGGTCATCGTCATCGTGGTGGCAAGCACATCATTCTCTTCTACCTTTTCTTGAACACCCTTACCGTCACGTCACCACCGACTTTGGCAAGATCGCTCGGTGGCCCCAGGAAGTGATGCGAAGAAGACTGACAGTGGTGCAACAGGAGCCTTCGCGCTAGGTCAGCCATTAAATCATCGTTCACCCGGTTGCCACGTTGTGTCGTCTTCTTGCTTGTCCCCACGTTAACAATATAAAAATCCGTTGTATAACTGGGTATGTACACTTGAAAGTACTTTTTGCTGGACATCTCACAATCTGCATTTTTCCCAACGTCGCACTGCACATGTGCACCTCTCTCATAGTTGAAAATGAACCATCAACATCAGCTATGCATAAGCAGTTCTTGGCCTCCGTGATCGGCACAGCCGGAGCTCAACTCAGAGTTCATGTGCAGTTAATATTTGTGACAAGCGTATGTGACAGATGGTAGAAACTTTCAAGAACAAACGTTTTGCTGGCAGCTGCGTCTACCAAGAATGTTTTCAACCAGCAGTAGACGAATTTTCAGCCACTCCCAGAGGGCGCCACATTCTGTGAAAAAGGCGGATCGCATTCGCAGCGATTATGTCGCCAACACAACAAGCCTAACAGCTTGAAAGCCACTGCTAGCCGAAAAGTCGACAATGGCGATGACGATGTAGCTGTACTTCCTCAAATGGAGGATAATCTAATTGAAGTAGAGGCGCCACCAAGTGGCATGGCAAAAAATTAAGATGCTCCACGGAGTACACTGTCACGCCAAATAATAGAGAGCGCGGCACAAAACCAGCTGGGATCACGTTTTTGCATGTCTACTTGGTCTAACCCTACTACCTTCTTTTAGCAGAAAAATCAAAATGAGAGTGGGCACTGTGACACTTGTAAAAAGAGCACTGAAAATCAGGCGCTACGAAAAAAATCGTAAAAAGGGGCAGGTATGCACATTTGTAGCCAGCTTTATGCACCACATGCTTTGCCTCACGGCTCCAAGGCCCACATAAAGTTGGCTTCTAGTTATCTCGATGGTGAAGTCATATATAAAAAACAATAAGAATAAGCAAAGTTTTACTCTTTTCTGCCTCATGATTAGCAAAAGGTAAAAGACTTGCGCAAAAGGTAGATGAAGAAAGAGACGTGACAACAAGACATTCTGCCTCATGACCATGTCGTTTTGTGCAAAGCATATATCTCCACGGTCAAACACACTTTTAACCCCAATTCTTATAGCAAATGCCCTTACTATAAAAAAAAAATATACAGTCATCTATAGAAGGCAAAAGGGGACCTAAGTTTTCATTACTATATCTGGCTTATCTATAATGAGGTTCTACTGTATCTCAAGTGACGACAAGTCTTTTGTCAGCAAGGTCTAAAAAGGAGAGCTGCAACACCGGGGAATACAAGAGAGGCATACAATCATCTACAGATGAGTTGGTAGGCCTCTGTAGAATGCTACAATGCAACAGTCAAGCAGATAACTGTGAACCGTTGCTTCGCATACAGAAACTCACAACAGAGGTGGGTTTTACAATTGAATGCTGAAGAGCGCAGTTATTGGTCTGCTTTCTTGTGCTAAGGCCGAAGATTGCATCCAATTTAGGCTGACAGGCAGGGGACTAGGGACGAATTTTCTAGTAAAGTTCAATAGAGCAAATTTTTAGCCAGGTATGTGATGTCCTCACCAAAACAGTATGAAACAGCGCTGAACAAGGGTTGAGAGGGAGCCTTAGTTCGCAAGCTGAGCTAACATTTCAACAAGGGGACATCTTTGTTCAACAAGGGGACATCTTAGTCCGACAATGATGTCCCCTTGTTGAAATGTCACGGCTTGCGAACTGAGGCTCCCCCTCTATCCTTGTTCAGTGCCTTTTCATGCTGTGTAGCCATCTTCTTTCTCGCGTTCTGCCCGTCCTAAATAATGCAGACATGCCCTCACCTTGGCCTGCTGCGGGGAGCCGGGCTGTGGTGGGGGCACCCGCTGCTTGAGTATGCCAGTTGGTGGGCCGTCCGCTGTAAGATGTGCCAGTGGTGCACTCGTCGACCGGCGGCTGGGTGGAGAGGAACCCACACTGCGCATGGCCGCGTCCAGCATGATGCGGCTGCGCGACAGGGAGGCTGGAGATCCTGCCCATCGCGGTGGCCGGCTTCCGCCAGAGCCAGGCGGAGAAGAAGCACGTTGCCGTAGCTGCTAGGGCAGAAAGCAGAGCCAGACAGGGCACTGAAACAACTACAGGGGAGCAAACTCGCAATATGTTCCTGGTTTGTACGCTTAAAACTAGTCATGAGCAATGAATAATGTCCAACAGTGTTTTTGCCCAGTTGATATGTTTCTGAACAATACAATTTCTCAGAAAACACTTTATTGAATTCAAAATTCTTGAATGATTTCGAAACCCAGTGACCCTTGGATCCAGGCCAGGCAGACAGGAAGAGGAGGAGGAAACAACTTTATTTAACGCATTGCATTAAGCGTTAAGAATGTCCTGGGCCAGGGTCACCAAGGCCAACTGATCTTGCAGCTGGTCAGAGGCTAACCAAGCCCGCCACGTTGGGGGAGGAGGGTGTGGAAAGTGAGGAGATTGGAGGGCGACAGGGCATGAAAAGATGCAATGCTCCAAGTTTGCGTAGTGTTCTGGGCAATTTGGGCATGCAGGGGAACGTATGATTCTGTATAGAAAAGATCGGGCAGGAGTAAGCAGTGTATTTAGTTGTATGCGTCTAAGAATGCGGATTTGCGTGGTAGTGAGAGATTTATCAGGAAGAGGAAGTGTACGGAGTGTTTCTCTAATGTTGTCGTAGTGAATGTTGATTTCTTTTTTGTAGTGAAGAGTAGTGTCCCACGTTGGTGGATAAGGCCAGGGAATCCCAGGCGCCCGGTGTTGAAGTTCGCGGGCGAGGCGATGCACTACCTCATTGCCTGGGATTCCAGCGTGACCAGGAATCCACCTCAGTGTTACAGTTTGGGGACGTAGTTTGGTAAGAGCTTTGTGTAGATCATCGTGTAGTTCTTCAGGAATGCGACCCGTATGAATGGCGCGTATAGCTTGTATTGAATCAGTGTATATGGTATATCCTGAAGGGATAGGGGGTGCTTGTGCGAGGTCTTGAATACTGGTAACTATTGGTAGGGTCTCGAGAGTTGCTGTAGGAGGAGGATCTATGTAAGGACCGAGGGTATGCGTCACTACATCGCTACAGCTCTGAATTGAGTAAGCAGCCGCTCCGACGTTAGTTCGTGATGCATATGTGTAGATGATGCGCTCCTTGGCTAGATCAGGGCTTCGTATCTCTGTTGGGTTGTATCCCGCATACGTGCGATTTGAAATCGAAACTGAACCATGGCGAAATCAGTCATCACTTTTTTCGAAACGAACCAGATCCATCTTAACAAACACCAAGAAAAGCACAGTACAGTCAAACCCATTTGTAACAATACTGAAGTGCCATGGAAATATCATTGTTATAACCAGCACAGTCGAACCTCGATATAGCGAAGTTCACTTGCAGCGAAAAGTTCCGGTTAAATCACGAATTTCGTTACGTCGAGGTTGCTATGTTTTAGCTGTCCAAATGAAGTAACAGGTTCGTGAAACACTTCTGGGAACTAGTAAATTAAGAATTCATGAAACGGGGTTCATGCCGATTTTCAGCCACAAAATTCAAAGATTTTCAAGGACTTCCAAGGACCCAAGACTATTTTTTTCAAGGACTTAAAAACAAATAATTTTTAGAACAAACCTTTCTTACATCTCAAGTATCTAACATTTATCGCACAAGAAATCGCACAAGAAACTTCTCATAAGACCAAGGAGGCTAATTTCCTCTACATTAGTTCGACATTTCATGAAAGCTCGGCGTTTTTTTTTTTTTCAAGTTCAGCACTAACGTTCACAATCTCTTTTGCCTTTTTTTTAGCAGTCTGCCTCAAACTGTTTGACTTAATAATCCAATAGTCCATATTATTTCATTGGTAGCTTCTGCCTTCCCGGAATAGGTGTTCACAGACGCATTCAACTCTGCAGGAGCTGCTTCCAATCTTTTTTTCCCTCAAATCTTCGACAGCTTCTCCGAGACATCGCTTTTTATTCTACTGCTTTGCATTTTTATCTTCGTTTCTTTTTAGCTTCCACAAAAGCAACGGTAATGCTGTCTTGCAGAAGCCACGGACATTCTCAACTCTTTTGAGATGCTCACATTAGTTATACCACTTGCTCTTTCCACAGCATCATACACAATCAGTTGGGATATATAGGAAACACCTTTCAGATTTTCCACAACTTGCCTATTCACACTGAACCCTCGCTCCACTTGCCTGCCCATGACTGAAAATAAGCAATAGTTTATGAACTCTCCAAGGCATGAAGTTATGCAGGGGTGAAAGCAGGCTTGGGCATTTTGGAGCAGCATTGTGAGCAGTAATAAAACCAATTTGGAGCAGCTTTGGAGCAATGAAAAGAGAGTTTTGGAGTAGTTGAATGATGTTTTGGAGCAGATTTCTTAGGTTAAACGTCTCTGATAATTGCAGTTTCCTCTTTCCGAAATACAAAACCTCCAATCTGATTCCTTTTTATGCAAGTTCAATGCATTTCCAACTTTGCACTCATCTCTGACAAGCCAACAGCCAACAACTTGGAACAGAACCACAGCAAAAGGGACGCTCGTCATAACAGAACACCTAGTGTGACCTAAAGCAGTTCCCTATTTTGACTTCTTGGATTAAAATGTTGAGTCTACCACATTGATGCGCTCGAGCAGCACCACTAATATGAAGCTCAGATAATTGGGCACAACATTTCCGCTCTCTATCTTGTGCATATCCTTTTTGATACTGCGCCTCTGCTGATAAATTCCTGGACACTGGTCAGTACTGCCTTCAAGAAATATAGATCGCACTGAAGGGCAACCTTTTCATCCTTCAGCATTTTTACTTCACTGCCTCCTGCCAATAATTCTATCATTCTTTGCTTGAACAATGCTGGGGCTCATTTTTAACATCTTGGCGATAGGCCCAGTATGGCTTTCTAACACTCTTGCGAGGCTTACTAGTGATTGACACGTTAGGCATACCAACCCATAACGCTTCAAATATGATTTTGTCTGCCATAGGCCTGACAAGCTTGTCACCGACAAAGAGGTTCGATGATGAAGTGCCTGCTTGTTCTCACAGCAGAACCATAATTCATGCAGTTTTTGCAGTCTGACAAGTTTCCTAACGGCTCACAGTAGTTTGCGCTATCTGCTTCACTTGCTGCTCTTGCTTCTCTCTCCACCGGTGATTCAAAAGGCTGAGAGGAGGTGTTAAGTTACACACACAGTGCATTTTATTGCAATTATTCCCTTCAATCGCATGTGGCTCATATTAAATTTACTTGCGAACAAATATTTATTATGCTTTGTGCTTCCCTCCCTTACAAAAATTTCATTTGTGCTCAGTGCAAGATGCGTGACATCTTTGCCCCCGGTGCTGTGACATTGTTCCAGTGTTTTTCTAACCTTGATGGCAGAACATCTAAGCAGCCAGTTTGGAGCAGATTTGGAGCAATATTGCATTTTGGAGTAGGATGGAGCAGGGAAAGCAGTTTGGAGCAGAATGGAGCAGCACTTCCACCCCTGTTATGTTCAATTGTAATAAAAATTGTTCACAGCATATGAAGTTCTGTCAAAAAGTATTAGCTTGTGCCTGTGATCCTGTAGAATATCTGTACATTCTGAAAGTGCAGTGTCCCTTTGCATTTCTGTTAGCCTTTTTGTAGCAATCAATGCATCCAAGACTCTTTTAAAGCCCTCTATGCTCTTTGCACGCTTTGAGCACATCTGCCTTTGGTCTAGCGAGGTAAGGCCTGGAACTAGAGAAGACTGCAGTAGGCTTTTATCTAGAATTTTTTTCGTTACTGCCAAGAGGAATTGCTTGCATTCAATCTTAAATGTGAACACCTCCTTCGAGCTCAACTTGCAGCTTTTCAAAACCTTTTCTGTTCTGTGGCCAATATCAACCTTCTTGAGTGAAGTGCGGTTTCTTGTATGCTCTGCAGCCATCTTCAGAATGCTTATTATCCCTGTAGATGAACACAGAACTGAAACCTTGACAAATTTCAGCAAGAGCTAACTGCACAGATAAGGTCTTCCGCCAAAAAGAATATCAATGACTTGTCTGTTTGGTATAACAGAAGAAAATGCTGCAAGGCCATGGCTAAATTAAATGCAAAGTTGAGCTTTGTTGGCACAAGTGGCTTTCAACAGCATGTTAACATGCTTTGAAATGCCGCACATTTTGGGAGATTCACTTCTTTCTTCACTGCTGCCTCCACATACTAATTGATGTCTGACCAAAGACACAGCCTGGCATACCACAACTGTAACTGCAACGTGACTACAATATTCTCGATCCATCGGTGGGCAACAAATATGTGGGGGAATAGGGTCTGTCCAGTAACAAGAACAAAGTCTCCCTTACGTGCCGAAGAATTGTAAAAATGCAGCAAGGTGTCCAGCCCCCATCTACGGCCAAGCAGTACTCGACCTCTGCTGCACGCATGGAGGAAACTTTCCTGTGTGGCAGCACAGCTGTTGGCAATGCTGAAGCCTGTATAATTTCGCTTTTTTTTTACAGTGGGAAGAAAATTTTATGGAATCGCTTTAGGTGAAACCTGCGCTGCTCTTGCAGAGCGACGCACACGTGCTTGCTGTGTGCCGCTGAACCACTTGCGTCGCTACTGTGTAGGCTCTCCACGCTTATGGCGCACCGAGTGCAATGCCTGAACTATATTCGCACTATCTCCTTTCACTTCACACCCAAATCTTACTCTTGGAGTACGTTACCGGGCTACAGTAGTCATGCGTGGCACCGAGCAAAGACATGGGACTTCGTCAGCTTCGAATCGCACCCACACTAACACCCACATTGACACACCCATGCAAAGCACACGTTGCCTCATGGTGGTCTTCCGGTAAAGTCATCTGCAACAAGATGACTTGTGAAAACAGAAAATTCAAAGGATACTACTGTTATTCCGTGATCTACCCCACCACATCAAAAATCAAGGATTTTCAAGGGCCCCCCAAAAATTCCAGGACTCTCAAGCCCTTGAAAACACTTCATCCAAATTCAAGGGTTATGAAGGTTTTCAAGGACCCACATGAACCCTGTGAAATAAGCAAGAAACTCTAGCAATTGTAGCGCTAGTGAGGACGCCACATATTCTTTTGTATATCAGGAGCACATTATGAGTGATAGTAAACTGGTGCGGACACAATTTTTCTCAGTGTGCGCAAAAAGAGAGTGCAGTGCCCAAAGCTGCTGCCAGATATCATCTTCATCCAACGTTTGCAGAGACAAGTCTCTAGATCAGCTGATATAGGGACTTCAACAGGGACGCTATCGTATAATAGGGAACTAGATTAGTCTATGTTTGCATGGCCAGTAACGCCATGGCATGACACATCCTAAAACTTCTGCACCGCGGGTTTAGTATGAATGCGACGGATGGCAGAGTGGTACGCATCTGTCATTTTGTTTTGCTCACAGATTCCCGACTGCTGGCAAAATTGGCGCGTAAAAGGGCAGATTTAAAATGCGGTGTGTCAGGGATGACGTTTTAGTTCTAACCCGTTTGCCAAGCTGGCTGCTGGTACATGTATGTGATGTGCGAGGACTTTATTACATTGAGAGTGTGGCATAAAATTAGTTTGTTAAAACGGGACCAAAAATAAATGGTTTTCAGTGGGGCAGAGATTGGGAGAAAAAAAAAATTCCTTACGTTACAAATTTCGTTGCATTGAGGTTCGTTATATCGAGGTTCGACTGTAATTGTTAAAACTAGGTTAGGCCGAAAAAACAAAGAAAACATTATCAACCACACATTTATTGAGGACGAGGTCGCTTACACTTTTTATTTCGTAGTCGGCAGAAACCCGTAATCCTTAAGCATCCTGTGTTACACAGCAATCTGCCCGACATCTTTCTGCAGGGCATCCAACTGCTGAACATAGTGCAGTGGAATATTCTTAGCAAAAACAAAGTCCCACAGGGTGTCGATCATTTTCAATGTCTCCTGGTGAGACACAACCTGCACAGGTTCCGGTTCATCGTCGTCGTTGCTACTGTCACCGTCGTCCGAGCCAGTGACAGCTGCGACGATAGTCTTGACTGTCAGCTCTTCATATGTCGCAACAGTGGGTACATTCGATTTTCTAGTCTCGAACTACTTGCTGACAGGTCTCGGCTTCCACTCTGACAGGAAGCAGCATTGATGGTCATATGATCTTGCAAGCTCATTCCATCGTTTGCTTTCTGTAGACGATGCCAACCATCATGTTACCACAACTCAGTTCTTTTGCAGTGACACCGTACGTACGTTTATCTTTTGGCGTGTGTGCAACACTGAAAATAGATTACAGAGGCGCCAGTTATTGGTGTTTTGCAGAACTCTGAGCAGGACTGGTTTGCCGTCGCTGCTAGCAAGGTTCCTCCAAGCTCACTGCATTCGAAAGCTAATGAAAGCACTTGAAAAGACATTTACTATAACCGTTAGCTGCTTCAGTACACATTGGTACACTCTAGACGCTTTCGGACCTGCGCGCTGAAAAGATTGCTAAGGGTTAACTCGGCAACACGAATAAGCAATCCGTGTTTGGGGCTCCGGATGCTTTCGTGTGTAGAGAAATTAAGACAATATACATTATTGACTTGCCTTCCACAGTAATATCTACTATACGCCTTTTCGCGGATGACTGTGTACTCTACCGCCCTATAACTAACACCGATGACACTTCTGTCCTTCAAAATGAACTTAATAGCATACACCAATGGTGCTCAACGTGGCTAATGTCCCTAAATAATACAAAGACAGTACTACTTTCTTTCGACCGCCACTGTAATTATACTCCATATGCTTATGAAATTCATGATTCTGCTGTTACTTCCGCTAACTCTTTTAAATACCTTGGTACAGTGAAAGCTCATTAATTCGAACCTCGATAGTTCGAATTTTCGGATAATTCGAACTACACTATTTGGTTCGGCCAAGCTCCATAAAGATCTATGTATAAAAAGCCCGTTAATTCGAATGCGAGTCGGTTCAAATACGGATAATTCGAACTACGCGCCGCCGCATCTGGGCGGCTTAGCGTACATCATGCGTCAAAAAATAAAAAGTAAAGAAACACCTCCGCGATCGGAAGGCATAATTAGAGGCTGTGCACGTCCAAAACGGGTACAGAAGATGGAACCAGGTAAAACCATGGAAAAGTGGGTAAAATTTAAATGGCGCTATGACCGGTGCGGCGGCCGGCGGCGTTGGAGGGATAGGATGGCGGCCGCGGCAAGGTCAGTGGATGACCGTGGTGGCGACTGCCTGCTCTCTCTTCTGCGCAACCTCCGTAACTCGGAACTAAATACTTGTTAATTCCAACCCTGTTTATTTGGAAATAGGGATAAGTGCTGTCGGCGTGGTCCCAGCCAACGCCCATGAAAGGCTATGATCTTGGACGGGCACTATGGGTTAAACATTTTTGTTGTTTTTTTGCGATAGCCATTCATTCTTCCACTCATCAGTTGTCAACGGAAGCATCATAACGCGATCATGACGTCGGCTTTTAGCACCGTTCGTTCCGATGATTGGAGTGGCAGTAGACGGCGCCCGCCCCAGTCGCTCATAGCATGGTAAAGCAAAGGCTTGCACAACCGGACAAGCGCTGGCACTTTGCTAAGTTCACTTCCACCCCTCCCCTCTGCTGGAGCTAAAGTCAAAAGATAAACACGCGGTTATCGCTGCGCAGCATCTTGGTGCAATGCCAAGAAATCTGCTGTGGACCAAGCGGAAGGATCCGCTAACGACTGACGCTTTTTTTTTTTTTTTTTCAGATTTGTAGGCACAAATCGGGGCTGGGTGGGTTCATTATGCGAGCGAGTTCGTTACGCGACTAAATAAGGTACATTTACTATAATACAAATGGTTCTTGTCAGTTTTTTCGAGGCTATTTGATAATTCGAACATCGGATAATTCGAACTTTTTCCCCGGTTCCGTGAAGTTCGAATTAATGAGCTTTTACTGTATTAACCTCACTAGCAAATTATCAGACATACCATGTCAACCACATAAAAAATTCATGTAGTAGAATAACAAGATTTTCGTTGTAATCTGTGCATGGCTTCTTCCTTAAAATTATTAGCTTACAAAACACTTGTGAGACCTAAATTTGAATACGCTACAGCTATCTTTGATCTTCACCAAAATAACCTTATCACAGCTCTTGAATCTGTACAGAACTGTGGTACTCGCGTTATCCTTTCAAACAACTCAAAATATTCTAGCATATCCACATTAAAGCTTCAACTTCAACTTCCTTCTCTCATTTCCAGTAGCCAGATATCACGCCTTTGCCTTCATCACAAGTTTTTTCATAGTTCACCTCGTGACGGCCAGCTCATCCAACCAGTACATCAAACATCCCGCAAAGGCCATTCTAACAGCGTCATACTGCATTGTGCCTGCACTACTACATTCCAGAAGTCTTTTTTTTTTCGTGTACACAGCTCACGACTTGAATAACCTTCCCAGCAGCCTTGTCCTAATCTCTGACTCTGCGATTTTCAAGACTGCCATCGAAAAAGCCTCATCATCTTTGTATACACTTTACAAAAACCCTTGTTAACCGCCGTTCAAGTGGCCAGCCCTTACGTAATGTCCCATCTAGGGGCCCTTGAGGTTCTAATAAATAAAAAAAATCAAGAAAGCGAAGATGCAAAGCTGGAGCTCGTTTCATTATTTAGCGCATGATATCTTCATCAGGAACATGAAAAGTACTCGGAATGCACTCGGGGTCTAACTCAATATGGCCGCGGCGGCCCAGGAGCTTTGCCGGTGGGAGGGGCTTCTGGACTGCCCGAGCAAAATCAAATGCTGGACAGCTGTCAGAAAGTAGTCCCGGACAGTATGGGACAGATAATGAAATGTACCCAGTATTGCTGGCATGTAAAAATTCCTCAAGTCCCAAGGCGTTGCCGTCACTACCACTCACTGTGGACCAAAGTTCGGTCATCGCTGTGTCGTCAAGAGCTTCGCGACTTACCGTGCGCCGGCAACCCCAGCGAAGTCTGCGTTCCTGGAGCAGCTCTATATGGTGAAGGAGCTTACTTTTTCTCATGCTCCGAAAATGAACTGCACTGCCATCAGGAGCGAGATCTTCAAGTTTGGCACCGGTCGGCGTTCTCTAATAGAAATGTTGAGGTTCAGCGTGAGCCTGCTCAAAACAGGTCAGCGATACAGTGCCTTGAAGCAAGCAATCACGCCTGCATTCATAGGCAGCAAGCCTGCGGTGGTGTTAAGTGGGAGGAAAGAATTTCCACATGCGAGAGCTTCTCAGCTGTTTGGTGTGCAGTGCAACTGTCGAGTGCCAATGCCCCATTCCTGCCTTCGAGCTGCATCCCCTGATTAAACTTGACCAGCCACTCATGGAAAAGTTTGCGCGTCATCCATGCTTTCCTGTCATGACGGCAGCGAACCGGGATTCTAGCGGCACCATGAAAACGACGAGGATTCTTGAATTTCCCTATGACAAAGGCTGCCGTCCATGTTGGCACACAAGAAAACGATCACGCTCAATTTGCTTTGCTTGCTGCCCTTACAGGGATCGCCTCTGATAGCATGCGTCTTCAATGGTAGCATTTCAAAAGACAGCCCAGTCTCATACCCATTGTACAAGTCCCGGTCCACGTATGTTTCTCGAATGCAAGGCAGTGTTTTCTCAAACCACTTCTGTATAGTGTCAACATCGAGTGCTCCTGCCTTGCCCCCACCTGCTAACTCCATGTCTCTTTTTGAACCATTGAATCCAACCACCACCAGGCTGGAAATCAGCGTTGCACAGGAGGTATGCGAAGTTCTTTGCCTTCTTCGCTAAAACCAGGCCAATAATCGGCAGGGTCGCTTCCCGAGTATTCAAGAACCATTTGGAGAGCGCCTGTTCTAGGTCTTTATAGGCCCCCTGTCTAACCCTTGCCTGTTTGTCGTCCATTGCATGGGCAACACTGGCATCCCTTTCGTTCTCAAGCTTGAGAGCGTTGCGGATGATTGTCGATACTGTCGGTTGCGTCAGGCCGTACTTGCGCACCAAGTTGCACATTTTTACGCCGTCATTGTGCTCACGTACAATGTCCCGCTTAACCTCTAGCGACGTTGTTATTCGCTTCCCCTTCTGCGCTGGTTGTGTCACATTTATTAATGGAGGATTCTCCATTACAGTTCACGGAAAGTCCAGGGCCCGCAAGATCATGGCAACGATGATGGCACACTAGGAGAATCACGCTAGAAAGACACGTGCACGAACACTGCTCCATGCCTGTCATAAAACATGTGCAACCATGAAGCGGGGCCTGGACAAAGCAAATAGGGGAGGATAGAGCAGTGCGCCACTGTCAGCGTGCCATCAGAATGGACTGCTCCTCCGTGCAGAGGCAGAAAAGATGCGAGTTGCTTAGGCCACGAGCGGTCTTGAGACCGGGCACTCAAAGCACTCCCCTAGAACTGCCGTGCCTAGCAGCGCCTTATGCCTTCCCTCCGCCTCCACGTGAGGAAGCACTCTGTCCTCCCCACCATCTTCGCGGCATGAAAGCTTTCCCAGCACTCCCAACCAATGCATTGGCTCAGCACGCTCTGTCCAATTTTTTTTTTTACTTACTGTCACCGCATCGGCATCGTCTCTGCATACGCATGCGCTTTTTTGGTCGCCACTTTTCTGCATTTTGTGTTGACTTTCAGTAACCATACTTGATTGTTATAACTAATATATTACACCATTGTAATAAGCGGTTTATTTTACCATAGAGCACATGGCAAACCTGAAGGTGCAGCGGCTGCTCATTGTTATATCCGATATATTGTTAAAACCAGCCTTGTTATAAGTGAATTTGATTGTATTTTATCAGAGGCAATGCATTGGGAGCTGTTACATCATGTGCTTTAAAGAAGTAGTTGTTTGGCCCATTTCACTTTGATAGTTTTGCAAAGAAAAGATCAATGGGTAAACTCAATTATTTAGGTTCATTTGCCTCTCATTAAAGAAAGAATAAAAAATCTCCTTGCGTAAACAAGCATAGCCTGGTGGCAACAATGAAAAGGTTTCAGCTACTTTTGGTTTGGTTTGTTGGTTTTAACGTCCTAAAGTAACTATGAGAGACACCTTAGTGGAGAGCTCCAGAAATTTCGACCACCTAGGGTTCTTTAACGTGCACTGACATCGCACATCACACGGGTGCCTAGTGTTTCGCCTCCTTTGAAAAGCGGCCGCCAAGGCAGAGACTCGATCCCGCATCCTTAGGCACAGTAGTTGAGTGCCCCACCACTGCACTACCCTCGGCGGGGCAGCTCAGCTATTTTTGTGCTCAGGACAACACAAATGCAACTATATATAAGTCTACAAGCTGTAAAAGAACTCTTCAAATGCCTTGGGTTAAGTCTATAGATGCCTCTTCACTTCATTCTTGAGTCAAGCCTTTCAATATCCTTATGGGTTGAATATTTTTCCTGAATCCTATGCTTCTTTCCTGCACTCTTAAAAACACATAACAAATGAGGTACTGTGAACTATTTGGCTCACTGCCCACTGATGGAGAATCCATCAATCTATTAGGAGTTTCCATAAAAGCTGGCAGATGGCCTCTTGGCACATATCTCCTTCTTCCTAAGAGATAAGCATCCTGCACAGACTACTACAGTTCATTGCATGTGATGACTCCTAACAATATGGCATGCTTCAGTTAGCTTCACAAGGAAAGATACCAAAGAGCTAGGGGATAAAATGAAGCATTTATTTATTTTAAAAAATTAAGCTACATAGTGACAGGCCCAGATCACCAAGATCAAGAACAATTATTTCACGTTCGTTATCCAATCAAATCTGAAGGATGATGATGGTCCTTGCGTCCTTAACAGATTTGTACGTTTTGCCCCTATACAGTCAAACCCAGATATATCCAACTCGAAGGGGATCGCGAAATAGTTCGATATATCGATAATTCGATATACAGAAATCGGCTTAAGATGCCGCTTGCGATCGTGAAATATGATACTGTATTTGTCGTGTAATCAACCCACTTGAATAATGAACCCACCCCCCACTTTGTCCTCAAGATTTTGAAGAAAAATAAAAGCTTTCGGTGACGCCTCTCTCCGTTCTGATCGTCGCATCCACAGCTTATTTATTGGCAGCGCGCCAAGATGCTGTGCAGTGATAATGTCACACTATACTTTTGATGGATCCTGCAATGGCAGGGAGCGAACTTGGCAGAGTGCCCATGATGGCTTGATTGCACAAGCCTGGTTCGATTTATCACGCCGCGCTTGGGGCGGGCGTAGTCTGCTGCCATAAATGGAAAGCGTGATAGCTGCAAATGCCGTTTGAAGCGAGCAATGCTAGAAGTCGGTGTCATAATCGCAGCTGACCGCGTGCTTTCATTGATTCATAGATGTAAGAATAAATGACTCTCGTAAAAAAAGAAAAAGACTGCCACTTCTTAACGTTTGCAGCTGCCATAGCGTACGAAAATGAACGACACCCGCAAAAAAGAAAAAAAAATACGACGACATGAGACGCACATCAGCCACGCGCAGAGCGTTCACAATAGACATTGGAAAAAGCGTCTGCCACGGGCTGAGCTGGCTTGTCTGCACATGCGTAGTGCATGCCACTGTGAACGAAGACCGGGAAAGAGAGTGGAAGGGGAGAGATAAAGCTCAGCAGAAGTGTGGGCACACCCTTTCGCTTTGCTCTGTCACGTTTTTCCCTCTCCCGAACACCACGGCTGCATTGGTTCCGTCTCGTTCCTTCACGTACATGACTTGGAAACGTCACGTGCTGACGCGTGGCAGCAATTACCGCGCATGCGCGCGCGCCTTTGGGAAGAGGGCGCAGCGCTGCCCTAGACCAACCGTTGCCAAATTGTGCCCTCTCATTCTTTCCACACGTGGCTTGCAAACGTCACGCGGCAAACTGCCGAGGGCAATGTGATCAACCTTTGGGGAAGGCGCATTGACCAATGCGTGGTGCGGAGTTCGATATATCGAATGACCGGTAAAATTGAGTTCAATATACGACGCAGCTTGCCTATACTTTTACATAGAATTTTCAAGGGGGTATTCCGTGAGTTCGATATAACTAAAATTCGAATTATAAGGGTTCGATATATCCAAGTTCGACTGTATAAAGCAGTCATGAGTGGCGGCTTGGTACTGTCTGCTTTCCTTATGTCCATGTGTGTTCGCGCTTTTAACCAAAAATGAGCAATTATCAACCAACCTTACATGGCATTCTTTTAAGGTGGTACTAAGATAATCTTGTCTGCTGACCGGGTCGTAAACGTATGTATCCTCTCCTGTTATGATGAAGAGTGCTGCGAGAGCATCCTTTGAAATTCAATCAGGTTTCTCCGATTTTAATTTTAATGTTTATTTCCCTGCTAGTGCCAAGTAGTACATCTTTAAAATGGAGAAGCTTCATCAAAATTGGCTTAATTTTGCTCGGAGCAAGGGCCCAAAACTACGGGCATGCTGACGCCCTTTACTTCAACGGACAGTTTCAAGTGTTCTTTGAAAAAAAGTCCATTCCTTTTCCTTAGAGTTAAGAGTGCTGGTTAGTTGGTGATCCATGATGTATACCAGCGCAATACGACAAAAGAGATGACAGAACAAAAGACGCGTCTGTCTACCTTTCTTTGTAGCGCCTTTTGCTCTGTTGCAGTGGTAATAAGTTAAACCTCTGTGTAACAAACCTCCATGTAGCAAATTCCTCGATATTGCAAACTTTTTCAACTTATCAATGCCGCCCCCACTGAAGTATGTGCACCTGAAAACTTACAACGAACATGTTGCAACGGTGCAACTTGATATAACTATCTCGTGGTGCTGACTGCCTCTTAGCTAGTGTTGAATTACTGGATGTTTGGCAGAACTCCACAAGTTTCATGACGATAACACATGAAATATGTGTCAGGAATGTCTACAATCACAACAAGCAACTATAGTTGATACAGTCGAACTCTGATATGTCAAATTTGAAGGGGATCGCGAAGTATTTCGATATATCAATAATGCGACACAGAAATCGGCTTGAGACTCTGCTTGCGATCATAAAAAATGATACGGTATTTGTTGTGTAATCAACCCAGTCGCATAATGAACCCACCCTCCACTTTTGCCCCTGAGAACATGAAAAAAAAAAAAGAAAAGCGTTAAGGCCAGTTCACATGCAGCGATTAAGCGATTCAGCAACGAGCAGCAGCGACAGAGTGAAGACAGCTCAAGACAGGTTTTTGCTTCGCAGCAGCAGAAATCGCGAGCGTTTTCGCATGCATATGAAACAGCCGATGGCGTGTCCCTCCGTTTTGGCCGTCGCATCCACAGCTCAATTATTGGCAGCGCACCAGATGGTGCACAGCAATAACGTAACGACGTGTTTATCGTTTCGCAATACTTTTTTTGATAGCTCCTGCGGTAGAGGGGAGCGAACTTGGCAGAGTGTCCGTGATGGCTTGATTGCACAAGCCTGGTTCGATTTATTATGCTGCGCTTAGGACGGGCGTAGCTCACTGCCACAAAATTACTGAAAAGTGTGGTAGCTGCAAATGCCATTTGAAGCAAACAATGCTGAAACATTAGGTAGCGAAGTACAGTGAAAGCTCGTTAATTCGAACCTCGATAATTCGAATTTTCGGATAATTCAAACTACACTACTTGGTCCGGCCAAGCTCTATAGAGATCTGTGTATAAAAAAGCCCGTTAATTCGAACGCGAGTCGGTTCCGCTATGGATAATTCGAACTACGCGCCGCCGCGTCTGGGCGGCTTGGCGCACGTCACGCGGGGAAAAAAAAAAGAAAAAAGTAAAGAAACACCTCCGCGATCGGTAGGCTAATTAGAGGCTGCGCACGTTCAAAATGGGGACAGAATATGGAATCAGGTAAAACTATGGAAGAGTGGGTAAAACTTAAATGGCGCCATGACCGGCGGGCGGCCGGCGGAGTTGGAGGAAGGGGTCGGCGGCCGTGGCAAGGTCAGTGCATGGCCGCGCGGCGGCGGCTGCCTGCTCTTTTGCGCAACCTCCGTAGCTCACAACTAAATACTCGTTAATTCCAACCCTGTTAATTTGGAAATAGCGATAAGTACTGTTGGCGCGGTCCCAGCCAACGCCCATAAAAGGCTGTGATCTCGGACGGGCACTATGGGTTAAACTTTCTTTTCTTTTTTTGCGATAGCCATCCATCCTTCCACCCATCAGTCGTCAACAGAAGCACGCGAGTCAGCCGCAATCATGACGGCAATCATGACGCCGACTTTTAGTACCGTTCGTTTCGATAATTGGACCGGCAGTAGACGGCGCCGCCCGCCCCAGTCGCTCATAGCATGATAAAGCGAACGTACTGAAAAGGAGGCTTGCACAACCGGACAAGCGCTGGCACTTTGCCAAGTTCGCTTTCCCCCCCCCCCTGCCGGAGCTAAAGTCAAAAGATAAACACGCCGTTATCGCTGCGCAGCATCTTGGCACACTGCCAAGAAATGTGTTGTGGACGGTGACGGGAAAAGGAGGGACGCGCTAACGACTGCCGCCTTTATTTATTTATTAACTTTTTTCAGATTCGTAGGCACAAATCGGGGCTGGGTGTGTTCATTATGCGAGCGAGTTCGTTACGCCACTAAGTACGGTACATTTACCGTAATGCAAATGGTTTTGGTCAGTTTTTTAGAGGCCATTCGATAATTCGAACACCGGATAATTCGAACTTATTTCCTGGTCCCGTGAAGTTCGAATTAACGAGCTTTTACTGTACTGGAAGTAGTAGGCGAATATGTCTACTTAGGACAGGTAGTAACCGCAGATCCGGACCATGAAAAGGAAATAACAAGAATAAGATTGGGATAGAGCACACTTGGCAAGCACTTGCAGTTTATGACTAGCAGCTTACCGGTATCGCTCAAGAGGAAAACATACAACAGTTGCATCTTACCTGTACTCACCTATGGGGCTGAAATGTGGAGGCTAACCAAGAGGGTTCTACTTAAGTTGAGGACAACCCAGAGGGCTATGGAACCAAACATGGTAGGGGTAACATTAAGAGATAGGAAGAGTGCAGAGTGGGTCAGAGAAATAACTCAAGTTACCGACATTCTAGTCGAAATTAAGAAGAAGAAATAGGCATGGGCAGGACATGTAGTGCGAAGAGAGGATAACCGATGGTCGCTTAGGGTAACAAACTGGATTCCAAGGGAACGAAAGCGTAGCAGGGGGCGGCAGGAAGTTAGGTGGGCGAATGAGGTCAAGAAGTTCGCAGGGGTCAAGTGGATGCAGCTAGCACAGAACCGGGTTAATTGCAGAAATATGGGAGAGGCCTTTGCCCTGCAGTGGATATAGTCAGGCTAATGATGATGATGAATGCTGAAAGCCGGTATCATGATTACAGCTGACTGCATTTTCGTTGATCCATAGATGCAAGAATGGACGGCTCTCACAAAAAAAAAAAATAAAAAGATCTGCCGCTTCTTAACATCCGCAGCCACCATAGCTTACACTACGCCGCACGTTCGGCACGACAAGGATGGTCGACTCTTGCAAAAAAGAAAAAAAAAAGTGATCTGCCGCTTATTAACGCCCCAAGCCACCTTAGCTTTTGCACAATGACACGAGACATGCATCGCACGTCAGCTGCCGCGCGCAGAGTTCAAAAGCGCACATTGGAGAAAGCATCCGATGTTCTGTCACAGGCTGAGCTGGCTTGTCAGCGCATGCATAGTGAGTGCTGCTATGAATGAAGACCGGGAAAGAGAGAGAAAGGGGAGAGAGAAAGCTCGGCAGAAGAATGGACAAACCCTAGCGCTTCATTCCAGACGAGACCATCTGTCGCCGAACTCTTCCCTCTCATTTCTTCCGCGCGTGGCTTGAAAACGTCACATGCCAAACGGCCGAGGGTGATGCAGTCGTCTTTGGGGAAGGCGCACCGTTCAATGCGTGGTGCGGAGTTCGATATACGATACCGCTTTCCTATGCAGTCTAGCCCGGTTATAACAAAGTCGGCGGGAATTGAAAATTGCTTCACTATTTTCGCTATTTCGTTGTAGTATATGGACTATGAAAAAAAGAGAAATTTGAGTAAATTGTTTTATCATCGCTGGACGAAGTGGTCCAGTGTTCACTGAACACGTTTTGCAAGTGGAGTCTTCAGGGTTGCGGCCTCCATTAGGTCCAACTGCGAACCGAAGTTCTCCTCTCAACTCCTGAGGTGCATCTGTAGTGTGTCAACTGCTGCGATGGGCACTGCGGAGGTCACCGGCTTAGGAGCGCAACCAGCGTCGCTGCAGTCACTCTAGGAGGCGCTATCCGTCCCTTCTATGACGTTCCTGGAAACTACGTCAATTGTGAATTCCTGCGTGGCAACAAGTTCGCCGTCAGTCGAAATGAAGCTCATGTGGGACAGATCTGAAGGCACAAGGTCCAACTCGTTAGCAGACTCCCATGGCTGCTCTAAGCAGGCTGTCGTGGTGGCACCATCAGCTGTTGCAGCAATGTCAACCGCGCGAGCTTTATCCTCGGCAGGCGCCGTGTCCGTGCTGCTGGTACATTTCCCAGCTAGAAGTCGTCCTGACCGAGAACGAAGTCCGCCTTCACTAGCATGATGGGTCCACTGAGCGGAACGTTTTTTGATCGGGCATCCAAGAACCACCTGTAAAGTGCGGCTTCTACTTCGGCGTACGTGGCGCACCGGATCCTCTTTTGGTCCCCGGTGCCAACGTTGTCAAGAACGCCGTCGATCTTGCTGTCGTTCTTGATTACCATAGAGAGTGTGGACTGTGCAGTTTCATATTTCCGCGCGATATCACTCTTCACATTTCGGCGCACTTCGTCTTCAATTACAATACTCCTCTTTTTCCTGTTGAGTTGGTGGTGCTCACGAGACTCGACATTGCCGAGAAATCAAAGGGTCGGGTCTGAGAAAGGGGATAACTGAGTAGGCCCGTTGTCTAAAAATTGCCAAGGCGAAGTGACGGGTCACGAGATATCAAATGTGAGAAGTGGAACAAGGCAGGAAGGCGTAATGGCGTCGGCGAGAGAAGCGCATACAAAGATCTACGAAAGCAGAGAAAACGCTCTCGCTTCTCTTTCTCCCTCTCTCACTCCAGCAACACTTTCTCCCTGACTCTCTCTCGTCCGGACCCAGAACAGAAAGGAAAGAAGCCCCAGAGAGAGAAATCCAAGAACGATTCGCCAAATCGACCACTGATCTGTGAAGTCACCGAGAATTGCCTTTTATTTTCTTAATTTTTTTACCTCCCGCGCAACCGGCTCAACCGGCAAGTGAAGCAACCTTTCACTTCGCGGGAGAGCAGACTACGCTGTGAATGCGGCCGTCAGCCAAATTTTGTCCTCATTTTCGCACAAAATCACTTTTCTATATCTGCTGAAATGTGCTTATTTACTTTGTTAAAACTGGACCCAAATTGTATTAAAACTGCAAAAATGGGAATGGGAAATTGAACTTTCATTATAACAGCTATTTCGCTATAAGTGGCTTCGCTATAACTGGGCTAGACTGTACCTCTTTATATAGGATTTTCAAGGGGATATTCCGTGAGTTCGATATAACCAAAATTCGAATTATCCGGGTTAGACATACAGTAAAAGCTCGTTAATTCGGACTTCTAGCGACCGTAAGATATGTCCGAATTATCGAGAGAACAAAAAAAAGAAAAAACATGCACGATTTTATCTCAACATACCTTTATTATTTAAAGTAATCACGGATGCTTGTCTGCTTTCTCGCAGAAACCCGCGCGGATAATATTTTCCTCACGAGACCATGTCTGTTTCTAAAGCGCGCACACCACCCTTCTGACGCTTTGAATCCATCAATATGCATCATCAGTGCAAACCTCTCGGCCTGCGCCATGATGAGGGGTCCACTCAATGGGAGGTTTGCATCACGCGAGTTGACAACCCACCGAAGCAAGGCTTCTTCCCACTCCGGATGAGCTGCTGTTCGCAGACGCCTTCTTGACGCTTGGAACTTCTCGCTTTCGAACGACTGAAGAATCTGTTCCTCATTTTTTACACATGTGCTTAAAGTACTCCTTTTAACGTCATATTCTTTCATTGCTTCTTGTCGGGAGAGCCCGTTCTTAAAGGCCCGCAAAATTTCCACTTTGGTAGCCAAGTCCTTGGCCTCGTAGCTCTTCGGCCGTTTTGCCAGTGTTGCCATCGGGGGCGAGTACGGTGATACCAGTGCACAACAGAGAAGCAATGAGCCGCACTAAAGCGAGTAGTCTTCAATACAACAGCGTAGCGCACCGACAGCAGCAAAACGACAAAAATGGCACCGCCAGTAACGTCGACTCGTGAAAAAACAAGAAAAAGCGCCCATACAGCCACAAGCCGAGCCAAGTTGATTAATTGATGTCCATGGCGATGCTGCTTTTGGGTATCGCTATTGCGCCGCGTTCGTCTTATTTTCGTTTTCGAGCCTCGGTAGCTGCCCGAAGTTGTCCGAATTATCCGTTGTGCGGTCAAATCCGTCCGAATTAACGAGAGTTTCGTCCCATAGACTCCTATACATAATTCTGGGGACCAGGCGCGAAGGTCGAATTATCCGATTTTCCAAATTAACGGGAGTTGAATTAACGAGCTTTTACTGTATCCGGGTTTGACTGTAAATAGAGCCATGTTTCAGCCCCCAATGCTGCATCTACATGACAACGCAGCAGTCTCCCCACCTCTTCATAGGTGCATCTTGGGAGCTGCAGCAGAGGTTGCTGCCATAGCGTGACGCCCTGAGCGTGATCCTGAAGCGGTTCACCACTTCTATGAATTCAAGTAACGGGGATTTACTTGAAACACTATCAAGGTGGTTTCCCCTTATACAGTCGAGCCCACTTATAACAATATTGACGCGTGCATTAGAGCCAGAAGAAGGAGTGCAATGGGACGAAGTAGACAGCGCTGAAGTGTGGGCATCATTCCTGGTGCCCTCGTTCGCTGGTTCAGCTGTCTCGGTGCTCTCGCTAGGCGGCCACAGTAGTTGTTTTCGTGTGACAACAGTTACACATCTGGTGGAGTCGTGCTGGGCATACGCTTCCCGACCTGCGTACACCTAAAAGATAAGATCACTGAGCTCACACCGGTTCATCAGTGCCCTAGCTGCCACCTCTGCAGCCAGTCACCTGAATTCGGACCTATTACCACCCTGACGAGGAGAATGCAGCCTCGACCGACGGGCCCACCGGAAATGGCTACAGAAAGTAGGTCCCCGGAGCCCATCCTCTACCACACGCCACGAACACCGCCATCTTTTCACGGCGATGTATACGAAGATGCGGAGGACTGGCTGGACATCTTTGAGTGGGTCGCCCGCTACAACGGCTGAAGCGACGACCGTAAGCTTCACAACATGTTTTTTGTGCTTGAAGACTTCGCTAGGACATGGTTCGAGAACCACGAGAACAACTTGTCTACCTGGGAGACATTTCTCCTAAATCTCCTAGCTACATTCCCCAACGCAGACCGCTGGGAGAAAGCGGAAGCTGTGCTTTATTTCCATCACCAGCGAACTGAAGAAAGCGTCCGCATGTATGTGGAGGTCATGACGCGCCTCTTCAAGCGTGGTGACCTCTCCATGGCAGAGGAGAAAGAAACTTCGCCACCTCATGCGTGGGGTCAAGCAGGAGCTTTCTGCCGGTCTTGTGCGCAGTCCACCGCATACTGTTGCCGAATTCCTCTCTGAGGCAACCACCACGGAAACAACGCTCTTGCAACGAGCGTTGTTTCGGCATGAGAGCATGCTTGGCCCCGCTGTTTCTTCGATGTTGCTAGAGAGCGATGTGACCACTTTACGTGACCTAATCAGGTCGATCGTCAGGGAGGAACCACAAGCCATCCAGCTACCTTTCAGCACACCTTTTATTACATCGCTGTCGGAAGTCGTCCATGACTAGGTGCGCCTAGCAGCGCAGCAACAACTCCCTGAGGGTCCTAGCCAGACTGAGGTCAGACCTACCTATGCATCTGTCCTCTGCTGGTCGCCAGCACCTGGCTACGACGTCAATACCCCGACTCAAGCAGTGCAGCAGTCTGGTTTTGCCATGTGCCTGTTCGACCAGCCTATCAGCAGCCACGGAAATGTGAAGTGTGGCAGGCACCAGACCGGCGGCCCCTCTGCTACCACTGTGGTGAGTCGGGTCATCTTTATTGGGCCTGCCATATAGCCGAGTGGGTTTGCGTGGGACGCGGCAATGCGACATCCTGTTATCTGCAATCAGTGACGAAGCACTGACGCTCCGCAATGGGCCGATAAGGGCATAACAGGTAGCGCTCGGTACGGCAGACAGAAGAGCGAGCGATTTCCTCGAGGCAATTCCTGCCGCGTATGAGCATCGTGATTATGACGATGCAGATGAAAAAGTGATACCTGAGCGATGTTCATGGCCGTGACAGATCGAGCACTCGCGGCGATCGCGAAACATCGTCACGCGCGGCATGCGGAATGGCAAACCTTGTCGAAATAAATTTTCTTCCGAGTTACAGGGGCAATTATCTCGACAGGAAATGGTGCATTCACATCAAAATCCAGTCAAAATTCATTTTATCGAGTTGCTGTTAGCGTTAGTAATTAAAAAATATGCATAAACATTTTTCACCGATTTCTCAAGATTGAATTTTGGAAAGTCACCATTTTGGACGAGCGATATCTCGGCTTCTATAGCAGCTATCGCTATAATTCTTTTTTTTCTTTCCAGAAAGATAACATCAAAAGTTCTGCCGTAACACTGCTTTTTAACCATTGTTTGTTTGCCAAAATTATCCAAAATAAATCATTTGTCTCAGTCACCAAAATTAGCTTTTTTTGGCAAGTTTGACAAGCCACAACTTTCTTCCATATCGAACTAGAATGCTCATTTATGCCTTACTGCAGCCCTCTGTGATTCTAGATTATTCTAGGATCAAAATCTTCTCCTCAAGATCTGATGTTTATTAACCATACTTTCTCCAAACAAAAAATCAGTTTTCCCTAATATATTTAAATCTACCTGTATTAAGTAAAAACAGTTCGCACTTTTGGAATGAGTACGGGAAAATACACAAGTAGTGCAAATATGGTGCAAATCTGGCCATAAATAAAAAAAAATGGTTCTAAGAGAGGTGTCCTCCCTTAACACTTTCCTGTCCGCGCCTATTCCCACTGATAGCCCACTATTGATGGTGCGCTCCTAGACAAGTGGCGTCATCCAATGGGAAATCGAGGAACCATTCTTTCAGTTTTGTTTTTGATTAATTTTTTCACCGTGCCGCGCCCGTACAGGTGGTCTTCGAAGTCAGGTGATCGATGCTCCTAGTTTACATCATGGCGTCGACGTCGCGTGCTCCTGCTGCATGGAAACAGGCGTTTCCGCGGAAGTTGACGCATCGGAAAGCTCGTTTTTCGATGCGAACAGATGCAGTGATGACTCGGAAGACAAATTTAGTTCTTCAGACTATAGCACTGACAGCTAAACTGCATCAAACCGACCCAGAAGGTCGAAAGCCATGCCCCGATAAGGGTCGCCTGCTATCGATGGTTGAATTTTCCTGCTTTCGAAGCATATTTTGATGACTGGCGCCATACAGTGGGAAATAGAACCCTTCTTTCAGTTTTGCTTTTGGCTTTATTTTTTCCACCGTGCTGCGCTCATCCAGAAGGTTTTCGGAGTCGGGTGATCGGCGCTCTTGTCTACACCAAGGCGTCGACGTCGCGCGCTCCTGCTAAATGGAAATGGGCGTTTCGACGGAAATTGCCGCATCGGAGAGCTTGTTTTTGGATGCGAACAGCAGCAGTGATGACTCGGAAGACGAATTCAGCTCTTCCGACTTTAGCACTGATAGCGAAACTATGTCAAACCGACCCAGAACGTCGAAAGCCATGCCCCGATAAGTGTCGCCAGCTATCAATGGTTGAATTTTGCCACTTTCGAAGCGCTTCTTGATGAGTGGCGCCATTCAGTGGGAATAGAAGAACCCTTCTTTCAGTTTTGCTTTTCTGCATGCCGCTCTCATCCAGGTCTCCGGAGTCGGGTGATCGGCGCTCTTGTCGACGTCGCGTGCTCCTGCTAAACAAAAATGGGCGTTTCCACAGAAATTGCCGCATCGGAGAGCTCGTTTTTGGATGCGAACAGCAGCAGTGATGACTCGGAAGACGAATTCAGCTCTTCAGACTAGCACTGACAGCAAAACTACGTCAAATCGACCCGGAACATGGACAGCCATGCCTCGATAAGTTTCGCGTTCGCTCCCCCAAAATTTACGCTTTTGCTGCGCGCTGATAGGAAGAGATTGTTGTTCTGAAGGTCACAACTGTTATCTGCAGGGTGATGTCTTTTGAGTAGTATCACTTGCCGCCGGCAGCGCAGGAAGTCATGATTTCCGCTAGAGGACAGCCAGGGGTCGACCTCGACTACTGTTTTCTTTCCTAACTCAGCGAATACTGTACACAGAAAGCTAGAATTTGCTGCAATGTTGCATTGGTCCCTGTTGTAAAAAAAAACATATATTTTGAAAATTTGTTATGTTTTATTTGTATCAAAAACTTTGATACTTTTGTGCGTTTTTTTTTTTAAAACAAAACTACAGTCAACGACCGATTTTTCGGACCCTCTCGGGAACGCAAAAACGTCCGAAAATTCAGGCAGTCCGAAAAAATAAATGCATAAAAAAGACGTACCATTTTACAAATATTTCTTGAATCAAAACAGTCAAGGACGAGGTATTAGGCTTCTGAAACACCAAAGCATGAAAAAGAGCCGTTCAAAAACTCTATGCAGCCGACAGCCTGTTTATTATGCTGTGTCGTCACGGCAGCTGGCGTTATTGTTGCAGTGTCTTAAAGAACTTGTTGATTCTTGTTTGGACGGCGTTCCGCTTGCATGCGATCATATTCGCCTCGATCTGAGTAAGTCATGTCAGCGCTGTACACCGATGAAAGCGTGAGCAATGCTCGCGTTAACTCGGCGCTTGTAGGCTCCTCATTCTCAACATCGGGGTCTTCCGAATCCTCCACAACCTGACGGACTAGCTCCTCATCGGTCAGTTCTGCACAGAAGTCGAGCTCGTTGTCAGCGTCGACAAACTGTTCAAAAGTTATTTCCGTCAGTATGGAAATCCCAGCAGAGTGGAGGTCGTTGATCGCGTCCTCCATGGGCGGGCACATGTCAATCACGTTGTCACATTCAGGCAAGTCTGCTGCCACTGTGGTGAGTGCGAAGTCTGCGTGGCGAAATCCACGTCAGCCGGCGATCGTCTGCTCATTAATTATTTAATAATGGCAGCTTTCTTCTCCATGGTTAACCAACGGTACTGTTTTCCGCGCTTCGATGCCATCGGCGAGGACGACGAGGACGGAGTGGGGGCTATCGCGGGCAAGCAAAATCCTCCTGTTGCGAAGTGTCAAAGCACCTAGGCCTAACGTCGCAGAGCACACTTGACACAATACGCAGCACGTAGCAAAACCATGCACCAGCTTAGCGAAGCACCATGTGGTCTGCGATGAGTCTGCACAACGAAAAGGCGAAACGATCGCGGCGTCGACGGCGCTTCCGGAAACTCCGGAAGAGGCGCATAGCCAGAGTGGCCAGACCAAATCGGTGTGTGATGGCTAGTACGGCTAGTTGTTCAAAGCTGTGACATGGTACGTAGACCATGGTAGAAATTGACCTTGCACAGACTGGAAGATAGCCAAAATGGCAGCTTTGTATGACGCAGTTGCGGTTTCAAACCTTACGTCACGTCAAAAAGTCAGAAAAATTGAATGGCGATGGGTCCGAGCATCCAAAATTTCAGACGCCCTTATACATTGATTCTATGGGGCTCGTGACGGTGCCGCAAAGACGTCCGGAATATCGGGCATGTTCGAAAATTTGGGCGTCCGAAAATTCGGTCGTTGACTGTAATACCATTGGGAAGAGGAATTCCTCCTTTACAATTTGATACTAGACACTCCCGTACCAAGCGAGTTTAATTAACCCTTTGAGGGTTTTCGCCGTACATGTACTGCGGCGGTTTTCCGTCCTGAAAGGTTTTTGCTGTACCGGTACGGTTTCAATCTTTCGTTTGAAATTTCACGCTCTAATGACGATGCATGCTCACTGGGAGGTGCTGCCACCTCCTAGGGCTTACAAATGGTGCTGCCTTCTTGCGAAGATAAACACAAGTGATTCCTAGCTGCAGCCTGGTCTGCGGCAACACCGCCGCCCTATCGCGGTTTAACTTGATTTCTATTTGTATGGGCGCTTCAGTGCAGGGGATAAACAGAACTGATTCCTAGCTGCAGCTTGTGATCCGGTCAGCGGCAAGGCCCTTGCATGGTTTCAATTACCCCCCCCCCCCCCCCCCCCGGGTGATCGCAATGAAGGCGAGCAAAACTTGATTTTTATCTTTATGGCCCCTTCGGGTACAGGGGCCACAGAAACCGATTTCTATCTTTATTGGGGCTGCTGTTAGCTTGTTTATCATCGACGCTTACGAGGTATTCCTGCTCTCCTTGTGGTTTCCTGAGGTTCCCGAGTTTGCACTCTGGAGCAACGTTCATTCCAAACTACGGTTCCTAATAATTTTCTACAACTTTTCCTTGACTTTGCTCACATTGAACTTTCAAAATCTGCAATAAAATAATTTGACCATCTGGAGTGTTTTTCAGAACAATTCGACCCTCAAACGGTTAAAGAAAAAATATTAATGACATCCCCCAAAAACCACCACTTTTTCCACAGACAGGAAATTGTTAAGAAGTTCTTTAAGGCGCGAGTATGAAATTAAAATGTGATTAACTGTGGGTATGCTGCTCTTCGCCATCGCAGCCACAACTCGTGAGACAATATTCTAGTAATTAATGGTAGGTTATGGCAGCCAAAATATTCAATGCCGGGTAAGGCAAAACTTCTAGAATATGTTTGCTCTAATATACATTAGAGACCCATGCAGCAGCTGCATGATAACAGCAACGAAAAACTAACTTTCACCAAGTGATTGAAGCATGCTAAACTTCAGTGCAAATAGATGGCACCACCTGAAATGACTTCATTCGTGCTTATAAAACACATGAAGAACTCGATTCAAACTTGACTGTGTCATATTTCAAGTATAGCACTGCAAATGCAAATGTCATCAATGGACTCAAAAGTCTCAGTACACAGCAAACTTTAGGGCTCGTTCAAATTGGACACCCCCAATTCTCATTATGCCTCTGACCCCCAATTTTTTCTCCTATGCCTCTGTGGCCTCCGCAGCAACGAGCTGCCACAGTTTCCTCTTTGCTGACACCATTGATGCAGAAGTGAGCTGTGCAGACCCACCTGCTTGGCACGAAGGCGGCTGGCGATGGGAGATGTCGTTTGTGAAGGCAACTTGCGCTTGCGTGCTCCCCTCACAGCATTTTCCCGTAGGGGCGAGCTCTCCTCAGATGAGGGCACCCTCGACAACTCCTCTGTGGAGGCACTGCCGTTGTCTTCCGTCTCTTGCACCATGCAGGCACCTAGGTCGTCTTCTCGACCAGAATCAGCTCCCTGGACGGCCGCCCCGTCCTCTTCGGTCTCGGAAGCCAGCTCGACTGGCTCCGTCTCTTCGGAGCAGACCATAACCTCGCTCAATTCCTCCGGTGTCTGAGTGATGCACTCGGTGCTTGCACTGAAGCATGAGGGTGATGCCTCGCTAAGGTGCAGGGCATATTCCTGGCTGACCGTGACATCAGAAACTGGAGTAGATGCATACTCTTGGCTTGGAGAATGCTCCTCATTGGCAGGCTGCTCACTTGCCAATGGCTCCTCTGCCTCAGTGTCAATCGGTGGCAACTTCATCGAGCATGCCACGTCCGCATCATTGGCGCATTCCTCCGGTGCAACCATGAGTGGCTCTTCTGACTGCTTGCTGGACAAGCCATTTAGAGAAGGCTTCTCGGGTTCATTGTTGCCCAGCGGAGCGATGCCCTCTTCCAAGAAGAGGCCATGCCACTGGTCAGGTCCACTCTGCAGCAGTGATGCACACTCCCGTGTCTGCGTCTCGGGGCTTCCGTAAGACTGGCTGGCAACCAGACGACCACTCCCCTTGTCCTGCACCCATACTGTTGCTGGCCTCTTCTCTGGGCCTTCGAGGGACTGGCACTCTGACCCCACTTCATCGTCTGAAGAGTCGATGGTCGACTGGGAGCTCGGCACCACCTCAGTACTGCCAGGCACATCTTCCTTGCCAGGAGTGGGCAGCCGGGCAAATGACAGCCTGGCCCTGGGGCGGTGGACACGGGGACTGCCTCCTGCCACAGCAGGATTGGCCTTGGAAGGCTCCCGAGCCTGCACACAGGCAGAACACATTGCAATGGCTGCCTTCCCTCACTGGCTGGCCTCCACAAAACTCTAATAAGGACTTCCTGGTTGTGACACTGTGAAGAAACATGCACAGGGAGTCGAGTGAACTGCACTGAAGGGAGCGAGGGAAGAACTTGCTTCCTAGCAACAAAGAGAAATGTGGAGCCGAGGTCAAAAAGAAGTTGGCTAGTAATCAACCGCACACCCCCAAAAGTGTCACAGAAGCTGCTCTCATCAAAAATAAAGCATTATGTTCTATGACAAAAGATGAAAACTATGGGGCCCACTAACATTCCCCATCTTTAAATATACGATGCAACAGCATTAGCGGCTCCAGTCTGCAGCTCACGATGCCTCGAGATGCGACACGCGTTCAGTGCAGACTTGGCTAGCTCTTTTTTTTTTTTTCGTTTCGGCACTATGCCACGGAAGATAACCCGGGAAGTCGTTTGGCGCGTTTGGGCCGCTCCTCGTTCCTCTGGCGAGATGCTGCGAGAGATAAACCGGGAAGCCGCGAAAGATAAACCGGGAAGCCGCTTGCTGCGTTTACGCCGCCCATCATGCCTTGGGCGAAATGCCGCGGGGGAATCGGGAATGCCGACTGTCGCAGCTTGCAGAGTACAGGATCGACGGATCTGAGCATGTGGAAAGTGGTCCGCGGCACCAAGACATTCGCTGTAGCCGATCAGCTAGTCGCACAGATGTTCGTTGTAGCCGAGACGGAGCGCCATAGCCCTAATGTATATTTTGACGGCCGCACCGGACTTGCTCGTGATAAGCAAGTGTTCATCTTAAACAGGGCCATTATAAGTGGGCTCGACTGTACCTGAATAAATTTTTGAGGGCAAGGCAAGCCCATGTATTTAAAATGTTATGTCTGGAATTCGTCATAATTAATTTTATTAATCAACATAGGTCTAATTGATAACAAAAAATCCAGTGCTATGCTATTTTTCAGCAAGAAAATTTAGGAAAAGGGCTTTGTCTTCTCCTGAGGAACCTATCTAGGAATCAGCATGACAAATTGCACAATGCCAGTGCCTTTCGCAATTTCTCCAGGCCTGATATAAAGGACCTATTCGAACCAATTTGATATGCTTCTGTAACTTGAGAACTAGCATGCACAATTCTATAAAACTTGGTGGTTTTTAATTTGTTAATGTCATGAGCCTGTCCTAAAAATTTCACCATAATAACTTTAGAAACAAAAAGTTATTATTCTCTCAACCTTTGAGAGCTGTTTTCTCAGAATCAATTTTTTGCACAGTGTGGCTGCTAGGGAAAGTCATATCTCAAGAACCGCTTATTGGATTTTCATGAGTTTCTTTTTGCGACATACTTAAGTAAATTTCTGAGGGCAAGACAATTCGTCTTCTTCAAAATATTTCATGTGTAATTAGGGGTAGTCAATTAAAATATCATTAAGTCAGGTGTAAATTTTAACACTAAATTTGGGGCTGTACTGAAATTTTCCAGAGAGGAAATTTGGAAAAAGGAAATTGTCTTGCCCTGGGGAAAATATCCAGGAATGACCATAACAAATTTCACACTGCTAGCACATTTTGCAAATTCTCCAGGCCTGCACCTAGAGACCTATGTAAACTATCTTGATATACTCCTCTAACTTGAGAACCGATGAGCCCAGCTCCATGAAACTTGGTAGTTCTTCAAATGTTTGTATTATGAGCATACCCTGAAAATTTCATTCAGATATCTCAAGAAATAAAAACGTCGGTGTTCAAGGGTAGCCTCCCCCTTAATGAGCTGTAGCCTTAATACCTCAAAGCACATCAAAGGCGACGAGGCCAACGAAAAAACCAGATCATAATAGAAACAAAAAGCACCCTGCCCCCTCCCCCTCAAGCTGCTGCATACAACCCCAAGTGAAAACTGGCCCTGCCTTGGCTGGGTCCAGGGGAGTCTGCCCAGGCGCAGAGTCCTGCTGAGTCTCAGGCACGACAACCCTGTTGACTGTGTTTGGTGGCAGCGAGTCCTGCGGCTCCAGAGTACCATTATGCTGGGAGGATTGCAGGTTCACATCCTCATCACTCTCAGAGTCCAGTACAATCAGAGGTGTACGCAGCACAGCTGGATTCTGAAAGGATCACACACATCACATAAAGTGCATGATGAATCCAAGCTTCTGTCATCCCAAATGTGTTCTTCGACCCTGGCCAATTCTCAGGGGGAAAAAAAAGCCTAGCCCTTCCCTGGCTTGAAAGCCATCCTCATGCACATGTACAAAATGCACTACAGTCCCGTTGAGGTGAGATTGTAGATAAGCTAAACAATGCAAGAACATCTACTTAACTCTTTCTTTACTAAGCCTATTCAAATTATTCAATTTGCAAGATGGTACTAAATGCCCTGACCACTAGGGCCGCTTCTTGACAGGCAAAGCCATTCAGTATGTTGCAGAACTGTACTCCAGTTCTTGTTTAAGATTTTTACATCACTCATTTGAAGGAGCATTTTTAAACTTTGCATAAAGCCATTCACAGCGAAGTGATCGCTGTAAATATGGCGTCGTTGCTTTGTACTGGCCTTCTCAGCGGAAATGATGTTCTCAGTATTTTACAGCACTGACACTTGACACGTTTGCGAGCAAAAACAAAGTTCATTCATGTTTAGCTACACCAGGCCCAAATTATCAACAGGTGGTGTTTGTCTTTGACTTTCATCTCAGCACCAGCAGAATAGTAGATCCGATTTTCTGCAAGGCAGCCTGGGGTCAACTTTGGAAATGATGAGTAAAGCATCCCAGAGCACTGCATGAGCAATTGATTTCTCTTTTTCTGACCAAAAAATTTAGCAGGAATGGTTCTGCAAATTTAAACACTCACTTCTGATGCAGTGATGCACAAAACATACCTAAAAAATGTAAACTGGTTTATAATAAAAGAAAGGTGCAGGACCTGTCACACTTCTCCGTGCACATTTGAACCAAACTATAAGGGTAGGGAGGCAGGTGCGAGTGAAAGTGGAAAGAGAGAAAGGCACCATAGTGGAGAGCTACGGAGCAATTTCGACTGTCTGGAGATTTCCTAGTTTTTTATTTATTTTCCTATTCGCTGATCAGATACACATGTTTGTCCAAATGCATCTATGCAACAGTGATGACAATCTCGTAAAGAAGTCTGGTCGCTGCCCAAAGTCGGATGCCGTGCACCACCCATGAGGCTTAATCTTCAAGCTGAAACGCTTGATCAGAGGCGGAAATGAGGCACCATTTCAAAGGCACAAACACGCAGGTGCTCTGCGCACGATTTAAAAGACACAGCTGCACCCAGTTTGTCAATCATCTAGCACATCTCTGCCTCCATGAACAAAACAAAAACAGGGATGCTGTCGCTGTGAAAGCGCAACACCTAGCCACTGTGTCCTGATTCGTTCATACGATGCAAATTCACGGGTGGTCACATCAAATTTTCTCAGGCCTGCTGTGGGCGTCCTAGTGCCTCTGCCTTGATGACCAGATAATGTTCAACTGCAACACTCTCCAATTTCGAACACCTGTGTTCTTCATGTGCAGCGATGCCACAAAATGTGTTTTCGTATTCACTCAAATAAAGATGTGGCATGATTTCATCAGTGATCTTCAGGTCAGCAGCCTAGCACCAAAACAAATAAAACACAGCTAAAATGAAAAAGCAAAAACAGACACATGAGACCAGCACACAGACACAACAGAAGCAAGCACAGCAACATGAAGACATTGAAAGTCGAAGCGCATTCGTGGCACCGAGCTGTTCAAAGATAGGCTTTTTATTTTTTCACTCCATACACCGTAGGGTTATTTACTCACGGCAAGAAAAAAAAAAGGGGGGTGAGGGGGGGCTCACAAAAACAGTACAAAATGCTTTGGTTTCTGTTTTCTGGCAGATAAGTGGGTGATTTTTATTCCAGTTTAGGTAACTGTACGATTGTTTAGCATGCACTTTTTCTGAGTTCTGACCAATTACGGTTCAATGAGGCTTTACTGTATGTACTCTCTCCCCCATTTTTTTCTTAGCGTTTCCTGACTTTTCACGAAAGTGGCAAGTGCAGGGGTGAAAGCAGGCTCAAGCATTTTGGAGCAGCTCAGGGAGCAGTAATAAAGCCATTTTGGAACAGCTTTGGAGCAATAAAACGAGAAATTTGGAGCACTTGAATTATGTTTTGGAACATGCTTCTAGGCTCAAATGCTTTTAATAATGTCAATTTTTGCTTTCTGAGATAAAAAAATCCAATCTGATTACCTTTTATTCAACGTTATTGAGTATGCACGCTTCTCTGACAAGATAAGAAAAACAGCCAAAACATGCAAAGATCCTTAAAATAGCGCAACCTGAGTAAAACTTTGGAACAGACTAGCAACAAATGAAATGCTTGCTTTTACACTTCCCAACTGATCAGGTTTTATTTTAAACCAGCCAAAAGACACAACACAGAGAAGAGAAGCAAACAAGACGAGAGTGGCACAACTACCCAACTCGCCCAGTCGTCAACCTTGTTACTTCATCAAATTTAATCACCAGGTTGAACTAAAACCTTTTCACTATTTTGACTTCATAGATTCAGAGAGGAAGCCCCCTTTGACGTGCTCAAGCACCACAAATAGAGTTCACATCAATGAGCAGCACATTTCCATTCTCTATCTTGTGCATGTGCTTCTTGATCCTATGTCTGTAGTGAAATTTCTGGGCACCGATCAGTACTGCCTTCAGGGAGGGTAGGCGGCACTCAAGGGTAGCGTCTTCCCTGTCAGATTCCTTACTTGACAGCTTCTGACAGCTTCTGACAGAGGCTTCTGGCAGTGCCATGAACTTCCTTAAAGGAGTATAGACACGTACATTTTCTGTTCCGGTATTTTTGCTTTAATCGATCCACAGTGGTCCAAAACAGAGGGACTGCGACCCAAAAAGCCCCAGCACAGATCAATTAATTTGTTATCAGTGCATTTATCAGGGCCAGTTTCGGTTTCGATCTCTCCAGATACGAGCGCGCGATGACGTCAAAGATACGAGAACGCCACACGAGCGCTCCCTACTGGCAAGGTTGGTGATCGCGTAAACACAAAATCTGATGACGCATTCGGGTCGCGTCTTTCGTCTGCTTGCTGTCGCACGTGCACGAAAATATCGTCGTCGAGCAGCGCTTCAGCGTAGCAGAATTAGTACTGCGACGTTGTTTTGCCCAGTAGCGTGGATGTTACTAACATTGCCGGGCACTTTAATCCCGACCCGCTCGCCTGCGACTCATGCGACGAAGCAGGAATCAGCAGCAGCCACGAAAGCTTGGTGGGTTGACGCGCAGGAAATGTCAACTGGTAGGAATGTTGAACAAAGGAACCGTGAAGATGCTGCTTTATCAGTCCGGTTGGCCGACGCTGAGCCAAGCTGTTCTAAAAAAATGTTTTAGTGATGATGCGATCAGCCACCGTAACCCGTAAGCTCTCCCGATGGCTCCCGTGCTCACGCCTGTTCACGCGCCGATTGGTCCCGACGCGGCAGGCCTGCGTGCCGCCGTCCAAGCATGTGGCGCCATCTGGCGCAGTCAAGGCAATCTGGGTGTCTAAAGCCGTGGCCGCCGCGATCGGCTCCCAATTCATAGCTGCCTCAGCATCCGCTATCGGTAATCTAGCTATCGCAGATCGCTGTTCATTCGCTTACATAGCTATTTGTACATAGGACTATCAGTCACGATTAAATTGCGAGGATTATTCGGCCAATACGGAGGTCCTGGTAGAAATATTTACAGTGATACAAGCGAACTTTTTTTTTTTCCGACAGCTGCTGCCCGGTGCGACGCACCTGATGTCAGCTAGCTCCGCTGCTGAAGGCGTCGCGCAAAGCAAGAAATTATTTTACGAGATGGGCTTGCCAGTAAAGCGGCGCTAAACTCCGACGTTTTTTACAGCATTAGCTTGTTCCGAAGCGCCTTTCGCTGGCGCTTCGATGTGAAACCAGCTAGGGCTAGCGACGTCTAGGGTAGGCAGGGAGCGGCGCAGTATGTTCCCGGCGCGCTATCGACAGGCACCGTTGCCGTAAGCCCTGCACTTGTGCAGGCATGCTGTTGGGGCCTGAGTTTAGCAGGCAGTCTCCATACGTGCACCGGTGAGGTAATTGTAACATGCACCAACGAAGAAGCCATCGAGTAAAGCGAGCAGAAGCGGAGTTCTTTCTCAGGGCACGGCCGGAAGCGGCGGCGGCGCTGTTCGAGTCCGGCCATGTGTCGTCACTGCTCTTTGCTTTGCCGACTCCACGTCACAGTTGTTTGATGACGTCATGTTGTTTACCTATGTACATGTTTTCGTCACAGAGATGTCGATGCCAATGTGTTTTGAAAAACAGAGTACTTGCCTGGCTTGTTTTTAAAATCAAATTAAAATATCTTCGCGGAAAGGTGCGAGGCTGGGATTGCTTGGGGAGCATCTCTGTATAACCAGGAAAGCAATCGTATTCCTTCCGACGCTTCAAAAAATGGTGTCTATACTCCTTTAATTTCAACATGCTGGCAATAAGCCCTTTATGGCTTTCAAACACTCCTGAGAGCACTTTTAGTGATTGACACCTAAGTGGAATCGCTCCTATAGCAGTTCAAGTAAGCTTT